>NC_064643.1:529594085-530223085 GCF_023864345.2 Schistocerca serialis cubense
ATTGCCTTATCAGCAAAAAAGTCAACTTTCGCTACTTACGAGAGCCTTAACAAAAAAAATTGTTTGACAATGAAACTTTCTGGAAACATTTGTATAGACATTCCGAAGAGATTTTCACTGCTTGAAGATCGCACATTGTGTCCAGCGTTCTAAGCAATGAAAACAGTAACTTCAAAACATGCCAGAGACACGTACCGGCATTGCGGGGGTAGCACTGACGTATCTACGTGAGGACGTCTTGTCTGGCGTAGCGGTAATACACACACAAAATCTAGCTAGTTAATTAGTCCATCAGTGAAAACAGCATCAGAGTTGCTACACTAGTTCCTGAGATTCACCTTCACATATAGACAGAAAAACGCGGTGGGGAGTCTGTAATACGCGGTGTAGTGTAACGACGTAAGTTTTGTATAAATGATTTTCTTTTGACATATGACCATGTGCAGACTTCGTCACCTACGTCAGTTACAAAACACTTAAAAATTATTAAAATTCTTTTTAAAGTTGTCTCTGAATGGTTCTTCAACGAAACTGTAATTAAAACATCATTTGAGTCGTATGCGAAAAATTACGTCACTCAGTCCAATTCGTTTGCACAAACCTTTCTCAATTTAGGTGTCGTTTGTTTCTTGTCAGAAATTACATTAATGCAAGTTATCTGCTTTAATAAATATTAAAACCACATTGAACTAACTTTTAAGACTCAAACTCGCGATGAACGTTGTCAAAAATTAATAATCTTGTCAAATAAATCAGTAATACGTCTTCCTTAATATGATTCTTCCTTAATATGATTCTTCCTTAATATGATTCTTCCTTAATATGATTCTTCCTTAATATGATTCTTCCTTAATATGATTCTTCCTTAATATGATTCTTCCTTAATATGATTCTTCCTTAATATGATTCTTCCTTAATATGATTCTTCCTTAATATGATTCTTCCTTAATATGATTCTTCCTTAATATGATTCTTCCTTAATATGATTCTTCCTTAATATGATTCTTCCTTAATATGATTCTTCCTTAATATGATTCTTCCTTAATATGATTCTTCCTTAATATGATTCTTCCTTAATATGATTCTTCCTTAATATGATTCTTCCTTAATATGATTCTCGGAACACGTATTTAAACTTTTGTAGTATACACTAGTTTATTTTCATATATACTACATATAGACGTGAACATGAGCCTTGACAAGGCAGGACTGAACATTTGCAACATCATTAAACTTTCTATGACGTCTTTGTTGTAGAAACATTACAAATTATTTTTTCAGCTTTACGAAGCACGACGCAACAACTCGGTTTCAGGATCTTCTGTTGCTCTTTGGCTGTCGACCCGCGACGTATAGTGGCCAGCAATTTTCTCTCTGGTCCCGGTAGTGAAGATGCTGTCTCCGTTCGTTGCGCCGCCCTCTCCGTACATGAAGCATAAAAATAAATACAAAGCTTTAGATAATTCACAAACATTACAAATATTACAAAATACATAAACAAAACACTAAATAAAACTTAAATTCACCTGCAAACTGGGCTGACACTGGTGGATGGGTGACGCTTCAATTTCGCGTCCCACTACAGCGGTGATTCCTAAATACTAAAATCTACGGACGTTCAGTCCGTGTCACTGCTGATTATCACAGGAATTCTCCTATCGGTGGTATTTCCGCGCGTCCTGTGGTTCTTGCCGTGACGCGCTGTTGTGACTCAAGAACTTGCGGTATTTCTGGTCACCGTACGTTTCCCCGAGGAAATGACAGCGAGTGACTCGCCTTGAACCCGCCACGATGTGACACTGCCGTTCAGGGGACACGAGAAGCAAGAGAGCTCCCTCAGAGGGGAATCAACGCACTTGGGCTGTAGGCGCCGCTAGTCCAAAGCAGCAGCTCGGTGAAGCCTTATTCACACGCGACGAGGCAGGTAATGTTTACGTGGACGCGGACGAGAAATCTAACCTCACGAGACAAGCCACGCGTCACGTGCTTCTTGCATTTTCAAGCCATTTGCGACTATAGCGCTCTCCAGTTGCAGCTATCTGCTGTATCGGCTCCCAAGCCATACATTTGGTTTGCGCAAATCGACGCACGTGAAATTCTTTCGTTAGCTCTCTTAAAAGGGACATTTCCTCCCTTGTTCATATGCTAGTCACGCTGTTCTGTCTGTATTGTACATAAACTTGAGTAGCGATAAGTTGTTAAAAGACAAAAAGGAAAGTTTCATGTCGAGTCTTTGCGTTTCAGGACATTTATATTTAAATAACATTAAATATTACAGAAACATTTCTGTTCATTAGTAACAAAATCCCACAACCTTTTAGAGAACTTGAAGATAAAAAAATGAAAATTTAAGATAAAGCAAGACACGAACCTACTCTACAGTGCTTCGTACCTCACCTTCTCCATCAATTAAGCGACACATAACTTCGACCAATGACCTCTTTTGTTACGATCATCTGACGGCTTTAATTGCCGTAATGTTATCTTATAGTTAATTAGAATTCCTACCAAGAAAGGCACGTATTTTTAAGAATCTTCAATGTCCCGTACCTAGAAACGGCGTATTTTGTCACGCGAGTTACAGCACCAAAATACGAAAATCGTTTAACCACAAATATAACACTCCTTTTTTTTTATAGTAGGCCGGGGTGGCCGAGCGGTTCTAGACGCTTCAGTCTGGAACCGCGAGACCGCTACGATCGCAGGTTCGAATCCTGCGTCGAGCATAGATAAGTGTGATGTCTTTAGGTTGGTTAGGTTTAAGTAGTTTTAAGTTCTAGGGGACTGATGACCTCGGATGTTAAGTTCCATAGTGCTCAGAACCATTGGAACCTCCTTTTTAATGACAGTTTGGAGAGCAGCTCAATGTGCCGGTACTTACAAACAGCATCTATTCGTAGGATGTAGGATATGGGCTTCAGATGGAAGCGACATACAGTGTGGCATCTTGAAAGTTCTGCGTGTAACGCAAAGAGTGGTTCAAACTTTCGTGGCAGGTTGCCGAAACATTGTAGAACTTATACGGGGTTTACTCTGAAATATGCCCTATTTTCATTTTGCTCCAAAGAAACAATTAAATGAAGTTGGTTTACTCTTAAAAAATAAGTTGGGTGTGAAGTTGAGTTTAAAAAAAAAATTAAATCATCGAAAACTTCCATGTGATCCCCTGCGGTGACTCGAAGAATGCCTACTTTGTATTCAGTTTCCATCCAGGTTCTTTGCAACATGTTCGGAGGGATGGGACCGATGACTTTCACAGTCAGAATAGATAGGTCTTGAAAAATCCCACATTGTAGTGGCGAACACTTCTGTTTTTCCTAAAGACCCTAATCATAATATAAAATAATGATCGATAATTATTGGCAAAAGTTGAATAGCTAGATAAATATAAAACGAAATTAATAGAAAGAAAGCAAAAACTGCAGCTACTAGAATGTCCATGAGGCCAAACTTCGTGCAAATCCTACCTTATAAAAACAATTGTCATGTTTGTCCATTTACTAACACAAACTTTTCGGCTTAGGTGTGTTATGGCTTCTGTGACTAGTTACATTCGCAATGTTCACCTGCCTTTTGTGATCATTATGTACGTACTGTTTTTAATGTATTGTTGATGGTTGATTTTCTCTTGTGGTAATAGTCGGACATTACTTATTTTTTTCAAAAAATGTGCTACTGTTGAATTATAAGTTTCTCACTCTGGCCTTATCCCTTATTTCAGTGGTTGTCAGTAACTGGAAGTAAGTTCATCCTTGTCTGTTATTTTAATGTCGTTTATCATCACACTACACAACCCCCCCCCTGCAGGTCCGGGGTAAGAATAGGCCCGAGGTATTCCTGCCTGTCGTACGAGGGGACTAAAAGGAGTTTCAACCATTTCGGCTTTCCATGTGATGGTCCCCCCTGGGGTTTGACCTCCATTTTTCAAAATTCTACAGAAGTACGAGCCTTTTGGGGAAGGACACCTTACGTGGTGTACCACTGGTCCTAAGTGCACTAAGACCTTGGCACTCGGCATTGCACCGGCGTTGTAACCATACCCACTATTCCTCAAATTGGGCCTAAACGCCTGATGGGTTGTCCAAGTTACGCCCATAGCGCATCTCCATCTGCACCAGCGATCATGATGGACTATCCATGGCACCAGAAATCCAGCACGGTAGCCAGCCCATTGTGGTGGGGTCGTCATGTACCCTCTAGGTTGTAGCCCCCTGACAGCACAGGGATCGTACTGCCGATACCTGAGCTGCACCCTCCCCACGTCGGCCAAGGAGTAGATGCCCGTCTCCTTGGGGCATCAGGACTCCCGGCAATGGTCATCCTGCCAGGTGGCCCTTGCTGCGGCTGGGTGGCGCCCGTGGGGAGAGCCCCTGGTCGGAGTGGGTGGTATCGGGGCGGACGTTTCGCAGATGAAACGTCAACACGTATCAGGTCGCTCTGCGGCCGAGTCTTTCAAAAGAAAAGGTACCGTTTCTAGTTCTGGTTCTCCTGCCCTTTCCCCCTTGGCCACTCCATGGGAGGAGGGACAAGCCCGCCGGCTTGGGGCGAAGTACTTCCCCCGTTATTTGGTCTGTTCTTGAACTGATGGGGGGGGGGGGGGGGGGGGACATCCGCCACCTCCAAGCCCATGTTCTTTGTTCAGCACATTGAGGACGTCTTCGGGGAAATCGAGGCTCTCAGCAAGATGCGTTCAGGGTCCGTTCTTATCAAGACCACCTCCGCCACACAGTCGGCGGCGCTCCAGGCGTGCGACCGCCTAGGGGACATCCCAGTATCCATTGTCCCACATCTGGCACTAAATAGGACGCAGGGGGTTATTTTTCGTCGTGACCTCCTGCTACAATCTGATGAGGAGCTCAGGGCCAACCTGGAGGCGTGCATTTCGTCCGGCGAGTCCAGCGCGGCCGCAAAGACCGTCGCATCGACACCGGGGCCTTTATCCTCGCCTTCGAGGGGGACGTTCTCCCGGAGAAGGTAAAGGTGATGTGCTACCGGTGTGACATGCGACCTTACGTCCCGCCTCCTATGCGCTGTTTTAGGTGTTTGCGCTTTGGGCACATGTCGTCATGGTGTGAGGCTGAGCCTCTTTGTGGCGATTGTGGACGTCCTCTTCGTGAGGAACATACATGCACCCCACCACCTCGGTGCATTAATTGTCCTGGCGTCCACTCGCCTAGATCCTCAGACTGCCCCGCATATCAGAAGGAGAAGAAGATACAAGAAATCAAAACTTTGGATCGGCTCCCTTATTCTGAGGCCAGGAAGAAGTATGACCGCCTCCATCCCGTGCCATTGACCACTTCGTTTGCCTCAGTTGTGTCCACTCCTTCCGCGGTATCCTCACCCCTATCCTGTCCCCCTCCGCCTCCTCCGCCCATCAGGGGGCTCTGCCTCCGCCTCCCAAATCCCTCCCTTCCAAATCCTCCTCCCCCGTGGCCCCCACCTCCTCTACCCCAGGGGCCACCCTTCCTCCTCCTCCTCCCCCCACGCCACCTGAGAAGCGATCCTCTTCTCAGGCGTCCATCGGGGAAATGTTCCGGACCCCAGCTTCCGAGGTCCGGCGTTCCAAAACGGACCCCGCGCGTGAGGACCGTCTTCGGGTCCAGCCCACCATCCCTGTGCCTCCTCGGCCTTCCAAGAAGGCCTCCAAGAAGAAGTCGCTAGCCCCCTCTCCACCCCGGCGCGTTACGTCTGACGCTCCATCCGTAAGTCGCTGCTCCCGGCCGTCCTCAGTTTCGCCGGGACGCTCTGCTGCGAGGCGCTCAGCTGGCCTTTCATCGGCAAATGATGCTGCCCCTCCTACACAACCAGGGACAGCGGACAGCGGCTGCAGCTGGCGAAGAGTCGATGGAACCGGATCCGCCTCCCGTCGGTTGTAGCGTTGTTCCCTCGCAACCTGGCCCTCCGCGGCCGTCGAGGTGACCAGCTCTTCCCCCGTCTCTTTCCCCCAACTTTTTGACTAGCGATGGCGTTGTTTCATTGGAACATAAGGGGTATTCGATCTAATCGGGAGGAATTACAACTGCTCCTCCGCCTGCACTGTCCGCTCGTCCTTGGTCTCCAGGAAACCAAGTTGCGCCCAACTGACCGTATTGCCTTTACCCACTATACCTCGGAGCGGTATGACCTCACCCCTGTGGACGGTATCCCAGCTCATGGTGGGGTCATGTTGCTCGTTCGGGACGATGTTTATTACCATCCCATCCCATTGACCACCCCACTCCAAGCAATAGCTGTCCGCATTACTCTTTCTGCTTTTACTTTTTCAGTTTGTACCATCTACACTCCATCGTCATTCGCTGTTAGTCGGGCTGGGATGATGCACCTGATTGTTCAGCTTCCCCCGCCGTTTTTATTGTTTGGCGACTTCAATGCCCATCATCCCCTTTGGGGCTCTCCTGCATCCTGTCAGAGGCTCACTCTTGGCGGATGTCTTCAACCATCTCAATCTTGTCTGCCTCAATACCGGCGCCCCGACTTTCCTCTCGGACTCTACTCATACCTACTCCCACTTGGACCTCTCGATCTGTTCTACCACTCTTGCTCGTCGGTTCGAGTGGTATGTCTTTTCTGACACCTATTCGAGCGACCACTTCCCCTGTGTCGTTCATCTCCTGCACCACACCCCATCCCCACGTCCTTCGAGCTGGAACATACTGAAAGCTGACTGGGGACTTTACTCCTCCCTGGCGACCTTTCCGGACCACGATTTTCCCAGTTGTGACAGTCAGGTCGAATACCTCACAGCTGTTTTCATCAATGCTGCCGAACGTTCCATTCCTCGTACTACTTCTTCTTCACGTCGCGTTTCCGTCCCCTGGTGGAACGAGGCTTGTAGGGACGCTCTCCGTGCTCGACGACGTGCTTTACGCACCTTTCGCCGCCATCCTACGTCGGCGAATTGTGTTGAATACAAACGACTCCGAGCGCAATGTCGTAGAGTCATCAAAGACAGCAAAAAAGCTTGTTGGGCCTCTTTCACCAGCTCCTTTACCAGTTTTACTCCCTCTTCCGTCGTTTGGGGTAGCCTGCGCCGGCTGTCGGGCATTAAGGCCCACTCCTCGGTACCTGGCCTGACCTCAGGTAATGAGGTCCTTGTTGATCCTGTGGCTGTCTCCAACGCCTTTGGCCGCTTTTTCGCGGAGGTTTCAAGCTCCGCCCATTACCATCCTGCCTTCCTTCCCAGGAAAGAGGCAGAAGAGGCTCGGCGACCTTCCTTCCACTCGCTGAATCTGGACACTTATAATGCCCCCTTTACTATGCGCTTGCGCTGTCCCGGTCCTCTGCCAGATGCCATTCACGTTCAGATGCTGGCACACCTTTCTCCGGCGGGCAAAAGCTTCCTTCTTCGTACCTACAATCGCGTCTGGACCGAAGGTCAAGTCCCCATGCGTTGGCGTGACGCCGTTGTTGTTCCTATACCCAAACCCGGGAAGGATAGACACCTTCCTTCTAGTTACCGCCCCATTTCTTTTACAAGCTGTGTCTGTAAGGTGATGGAGCGCATGGTTAATGCTCGGTTAGTCTGGATTCTTGAATCTCGACGGCTACTTACTAATGACCAATGCGGCTTTCGTCGCCGCTGCTCCGCTGTTGACCACCTTGTGACCTTGTCGACATTAATCATGAACAACTTTTTGCGAAGGCGCCAAACGGTAGCCGTGTTCTTCGATTTGGAGAAGGCTTATGATACCTGTTGGAGAGGAGGTATCCTCCGCACTATGCACAGGTGGGGCCTACGCGGTCGCCTGCCCCTTTTTATTGATTCCTTTTTAACGGATCGAACGTTTAGGGTACGTGTGGGTTCCGTATTGTCCGACGTCTTCCTCCAGGAGAACGGAGTGCCTCAGGGCTCCGTCTTGAGCGTAGCATTATGAATTGCATTCCACCTAATGTCTCAGGCTCTCTCTTTGTCGATGACTTCGCGATCTACTGCAGTGCCCAGAGAACATGCCTCCTGGAGCGCTGCCTTCAGCGTTGTCTAGACAGCCTATACTCATGGAGCGTGGCAAATGGCTTCCGGTTCTCTGAAGAGAAGACGGTTTGTATCAACTTCTGGCGATATAAAGCGTACCTTCCGCCATCCTATATCTCGGTCCCGTTGTTCTCCCATTCGTGGACACAACTAAGTTTCTAGGGCTCACGTTGGACAGGAAACTGTGTTGGTCTCCACATGTCTCTTATTTGGCGGCCCGTTGTACACGTTCTCTTAATGTCCTCAGAGTTCTTAGCGGTTCATCTTGGGGAGCGGATCACACTGTCCTGCTTCGCTTGTATCGGTCCATAGTCCGATCGAAGCTGGATTATGGGAGCTTTGTCTACTCGTCCGCTCGGCCATCCCTCTTACGCCGGCTCAACTCCATCCACCATCGGGGGATACGTCTTGCGACCGGAGCCTTCTACACTAGTCCTGTCGAGAGTCTTTATGCTGAAGCTGCCGAGTTACCATTGACCTATCGGCGCGACGTACTGCTTTGTCGGTATGCCTGCCGGCTGTTGTCTATGCCCGACCACCCCTCTTACAAGTCCTTCTTCGCCGATTCTCTCGACCGTCAGTACGGGTTGTATGTGTCTGCCCTGCTGCCCCCCGGAGTCCGCTTCCGTCGCCTGCTTCGACAATTGGATTTTGCCCTCCCTACCACCTTCAGAGAGGGTGAGAGCCCGACACCACCTTGGCTCCAGGCTCCGGTTCATATTTATCTCGACCTCAGCTCTCTTCCGAAGGAGGGTACTCCGGCTGCAGTGTATTGCTCATGGTTTGTCGAACTTCGTGCTCGACTTGCCGGTCACACCTTTATTTACACCGATGGCTCCAAAACTGACGACGGTGTCGGCTGTGCCTTTGTCGTCGGGGCCGCCACCTTTACATACCGGCTCCTCGACCAATGTTCCAGCTTTACGGCCGAGCTTTTTGCTCTCCATCAGGCCGTTCAGTATGCCCGCCGCCACCGCCATTCATCGTATGTACTCTGCTCTGATTCACTCAGTGCTCTTCAGAACCTTGGAGCTCCCTATCCGGTCCATCCCTTGATTCAACGGATACAGCAGTCCCTCCATTCTTTCGCTGATAATGGTGGTTCTGCCAGCTTTCTGTGGGTTCCTGGACATGTAGGAGTGCCTGGGAACGAGGCTGCGGATGCTGCAGCCAAGGCTGCAGTCCTCCTGCCTCGGCCAGCCTCCCATTGTGTCCCGTCATCTGACGTTCGTGGGGATGTATGTAAGAGGCTTGTGTCGTTGTGGTGGGATGCTTGGTCATCCCTCCAAGGAAACAAGCTCCGGGCAGTAAAACCGCTGCCAACTGCTTGGACAACATCCTCCCGACCATCTCGGCGTGAGGAGCTCCTTCTGACCAGGTTGCGGATTGGGCATTGCCGGTTTAGCCACCGCTACCTGCTCTCCGGTGACCCAGCCCCGCAGTGCCCTTGTGGTCAGGCATTAACAGTGCGCCATGTTTTATTGTCGTGTCCCCGTTTTAGTCAATTTCGTGTTGTCCTGTCCCTGCCATCTACTTTACCGGATGTTTTAGCTGATGACGCTCGAGCAGCTGCTCGTATTCTGCGTTTTATAACTTTAACTGGCTTGTCCAAAGACATTTAACCTTTTTACTTATTTTATCTGCATCTTTGTCAGGTCCTTCTGGTGTCCCCCCCATCCCCTTGAGTTTTACCAGATTCCATGTGCTCTAACAACAGTGACTGGGCGCTAATGACCTCAGCAGTTGAGCGCCCTTAAACCCAACCAAAAAAAAAAAAAACACTACACAACATTCTTGTGTGTGTGTGTGTGTGTGTGTGTGTGTGTGTGTGTGTTTTTTTCAGCTTTCTGTATGCGGTTTTTTTTGTCCTCAAAACTAATACTCTTCACTTTGTTGCCAAACTGTATGCTTTTTCACTAAAACGCTGAATTATTTCGTGTACTTCGCGTGGCTTTTGGTTCAACGATATGTGTAGCCAGGAAACTTTTTAGTAATTTGTTAAGTGTGCTTCCTGGAGTTGTCATTATTTCCATTTTGTGCGCAGTAGTCGACGACCGACCCAGTCGTATTCAGGAGCTACACTTCTGCTGTTGCGTACTCGCTGCTGGACTCTTAACCAGGCTTAGCTACGGTCGGTCTCTTGCAGCAGTTTATAGCTGAGTTCAATTCAAGACCACACAGCGCCTTTGATGATCTTGTTCGTCAGTGCCGACACTGGATTCCGTTAAACACTAACCATCAGCGTTCGTCAGCTTTCTTAGTCATGATGGCCGGCGAGATCTTAACATCCAGGGTGACTCTAAAAGGACTTTACAACTTTGGAATGTTACTGAAATTTATTGAGAACTTTCAGAATCGGTAATCATTTTATAATAAACATCCTCAAGTTTCACTTGAAAATGTCAAATCTCATTTTGGTTCGATGTGACCACTATTTGCTATGCGGCAAACATCCCACTGGTAATTAATTTCTACCCACACTCGTTGCAGCAAATTGGGCATAACTTGTGCAACGGCAGTATAGAATTTTCAGCTCGGCTAAATTGTTTTGTAAGGGAGGAACATATACACGGTCTTTAATGAAACATCAAAGAAAGGAATCCAGTGGGAGTGTAATGGCCGTGCGATTGGCCCTTCACGACCAATCCACCGACCTGGCAAGCGATTATCTGGAAACCTCGAACTTCCGTGAGGAAATACGATACACCACCTTCCTGGTAGTAAACCATTCCATCTGTCATTTTCGTCGGACTGTGGAATTAAAGTTTTCAAGCATACTCAAGCAGACAAAACCAGTGACAGTTTTTTCCATGAAAAAGAAAGGGCCGTACACTTCAGTTTGCTAAGGGCACAGAACAAATTAACTTCGGGGCTGTCTTGAACATATTACGGGGTTGCTTGTGGATTTTCACTGCCCCAAATTCTGCACTTATTGGTTTTCACCCTGCCACTGATATGAAACGCTAACTCATTGCTGAAGATTGTGTTGAATGTCTCTTTGTCCTCTGTCCGATACAAAACTTCCCCACAAAATTTCCGCACGGAATTCCCCATGAGCAACCTTATTTGCATCTCTAATGTGCTGCGCCATTTTGAATCTATATGCTTCAAAGTGTAAACGTGTACGCACTAGTCGCCAAAAAGTCTTTTGTGGAATGCCAGTCTCGTGAGAAGCACGTTTCGTTGATTTTTGTGCACTGCGGGCAAAGCTCTCCCTAACCTGTTTGACAACAACACGCGGGCGACTTGGTGATTTATCAAGTCGCAGTGAACAGCCTCTCCCATCAAAGATCTTGTGCGAAGAGAGAATTGTAAGCCTGCTTGGAGGTTCTGTAACGAACTCTGTGCAAATTTACGCCGAGCAGCTCTTGTAGAGTTAGATTCGTGAAACCATAACACACAGTGAGTGCGCTCGGCGCCAATTAAAGTGGCTATTTTAACTGTCCACTACTCTGGCGCTCCTGGTGGCGGAATTGGGTACTCATGTGCAACGTGAATGGAACTTGAGGTTGTGTCCATTATACACTCCTGGAAATTGAAATAAGAACACCGTGAATTCATTGTCCCAGGAAGGGGAAACTTTATTGACACATTCCTGGGGTCAGATACATCACATGATCACACTGACAGAACCACAGGCACATAGACACAGGCAACACAGCATGCACAATGTCGGCACTAGTACAGTGTATATCCACCTTTCGCAGCAATGCAGGCTGCTATTCTCCCATGGAGACGATCGTAGAGATGCTGGATGTAGTCCTGTGGAACGGCTTGCCATGCCATTTCCACCTGGCGCCTCAGTTGGACCAGCGTTCGTGCTGGACGTGCAGTCCGCGTGAGACGACGCTTCATACAGTCCCAAACATGCTCAATGGGGGACAGATCCGGAGATCTTGCTGGCCAGGGTAGTTGACTTACACCTTCTAGAACACGTTGGGTGGCACGGGATACATGCGGACGTGCATTGTCCTGTTGGAACAGCAAGTTCCCTTGCCGGTCTAGGAATGGTAGAACGATGGGTTCGATGACGGTTTGGATGTACTGTGCACTATTCAGTGTTCCCTCGACGATCACCAGTGGTGTACGGCCAGTGTAGGAGATCGCTCCCCACACCATGATGCCGGGTGTTGGCCCTGTGTGCCTCGGTCGTATGCAGTCCTGATTGTGGCGCTCACCTGCACGGCGCCAAACACGCATACGACCATCATTGGCACGAAGGCAGAAGCGACTCTCATCGCTGAAGACGACACGTCTCCATTCGTCCCTCCATTCACGCCTGTCGCGACACCACTGGAGGCGGGCTGCACGATGTTGGGGCGTGAGCGGAAGACGGCCTAACGGTGTGCGGGACCGTAGCCCAGCTTCATGGAGACGGTTGCGAATGGTCCTCGCCGATACCCCAGGAGCAACAGTGTCCCTAATTTGCTGGGAAGTGGCGGTGCGGTCCCCTACGGCACTGCGTAGGATCCTACGGTCTTGGCGTGCATCCGTGCGTCGCTGCGGTCCGGTCCCAGGTCGACGGGCACGTGCACCTTCCGCCGACCACTGGCGACAACATCGATGTACTGTGGAGACCTCACGCCCCACGTGTTGAGCAATTCGGCGGTACGTCCACCCGGCCTCCCGCATGCCCACTATACGCCCTCGCTCAAAGTCCGTCAACTGCACATACGGTTCACGTCCACGCTGTCGCGGCATGCTGCCAGTGTTAAAGACTGCGATGGAGCTCCGTATGCCACGGCAAACTGGCTGACACTGACGGCGGCGGTGCACAAATGCTGCGCAGCTAGCGCCATTCGACGGCCAACACCGCGGTTCCTGGTGTGTCCGCTGTGCCGTGCGTGTGATCATTGCTTGTACAGCCCTCTCGCAGTGTCCGGAGCAAGTATGGTGGGTCTGACAAACCGGTGTCAATGTGTTCTTTTTTCCATTTCCAGGAGTGTAATTATCCGGGCTGTTATCCCGTGGTCGGTTGAGGAATTCTGTGTAAATTCCCAAGCCTTCGGTCCCGTCCGCGGGGGACATCTTCAAGGGGATGTATAGCTGAATGGAAGGTCCAACACACCCACTGGCTCGCTACTGACTGCCGCTAAAATCCGTGTCCGCGCCCACCCGCGCCGCACCGAGGCGTGACGTCACGTGTTTTGAAAACGTCAGTGCAATTGGCCGCTGTCCGCTGACGTCTATCGCCGTTGCCATCACCCAGTGGTGGACGGGTGGTACACACCTTCAACACCGGCATCCATATACCGTTTAATTTCACGCCCTCCCCCTTTAGATTCAAATTATTAGGGTGTTTGGCGATTTCGATTGCCTCCCTATAAGAGCCTTTCGTAATATCCGCATGTGGCCGCTAGTACTTGCGTCTCCCCGAAACGAATATGGTGGTTACCTGGTTGGAAAGCATGCTCCGCAACAGCTGATCGTTCCGTTTCTCCTTTTCAATTGCCCTTGTTCAAAACGTTTGGAAGAGCACAAGGGCAATTGTAGAAAAGGAGAAACGGAACAATCAGCTGTTGCGGAGCATGCTTTCCAAACAGGTAACCGCTATATTCGTTTTGGGGAGACGAAAGTCCTAGCGGCCACATGCGAATATTACGAAAGGCTCTTACAGGGAGGCAATCGAAATCGCCAAACACCCTAATAATTTCAATCGAAAGGAGGAGGGCGTGAAATTAAACGGTATATGGATGCCGGTGCTGAAGGTGTGTACCACCCGTCCACCACTGGGTGATGGCAACGGCGATCGACGGCAGCGGACAGCGGCCAATTGCACTGACGTTTCCAAAACACGTGACGTCACGCCTCGGCGCGGGAGAGCGCGGTCACTGAATTCAGCGGCAGTCAGTAGCGAGCCAGTGGGTGTGTTGGACCTTCCATCGAGCTATACACCCCCTTGGAGATGTCCCCCGCAGACGGGGACGAAACCTTGGGAATTGACACAGAATTCATCAGCCGACCACGGCATAACAGCCCGGATAATTATAATGGACATGACATTTCCGGCCGTGAAAGTCTACATTTTAGTAACTTGAGGGTGTTTGCTACAAAATGACACATCTGCCGATTCTGTAATTTATCTCAAATTTATCTCAAATTTATATATTATTCCGAAGTTGTAAAGTCCTTTCTGACTCGCCGAGTGCTGAATGCCGAACCCAGAGCCTTGTTTAAACTGAAACCTCCGTCCCTCTTTATAGAAATAAGACCGTGAAAGTGAATGAGCAGCAGGTGTGACGTTAGATGTCGTTTGTTGCAGATGCGAGAGTGGACGGCCTGGCTGCTGCTCTGGCTGTGCCTGTGTGGGCGCGGCTGGGCGCTGAGCAGCGGCGCGCCCAACGGCACGTGCGCTTCGATGACGCCGCGCCACACCGGATCGACGCCGCAGAGTTCGCCGCCGCCCTACACGGTGACGCCGTCGGTGCGGCAGGTGGCGCGCAACGGTAAGCTGACCGTGGCGCTGGCGTCGCCGCAGGGCCTGCCCATCCACGGCTTCCTGCTCGAGGCCCGCGCGCCCGGCTCCGACGAGGCCCAGGGCGCCTTCACCAGCTACCCCGACACCGCCAAGACCATCAACTGCAACGGCCGATACGCCGTGAGTAGAGTTGGGCAACACGATTCTTTTTCCCGATTCGATTCCTACGATTCAATCTCAAATTGCGAATTGATTCCTACTATTCGTTAACGATTCTTTCACGATTCTTTCACGATTCATTCTAGTCTGCGATGACACGATTCTTACGGAATGCAAAAAGTTCTACATCTTACTCACAGATGGCAGGACATGTCTGAAATCGTGTGTATTGGGAGCTGTGTACTCGCTGTACATCGTTTCTGTCATCACTAGTTCGTGTATTACTCGCGCAAACTAAGCTGACGTCGGCGCGGGGGCTGATGGTAGCAATAGTAAATAGTAAATGGGAAATGCTTTTACGCTCGTTCCCGTCAGCCACCGCCAAGTGTCAGCTTGGTTTTCGCGAGTAATATTACGGCCCACGAACTTCGTTTGTTCGTTCTGAGCTTCCTTTGTTCACACGCATCCTCCACTTGACTGCCATCTGGCGGTCGTAATCATTCGGCACGACCTGGCATGATTCGGAAGTTGCCTTCGGAGCATAGCATACTAAGAATCGATGAATCGTTGGAACTTGGAATCGTCACGACTCGGAAACACGCAATCGTTCTTAAGATTCTGTTGAACGATGATTCGTCCGTATCACGATTCGATTCTTAAGATTCTTTATTTAGAGACGTTCAAATGAACGACTCATTCACGAATTGCCACAACTCTAGCCGTGAGTACAGGACCGTCCCTTAGGCCGGTATTACACTATCAAATTTCTTTGTCAAAGATGTGATCAAATGTCCGTCGAATATATTTGACAAAGATATTTGATGTGGCGCTGAAAAGGGGTATTACACTGTCATCATAGTTTTCGTCGCAGTTAAAGATGGCTGACAACTTGTTATTAACCGCAGCAGTTGCATGTACCACAATTGCACTGTGTGCACATACGGAAGGGAAGCGGGGAAAAAAGGAAACGTACCTGGGTGAAGCCGTGAGTTTTACGACGACACGATAAAAGCATTCAACAAAACTTGTTACGTGAGCTTATAGTGGAGAACGTCCAAGTCGTACATAAATTACTTAAGGATGGATGAGCATAAATTTCTGTATGTGCTCAGTGAAGTGTGTCCTCATATCACAATGCAAAATACTCACTTAAGAACTGCTATATCTACAGAAGACAGACTAACTGTAACACTCAAATTCCTTGCTACAGGAGACGGGTAGGTTAGGTTAGGTCTCCAATCGTCTTAATCTATTTTTGTATTCAGGGTGCCTCACACTGTAAAGCGCCTCATCAGCTTCATACATCTCTATTAATTTTGTAGTTGTCGGTACCCACCTATTGTATTTACCGGCAATGTTTATAAAAATACTACAGATAACAGAACGCTACAGCGATGCTAACGCTCCACGTGGTAACATGTCACATTGCAGTGAACAGAAGACAAGCGGCGACTTTGATCTTTAAGGAACCATTTGCACTCGAGCACAGACAATATTTAATTTAGTTAACTTAGATTATATGTATCGATTTTTTAAGACAAGAGAATGCAAAATAAAGGAGTTAACACCGCTCTCTTGTCACAGCCAGTAGGCATCAGCTCACTCTTATGTCATTCGTTGTCCTAGAAGGACGCAATATTTTGTGTGGTTCCACAGTTAGACATATTGATATTTGCAGAAAAGAGGCGCAGAATTAATAAGTCGCTCTCATTTGTGAATTATCTGCAATTATTTAGATAGAATTTTACGTGTCATTCATATCTTAATGTATATGTTTTAATGAATATATGTTTTATTTAATCGTATACTTTTCTCTGTTTTAGTAGTTTTAGTCACTCCATTGTCATGATTGAAGCTGAGGTCAGATATGAGACTTTGTCTACAAAAAAATATGAGCCCTGGCTACTTTCCGTACATCTTCGAACGTGCGAAGCTCGATAAATTCACGGCGTAAATTTTAATCTCTCAATTACTTATCCAAACAACAACAATTATTATTACATATTATTAGTATAAATTATTATATTATTACTTTATTTTTATTTGTTAAAGATCGTATCTACAGCGTGGCCCTAGATTTGATCACATATTTGACGACATTTGACTAAGTTCCCTGTTACACCACCAAAATTCTTTGACAAAGATATTTGATAGTGTAATACCGGCTTTAAGCCCCCTTTTACAATCGACTTCATTGTTTCAATTGAGTACTTGCACCAAGTGCGTCTACTGCAGCGCCCTGGCGATTTATTGCTGTACTGAGCCGTCTGCGTTGAGTGGTCGTTTTCGTTTACACGTCAGCGCCAAAATGGCCGGTATTGTGAAAGCTGTCTGCTGTGGAGTTTGAGGGCTTATCCTTTTTACGGAAAAATCGAAATACAGTAACAAAACATAAAAAAAGCAATGACAGTACAGTTCAATAATAACCAAATGAGAATTCATAGTGGAAGTTCTTGTCAAAGGTCGTATGGTAAATTGTTCACACTACTGAGAGCTGAAAGAATAGGAAAAGTATCACCTAAACCTTTCAGAAAACATTTATTTGGTCGAGGAAATATATGCTTGGAACACATCAGAAAGTATGCAGAACGCAGTAATAGCCCCTTTTTCCATTATAATTTGTATCTTGTTTTCTTGCCAGGTGCCAAATAAGGTCGAAAACTATTTTCCTTATCCTGTAATTACGACTTGTTAGCTGTTCAAATGCCTTTCATTAAACGTTTATCTATCAACGTTGTTTATACGCACTGTAGGTTCTTTCTCTGTAAACGTAAATTCTTCTTGTTTTCAGATATTTCGTTCCTCTTGTAGAACACTAGTAGTAAAAAAATACCAGAACCTTGTGTAACTTTGGTGTGTCACGAAAACAAAGCAAAGAACACAATAAAAATTGAGAAGACACGAAAGAACAAAATTCATTCCTATAATAGGAATGAACTCGACCAGAATAGGTTATAAGTTCCAGTGGTAGCAGATGCCGCCACAGTCCCTTGTCCCTCCCTTCTTTTAGATACTATTTTAATGTATTAGTTTCCTTCTCCTGCTACGTTAGGGAGTTCTTTAAATTACCTTCTGCTAAGTGCTCGATACACGTACGGCTTTTGCACTGATACATCGTTTCACTTCCGGTGATAGTAACACTTATGTTCCTTACATAAAATACTCCCTACCGTACTAAGTTTTGAGAGCACATATTACCTGCAGAACCAACACATACTTGGGAAATCGAGAGATGATCTTTGTCGGTACCCATATTCGACACCATGTTGATTATCAATTGTGTGCGTTACTGAACAAATTTATAATATTAACGTAGCCCTCGAGTCACCTTGGACTAAAATTCTGATATATTTACTGTATTAGGCGTTAATGAAAATACCTCCTGTTGCACCAGATAAGGACGAGCCCAAGACTAGTCTATCTTACTGTTAAATATTACCCCTGAATGTATTGCAGTTGAGGATTAGTTCTAGTAATGTCATAAATTCTTTAATTTCAGCTTATGAACACGTTCTGTGCTTTAGTAATTTGTTCTGAGGGTATTGGCTTCTGTAATGGGAATATTACAGTATCGGTTTGTGATATCTAGTGATATAAATCTGGAAGGATACGGAATGTTTCTCTTATTTCACTGACTAGTATGGTACTGTTCTCTACAGAACAGGTTGTTTTCCTTGTCTCGCTTTTTTTCTTTTTTTACCTTTATTGGCCCTTCGTAGACCTTGTTTGCTTCTATTGGGTTTTGCGTTAAGCTCTCTCTGATCAATAGTCGAGCAGACTTATATGTTAGGGGAAAAAAGGACTGATGATCTAGTAGTTTGGTTGCGTTAACCATCCAACCAGAACAGGTTGTTTCATGTATGAAGTACTTCTTTTAGGAAGTGATATGGTTTGGCCGAGTTTGTATGTAGGAAACGACATACTGCAACTGAGCAAAGATGCAACAAAAGAAAAGACCAGTTAAAGAAAACATTTCTTGTAGACAGGATAAGAAAAGTAATGTTTCCTGTCTGGATCCTGAGGCCCCCATATTAAGATCACAACCTAAATTACACAAGGAGGGATGTCAAATCGCACCAGTAGTGAACTGTTCCATATCCCTGAAGCTTCTGCTTCAATATTTGATTTACAGACGTGTGTGTTCGTAATATGCACAGAGTAAAAAAAAAGATCTAACTCATAGCTTTACTGCAGCTAGTTACCCATTTAAAGGCTTAACGCAATTTAAAATTATGTAGCATGTCACATAGGGGAATAATGCTGGAATTGTATTGCGCTAGGTGCGATTGAGTAGAATACCTTGGAGACATGCATACGTAGGCGACAAGCCACTGGGATTTCACTTACACCATTTATTACATGTCAAATATTTGCATACACCGGTACTTGAAAAACATAACTTCACACAGAAAATGTTAATTAGCCAGAAATCTTTATGGCAGAATCAATAATAACAGTAATGATATTTGTAATTGAATCAAATCTTAAAAAAATAAAAATAAAATTATTTTAAGTTTTTAAGGTATGGAAATTGACCAACTCCTTAACACAATTGACAATAGTATAATAGATTTTAAATTCAAGGTAAGTGGATTGACTAACACAACAGATAAATATATTAAAAATTTTAATATTCAAAAAGCAAATCGTCTGAAACCGTTGAAGAACAACTGACAATTTAACTATGACAATCTCCAAAATGTTCAGGTACAACTACAGTGATCTGGCCAGATCAAGATACAAAACTGATAAACACGAAGTTGCGGCTGTAATCTTTAAGAAAAAGCAGCGGTAGCAGTTGCTCGTGAAGGCGGCGTATCAGGTCGTAGACAGCTCACAGGTAAAAGATGCCCATGGACCACACTCTGTGCTGGGACGCCTTACAGTAAAAAATATACAAAATTTAACCTCTATAACAGAGAAAAAGACACAATAAGCTTACAGGTCATGATAAAGCAATCACACACCCAAATCTCCATCTACCGTGCCTCACAAGATATTACCCAAAATGATTTAGTTTAACAGCTGCAAAAGGTAATAGTACATAGACTAATACTGAAGCAAATCATGTATACAAAAACTTCCCCTGGCGTACCTTATAAGAACTGGCACATTAATAACAAAACTGATTGACAGCCGATGTAGAAAAATAATCGCCCCCAGTTCAATACTGAATCAAATGACAGGTGCAATAACTTGCCAAACAACCATGACACAGGCAATCGATTAGTGGAGAAGAACCTTACCGACGTAAGCTTAATTTTTACTTTTCTTTGGATGATTTAACTTGAGTGGCACTACAGCCGACCGCGCATACTACGCAACTGTTTTAGACACAGTCTACTCTGCACCACTGGTACTTGTCTATGTTAAGTCAGTGTCACAGCCGGAGACAGCGCTGTCTTTGCAGGAAACAGACAAATCCGGCAAATGCTCACCAGTTACAGATCAGCAAGACGGTCGTTAGCCCTCGGCTTCCACGCTCAGTCTCAGGTCGCTGTGTTGTGCGGTGTACTTCCTCGTTAACGGCGGCAAAAGCGCTCTGCCCCTTTTCGAGAGGTGCCTCTGGTACGAGCCGCGCTGGTCCAGGAAAGATCACGTCAGGCGTCTGAGTTAATGGCCATACACCAACCGCACGCACGCTACTTCTAGTCTATTAGAATTCCCACTCCGGGCTTGTGCACTGCATAAGAAGTGCGTCCATATTTCCACGCACGCCCTCTTGCCATGGCACACCGTCCAGAGAGCCTCAGCGAAGCTGACGATAGGTGGTCGAAATGGAAGATAGGGCAATGTACCGAAGAGTGCGCAGCCCCAAAGCGAGCACAGTTTGTGTTCCTGACAGTTGACTAAACTGATTAGCTCGCATCTGACGTAGTTGTGTTCAGAGTGGTATCAGAAACATCTCGTAGAAGTTGTCCGAAGAAATACTGCGTTTCCAGAGTGAAACAAGCAAGACTCACTTTCCAGTTATCTTGATGTAGGTCTGGTACTCTGTTGCATAAGTTACACACAGAAAACGTGAGCAGTACCTTTCAGTTCTTGACTTCGTTGTGAAAGACTGGCTTCCAGTCTACCCTGCTGCAACCACATGTTTTGCTAATGTGACGTGTGCTGCCATCTGTTGACTCCACTAGGAGTGATTGTTTCTGTACGATAGAGTGCGCATGTTCTCTTCAGGGAACAACTGCACATTTCTACTGTGTGTGTGTGTGTGTGTGTGTGTGTGTGTGTGTGTGTGTGTGTGTTTCCGAATGACTTCAAATTTGGTTGCCGCTGCTCTTGGTACGAAGGAGTCTGCTTTAAGGAAAAGACTGAAAAAAGTGAGTAGAGAATTTTAGCGTTTCCAGAGGAGTGGATCCAGCGCATTAAGTGTGTGAGATGGTGGCACGAACAGTGCTCTTCATTTGAGGGTGATATTGAGTTCATTTGTGACATTTGCTAAATGCATACTCTTTGGGCATATTTTGCTTACTCTTCAGCGCAGTTGAACGAAAGAGCGTTCGTTTCCCTTTCTTTATTTTTGAAAAGTGCCTCAGCTCTCTCTCTCTCTCTCTCTCTCTCTCTCTCTCTCTCTCTGATTAGTACTTGAAACTTCCTGGCAGATTAAAACTGTGTGCCGGACCGAGACTCGAACTCGGGACCTTTGCCTTTCGCGGGCAAGTTGGTAGAGCACTTGTCCGCGAAAGGCAAAGGTCCCGAGTTCGAGTCTCGGTCAGGCACACAGTTTTAATCTGCCAGGAAGTTTCATATCAGCGCACACTCCGCTGCAGAGTGAAAATCTCATTCCAGATTAGTACTTGTTCCATACATCATGAATACGACACTTCGTAATGATGTGGAACGTGTCAGGTTAATAAAAGGTGTCTATACAAGATATTACATTACACAAAATATTACATGACACTTAGGCCTAATATTTTTCTCATACTCACACCTGAATGAACCTCTAGAATCTAGTCTAAACCAATGGCGAGCATCCCCTGCAGCTGGCAAAACGTGGCGAAGTAGTGCAGAAATTTGCGGAGGAGTACCTATTTGTGTTAGAGCCTCCCCAGCGCCATGCTGTCGGGACTGTACGGTATCCTCCGCCTAACGGCCGTAATTGGTGCCGTTTTTACCAGCCTGAGGTTTCCAAATCACATTTCCGCTCTTATTTGCCACATTACTGTTTCCTAAAATAAATGCGCTATTAACGCCGCACTACATGCGACGATAATAGATACGATGTAGAGTCTAGTGGGATGACTGACTCATTCTGGCAATTCACAATTAACATCTTTAATTGGGCAGTTAATTTCGATATTTAAGCAACGTCTTTTCAGAGGACAGTAGCTGCCTTTTCGCAACTGTTTCAGAAACTGCTACAAATGTTGTCTGGACTGACAAAGCTCACTGTTCCTCCGCAATAGGTGATAGTTACGTTGCATTAATTTCTCACTACTTACTGTGCCATAATTTGTATGCAGCAGCAGTCATTAGCCGGTGGGGTATTTATTATAGTCGGCTACTGAAAAGCAGATCTTCAAACTACCCCCCCCCCTCCCCACGCAAGAATGCTGCAACGACGTTGACATTGTTGTGGGTAACAGTTCAATGGGCAACTTCCTGTGCTGACAAATACAGTATGTGAAAGTGGCAATGCTTGCTAGCTCAAAGCCCGAAAGGCACATTGCCGTTTCACAATTGATTACACAGTGCACTTTGCTGACCAGCACGGAGAATGCATTATGGGTATATGTAGTTATGTAATAAGTTTCCTGTAGAGAAGAGCGTGGTGGCTCATGCAGAATCTTACCAGTGTGCCACAACGTGATGGTCTATAGAAATTTGACTTACAAGGGTAGCAATAGAGACCGAAGTGAATATATTAATTTTTCTTACATAAATGTAACTATTTAAAGGCGTTTAAATTTTGTAATTAATCGTTTCTTTTTGAGGAATAAAATAAAATGGAAAAACAGTAGCAGCTAGAATCGAACGGGAGACAACTAATTGGCAGTCGTTGCGCTTGAGCACTGGGCTGTGGGACTCGTACATAAACTGACAATCGAAAATCCCTCGTGCTGTACGGGTAAGTCTTTAGAGCATTATTGTATTTACGTGTCCAGTCTTTCTGGCCCTCTCACTGCTATGGAGAAGCAAGCTACTTCCATATCACCGTGAATAAAAAATGTTTCTAGCGTTTATCATATAACTTATGTGCCTCTCTGCATGCTGTCATTCGCAAAAAAATCCTCGTTGCGGTATCTTAAAGCGCTTATGAAATGAGACGATTGTTATGATTACATGATTCCTGATGCGCATGCACAGAAATGGGTGCATCACTTGCGACAATCTTCCAGATATAACGTTCTGCTCTCAATTTTAATTAAAATTTCGATATATTATCTACATTTCGTAAACAGCAATATATGGGCTAAAATCAACCATACGCAAAACAAATGAAGAAAAAAGCGATAGTAGCGGCGGGAATCTAACCCAACCCGAATTATTGTTAGTAGGTGCACTTGACCACTGGACTATGGTACTGAAATCTCAACTGCTCCTCTAAAATCCCTCATACTCTACACTTGCCGAATACTTCACACACAGTGCTCAAAGAAAAATGACCTCCTGCTTGGAGCAATGTAGTGCCCTCAGTGCCTGCAGGGATGACGTCACATCCAGTCGAAAACTAACCGCGCTGCTGCTACGGTCGCAGGTTCGAATCCTGCTTCGGGCATGGGTGTGTGTGATGTCCTTAGGTTAGTTAGGTTTAAGTAGGTCCAAGTCTAGGGGACTGATGACCTCAGATAAGTCCCATAGTGCTTAGAGCCCTTTGAACCATTTGTAGCACATTTAAACGTGATAACCAGCCTCTGCTGACCTCTGTTGCATGCAGGGTATATGTAGCAGTTTCCTATAGTGTAGGTTATTCAGAAAGGGGGTTCCAGTTAAAACAAGATTCAGTATCACCAAAGAAGAGTATACTATACTGGTTGTCCAGAGCCAAACTGTCGTTGTAGAGGACAAACCATAAACCATTTCTGTAGAGGAACTGAGTTCTTAGTGAACTGATCAGTAAAATGTTTAAGAAAATTTATACCAATGAAAAAGCTGAATTTAAATTTGAACGCCTGTTAAGAGTTTTCGTACCTCCACTGAAGTGAGATGTCATGGGCTATATCCTAATATTGTGTCGGACATCCTTTTGCCCGGTGTAGTAAAACTACTCAACGTGGCATGGACTCGGTCACTGCAAGACCTCAGCAGAAATATTCAGCCATTCTGCCCCTTCAGCCATTCATAAGTGCTAAACTGTTGCGGGTCAGAATCTTGTGCACGAACTGATCTCTCAATTATGTCCCATAAATGTTTGTTGGGATTCGTGTCGAGCGATAAGGACGGCCAAATAATTCACTTGAATTGTTTAGAATACTCCTGAAACCGATCATGAACAATTAGACCGCGTGACATAGTGCATTGTCATCCATAAAAATTCTGTCGTTGTTCGGGAACATGAAGTCCATGAAAGGCGGCAAATGGTCTCTCTGAAGCTGAACATAGTCTTGTCCAGTCAATGATCGCTTCAGTTGGGCCAGAGGACCCAGTCCATTCCATGTAAGCACAGCCCAAACTATTGTGAACCACGCGACTGCTACGGTCGCAGGTTCGAATCCTGCCTCGGGCATGGATGTGTGTGATGTCCTTAGGTTAGTTAGGTTTAAGTAGTTCTAAGTTCTAGGGAACTGATGACAGCAGATGTTAAATCCCATAGTGCTCAGAGCCATTTGAACTATTATGGAACAATCAGCAGCTTGCAAAGTGCCTTGTTGACAACCTGGTCCACGGCTCGTAGTTGAACCCTACAATGAGCTCTTGCGAGATGAAATCGGGACTCTTATGACCAGACAACGGTTTACCAATCATCAAGGATCCAACCGATATGGTCACGAGCCCATTAGAGGCGCTCCAGGCAATGTCGTGCTGTTAGCGAAGGCACTGCTGTCGGTTGTCTGCTGCCGTAGCCCATTAACTCCAAATTTCGCTGCACTGTCCTAGAGGATACGGTCATCGTACGTCCCACACTGATTTCTGCGGTTATTTCGCGCAGTGTTGCACATCTCTAAGCACCGAAAACTCCACGAAAACGCCGCTGCTCTCGGCCGCTACGCGAAGGCCGTTGGCCACTGCGTTGTCCATGGTGAGAGGGGTAATACCTGAAATTTGGTATTCTCGGCCACACTTACACTTTCAACCTCAGAATATTGAACTCCCAAACGATTTGCGAAATGGAATGTCCAGTGCGTCTAGCTTCGACTAGCATTCTGCGTTGAAAGTCGGTAAATTCCCATCGTATGGCCATAATCACGTCTGACGGCATTTCAGACGAATCACCTGAGTACAGTCCGCAGCTCGTGGTCTTGCGGTAGCGTTCTCGCTTCCTGCGCACGGGGTCCCGGGTTCGATTCCCGGCGGGGCTGGGGATTTTCTCTGCCTCGTGGTGACTGGGTGTTGTGTGTCCATCGTTGATTCGCAAGTCGCCGAAGTGGTGTCAACTAAAAAGAACTTGCGATACGGCGGCTGAACTTTCCCGCATGGGGCCTCCCGGCCAACAATGCCATACGATCATCATCACCACCCGAGTACAAATGACAGCTCCGCCAATGCGCTGCCCTTCTATACCTTGTGTACGCGATACTCCATCAATGCAGGGTCGTCCATTGATCGTGGCCGGGCCAAATATCTCACGAAATAAGCATCAAACGAAAAAACTACAAACAACGAAACTTGTCTAGCTTGAAGGGGGAAACCAGATGGCGCTATGGTTTGCTCGCTAGATGGCTCTGCCATAGGTCGAACGGATATCAACTGCGTTTTTTTAAAAAAAGGAACCCCTTTTTTTTATTACACATTCGTGTAGTACATAAATATGAATGTTTTAGTTGGACCACTTTTTTCGCTTTGTGATAGATGTCACTGTAATAGTCACAAACATATGGCTCACAATTTTAGACGAACAGTTGGTGGTAACAGGTTTTTTAAATTGAAATACAGAACATACGTACGTTTGAACATTTGATTTCGGTTGTTCCAATGTGATACATGTACCTTTGTGAACGTATTACTTCTGAGAACGCATGCTGTTACAGCGTGATTACCTGTAAATACCGCATTAATGCAATAAATGCTCCAAATTATGTCCGTCAACCTCAATGCATTTGGCAATACGTGTAACGACATTCTTCTCAACGACGAGTGGTTCGCCTTCCGTAATGTTCGCACATGCATTGACAATGCGCTGACGCATGTTGTCAGGCGTTGTCGGTGGATCACGATAGCAAATATCCAACTTTCCTCACAGAAAGAAATCCGGGGACGTTAGGTCCGGTGAACGTGCGGGACATGGTATGGGGTTTCGACGACCAATCCACCTGTCATGAAATACGCTATTCAATACCGCTTCAACCGCACGCGAGCTATGTGGCGGACATCCATCATGTTGCAAGTACATCGTCATTCTGTCATACAGTGAAACATCTTGTAGTAACATCGGTAGAACATTAAGTAGGAAATCAGCATACATTGCATCATTTCGATTGCCATCTATAAAATGGGGGCCAATTATCCTTCCTCCCATAATGCCGCACCATACATTAACCCGCCAAGGCCGCTGATGCTTCATTTGTCGCAGCCATCGTGGATTTTCCGTCGCCCAATAGAGCATATTATGTCGGTTTGCGTTACCGCTGTTGGTGAATGACGCTTCGTCGCTAAATAGAACGCGTGCAAAAAAATGTCATGGTCCCGTAATGTCTCTTGTGCCCAGTGGCAGAACTGTACACGACGTTCAAAGTCGTCGCCATGCAATTCTTGGTGCATAGAAATATGGTACGGGTGCAATCGATGTTGATGTAGCATTCTCAACACCGACGTATTTGAGATTCCCGATTCTCGCGCAAGTATTCTGCTACTGATGTGCGGATTAGCCGCGGTAGCGGCTAAAACACCTACTTGGGCATCATCATTTGTTGCAGGTCGTGGTTGACGTTTCACATGTGGCTGACAACTTCCTGTTTCCTTAAGTAACGTAACTATCTGGCGAACGGTCCGGACACTTCGATGATGTCGTCCAGGATACCGAGCAGCATACATAGCACACGCCCGTTGGGCATTTTGATCACAAGTCATACATAAACACGATATCAACCTTTTCCGCAATTGGTAAACGGTCCATTTTAACACGGGTAATGTATCACGAAGCAAATACCGCCCGCACTGGCGGAATGTTACGTGATACCACGTACTTTTACGTTTGTGGCTATTACGGCGCCATCTATCACAAAGCGAAAAAAGTGGTCCAACTAAAACATTCATATTTCTTTACGTACTACACGAATATGTAATAAAAATGGGGTACCTATTTTAAAAAACGCAGTTGATATCCGTTTGACCTATGGCAGCACCATCTAGCGGGCCAACCATAGCGCCTTCTGGTTTCCCTCTTCAAGCTATACCGAGTTTCGTTCTTCGTCGTTTTTTTGTTTGATGCTTATTTCGTGAGATATTTGGCCCGGTCACTATGAATGGACCACACTGTATACCTGCATATCGCTATCCCATCACTTCTGTTACATCATTGTAATTTTTTGAGTATTCAGAATGAATGTATGTATGGTGCAAAGGAGCAAAAGACTGTCTCAAAGGAGGAAGAATCAGGGAATTACATGTCACTTCTTTGAAAGCAGAAAAAACTGCAACCGACAGTTAAGTTACCATAGCTTTCTCAAACAAAAGATTGTGCTCAGTAATTGAAACAGAGTATGTCCCATCTGTTGACAAGAAGGGACACGGAAGTTACTAACAAAACAGTCACCTACCTGAAATCCATCTCCTGCAGAACCATAGAACAGAGTTTTAAGAAAGGAGTCTTTAGCAGAAGGATCACCTCCATTTCAAACATGTATTTTCGCCTCAGAGGGCTCACTAATCTCCGGTGAATTTGTGCCTGCAGCACCTCTTCCATTTCCGTGCTGCATGTCTACCCTTGTAATATTCTTTATACCCTCCCTTCGGGAACATGTCTCAGATATTTTTTGGAATGTGTTCTTGGGTTTTAATAGCCTGACACCAGAGCAACCCCTCATCTACTTTTTTTTTCTTCGTTGTCCATCTCCTGCCTTTCCTCCGCTTCGGCATTTGAGGTTTCTGCTTCTTCGTCCTCCCTGTATGCTACTGAAGACCGACGCACGCGTTTGACGCATAACAGATGACTGGATAACGCGTAATTCGAGCCCCTGGTCGACACAGTGTTCAGTGTTCGCACGTCCCCCCCCCCCCCCCCCCCCCAGGTGCAGGCCAGGCCCAGGGAGGGGTTATTGCCTAAGCTGTGTCCTTCCCAAATTTCCAGATGTCACCACCGTCAATCGTTCTGGAAGTATGAACAACGACCTGATGGCCCTACGCACGGGGACGCTACTGCACGTCTTCTACCGGCAGCGCTCAGGTGAAATGAAATGATCGTATGGCATTTATTGGCGGGGATATCCCGTTCAGGGTTCGGCCGCCGTATTGCAAGTCTTTTTAGTTGACGCTACTTCGGCGACTTGCGTGTCAATGATGATGAAAATGATGGACACACAATACCCAGTCCTGCGCAGGGAATAGAACCCGCGTCTCCTTGCGAGCACTCAAGTCTGGCAGTACAAGACGCCAGATGAAAGCCTTCAGTCTCAGCTCGGCAAAAGAGCTGAAACTTTTGTGTGCAAGTTCGAAATAAAAAGAGAATGCAGAAAAAAGTAGTTCTGGGCACATCCATTCATTGCTGACCGTGATATTAACGGGTTATTTGACTCGCTTTACTATGCAAGACATTACAGTGTTATTTTCCAGTGCCCTGATACTGTGTCCGTTCATTTGACGAGATAGTGGATATTTCCCGAGATTAACTGGCGAAAAAGTCACGTTTTAAGGAAAATAATCACCAGAGAAAAAGATTTTCGTGACTTGTGTACTCTGCAGCTATTTGCTGTCTGCAACGATATTTACAGTTTTAGTTATAACCGTAAAGTGTACATAGAAGTGGTCTTCAGTTTCTATTTGAGAAGTACGTTGCTATAAACTGAAATTAAATTTATGAATGTTTAGGCAAGAAGTCGGAAACCTGCCTAAAATATTTCCAGCCTGTGTGATGTATCTGGCCCATTAGCGTCACTTGCTGAAACCATAGAGTAGAAATATCTCTGGAGTGAGCATTGCGTCCTGCGCATGTTGTCAACATTAAACTGGAATTGTCACGTGATCTAGGGACGACGTCAACTGTTTAACACCAATTCGCGTCCGCCATCAGGTGACGTCACGCCTCGTCACACAACACCAAAACTTTCTACAATACCTTTCGAATGGAGGCATTCTCACAGGTCGTCAACGGAACGTCACGTCATTCCACGGTACATAAAGGTTTCTCGGGAAGAAAATTTTGACGGTACCAGTCTGTTAACATCTTGAGTTAACCTATTTTCGCCGCGCTCGTTCTCATTGTAATATTGGATTTTGTACTGTTGTATCTTCATAATCTTTATTTTATAATAGCGCTTTGTTTTAGTGACAAATTGGAGATGTTCCATGACGACTGGGATATTTTTTCCACTTACACAACCGAGGTCTTATATCATATCTGAAGACGAAAAGTTATTTAGGTTTTACGATAACACAACGGCGCTGACGCCCACAATGTATATGTATAAGAACATAAGTAGACGAAGCAAATTCCACCATATGACATTTTAAGCAAAAAGTCAGCTTTAATGAAGGAGTCAAATACAGTTGTTAATGACGTTAAAATTACGTAAGAAAAAACATAATGGATAAGTTTAACAGGCTTCATTAATTCGTTTGAAGCTTTCCTTGATGTGTATGAATGTACATATTTTCCCTAGCAAATAATTGTCGATGTTTTGAAACGTTGTCTCACTTCTCAGTAATTTACCAAATATAATTGATCAAGAACATATGTTATAAAGTTTGCTTCGGCCATTGACAAATTTTGTCGTGGTTAGCTCCTCAGTTCTGATACTATACTGTAACATTTTATGCATAATAGGGATGGTGACTCAAAACACCAATTTCGCCGTTCAGTACTGTGTTAAGCGACTTGACGAGATGTGACTTGAAAGACAAGCTTCTGTGACGTCATGCTCGTTCATTTTGCTCTTCAAAGCTAAGAGCCCAATTTATTTCAAATATCAGACGTAAATTGCTATGGTGCCGGCAAAACGTTTATACTAAATCCACAGCACTTACGAAGGGAATCTGTCTTTACTAGCGATATGACAACATTCAAAATTTATAGGATAAATGTCGGGCAAATCTACGGCGTCCGTCCCGGGATCACGTGACCATTGTGGCAACGTATGTTGAAAACACACAATCAATTCTGCGCTTCTGAATGCTCACTCCAGAGATATTTCTACTCTGTGGCTGAAACAGGAGACGAGGCTGTGCTATTTCGGTCTGGAAGTAGGTTTCGAGGAAAAGTGACATAGCCCGGATAGTAAATGTGCTTCGTCTGTGGTGTAAAGCTCTTGTGGCTGGAGTGGATCATCGGGAACAGGATGTGTAGAAATTGAGGATCGATAACTTCCACGATCTCCAGCCTGCCAGAGTGCAGAAACTGCGTTATGGTAAGTAGTTAGAACGCGATTGTAAAGCGGAGAGGCTTATTCTTCGAATTGAGCTCCAATTATGACCCTGGTAATTCCAACACCTTTTTTCCAGTTTGCATTTTGGATAACTCTGAAATTGAGTGGCCCATGTTGCTGATTTCATCTGCATCTCGCAGATAAAATGACGCGATCTCAAAACTACCCATAATGCTCATGTGGGCGGATAAAACTACGCTCATGCTCATAAATTAAGGCTAATGCTGACGCATGGTGAAACAACGCTCTGGTGGGCGGTTTGCGGGTTTAAATCACCTCTGGGTATGACCATGCGGTGCGTTTGACTTGCGGTCGTCGCACGGTGGCGCTGGGAGCAGTCCACATAGACAGAGGTGTGTTGGTGCATGTCACAGTACGGTGCAGCGAGTAAGTGTGCAGACATTTTCAGACGTGCTTATGGTGACTGTGTTCTTTGAGCCATTTTCAACACACACATTGATGACGTTATGAGGGGTAGAATACTAAGGCGACTGGAGGCTGGTCAAACACAGCAGGTCGTAGCACGGTACCTCCGTGTGCCACAAAGTGTGATCTCAAGATTATGGCAACGATTCCAGCAGACAGGAATGTGTCCAGGCGCTACAGTACAGGACGTCCACAGTGTACAACACCACAAGGAGACCGATATCTCACCACCAGTGCCTGCAGACGGCCACGGAGTACTGCAGGTAGCCTTGCTCGGGACCTTACTGCAGCCACTGGAACAGTTGTCTCCAGACACACAGTCTACAGGCGACTGAACAGGCCGGGTTTATTCTCCCGGAGACCTGCAAGATGCATTCCACTGATCCCTGGTCACAAGAGAGCCCGTAAAGCCTGGTGTCAAGAACACAGTACATGGTCATTGGAGCAGTGGTCCCAGGTTATGTTCACGAACAAGTCCAGGTATAGTCTGAACAGTGATTCTCGCCGGGTTTTCATCTGGCGTGAACCAGGAACCTGATACCAACCCCTTATTGTCCTTGAAAGGGACCTGTATGGAGGTCGTGGTTTGATGGCGTGGGGTGGGCTTATGATTGGTACACGTACACCCCTGCAGGTCTTTGACGGAAGAACTGTAACAGGTCAGGTGTATCGGGACGTCATTTTGTACCAGTATGTCTGCCTTTTCAGGGGTGCAGTGGGTCCGACCTTCCTCCTGATGGATGATAAACGTAGGGCCCCACCGAACTGCCATTGTGGAGGAGTACCTTGAAACAGGAGATACCAGGCGAATGGAGTGGCCTGCCTGTTCTCCAGACTTAAATCCATCGAGCACGTCTGGGATGCTCTCGGTCGACGTATCGCTGCACGTCTTCAAATCCCTAGGACACTTCAGGAGCTCGGGCGAGCACTAGCGCAAGAATGGGAGGCTATATCCCAGCAGCTGCTCGACCACCTGATCCAGAGTATGCCAACCCATTGTGCGGCCTGTGTACGTGTGCATGATGATCATATCCCATATTGATGTAGGGGTACATGCGCAGGACACAGTGGCTTTTTGTAGCACATGTGTTTCGGGACGGTTTTCTCAACTTATCACCAATACCGTGGACTTACAGATCTGTCATGTGTGTTCCCTATGTGCCTATGCTATTAGCGCCAGTTTTGTGTAGTGCCACGTTGTGTGGCACCACATTCTGCAGTTATCCTTAATTTATGAGCGGCAGGTGAGCACTTGGCAACTCTGCCGGCGTCCTGGTGTGGAAGTGGCCATAAGCCTGCCGGCAGAGATGTCATACTCAGGTAGCTGCCAGGTGCGAGAGGCTCCATTGCGTCCCACGCTTTGATCTTGCGTCTCTGCCAGCAGACCTGCCCTGGCATCCCAGTGCTGTAGGGACCTAAGGCAGGTGAGCCTGCCTCTGAACGCGCGACCCCAGTTGGAAGGAGCGCGCCGTAGGAGAAGCTGGCAATCGTGGGGTATTTGTTTGCAATGAGCCAATCACAATGTCAGTCTGTCTACTCAACGTAAACAGAATGAGGCTAAAGTTCAAAGAATCACCCAACTGCACCTCAGTTCGTAGTGGTATCACGTACTGAAGTAGGTCAGTCCTTTGCTAGGGTTAATCCGTTCATTTTTCAGAAAGGTGTTGATGCAGTTGCAGGCCCTATGAAATCCTGCTCTTGCTTACGTAACTGAATTTTGCCTCTGGGGGACCAATTGTGATTTTCAAGCCCAACAATTGCTTACAGTTTTGCTCCTCAAAGGCTGTCCTGTCCTGTTCTTGCCGAGGCCTGTCGAACACTGAGTCCTTCGCATGGTGTTATTTATACTCAGCTGCTTGGTGATCTGACTGAAGGTGAAATCCGAACTTGTCTATCTGATCATGGCGTCGGTGCAGTTCACTGGGGAATGAAAAAGGTTGATGCTACCTTAGTACCTACGGCCACTCTTATTTCTGATGTTTGATCGAGTAGTGCTTAATTCAAAGATCAAACCAGGCTGTAACGTCATCACGTTTTGACTATACATTCCAAACCTAATGCATTGCTGCTAGTGTCAATGTTACAACCACACTCTTATGTCCTGTCAAAACACGGCCGAATGTATTACTTGCGGTTGGGATGCTAAAGAGGGCAATTGCCAGCCTCCTCTTCCCCACTGTATCAGTTGTAATGGCGACCATGCAGCCTCATCCATAATGTCCGTCCCGTGTATCTCGATGAGCGGGCCATTCAGGAGATCCGGGTGAAGGAAAAAGTACCTTACCATGTCTTCCGCAGGTTGCTGGCTAGTTGAAAGCCATGCATTTTACCATCTGGCACTTGCAGTTCCGTTCTTCGTATGCCTCGCTCTACGGAGAACATGGCCACCCAGGCTTGCAGCTCAAGTTCCGCACTGCAGTTGTAAAATCGCCCAGTATCATGGCAGCATCCCAATTTCCTTCTCCCACAGCTGCGCAACAAGCCAACAAATCTTCATCCCCGGCGACGAAATCACCTGCTTCACAACCAGCAGGCTCGAAAGGACATACGGAACGCTCCCATGAAGACTTGTTACGTCCCTCCAGTCAACGAACATCTGAGCCTTCATCTGCCAAAAGCAAAGGTTCTAAGAAATCAAAGAAAGGCAAGTGGTCTTCTCCTTTCCCAACTCGGGGAATCTCTTAAACGGTATCGCCGTGTGATACTCACCCAGATGACCTCTCATTTTGCTGGTGCGCACTATCTACTGTTTTTCCACCCTGGGATCCATACGCCGACCCAGAGAGAATGCCGCCGGCTATGTAGATCTCGTGGAACAGGATCCTCCAGCCTCTGCGCCCTGTAGCAGTGAGTCCTCAAAGGCTGGCACTCGGCAGCTGTCTAGGTGACAACCCTTCATTTGTTCCCTCCTCCCCTTTCCCCGCTTTGACTCTCCTCCAATGGAACGTTCAGGGCATTATACTCAACAAAGAGGCATTACAGCTGCTCTTGGAATCGCAGCGTCCACTTGTTTTCTGGCTCCCAGAAACAAAAATTGCATCTTCTGAGAGTGCTTTGACCTCTGACATTTCTGTCTGGTCCACTTTGACCTTACCACCCAGGACGACATTCCACCTCGTGGGGGAGTCATGCTAGTCATCTGGGATGACATTCATAGCCAAACCATCTCACTGAACACACAGCTACAAGCTGTTGCAATCCATATTATCCTTCCTCGCTTCCCTTTTCTCTTTGCAACGTCTACATCCCTGCGTCATTAGGTGTCACTAGGGCAGATTTCCTCCAGTTTATTGATCAACTCTCTCATCCCTTTTTGATGCTTGGTGACTTTAATGCACACTACACCCTTTCAGGCTCGCCCAGGAACAGTTGGAGAGGTGCCCTCTTGGCTGAACTCAATCAATTCAATATCATTTGTTTTAACACTGTCGCACCCCCTTTCTTTGACTCCACACACACCTATTCCCATAATGGACTTCTCGTTCTGCACTGCCTAGCTTGGTCATTGTCTAGATAACCCGTTCTCTCCGACATGTACTCGAGTGACGATTTCCTGTGTCATATCCATTTGCTGACTCGTATCCCACCTATGTGTAAACTCAACTGGCAGTTTTGTAAAGCCGACTGGAAGGAAACTCCTCCCAGGCAACCTTCGATGAACATCATTTCCCCAGGTGTGATGACCAGGTAAAGTAACTTAGAAACGTTTTCCTTATTGCCGCAGAATGTTCCATACCCCACATTTCTTCTTTACTGTGCCGTGTCCTGGACTGAGGCACGCCATGACAAGATTTGTACGCAGAGATGTGCTCTCTGCGTTTTTAATAATCTTACGATGGTGAACTGTATTCCTTATAAACAGTTAGGTGCACAGTGTTGTTGCATTCTTCGAAATAGCGGAACAGGTAGCTGGATCTCATTTACTACTTCTTTTAACAGCCTCGCTCCCTCTTCTGTTGTGTGGGGCCAGTACCATCTGCTCTCTAGAACCAGAGTCCATTCCCCACTTTCTGGCCTGACCATAGCAGATGTCACTGTGGACCCTACTGCTATCTCCAACACCTCAGGCCGCTATTTTTAAAGCTCCATCCACCATCAACCCACTATCCTCCCTCGGAAAGAAGCCACCTCGGCTTGGGTGATAACCTTTTCATCTTAGGATGGTGGATGCTACAGTACCGCATTTACTGTGAGGCTAGGCGCAAATTGAGACGCGTATAGCGCGTGTGGCGCGACGCAGCGCAGCGCGTATTTTTGTAACTGCACAGGTTCAAATGGGAGCGCGCAAATTGCGACGCGACGCGACTGGGACGCGACACGCGCCTGCGCCAGGTCGCGCGGCGTTGTGGTTGTGGCACAGTTTCTCGCGCCGCGCTTCGCGCGTGCCTCGCTAGCACCGTGGGAAATCTGAGCCGGGAAGCGGAAAAGTAGCCCGGCTATATGCTCACATCGGCACGGCGCATATGAGAAGTGGTAGTATTGCCCATACGATAAATTTTGCCTTACTGTGTACTAAATTTTATTGCCTTTGGGTAGTATCTCGTTTTTCGCCATTTAAACGCTCCAGCTTTCTTCGTTAGTACATTATACTTTTCTGTTATATGTGTACATGTAGATCTGTTGTTTATATCTGTATAGTTTTGTTTTTCATCTGTCAAAAAAAATGCATACTTCAGTAACTGATGAGTCATTGGCCGCTGGAATTGTATCATATGCCTCCGCGATGTTTTCAGATCACAAGAAGGGACAGAGGGTAGTGAATAAGGAAGCAAGGAATATTATAAAATCGTGTGATTAAGAATCAAGACAGGAAAGTAAAACAAGGTTATCTTCTGGCTGCGTAGTATGCTGGCGTATCTGTACGATCTGTTACAAAATATTTAGAAATGTATAATCTCCACAGGTGTGATCCCTTTGTGCTCCTGGTAAAAAGCGTCCAAGATATGAAGTATAGAAGTCTCACTGTGATTACTTGGATATGGATGTAATAATGTAATAAGACGCACTGTACTACATGCATGTGAACATCACATTTCCACTGCAAGCTAGAAACATTCGAAAAGCAGTCACAAATAACAATGTTTTAATTGGTTCGCCGTGATGAGAAAAAACATTTCAATTGTTCCATGCACATTGTCAGCATTAATAAACTAATTGTACAACAGGCTACACAAATGAAGAAAAATGGTCGGTATTATTACGAAAGTAGGAATATCCTAAGAGTGTTATGATTAGATATATTTAATTTGTTGAAATGTACTGTTGACAAAGGAAGTACAATTAAACCTGTCACCAAGAGAAATGTGGCTGTTACAAACGGTGATGTTTCTTCGAACGAGAAAAGCTTAACAACTCACACAAAAATAGATTGCCAATTCTGTTGGAATTTTTGTGGAATCCCCGTAACCCATCGTATACTTTCATGACAATTTTTTTTCGAACTCCAACTCACAAGGCACACATGGCATTTCTGTCGCGCGTATTATCCTCTGCTGCTGACGATACACTGACCATTGTGTTGTGCGACAGATCAATTGTTTATTTTTCTCAATAACAACTATTTTATTCGCGATCACACATTGTCAGTTTGGCAAGCCGTAGGTGAGTAACCAGTATCTGGCATGTGGCTATCATTCCGCCTGAAGGAATGCTCGTCATTATTTTAATACTGCTCAGATCACGAGAAGAAATAAAATCCTTTGGTAAGTTTCCATTCCAGTCGCTCAGTGTTAAAAATACGATGGGTTACGGGGATTCCACAAAAATTCCAACAGAATTGGCAATCTATTTTTGTGTGAGTTGTTAAGCTTTTCTCATTCGAAGAAACATCACCGTTTGTGAGTAACAGCCACATTTCTCTTGGTGACAAGTTTAATTGTACTTCCTTTGTCACAGTGTAATTTGCCAAACTCATCTCACAGCAGCTATTGCGTCAGAATTCCGAAACGGAGTGCCTCAGTAAACAAGTAATTGGCAATCACAGAGTTCAGTAGCTTACGAAAAACCTCGTAGTGTCGGTTTGCAGTAACATAAAAGAAGAAATTTCATGTTTATTTTCATACTAGGAAATTCTTGTTTCGCTAGCTCTTAAAAAATTACAGTCGCTGGAGTGAAATAAATAAAAATGGAAGTACTAATATATCGCCATAGATAAGAAAGTTCCGTGTGTTTAAGAATTGTCAAACACTCTCCGAGATATGAGACATGTTGCGAATATTTCATACTTGCGGGCGTGAAATCGGAAGTGGCAGCGCTACATGGGATCCATTTTCTCGAAATCGGAGGCAGATAGAGACCTCCTCCCAAGTCTAAACAAAAATTCAACATGTTAGCAAAATTTCATACGCAGCAACATATGGTGTAATACGCACCAAACGCAAAATCATAGCGACCCCTAATTTTAGTCGCAAACTTTTTGAGTTTTGCGTAGTGTCTTACTAAAATGTGTACCTCACAATAAGAATGGTCATTAGCGAGATGAAGGGCACTTCCCCACGAAGCTGACACATAACTCTACAAGTAAGACAAAAATCAAATATTTTCAGTGAATAGTTTCTGTAAAATCGTTTGAAAAAGATCACAGGTTGCGCGCGGTTCGGTTCTGTCAGCGCAGAGCGTCGCCAGTCGGCGCGTGCGAAGTATGTACATCTTCATTTGCTTCGTAAGGAAACTACAGCAGATTAGATTGATCGCTGTTTCTTGACCTTTGCACACAGGTTAGCGGTAGCACATTCGTGTTCACTGATTGCTCAAAGACTGACTGTGGTGGTGGGTGTGCCTTCGTGATTGGTACCATCCATTTTTGGTATCTGCTTCTGAAATACTGTTCAGTAGTTATAGCAGAGGTCTCTGCCCTCTACCAGGCTATGCAGTACATCAGACAACACAGGATTTTAAATTGTTACACACTCCAGTTCCGTCAATGCCCTTCAGAGCCTCTGTGTGCTGTACACAGTTCATCCTTTAGTGAAATGGGTCCAAGAAAGCATCCACTCACTCTTGAGGGAGCCACTGTGATTTAATTGGGTTCCTGGTCACATTGGTCTGAAGGGAGATGAGGCTGTGCAGGTGGTGTCACTTTGGCATCATCACTGGTCCTCTCTTCATGCAAACAAGCTCCAGAGATTTTAACCTTTCCCGGGAGTTTGGTCAACCTCCTCTTCGCCCTCTCACTGTAATGAGATTATTTTAGCTAGGTTTCATATTGGGCACTGTCACTTTAGCAGTCATTTGTTAGGTGGTGATTCCCCTACCACAGTAGGCTCACTGGTGTCAACCTTAGACAGTTCGCCATTTCCTGACTGAATGCTCTTCTTTTTGACCACTTGCATTCTAGTGTATGTTTGCCGTATGAGTTATTAGCCATTTTCGAGAATGATGTGCTGGTTGTCAAAGCCTCAGTTGTTTTTGCGACCTAATGCACACGCGCACGCGCGAATTCTGAAACTTTGTCATGTGAAGCCAATCTCGCACTTTGCTCACTTTACAATACTACAATTATGGGTTAAGAAATTTGGTGGCAGCTTTATTTTTAGACTTCAGAAAAGCATTTGATCCAGCATCACACCAACACTTAATAATGAATGAGCTATCATACAGATTATTACACACAATTTGTGACTATTGAAAATTTCTTGATAGGGAGGACCCAGTTTGGATATCTTAGATGGTGAGGCCTTGAAACCTTTAGAAGGAACTTCTGAAATGTATTAGAGAAGTGCATTGGCACAGTTGCTGTTCATGTTTAATATTAATGACTTGGCAACAAATATTAATAGAATCTTAGACATTTTGCAGATGATGCAGTCATTTGTAATGAAGCACTATTTCAAATGAAATGCCCAGGATACGTGATCAGAGCTTGTTTCTCCTCCTGGGGCAAGTAGTTTTATTTGATGACTCTTCTGCAATTTGTAAGTCAATGGAGATGAGATGATTAAGGCAATACAAACATCAGATTCTGAAGTGAAGAAAATTTCCAGTCTAGCAAGGAATCCAAAATGGGATCCTGCAATCTAGAGGCTGTGACACTGACAGCTAGACCGTGAGCTGCACTAGCATTAAATTATATTCTGATAAGATTTCCAACTTCCCTTAAATATACAGAAATGTGAAGCTATACACTTAACAAAACACAAGGAAGTAGGATCCTATGACTAAAATATTAATGATAGATAATTACAGTTGAAAAACTCTAAACAAATACAGAGTTTTAACAATTTCCAAGGGTATGAAATGGGATGATAAAATATGCTTAACCGCAAGTAAAGCTTGGCTACACTGCTCGAATACTGGGCAAAAACTGTCAGGATACAGAGGAAAGACTTGGCTGTGATCTGTCAAAGAATATTACTAGAGTGAGAGACACAATTGCCGAATAGGGCTTACCAGGTATATTAACGCAAACAGAGAACAGCAACACAAATGGTCACAGGTCTGCTTGACCCATGGAAGAACATTACAGAAATGCTGAAAGACTGGAACTGGCAGATGCTTGAAGGTATGCCTGGTTTCATGTGAAAGTCTCCTTACAAAGTTTAAAGAACAGTTGAGTGCTCTTAAGTATATACCCACATAGGCATTTAAGCAATTATTGTCCCTGCACTCCAAATTGGAATAGAAAAGAAATAAATTGTAGTGTGTGTTGCAATGGGCAGTACCATCTGCCATGCAACAGAGTGGTTTGCAAAGTATACATCTGAAGTACATGAGTGAGAAGAAATAGTGTAATATGCTTTTTATGTTACTGTAAACACAATACACAATAACCTAATGGCCTATCATTTGCCAGTTTTCTTACATAAAGTATAAAGATACATGCTAAACGCATGTGCAGTATTTTTCTGTTTCTTTGTGTCCTCTTTTTCTCCTGTTTCCATTTCTTCCACTAATTTTCTGATACACAGTTCTGCTTAATGACTTGTTTCAGTCGGCAGTAACTCATAAGGATGCTTCAAAGAAGAATTCCTTAACTTTTGAGTGGACAGCACCAGACGAAGACATAAAAACATTCGTTTTCCGGTGAGTAATTTATAATGGCTTTCATGATTACAGAACTTAGGAATATTCATTAAGGTTATTGTAATCATGAATATTTAAGTAAGCCACTGTATTTAGTCAGTAACAAAGTAACACGCCACTAAACAAAATTGTTAACTTGGTGGTAGGGAAGATTAAATTGTCTATTATACATTTGTAGAGTTAAACATCTATTACTTTGTAGCTCTTCTTTTATAATGGCTCTTATATAGTATATTTTTATAACAAAGATGAGGAAAAATAAAGCTGCTTATTACTATTATACCATTTGATGATATAAGTTGATCATTAGCATTTCTGCAGCAGCCTGTTGGGAATAAACTCAAGTGTCCTGTAGCAGCTTTATCTTTGTGCTGTGAGTTTAATTTATGAAAATGTATGCAAATTGTACAAACGACATTATATTAATTGTCAGGGATATTTAGTGAAAAGCTGTACATACTAGGGATAAAATTTTCATACAACTAATGGTTATGGTACTCAAAAATGGCTCTGAGCAGTATGGGACTCAACTGCTGAGGTCATTAGTCCCCTAGAACTTAGAACTAGTTAAACCTAACTAACCTAAGGACATCACACACAACCATGCCCGAGGCAGGATTTGAACCTGTGACCGTAGCGGCCTCGCGGTTCCAGACTGCAGCGCCAGAACCACGCGGCTGTTATGGTACTCATTTTTAATTATTGTTTGTTAGTATTGTTAGTTTTTTCAAATATCTTCTGTTCTGAATTTTCAGAGCCACTGTTGTGCAAGATTTCCAGACTTACTGGACAGGGATTTTGTCAGAAGAAGTGAAAGTTGTTGAACACCCAGAAGTCACAACTGATCATTCAACAGGAATCTCAACAACCAGGAATCCAGTGAAGTCTACTACAGAGATACCAGTTATACCAGAGTTTCCTGATCCTAAAGCAGTATGTTGACCTTCTATTAAGAGATAATTTAATAATAAAAATATAGCAAGATACCTGACTTTGTTTGGCTCCCTTTTTTTTCCATGCAGATATCAGAACCTTCAAACCCTATATATGAAGGCTGTGGCTCAACAAAAGCTTGCTTTGGTCCTGGTGAATGTCTTGCAACAAAAAGTTGTAGTATGATGGTATCGGTTCTTGATAGAGTAGAAGATTATGAATTTGAAATGATGGCAGATAGTGCTTTATATGTTGCTGTTGGCTTGTCAGATGATGGAATTATGGTGAGCACTAAAATGTCATTTTTATGAGGTAGTGAGTGAATTTGAGACCTTATTCACATGTATGTCTAGTACATGAGACTTAATATAAATGCAAATTGGATAATAAATTTCAGTCACATATATAATGTTCAATTACAGGGTGACGACAGTGTTGTGGAGTGTGTTTATGATGCCACTAATACAGCTGTTCAAGCATACAGGTCATCAAATGCTCCCGACGACAAGGCCAATTTCCGCGATGGAAAAGTAAGTTACGCTACACTAAGAATTTATTACTTACATGGCTTAACTATTGGATATATACATAGTGTGATAGGATACTTATAAAAACAAATATGTAAAACTGTATTTGTGAATCTATACACATGCATACTGATGTAGGCAAAGCTTTGAACAACAAAAGAAGCTCTATAACTGCATGTAATACCCAATTTAGATATTGTATATATTGTTTTAGCTTACTGTATAAGGTACTGTGTGGTTACAAAATGTTATGAATAATCATAGAGTTCTACCAAAACTCATTAATACTCCAGCAAAAGACTTCTGCTTTCATACCTTCCTTGTCCATGCCATTCCTTGCGCAAAGAGCTATGGGCACTTCTTCAGTAGAAGAGATGTTTCACAGAGCAGTGAAAATAAGCTAGTGGTCATAGCTCTTTAGGTATACATTTTAGTGCCTGTTTATACTAGAATTTTTTGTTTTAAATGGTCACTCATACCTTTTCAATTAAGTACTTCATTGCTGTGTTAATTTACAGCCTTTTGAAGGAATTACGTTAGTGAATCACAGTTACGTCAATGGTCGAGTTTACTGCAGATTTAGAAGGCAAGTGGTGACTTACACGAACAACAAGACATATGATTTAGCCAATCAACCATTTTTCCTACTTCTGGCTTCTGGCACAAGTCTCAAAGGTATGTTAATGACATATTATTACTGTATGTTTTGAGAAATCAGTTCAGAATATACTTTTCCCAGAATTAGAGTTAATTTTATAAATATTTACTAAGCATAGGTTAAAATACTAATGTTTTTTATTCATTTCATCAACAATTCCACTTATTCAGTGATTCCTTCAGTAAGAGAAACAAAATAAAACTTTGCATAGTTTAATAGCTTCATATCTTAACAACTAAAGAACTAACACAGAACTTGAAAGATATGAAATTTAGTGTGTATCATTCATAAGAAGTGATGATTTTAATATTATTATTTGGATGGTAGTATGTAATAAACGGACCTCAATTAAGATTTATAAATGTGAAATCTGTACATCAGAAATGAACTTAAATGTTACAGAAAACTGAACAGGATTATTAACTAACTAAAAGCAAACAAATTGAAGAGAACAGTGAGAAACTTATCAGGATAGGTAGTCATGAAGTAGATGAAATTATGGAATTCTGATAGGTAGGCAGCAAAATAGTCAGTGACGGATGGAGGGAGGAGGATATCAAAAGCAGACTAGCACTGGTAAAAAGGTCATTCTTGGCCAATAGAAGTCTACTAGTACCAAACATAGGCCTTAATTTGGGGAAGAAATTTCTGAGAATGTACGTTTGGAGCACAGCATTTTGTGGTAGTGAAATATGGACTGTGGGTAAACTGGGACAAAAGAGAATCCAAGCATTTGAGATGTGTTGCTATTGACAAATGTTGACAATTAAGTGGACTGATAAGGTGAGGAATGAGGAGGTTCTGTGCAAAATCGTATAGGTAAGGAGTATGTGGAAAGCACTGACAAGAAGGGACAGAATGTTAGGACATATGTTAAAACACCAGGAAATGACTTCCATGGTATAAGAGGGAGCTGTAGAGGGCAAAAATTGTAAAGGATGACAGAGACTGGAACACATACAGCAAATAATTGAGGATGTAGATTGTGAGCGCTTCTCTAGGATGAAGAGGTTGGCACAGGAGAGGAATTTATGGTGGGCCACATCAAACCAGTTTGAAGATTTGACTCAGAAAAATTCTTTAAATATTAATTACTAAAACAATGTTAATTCTTAAAATATTAAAAAAAAATTAAACTAAACTGATAATTTGTCCTCCTCAGTACATGATTAGGATCGATAATTTGTCACCAATCCGCCACTAATTCTTGACCCACACTTTCAATCAATTTAAAACAAATCATATTGATAAAAATGAGCTAGTCTCAAGTGCTGTTAAAATTTATCTTTCAGATCATTTATTGAACAAACAATGAAAGATGCAGTGTTTTACCATGTAGCCTCAAACACATAGTCGTTCATAACATTGCCAAGTGAGCTTTCAAATCAAATCTTGGTGTCTGAGCATCTCATGTTTAGTATTCTGTTGCTGTATTTTCCTTTTGAAACATGATCTGTACACACTGGAGCAGCAGACTTAACAAATACAAATTGAGCTATGTAAGGCTGGAATGGTAAAGTGGATGATACAGACCTTCTAACCAAAATTTATAATAATCTCTGATGTTTTCTTCAAAGTGAGGTGGTGCAGTGGTAATAAACTAGGTTTGCATTTGAGATAATGGCAGTTAAAGCCCTTTTTAGGCCATCAGCAATTTTTACAAGGTTCCCTAAATCCATTGATGCAAATGCTGGGGTTGTTCCTCTGAAAAGGACTCGGCTGGTTTCCATCCTCCACCCTTCCCAAACCCAGTCTTGTACTGAAGTCTCCAATATCTGATAATTGATGTGGCATTGAACACTAATTTCACCCTTCACCCTCTTGTTGCATTTTTTGGGTACGGTGGTGGTGGTGGTGGTGGTGGTGGTGGTGGTGGTGGTGGTGGTGGTGGTGGTCTCCAAAGACGACTAGTCTTCATGGCTGACTGCCATGTGGGGAACCAGTGTTTGATTTCTGGTACTGTCAGGGATTTTTCCTGCTGTGAAGTCTTATACGGAGTGCACTCAGCCCTACCAGACCAACTGAGGAGCCTCAACTGATTAGTAGCAGTTCCCAGGTCAAGAAACGTGACAACTGGGAGAGTGGTGTCCTGACCACATGCCATTCCATACTGCATCCAATGGTGCCATTGGCAGAGGATGACATGGCAGTGGGCCCATTTGGCCCATTTAAGACCAGAGCCCAGAACATTATCTTACCTTAATGATGGAAATTGATACAGTGTAGCAGACTCATTTCTTTAATGTTATATTATATAATTGTGACTCCTAGTTTTTACAGAACATTGAATTAGTACTAGCTGTTCAGTGAACTGTGCTTCTAAACTGTTACAAAATGGGTTTGAGTCATAAATCTGTGAATGTCACTTTGTTTGTGGTGTTCTTTGTTCATTTATTTTCTCTCTCTCTCCTCCTCCCTTGATGGGTTGATTTGAATGATTCCATTCAAAGTTTTCCTGTTTTGATTAATGTTTATGGCAGTGAATCCATTTTTTCTGTTTACAGCACAGTCAAGAGTCACTACCTTTTCTTAAATACCACTGAGTTCAGAACAAATGCAAGTATAGATGCCTTTGTGAAGTGACTTCGTTTATGGAATCTCTTTGTCAAAGGTTTTGCCAATGAGAAATGATGAGTCTCAAAAGTGAACCTTCATGACCAACAACGTTACATCGAAACAGACTTGCGTATCAGAAGTGTTCAGTTTGAATGATTTTTTAATTTGCCAATGTAGTCCTCAGAATTACACACATGATAAGCACATTTTTCCAACGGAGGCCTTTATAGTGATGCTAAATGTTAAGCACAGTCATAGGTTGGAGGGCCAATGTTACTATCAGACACAGAGGAACTCCATTCTTCTGGATCTTTGGAAGTTCATAAAGCCTCAGAGGAACTGCACCACTTTAAGTCTTTGCACAACTTCTAGTGGAAAGGGCATGTGTTTTAAAGTGAAGCAGCCTTCCTTACCACTTGGTTGGTGGGTTCTTTACTGATTTTCTTTTATGTGCTATCACACAGTAAATTGTTCATTTTATCATGATAGTTGTCACAAGACACTGAATCAGTGACATTACCTTTATCATTGGAAGAACCATCATCTCAGTATCCTGGCAAAGCTTACGTAGTGCAGCCCCCTCTGTCACAGACATGTTACTCCGTTGTGGGCAAGCTTTCATAACTGCTCGACAAGTTTCGCTTCTTATTTCTTCTGCTGATTCTATAGAAAGAGGTCAAACAGCTTTTTCAATGGCACTGATCAATGGAGGGATTGGTAAAACCTTGGGCTTGGGTGCAGTGTTTAGTCCTTTACTTAAAACCATTGTAATAGCAGCATCCAAATCATTACCATCATATTAATGATGGAGCTTTGAACAACAGTTTCTTGTTGCCAAGACATCTCAATCTGGCTAAATAATGTGCACTGTTTGGTTTTGTCAAAGAAAACAGGTCCAGTAAGACCATGAAAGGAAATTGTGACCAACATTGTAAACCTCAGAGCAATGTTGTTCATGAAGCGCTCTGGGATTTTCAGAAGCCCTAAAGTGTAAATTTAGCTTAACCACACCATCCAAATAAAAATCCTCCTCATCTGAAAACCAGATTTTGTTGAGAGTTTCTCTTTCCTCAGTCCAGTACACACAGTAGTCCCTGCTGCTTGTGTCCTGCAGTGAACTTCTGAGAAGTAGTCTTCTTGTATGGATACATCTGGAGGTCACTTTTAGGAATCCATTTAACAGAGCATACGGATATGCTCAGTTGCACTACTGCCTTTCTGCATGATTTGCTGGAACTTCTCTCTAGAGCAACTCACATGGCCGAGTGCACCAATCTCGATTAACAGTTAACCGTGGTTAAATCAATATATAATCCTGTTCAACGCAAAATTCTAGTGCACCAACGTCAATCTAAGTTAAATGAGGGAATTGACCATGGTAAGATTTAACTGGGGCTCTTTCCCAGTTTTCTAGACATAACCGCGTTTTTAGAAGCATACATTATTAAGCTGGTGGCGCATTTTGATGATATGGATGGCATTGAGGAAGAATTGTTATACCTTGACCATTTAATACATGACCAAAACTGTGTTGGAGTGATTTGGAAAAGGGAAACCCTTTTCAAGATTATGGTGACAGGAAGTTTGAAGAGAGATTTCGTCTGTCAAAGGAAATAGTGTGGTGGTTATTAAACCAAATTAATTATAGGTTCGGATTTCCTACTGATCAGAATAACCCCTTTTTGCCAATGAACAGACTTTTGATTACTTTAAGGGCATATACAACAGGTGCATTCAACATTTTTATTGGGGACAACAGTAACGTACATCGTACAACAGCACAACGAATCATCAGTGATGTATCAGACATCATAGCATCAATGTCTCCTTGCTTTATAAAATTTCCTACAAGAGAAGTGCGCTCTGTGATGTATGGTTTTAGTCAATTGGACCGATTTCCTGGCATTCCTGGTAACTTGGATTGTACCCATATAAGAATTCAGTCTCCTGGAGAACATAATGCGGAACTTTTCCGCAATAGGAAATCATATTTTTCCTTTAACTGTCAAACCATTAGTGATCACAATTTGTTAATAAGAGATATTGTCACTCGATGGCCAGGCTCTGTGCACGACAGTACCATATTTCTCAACTATACTCAAAGAGCACAATTTGAAAATGGAGAAATACCACAAGGTCACTTATTGGGCGATAGTAGTTATGCATGTAGATCCTACTTCTTAACTCCACTTTTAAATCCGCAAAATGAAGCAGAGCATCTATATAATTGGCCTCATATTAAAACTAGAAACACTGCTGAGAGAAAATATGGCTTGTGGAAGAGATGATTTCCCATATCATCTGTAGGAATAAGATGTAATCCACAGAAAGCAATGTCAATAATAGTGGGTGCAGCTTTCTTACATAATATTGCGAGGAGTACAAGCAGTGAAGAACCGTGAGAAGATCCAGAAATTTCTCGACTTTTAAATTGGTTAAAAGATGAGAGAGGCCCCAACATTTAAGGTAACGAACCTGTGCTACCTGGACAGCAGATGTATCGTGATGATACATTACCAGGAAAAGCAGTTCGCAGTGCTATAATTAATGAACATTTCCAATAAGGTAACATAAATTCAGATATTGTTCAGAATGGAAAAATTATGATTATAGTTACGGGATTCTGCCGTATTTTTAATTTTCCCGGTTATTTCAGCATGTAATCTATTTTTTCCGTTATCTAGGGAACATAAAAGAATTCACTGAACTGGGTGTGTGATGAGAAATTTGAGGTTGAGGCATGCCAGAGACAGGATATGTTGCCTACGGACAATTACCCAGCTGCTGCTTTTCTGAGAGATTTTTTTTAGTGTGGAACTGTTGATAATTCATTATTAAAGATATATTTCTTGTATCACATTGGTTGTGAAAGCAATGCAGTACTGTTATTTATATATATGTTCAGTTTCTGTCTATGTACTTAAATTTGAGAACTAATGACTCCATTACATTTAGAGAGTGTGAGAGTAAAATCAAACGGAATAAAATATAATGGATAGTTCTGTATTATGTTCACTATAGATCCAATCCTAAACATCTCTTAAATTCTTGTTTTGCAAATCAAACTGCCTAGCAGCAGGAAAAAGCAGTTGGATTTGCAAAACAAGTATTTATATGCTTGCTGCGGAGGATGGGCACACAAACAAACTTGTTATCTCTTAAATTTCCTACTGTAACAACAAATATGTGAATGTCCAACAATTTTGCAATATTAAAGAGAGCACATTCATTATTATGAGAACCTTTCAGATTAGAGATTATTTTACTGCACTTCTGCTCACTATTAATGCAGTCTTATCACCCATTAGCTTAAACTTGTGAATATGCAGTAAACACATAGGCACAAAATAATCATTTGTGTAATAACATGAAATGTGAGTTTGGCATCGTTTAGTTGTTAAATTGTTTCCATATTAATCACTACTCTTTATTTACAATATGATTTGCTTCAAACATAAGTGTGTGTGGCTATAAGGTTGTAGCCCAGATCACTTATGTAAATGTTGATGTAATGACAAACTGTGCAAAGAATTGAATTACGTTGTTAATTCTAGCCAGTCATGCCTGTAGCAGCACTTTACACAATATTATGTACAACTGTATGGAATCAAAAAAATACATGAAATTGAAGACAAATTTGTGATTAGAAATTGCCACCAAAAACAAGTTCTCATTGCTACAAAAGGCAATGGAATTTTGTCAGCAATGTCTAACACTTTGGGGATCAGTGCAAGAACAATAATTAGTTAAGGAGTGTGCTACCTCGGAAGATATGAAAGTGGAACCATAATGCTGTGGGTTGTCTGTAAGAAGTGTAATACTTTAAGTTATTACAAAGGAAAACTCCCTCCCTCCCTCTGTCACTGATGTCAATGCAGTTTTTTCGTGTATTTAATGCTCACCTTTGCAGAGGGGAATTCCTTGTCACAGCATAGTGCCACTGAAAAATGCCTCACTACAAATACATTGTTGTGGCAGAAGTTACGGGTTGCCATCATAAACATTAGCAGGCGCAGATTATTGCTAAGAAAGCCACACATGCTAGGATTACTACAGCAGAATAAAGTTCCCCATCATTGGAATGCATTACTGAAAATATCTTGCTACAAATTCTGTTGTGATAAAAGCTGTAGGTTGCCATTATAAACATTAACAGATGCAGGCCATTTCTAGAAAAGCCACACAATGCTAATCTCACTATTGCAGAAAAGAGTGCACATATTAGCAATGTATGCCTGTCTACAAATACTGTTGTGATAAAAGTTACAGGTTTCCACCGTACACATTACCAGGTGCAGAGTATAGCTAGGAAAGCTATATATGCTATATTTATTTTTGCAGAAAAGGGTGCCCATCACAGCAATGTATTTCTCAAAATGCCTCTCTACAAATTGTATTGTCATAAAAGTTATAGGTTCCCATTATAAACATTACCAGGTGAAGAGTATTACTAGGGAAATGGCACACACAGTTATGGTTTGGAGCACTTTCCCCTCGTAATTTAATATATTAGGATATTTCTGGTGTAAATATTGCAAAACATAATTACATTGGGCCTCATGTATATAACTGTTAGAGTACATATGTTCATTTCAAAGTTAGAGTAACAAGGACGCTTTATTACTATTATTTTGATTCATTAACAGTCTACCTCATTGTTAAGTCAATTAAGTAGAAATTGGCACCTAATATTATGGGTACAGGCCTGCAACTGACATGTAGCTTACTTATGTATTTTTAATCCTCAGCTCCTCCTTATGTTCTGCCTTCATCATGTGTAATTGGGCCCCCAGTACTTCCACTCTCTTCTTGCACACATTTTCGATTATTGTTCCTGAACCTGATGCCTGGTTTTGCAGGCATCCTGCGAGGATGCCATGTATTTTTTGGCATGAAAATGTTTTCTTTGGGTGGATCAGGAGACTGCGAAACAGACTGTAGCTGGGTCACATCCACCAGAACATTGTTTGATGTCTCTTTACTTTGTATTACGTCATGTGTGTGGGAAGTGCTAGGTTGTGTGCAGTTTGCTAGCTTGACAACTGAAGCAGGTGGTGTGTTCTCACTGCACTGCACTCCATATTAACAATATCCACAATCATACTAAACTGTGCATCGGAATTGTATGCATTTGTTAAGGGTTTCATTGAGGAACCAACAATTTCTAACAGTTCAGCCCGATCATGGATCTTGGTTTTTTGGGTATGCCCCCCCCCCCCCCCCCCCCCCACCCCACCTGTTTTATACACTTCCATCTTCTCTTCTGCAAGGTCTTTCTGAAGTTTTCTTTTCATGTTTTCATAACAGGTTTTCAGCGTGTCACAATCTTTTTGTCACACCTGAAATTAACTAAATGTTGTAGTTTGCAGTAACAGAAATTAATTCTTATATTACTTACATTTATAAGTCCATTTTGCATTCTGAGGCTCTTAACTTATGACTGCAATAAAAATCTAAGATCTATATATGGCTGTTGTTTACATAATAGTTCATTAAAAAGAAAGTGGTATAGGCATATATGAAGAAACAGCACAAGGCTATCTGAGAAACATATGTTCGCAATTTTCAACAGCAAAGTTTCCGTTAGTCACATAATTTTTAGTTAACAGTAGCACAGCATTGGATTTTAAATTTAAAACTAACAAAACAATTCCAAGTGTAAATGTACATAACCCTATCATGTATTTCAGTGGTACACCAATAACACTTTCAAATTTCAAACTAAAAGCCAGTGTGTGCCACATCCTACGCTTACAATGAAGCTAGAAAAGTTATTATTTTATGAGTAAAGTTACCAGGAGTAGAATTAAATTGCATCTCCACGTGAGACCACATTGCCTATTTTTTTTCACCCACCAGTTAAAGAAGTACATCTATCTCGTACTTAGAGAAATTCAGTGTTCTTCTTTTATTCCACATCATTCTCCCGCAAAAAAAAGGGGGGGGGGGATCAGAAATAGGTGCCGACGTATGTATACAGACTTCTGCTTGTTGACGGAAAACACATTAAAGAGAGACTGTGACACCAGCGATTATCCGTGCAATTTCATATTTACTAACATCTTTGCGTCGCCAGCGCATGTTCCATTGCAATGTACAGAGTTTACCGTGGTCAAATGCACGGTTGGCTGATGACGGTTTGCTGACCATCGATTAACATTGGTGCACTGCAGAAACATTTTAAACAAGATTTACTTTTAACCGTGATCGCGGGACCTTGGTTATCATGCTTTTTGACCAGGGTTGGTGTACTCGGCCAACAGTGTCAATATTCGCTGGTTGATGAACAGACTTTTGCCAAGGACATTTAGCTTCCACTATTGGTGTTTCATACAGCCTGTGCATGAATTTCTTGAAAGAGGCCTACAGTGTGTAAAACAGATGTCGAAACTGCCACTGAGTTGTAAAAGGATTTTTTGTTTTGTGAAAAAGTAATACAACTGCTAATCACTGCTGCATTGTTTCTGAGCAATTGTCAGCCACATTGTAAATGCTAGTCTCCTAGTGATGGTATTGTGAATTTGTTTCACCAAGCTCTACTACTGTTGAGATGCCTAATGGGTTATCTAATAGAACCCACAAATTATGTACAAGACAGATGGGGATATATTTTATATGTCACCCTGTATTATGAATGGATCTGAAATTTTTAACGGAATAAAGATTGAATTTTCTTTTACTTCTTCCAAACAGCAGATTGAATTTGACCTCAATTTTGCCTCTTGACACACAGAATGTTGCATTTAATAATAATCCGTGGTTCTCTCACTAATGCAACTTGGCTTATTAATTATAGAAGATGAGTTGTAGATATTTCTCCCATTTTTAGCTAGCTGTCTTCAGTCATTACTGAAACTTTCATGAAAGATACAGTGAAATGAATCCTGCAGTGTACAGTGGACTGGATGCTGGTTTGGAACTTATGGGCAGATTAAAATGGTGTGCCAGATTAGGGTCTTCAACCCAGGTCTCGCACGCAACTGCCAGGAAGTTTCATAGATACTGGATATGAGATTACCATTTGTATTCAATTTGTATAGTTTTCCAATTTGATATTTTGAGGAGGAAAGTTGCTCCTTACCATATAGCTGAGATGCTGAGTTGCAGATAAGAACAACAAAATGACTTTCACAATTGGTGACCAGTTTGGAGTAGTAGTAGTAGTAGTAGTAGTAGTAGTAGTAGTAGTAGTAGTAGTAGTAGTAGTAGTAGTAGTAGTTGGTGGTGGTGGTGGTGGTGGTGGTGGTGGTGGTGGTATGTATGGGACAGGTCTTGTATCTAGGTCTGTTGCAGGGTTATAAGCCAAAAGGTAAGGGGTTGGGAGCAGGGGTGGTGTAAGGATGGACGAGTATATTGTGTAGGTTTGGTGGATAGCGGAATACCACTGTGGGAGGGGTTGTCGAAACCCTGGCGGAGAATGTAATTCAGTTGCCCCAGTCCTGGATGGTACTAAGTTACAAGGGGAATACTCATTTGTGACCGGATGGTGGAACTTCGGGAGGTGGTGGGGGTCTGGAAAGATAAGGCACTGTAGATTTGTTTTGTACCAGGTTGGGAGGATAATTACAGTCGGTGAAGGCTTCAGTCAGACCCTGTATATTTCGAGAGGGATGGCTCGTCACTGCAGATGTGATGACCACAAGTGGTTAGGCTGTACGGAAGGGGATTTTTGGTACGGAGCAGATGGCAGCTGTCGAAGTGGAGGTATTGCTCGTGGTCAGTACTGGTGTAGCCTTCTTTGAGGTGGAGATCTACACCTAGGAAGGTGGCTCGTTGGGTTTAGTAGGACCAGGTGAAGCCTGAAATGAGAAATGTTCTTCCACTATCCTTCCCACCCATCCCACAGTGGTATTCCGCCATCGACTGAACCTACACAATATACTCAACCATCTTTGCACAACCCCTGCTACAAACTCCTTACCAAATGGCTCATGCCCCCGTAATAGACCTAGATGAAAGACCTGTCCCTTACATCTTCCCACCACCACATACTGCAGTACGGTCACTAACATCACCTATCCCATCAAAGGCAGGGCTATCTGTGAAACCAGTCATGTGGTCTACAAGCTAAGCTGCAACCACTGTGCTGCATTCTATGTAGGCGTGACAGCCAACCAGCTGTCTGTCCGCATGAATGGCCACTGACAAACTGTGGCCAAGAAACAAGTGGACCACCCTGTTGCTGAACACACTGCCAACGTGATACCCTGGAAACTTTCCCTGCAATACATGCTACATTCCTGTAACCCTCCTGGCCTCAACCTTTATTAGTCACTGTCCTTGCCCATCCAGCCCCTTCAGTGTCCCCATTCCAGCACTACACAGCTGTCATTCCACCACCACGCCTGGTCTTTTTATTTCTCTCCCCCCCCCCCCCCCCCCCTTCCCCACCTTTCCTCTGCCCTCTGTCTAACCTGCGGTATTTCAGTGTCGGCCACCCCCACCATAAGATTCCTCCCCTCCCTGCCCCAACTTCTTCCTTACCCCCACCCAGCTGCCACTCCAGTTATGCACTGGTGCAGCTGCTAGCAGCGTGGTTTCAGTTGCGTGTGATGTGTGTGTTTTGTTGTTGTTGTTGTTGTTGTTGTTGTTGACGAAGGACAAAGGTGGAAAGCTTCAATTCTGAGAGTCCTTTTGTTGTGTGTATCTGTGACTCAGCATCTCCGCTATATGATGAGTAGCAACTTTCTTTCTCATAATATTGTTAAATTCCATCCTCAATTTTCCATTGACCAATTTGTGTGGTTTTTTTATGTCAGAGTTTAATGAAAAATTGATTGTTACAGTTGCTTAGTACACTTCCGTTTTAGTATTTGATTTACTGTCACACTATATGCAATCATAATAGTTTTAAAGAGTGTTTAAGAAGGAAAAAATCAGTTTGCAGCTAAGTATTGATAAAGTAGTCGAAATAGCAACAATTTTCTTCTCGTGTAAAATAGTTGAGTAACTGTAATGAATGCTTGTCATTATGGTTTCCAACAAAGTATTCTTAACTGAGTTTGGAATTTGGGTTTCTGACAGTCAGCCTCGAAAATCCTGACAAGCAGCTGCATATTATTGGTACTTGTTGGTACAAACATAGGCAAAATACATTACCAGGGAATGACAAGTTTGAGAGAAATCTAGTATTTTCTGTTCACCTTTTTGCATGTGTAGGATATCATTAGCTATTTGTTGAGGATAATGCAAAGAGCGATCATAAAAATCCTTTGCCATTATCCTGTGAAAATTTACTCGAACACTCCTTGATTATAATTAAACTGTAGGCATTCAGAGTGCAACAGTGCAGACAGCATAAGGATGCAGAAACATTGTAGGTATGTTCATAAATCAATGTGTTTGCAGAGAGTGCTGAAAAACTAATAGTTCCACTTCCTGCCACCAGCTTAAAATATGGTGCCGTAAGCAACCAGTGTGTGCAGTTTTTAATGTTAAGACATCAGTATGCTGTTTGTCACTTGGTGATGTGTATTGATTTTTCATGAAGTAGCTGTTGGTGTACAGGGTTAGGAAGGTTTAAATTCACTAGGGATACGATAGATATTGCCTCCCTAGCTGTGGCGAACATAGTAAAAAACGTGTTGACTCTATCTTTGTATAAAGATCTTGTAAAAAAGTTGAATATGGAAATAAAATATGTAGCCTAACTAGCTAGCATAAAGACAATGGTAACCAGCAAACAACAACATGATGTGGGAAACAAAACTGACTTGACTTGTAGTAGAATTAATATAAGTAGAATTTTCCATCTCCTCATTTAAATTGAAATCTGGATCATTGTCATCATCAAAACAAACTTCCCTCACTGCAATCTGCTGCTGCCTCCATTTTGAATTTATGCGTTACTGTGGGTTGCACAGTAAACACATAATTTATTTAAGGAAATTATATTTTAAAACAATATTTTTTTAAAAAAAAGAAAGGACTGTAACACAAACTACAGTGACAGCTGAAGGCCTTATTAAGGAGAATTCAAATTATTTATTGGCTGAAGGCCACAAGCAATAGGAATAATGTAAACAAAATATTATTTTTAGACAGTTGACACAATCAGACCAAATGAAGAAGGGAGTGATCCACAGACAGTGCTCCAAGGACTGACCTGAGGAAAGTCCCTACAGCTGTGTAAGCAGTGAGACAGGCAGCAAAGTGTTATGCTCAAGTAACAGGATGGCAACTCGAACTAGGGACAGTTTACAACTCGAACTAGGGACAGTTTACGACTCGAACTAGGGACAGTTTACGACTCGAACTAGGGACAGTTTACGACTCGAACTAGGGACAGTTTACGACTCGAACTAGGGACAGTTTACGACTCGAACTAGGGACAGTTTACGACTCGAACTAGGGACAGTTTACGACTCGAACTAGGGACAGTTTACGACTCGAACTAGGGACAGTTTACGACTCGAACTAGGGACAGTTTACGACTCGAACTAGGGACAGTTTACGACTCGAACTAGGGACAGTTTACGACTCGAACTAGGGACAGTTTACGACTCGAACTAGGGACAGTTTACGACTCGAACTAGGGACAGTTTACGACTCGAACTAGGGACAGTTTACGACTCGAACTAGGGACAGTTTACGACTCGAACTAGGGACAGTTTACGACTCGAACTAGGGACAGTTTACGACTCGAACTAGGGACAGTTTACGACTCGAACTAGGGACAGTTTACGACTCGAACTAGGGACAGTTTACGACTCGAACTAGGGACAGTTTACGACTCGAACTAGGGACAGTTTACGACTCGAACTAGGGACAGTTTACGACTCGAACTAGGGACAGTTTACGACTCGAACTAGGGACAGTTTACGACTCGAACTAACCCTCTTACCTTATCCACCTAACATCTGATAACCAGTAAAATGATGGAATAATTCAGGCAAGGGTGAAGCGACAGAGGACTGCGTCTGCAGAATCTGGCTTTTAAAACACCAAAAGGCAGAAGGAACCACTCCACAAATGCAGTATACAGACAGCATTAAAATAACTGTTCATTCAAACACACTAGATACACACAGGCCTGGCGAGTACTGCCGCTGTGCGGACCTCACTGCTCCTCCGTCTTAAGCAAACTTCCTGACACAAGACGACCCAGAAATATTAGAGGTCGCTCCAGAGATAGTACCACAGTATTTGCTATCGATAAGCACTGCTGCTGCCACTGATGGACAGACAAAGTGAGCACCAGTGAACAGACTAAGAAAATGAGAGGTGACAATTCCAATACACGACGCCAACCTGTCAATGGCACCAAGGTGAGCTGGAGCACGGCTCAGTTACCATTGTCTTTCCCTAAACCCTTCAAATAAATGGTGCAGTGGGGAGAGGAGGAGGGGAGGAGGAGGAGGAGGAGGAGGAGGAGGAGGAGGAGGAGGAAGCAGCAGCAGCAGCAGCCCAGTCCCATGGCAGTTTTTGAAGTTGCTTTACCTATACCCGACTAAACAGGGTGTGCCGTAAATTTTGCTGCCCGTGCTCAAGCTGTGTTGTGGTGATTTGTCTCCCCCCTGGTCAACAGTCCAGAAGAATGAAGCCCCAAGATCAGGTGTAACACCATGACTTTGCCCTCTGGTTTTTTGGGTACATGGAAATGGAAGACTTGTGGCCAGAGAATAATCTTACTCTGCATGGTGCCACGAACACACAGAACAGAACTATTGCTTATAGTGTTCTACTCCATCACATGTTGTGCATGGACATCCACTGCTCCTGGTTTATCTGACTGTGTGGTATAGTTCCATAAGCATCTACACTCTAAGCCCGTTTTTCTTTGAGTTCCCTGTTGAGAATAAAGTAATGTTAATCAACCGTTACATCAATTTGGTCTTCAGAAGGTGTCCATGGACTACCGTTATATTGTCATGTAGAGGAAGGTGTAAGTAGATGAAAGACAAACGCTAACTTCACTTAATGAAGATTTATTCAGTACTTCCACATACAAGAGTGCGGAGCAAACTGCCTCCAGCCAGAACACATACAGTATATATACAGCTACAGAACATTCCAGTACAATGATTCTTGCCATTTGTGGATACTTCTAGAATGTACTCAAATCGAATATAGAAATTAATTTTTTTTTAGTTCAGGTGACTTTTGAACTCGTGACCCTCCATGCAACAATCTAGTATCATAACCACTACACTACGGTGACTGTGCTACTTGGCTTCTTCTGCGACATTGCTCCCTCCTTAAGAGAACAGCATCTTGGTGTTACCTCCTCCTAGTCTGGGAACAAGTCATTAGTCCTGCATACTCAAACTCCCAATGACTGATGTTCACCCTGGTGGTAATCTTCTTAGAACTTCCCTTGCTGCTATGTTCTTCATTGCCTTTTTGCTTGTTGCTTGTTGCCTGTCGCTGGAGCTTCGAATTTACCCTGGGTTGCAGGATCCTTATAGGGCGTCATTCGAAGGACATGGACCGTATCTCTGATCTTTCGTAGTCTTGTGTCGGGGTCGAAATCTTCAGTTTCACAAGTAACATCAGACAACTGTCTTACAACCTTATAAGGTCTAAAGTATCACCTGAGGAGCTTCTCAGAGAGACCAACCTTCTGAACAGGAGTGAAGATCCAGAGATTGTCAGCATGCTAGTAGACAACAGGGTGGTGGCTCGTGTCATACCTTCGGCAATCGTTTTCTTGAGCCTGCAGCATGCGGAGTCAAGCTAACTGCCAAGGTTCATCAGCTCTGGTTAACACCTGGCCGATGTAGTCGTCATCCATGTCATCAGGATGTAACAGAAACACAGTGTCTGTCGTTGTCGTCGTCGTCGTCGTCGTCGTCGTCGTCGTCTCCTCCTCATGCCCATGCGCCAGGAAAAATGGCATAAATCCTGTGGTGTTTTGTTTGGCGGTGTTGAAGGCAAATGTCACGAAAGGTAGCACCTCATCCCAGTTGTTCTGCTCAACATTGATAGCATGTTGGCCAAGGACTTATTAAGGCATTCAGTAAGCCCATTAGTTTGCAGACGGTAGGTAGTCGTCATGTTATGAGTAATGTTGCATTGATGGTTCCTCTCTGTCACAAGATTCAATTGAAAAACTTCCCTCGTTCCATAATTAACAACCTTGGGGGCACCGTGTTTTAATACAATGTCTTCTACGATGAATTTGGCTACCTAGAATGCTTTGGCTGTTTCCACGGCTTTTGTAATGGCATAGTGTGTCAGATAATCCGTGCAAACAATAATCCATCTATTGCCACTAGCAGACGTTGGAAATAATCTAAGGTGGTCAATCCCAACACGCTGGAAAGGCGTTTCAGCTGGTGGAATTGGTATGAGTCAGCCAGGTGGTTTCTAAGGGACTGCCTTTCTCCTCTGGCACTCTCTACAGTGCGACACATAGTGACGGACACTCCTAGATAAACCTGGCCAAAAAAATCTCTTGCAGAACCTATCGTATGTCTGAATAAATTCTAGATGTTCGGCCTCGGGTGTGTCGTGGAATTTCTGTAGAACATCTAAGCCATATGTTTAGGAATCACTGGTAGCCACCTCTTTCCAAACAGATCAAAGTTTTTCTTAATTAATCTTAAATTGTCCTTTCACATCCTCTGACCGGATTTACGGCAAGCATAATTTGAGATATCTTGGCGTCCTTCTTCTGCTCAATAGAGAGATCTTGGAGTGCTGAGAGACAATCACTATCTTCATCAAAGTCTTGATGGCCTTGCATATGGTTTCTTGAGACACGGCCGGCATCTTGGTGTTTTCTTCCACTTTTGTACACTCTTGAAGACAGTGCCCACCTGGAAAGTCATCCTGTTGGATCCTTAAGACCTGTCAGCCAACAAAGTGAATGATGGTCCATAACAACTGTAAATGGCATTCCATAGAGATACTGTCGAAATTTGCACATGGCCCAGATCACAGCAAGACATTCTCTTTCTGCAGTTGAGTAGTTTCTCTGGGCTTTTTTAAGTGTCCTAGAAGCATAGGCTATAACCTTGTCTTTTCCATCTGAAATCTGCACCAGAACAGCACCAACCCCATACCCAATGCAATCTGTGTGTAGTTCTTTAGGTGCTCTCCCATCATACAGATAAAGTACAGGGTCAGTCGTCAAAGCTTTTCACAGCACATAGAAATAATCTTGTTGAGCACCACCACAGATAAATTTAGCATTGGCTTTTAACGATTCTTGGAGTGGCCTGGCTTCGATACAAAAGTCTTTGATAAAACGACGGTAATAAGAAAGTAATCTGAGGAAGCTTCTCACATCTCTAATACTTTTAGGAATAGGCAATTCCGTTATAGCTCTCATCTTTTATGGGTCTGGCCACACACCTTCGTTTGACACAAGGTACCCAAGTATTTTGATTTCTTTTGCTCCAAAGAGATACTGTATTGGATTAAGTTTCAGTGCGGCTTGTTGGAGACACTTAAGAACAGCCCTCAGTCTTTTTGTGTGTTCATGAAATGTCTCTGAGAACAATATAATGTCATCTAAATAAGACATCGACCACTTCCGGTGACGTAGAAGATCATCCGTCATCCTATCATCCTTTCAAAAGGTGCTGGTGCATTACACAAACCAAACTACATTACCTTAAACTCATACAAGCCCTCAGGGGGTGATGAATGCAGTTTTCTCACGATCCGCCTCATCTATCTCAATTTGCCAGTATCCCGAGTACATGTCCATGGTAGAGAAAAACTTAGCCCCCTTCAGAGAATCGAGTGTACCATCAATTCGTGGAAAGGGGGTAAACATCCTGTTTAGTTATCTTATTAAGCTTCCTGTGATCAACACAAAAGCGCCAGCTGCCATCCTTCTTCCTGACAAGAACCACTGGTGACGACCATGGGCTCTGCAAAGGCTGAGTGATGTCATTCTTAATCATTTTCTCTACCTCGTCATGAATTATTTGACATTCCATTGCTGACACACGGTATGCTCTCTGGCTTATTGGTTGATGGTCTCCAGTGCTAATCCGGTGCTTCACGGTCAATTTGTCTAATTTGCTTGTCACCTGTGGATTGAAGCATTCAGAGAACTCTTGAAGAATGGCAAGTAGCTTCTTCTGTTGTTCCTTAGTGAGATGTGGTGATAGTCAAGCTAGAAGATCTTGTCTCGTAGTGGTAGCACTAATTTCGCCCACAGACTCGGCATGGGAGGTGTCTAGGACGCTCGGCTGTTCTGCAATTGACAGCTCAGCATTTACTACACACGTGTCTTGGAAGGATCTGCGGTTCTCGGCGACAGTTAACTATCCACAATTCACCGAATCCATTCTTCAATGAGACTATAGAGGCTGGGATGACCAAGTTATGCTTCAGTGGTATGCTTCTCTTACATTCCACTAAAAGATCCATGGGTTGATGCATGGTATGACATGACAGCTACCTTTGTAGCGCTGACTGCAGGAATGATTACTTCGTCCAGCACACACAGTCTCTACACATGCAGATGCACATCTTTCTGTCCACAGTCTAGCATAATCTTTGAGCAACTACAATCTATAATTGCTTGAGGAGCTCTCAAAAAGTCCCATCTGAGAATGACGTCTTGACTACACTCTTCTAAGACGATGAATTCTAAGGGCTGTGTATGGCTAGTTACTCACATGAATGACACATCTTCCTGCAGGTTTTATAGGTTTTACATATTTCCCATTAGCCACCTTCAGCTCTGATGTTTATTTGTCGATGAATATGGTTTTCTGCAACTGGCAACGGTACTTCTCCGAAATGACTGAATATGATGCTACAGTGTCCACAAGGGCTTGGTCTGGTCGGCCATCCATGAGGATATCGACATATTTTCCTATCATTTTCATAGTGATCGATGGTGGAGGATTTTTCTCTTCGGTGGCCTCACCTCCAAGGAAGGTGGCACCATTTTGTTTTCCAGGTTGTGGTGGCTGGGTGATTGGCTGGAGCTTCTAAAAGGTGATGGAGACCTTGACTGGAGTGTTGGGAGCATCCTCTCCAGTGGCCAGCTTGCAGCGATGGTGACCTACATCATCCTGCACCAAAATCTTCATATTTGTCTTCGTTGTCCCAGAGTTGGCATCTGCTAAGATTGGTCTGCTGTCTTTTGGCACGGGCATCATCAAATACATGCAGCCTTACTCGACAATAGCGCACCACATGTCCCGGTCGTCTGCAGTGGAAAAATACTGGTTAGTTATCCTGGGTCCTCCAAACATCAGTCGGCATTGTAGGAACATAACTTCACCTGGGTCTCGACTTTTTCATCGTTTTAAAGGGAAATGCAGGATGAGAGATTGGGTTCAATGTCTGTTCCACTTCCTCCCTTATGACCTCTTGAAGTGTCTCGGTTTTTTGCTCGCCGTGCAATCCAAGTGCGTCCTGAACTTCCTCTCTCACTATCTGATGAACACTTGTGAAATTGGTTCCTTCCTCCATCCCAGACATCGATATGACATTTGGAAGCCGTTCAGACTTCTTGTGTGTAATTCTATTTTGATGCCTTGTCTCGATATACTGGCACCATTTTATGAAGTCGCCTGCTGTCGAAGCCTCTTTCAGGAGTAGGGCTTGATACATGTCCTCAGCAACACCCTTCATGAGATGTGCAACCTTATCTTCCTCCTTCATTCTAGGATCCACTATTTTACACAGCTCCAAGACGTCTTGAATGTGGGATGCTGTAGTTTCTCGTGGACGCTGTGCCCTGCACTTTAATGTATCTTCAGCCTTGCACTTCTGTCGTCTTGTGTCACCGAAATACTTGCGCAGTTCTACCTGGAATACTTCCCAGCTTGTGAACGTCTCCTCATTGTTCTTATACCACTGCTTGGCAGTGCCCTCCAAGTAGAAAATTACATTAGCCAAACACACAGTGTCATCCCATTTGTTAAATTTGGTTGGTTGGTTGGTTGGTTTGGGGAAGGAGACCAGACAGCGTGGTCATCGGTCTCATCGGATTAGGGAAGGATGGGGAAGGAAGTCGGCCGTGCCCTTTCAGAGGAACCATCCCGGCATTTGCCTGGAGTGATTTAGGGAAATCACGGAAAACCTAAATCAGGATGGCCGGATGCGGGATTGAACCGTCGTCCTCCCGAATGCGAGTCCAGTGTCTAACCACTGCGCCACCTCGCTCGGTGTGTTAAATTTGGCTATACGCTCATATACCTTCATCCACTTGTTTGGATCTTGGCCATCGTCACCAGAGAACCTGGAAGGATGTCTCATGTGGTGGCACGCAGTTGCTGTCATCGTAATGTCCTCTTCTTCTGTCTCCGGTAGATTGCGAATTGCTGAATATGGCTCGAACTCGGGTTTCTCGCCACATAAACGGCGGCTCTGTCATGGCCTGATTGAAGCCACTGTGTCGTCGATAATGTGCGCTATCACAACTTCCAATACCCAGTGTCTCCACCAGAATAATGTCATGTAGAGGAAGGTATAATTAGATGAATGACAAACACTAACTTCACTTAATGAAGGTCTATTCAGCACTTGCACATAAAATAGCGTGGCAATGATTCTTGATATTTGTGGATACTTGTAGAATGTACTCAAACCAAATATAGAAATTAAAATTTTACAGTGCAGGTGAGTTTTGAACTCGCAACCCTCCATGCAGCAGTCTAGTATCTGCCATTGAGTAGACACGCTCTCTGCCCCTCCTCTACAGTACAGCGTATGGAGATGGACGAAGTCACGGAGGAAGAGATAGCCACCGCCTATATACCGTATACTGGCGCACTATTGGGGAAAATAAGACGAATATTGAGGAAACACTGAGTAGGAATTGTCTTTTGCCCGCCCAATAAAACACGAGCACTATTGGGAAGTGTCAGACGATCTAGGTTTGTGGATACCAGATTCCCTGTGAGTGTGGGAAGACTTACATTAGACAGACAGTGCGCACCATCAAATATTGTTGCTGAGAACATCAGAGGCACACTCGACTTATGTACCCCAACAAGTCGGCAGTCGCAGAGCACTGTTTGTCCGAAAATCGTGAAATGGACTACCAACATACCAGGGTCTTGGCACAGACATCTAAATACTGGGACAGCATCGTTAGAGAGGCTATCAAAATTCATACCAGGGATGGACTCATCAACAGAGATTGCAGCTACAACTTCTGCAAGGCATGGGAACCAGCACTGAACCTAATTAGAAAGACTCTCAGCAATGAAAACGAACAAGCGACCAGGGCGGATGATTCAGTTACACCGACGCCACCATAGACTCTGACGCCAGCCTCTCAGCGACTGCCGACGCATGGCCGCGGAGAGAACGCCTCGCGGGGAAGGGGGATTTAGGACTGCCGCCCGCACTCAGCTCAGTTCGTCAGCGCACCTGACGATGGTGACATGTCTGATCACTGAAATATTGTGCCCATTGGACACTATGCATCGGCTGTACACCTGTGGACTGTTCGAGCAAGAAATACGCTGGGAGAAATTGAAGAATCACATAATATTCCTTATATTTCTGAAGAGTTTTTCATGTTCAACTATATATTTTAAGAGACTATTCAAATATATCTTTAACTTCAAATGGCCACAAAAATAAGTTTTAACAATTTACTTTCCAAAGGTTTTTGAATGTGTTTTTCTACTGCCTAACTTAGTGGCTTAAAATTTTTAATAAATACATTAAACTATTTTTAGATTTGTATATTTTTCTGGCTGGTTTTGTCTACTGTTTGACACTCTTCATATAAAATGTGCATGTGCAAACAGGGAAAGTCCCTAAAATGTGCCTGCTTGCTTGGGTGTTTGGTTCCTTTTTCTCTGTTTGTATCACAGTAAGAGCGTTCTTGTTGTTGTTAGTCTTTTTGTCTGAATTGTGCTTCTCACCTTACGTCATATACATATTTCTGTCTACTTGAACAATGGAAAATCTGGGATGGAATAATAATAGCAGTATGAACTGAACATATTGCTGATCACCAGATGGAGGATGTGTTGACTGGCACACACATTTAAAAGTAGGCTATTGAAAACTATCAGCGTAAAGAAGGCCATGACCATGTGCGGGCATGCTTGGGCTTTTTGTGTAAGTCTGAATGTGTGTGTTATTGTCTCTCATCTGAAGATCATCTTTGGACAAAAAGTGAAATTTTCTAACAGTCTGCATTCTATTTAACTGATTTAATGGGTGGGTTCTGCAGCCAACCATTAATCCAACATATTTTCCATTATCATAAATTTTGTATGTCTGATGATTGGTTGTATTTCCACAAGCAGTTCTATACTAGCAGAAAATGAACATAACTTTTATTTTCAGATAATAATATTGGTATCCACTCTGCTAAGGTCAGTACATCATCTGCTAAATACTTGTCTGATGTAACGGGATGGACTGCTGCTTCAAAAGTGTTGCTCCGTCTCCACGGTGCGTTCATGATAGCTGCATGGATAGGAACGGCAAGTCTTGGAATTCTCTTGGCGAGATATTTCAGACAAACTTGGGTCGGTACACAACTCTGCAAAAAGGACTTGTGGTTTGCAGTAAGTGTGCTGCTGTGTAACTCTGCGTATTTAGATCTTACTTAAGATTATTTTATTCCCAGATATTTAATTATTGATTTTCTAAAGAATAAGGCTACCGTAAACAAACAGACTTTGAAATGTGATACTTCCATTACTTTATAGCTCAAACTTATTTGGAAATTGTTTCCAGTGGCATCGCATGTTGATGGTCACCACGTGGGTCCTCACCATCGCTGGTTTCGTCATAATCTTTGTGGAACTACGTGGCTGGTCACAAGAAGACAATCCACATGCAATTCTTGGCACAATTACAACAATTTTAGCTTTTATACAGCCAATAGGAGCAGCATTCAGGCCTCACCCTGGAACGAGACAACGACCAATATTTAATTGGGTTCACTGGTTCATTGGAAATTCTGCACATATTTTAGCAAGTAAGCATAGTGAACAAGGAAATTAGATATAAACATTATAATAGTACTCTACATACTGTATCTTCAAAACATAAGAGATTATTTCCAAGTGTCTGTGCCAAATAGAAATGAGCTAAATTCATAACACTTCAGCAGAATGGTTGGTGTGTGTGTGTGTGTGTGTGTGTGTGTGTGTGTGTGTGTGTGTGAGAAATGCATCAGCTGCAAAAATCGCCAGAGCAGTGAAGATGGAGGAAAAGTCTACATACCACTGGAAATTAATGGCTGCATAATGAAATTTCTGATGTATATTGGTGCAAATGACCAACACTGTCCACATGGGCTCATGTGCCTGATTATTTATGCATTACTACAATCACGAGTAAAATAATAATTCTCGAATTTACGTGAACTTACAATTTCTAAAAAGTTGTGCATAGAATTTTACTTCAAACTACTTTGTCAGACACATGGTACCCCTCCTAATGGACTTACCATTAAAACTGCCATCTCAGCCTGTCACCTATCCTAGTGCAAGATTCTTTACCTTTCCCAGCTCCATCAGTCCCTCACAGTCACTGATCTGGCCCTGTGAAAGATCAAAGCCATACTTGACAGCCTCTGTTTGTTTCACAAAATCCTTTTACTCTGTGATCACAACTTCCTGCAGCATATTGCTGCAATAGAAACTCCTGCCGTTAAACAGTTGGAATAGCATTTCCAGTACCATCTGTGGAAGCTGCCTCAGCTACTCGAGTCTCCCACATGCTTGGGATTACCTCTAGCCAAAAAGAGCTTTCCACCCTGCCTCCCCCAGTATATGCTGTTTCTGCAATCCCCATCCCCAGCCTAAACCTTCACTAACTTCCAGAATGAGATTTTAACTTTACAGTGGAGTGTATGCTGATATGAAACTTCCTGAGACTCGAACTTGGGACCTTTGCCTTTTGCGGGCAAGTGCTCTACCAACTGAGCTAACCAAGCACGATTCATGGTCTGTCCCCACAGCTTTAATTCTACCAGAGCACTTACCCGTGAAAGGCAAAGCTCCCAAGTTAGTGTCTTGGTCCAGCACACAGGTTTAACCTGCCAGGAAGTTTCCTTCACTAACTTGTTCCTGACCACCCTGTCACATCTATGTTGAGAGTATAGAGGTCTACAAGGGGAGCAGGAGGGAGTAGCATAATATTGAGAGGCAGGAGTGGGACACACACACACACACACACACACAGAGACAGACAGAGAGAGAGAGAGAGAGAGAGAGAGAGAGAGAGAGAGAGAGAGAGAGAGAGAGTACTATGCTACTCCCTCCTGCTCCCCCTTGTAGATCCCCATACTGTCAATAGAGGGAGGGGGTTTATGCGATTCACATTGATAATTACATTAAAAGGTTTTATTTCTTGATTCAGTTAGTTATATCTAAACAAAATGAAAAAAATGAAATCAATTAACTTTTTGGTGTCTGTTTTCTGATTTACAGTTGTTACAATTTTCTTTGCTGCAAAACTGGGAAAGGCTGAACTTCCTGTATGGCTGGACTGGATACTAGTGTCATATGTGGTGTTCCATGTGGTCATGCACCTAGTATTTTCTGTAAGTACGGATTTGACGGCTTTTCTTTATATCAAAACACAGATTTTATAGTTATAAGTGATTAATTTGAGACAAAAAACTGTACACCCTGTTATGTAATGTGGCCTGAAATATGGTGTTTTTGCCAGACATAAACATATTTATTGATCATAAACAATTTCTCAAATGTGGTGTGGACAGTAGTAATATTTTATAAACATTTAATGATACTGAAACAAACATTAGAAAGTCAAAGATCTGTGTTGACTGTGTGTCAATAGACCATTCTCTTAGAGGTAATTCGTAATGTTCGAACACAATATATGTTCCACAATCCTTCTGCACATAGACTTCAATGATATGGGCCTGGAATTTAGCGGATTACTCCTACTGTCTTTCTTGTATATTGGTGTGGCCTGTGCAACTTTCCATGCTTGTGTACAGATGTTTCGTTGAGCAAATGGTTGTATATGGTTGCTAGGTATAGAGTTATTTTATCAGCATACTCTGAAAAATCCTAATTGGTATAAAATCTGGACTGGAAGACTTGCTTTTATTAAGTGATTTAAATTGCTGGACTACTCAGAGGCTATTTACTTAAAGTTAATAATGTTGGCAGCTGTTCTTGATTTTTAATTCTGGAGTATTTGCTTAGTCTTCTTTGGTGAAGGAGTTTCAGAAGCCTGTGTTTAGTAACTTTGTTCTAGCAGCACTGTCATAAATAGTGTCATTATGTCTTGCTGCTAGTATACTTGACATACAACCAGGATCTCTTTGGAATTTCTGCAGGTTTCAAGACAAAGTTCCATTGCGGAAACTATTATACGCATCTTGCATTGAAGTCCACACTAAGTATTGAGCTTCTGCGAAAGATCACCAGTCTTGGAGATCTTGCATTCGCTTAAATTTGGCACACTTTTTTCATTGTCCTGGAACAGTGTTATGACCCATTATGTGTAGCAATGGGGATCAGCTCCATCAATTATTAATTTATCTGATATAAATCTTTAAACTGCTGCTGATACTATTTCTTTCAATTCAAGCCACACCTGATCTACACTTACATTGTTAATCTGGAAGGAGTGGAGATTGTCTCCAAGGAAGGTGTTAAGTGAAATTTTATGTGCTTTTTTTTAATAGGTGTATTTTTCATTTATTTTTGAAGAATTTGGAAATTACAATATTTAATTTCGCTAAGGAAACCCTGTGTTGATGATAATTATTAGCACAGTATTATTTGTTGCTAAGATGTCAAGTGTGTTTTCATAACTGCTCAATATTTGTGTAGGCTCATGAACTGCCCAAAATAATTTTCAGAGAATGCATTTAGCACAATTTTGGATGATGTATTATGTATACCTTCAGATTTACACATGTATTTTCATCAGTCTGTCATGGGTAAACTGAAGTCACCACCAACTATAATCGTATGAGTTGGGTACTTGTTTGAAATTAGACTAAAGTTTTCTTTGAACTTTTCAGCAATTGTATCATCCTAGTTGGGAGGTCAGTAAAAGGATCCAATTATAATTTTGTACCGGTTGCCAAGAATAACCTCTGCCCCCACTAACTCAAAGGAACTCAAAGGAACTATCTACTTAAATTTCTATAAAAGGTAAACTATTCTACCAGCAACAACCATGCTACTGCCAACTGTGTTTAGCCTATCCTCTCAGAACACTGTTAGGTTCTTTGCAAAAATTTCAGCTGAACTTATCTCCACCTTTAGGCCAGCTTTCATTGCCTGTAATGGTTTGAGCATCCGTGCTTTCTCTTAGCACCTGGAGCTCCGATACTTTCCCAAAACAGCTACAATAATTTCCAACTGTTACACCAATAGTTCCTCTATGTTCCTGTGTTTGACCTGCATTCTTTGAGACTGAAGCCTTTTTTGTGTTTCCCTGAGACCCAGTAACCTAAAAAACCACCCAGTCCATGTCACACAGCCCCTGCAACCCACGTAGCGACTTCCTGTGTGTAGTGGGATTCCTGACCTAGTCAGCAGAACCTGAAACCCAGCCACATTATGGCGCAAATTGAAGAATATGCAGCCTACGCAGTTGCAGAATTGTCTGAGTCTCTGATTCAGACCCTCCACTCAGCTCTGTAACAGAGATCCCTGATTGGTCATGTAGACAATACTACAAATGGTGAGCTCTGCTTTTCATCTCATAAGCAATACTAACAACCTTTACCACTTATGTTAGCTGCTTGAAACCAGGTAGAATCTCTTCCAATCCAAATTACTGACATAAGCCACCACTACCTGCAGTTGGCTGCATCCAGTGCTCTTCATGACATCTGGAAGAACCTGCTCCATGACTGGAATGGTTCCACTCGGTATGCACACTGAGTGCATATTGGTTTTCTTCCTTCCTTGGCACCCATGTTCCTAAGGGACCCCGTAACGTGTCTTAACATTGGAGTTCCAAGGTACCAATAATCCCACCCTCTGTGACTGCCCGGATTTTGCTGGCTGAGAGGTTGTCAGCCACAGACAGCACCTGGAATATGTTTGTCAGATTAACTGGGCAGGCCTTATGTGCGACTCCCTGGGAGTCTTTCACCACCTGCTGCACCCCAAGGTGACCTCCCACTCGACCAGGGGTGAGGGGTCAGATGCGCTGGACATTGGTTAGATCCACACAGCCAGCCAACAGTGATGCCCATCCACTGCAGCTTCAAGCTATAACGGAACCCAGCACAACCTGGAGCTGAGATTGAAGTGTTACCAACACCATTCCCATTTACACACAGCAATCACAGTCCCTATCCATAATAAAGACTATGGAAAACTATACTACACACACAAACAAGGACAATATAAATGTACTTTGTCACTCTATAGTAGACATGGAAGAAAGTGGAAGAACTGTGTGTAGTAAGTTAGATTAACATGCAGAGACCCAGAAACTCAACTACCAAAGCACTTGAAGCACTCAAGTGAGACTAATAATTATTTTTGTTCTCTTAGTGCGGCTACTCCATACCACAGCCATGTGCAAACTTATTCCTCTTGACTTCGTATCCTGACAAGTTCATGTTGTAAGAGTATCTCACTACTTTCAACTACAGAATAATGAATAGGTTTTCAACAGTAATCTTCTGTATTGTTCCAACTATTTACATCAGTTGTGAAGACTGATCCAAATATCAGTAACTCATAAACTGAACCAAATCAATCAATACGTCTGACCACATCAAACTTCACCCAAGATAGATTTACAATAGTCATTTGTCCTGAGTGTTTACATTGTACCCTTTGAAAGGGTGTCACCAAGGCATAAATGTCCACATCCAGGAAGGGCACCATGCTAACTATGCCTTACCTTGCTCCTAGTGTGTCACGTGACTGCATACATGCCATCACCACAGATCGGGGTGCACACAGTGGATTTTCTTTTTCTACTACATAACATGTTTATTAAAGACTTGACCATCCTTTGCCAATATGACCATCCTCAGTGGAACATAGTCATTCTCACGAACAACCCATGATACCCTACAAATCTCCCCATTGAGACAAAGATTTCATGCAAAACTCCTTCAACCTACTATTTACAATTAAATGTAAAATATCTGGTATCATATTACAATTGATGAGTTTCACTTATCTGTACTAAATATATGGAAACTTTTCTTTAAATCTTCATGCATGATTATGTTGTCACAAAGAGTTAGTGTGGAAGCTGTCTCCAGCAATTCAGCATACCATGGTGTTTGTGCTCAGTCATTACACACCCCAGAACATTAATTATGCTTTTAACTTACAAAGAGGATGAGATGTTTACTTCATTTAAACTGAAATACATTGCTGGGTAACAGTAGAAGTTTATCATTAGAAATTACTTAATTTCATCCTTTTGAAAAAGTCGACAACATGGAATATAGATTACCACACGTGGGTTCCATTGTAAAGTTGTTTGCTCCTAACTAATTTGGATACTCCTTTGACAAAGTGACACAGTCACTCAACGCATCTTCTCCAACCTTAATAATTGAGTTCAATCCTCTCTATGGGCAGATACTGTACAACCATTCTTCCTTTCAGATGAGTGTCACCTATCCATTCCCTACAAAAACAGTTTATGTTACACTCTGCAGATTCACCTAAGGAATAGCCCCTCTATTTTGTACACCTGTCCCCAGACTCCTCTACCCTAAATGTGGTACAGGCCATTTTTTTCTTGAATGCACCTGTGCTTAGTTGTAGAACAGCCTCTCTACAAGTCTGCCTACTAATTTAAACTCCAACTCACCTAAGGCACAGTACACTTCTCCATATAAAATTTAGTTGTGCACAGTACCTCAATTTCATGTCTCAAGTCCTGACAGAGGGGTTCCTTTATTTCTGGCGTGTCCTCGCCCCTTTTCTTAAAGCATACCGCACTATACTCCCTATACAAAATCGCTTTTCCCTAAATGATTGTTGCTGTACAAAAAACATTTGGTGTTGTAACTTTGGGCGATGGTATTCCTTTCCTGAAGATCATTTAGATCTCCTCCAATGTTTCAATTTAAAATTATTGAAGCCAACACGTACAGCTCAATTTGGCAATAAAAATTCCACAAAGCATAGCAAAGAAAGGACTGAAATTGCCATTTTCACCCTCTGAAGACTCAACTGATTTTATATTGATGGCAAAACCTGCATGGTGGTAGAAAAAACTTTATTTTATTTTCTCCTTATCTTATAATGTATATCTGGGTGATTAACTGTTGTTTGTCTTCTTACACTGATTGATGATTGTTACTTATACCATAATCTTTGTGTTTGCTACTCCCATTTCTTGTGTACTGCCTACTTTAACTCTGTTTAAAACTGATAAAACAGTCTTGTGTTATTGACCACACACGTGTGCTATCAGTCAACAGATTTCTCTATAGATGACACTACCATCTTCCACTCATTACGCTTATGTTAGCATGTCATATTTCAGACTGTTAAACTGCATGTACAGGATTTCCCCATTACCTTCCCCCGTGATGTGTATAATGCACAGGGTACGAAGTTCTTTCCAATTTTTTCACCACCGACAGAATGTCGTCACTGTCATCATAGCTCTTGTAGTAATACTCCTGCTGATGCTTAACCCAGAATTAGAATCAAAACTGACACAGAGAATTCAAACCAAAAGGTAAGATGCAGGATTGGTAAGATTTTCCATCAAATAAGATAGTAGTAGTATAATTCTTGGGGTTTTCATGCAACCTCACCTGGCAATATCTGGCCGTTGAATCCATTGAGCTAACATACTGGGCCTGCTCAAATCTGGCTGACAGTTCCTCAATACTTACAGGTCCATCTCTTTGTGTTTTTATGTAATCATTAAGTATACATGCATCTAAAACTAAAAACACACTTCCTGTGGTTTTTTTAACCCCTAACAGTTGGCTGTTACACAAACTAGTACTTTGTTCAATCACCTCATGATAACCATACTGTTAATTTCATCCTGAACTGCAGACCTTAAACTTAAAGGCACAAGATAAAGTTTGCATATGAATGAGTTAATATTCTTGGTATTAAACTGACAGATGTAACTTCCTATGACTCCTGGCTCATTGGGGAAAACTGATTTTTAATTTGCTAGAATCTGATAGTGTCATTTTCTGATTGTCCATTTACATCTTGGACACATTTACTCTCTATTACTATATTCTGCATAACAACTTCATTATTTTGAAAGGTAGCAATATACGCTTAACATAAACTTCACATGACTGCTAGCTGTACGAAAATCTGAAATCACTTTGCACTTTAGCAGCCAGTCTATCCCCAACAATATGTCTGTGAACATTTGAAACAACTATTATAGACTGTATACATTGAAACCGGCCCAATTTTCTATGGACTCTCATCTCAGACTAAATTGACTAAAATTTTATTCTGCTAATACCTACAATATATACTCCAATAACTGGTAGTAGAGGAACTAATTGTTCATGTTTTATAGTCTGTACTAATTCTTTTGATATCAATACTTCACTACCTGAATCAATGTATATATGTACCTTATGTCCACACACTTCTCCTAACACAACAGGTTTTGGCGGTATACCTTCAGTTTCACCTTCTGCCTCCTCTAGTAACCATTCATTACTTAGCATTGTATGGATTTAGGCTATTAATTTTTGTATATATGTGTCAACTATGGATCAGTCACATACTGGATCCTGGCCCTCAACCCAGCACATTCTGTTTTTTCTGTTGTTATTACCAGATAATTACCTGTTATTACATCCTCACCAATTCCGAAGTATTACTAGCATTATTGTTCACATTATCAGGGGTAGGTATTAGTATCTGCGAATGTGTATTACTATTGCTAGTTGTAGTCTGTTGTTGATGGAACAGAAATTCTTTTCTCTCTCCTTTGGAAATGGTCTATTGCCTTTGTTTCTTGTTCTGATTAGTAATGTTAATATTTTCATTACATTCCTTGTTGAAGGTATCTAATCCCTCAACAAAAGTTGGTAGCTCATTCACAGTTGCCCAGCCTCTACAAAATGTAGTCGTGTGTCATGCCGCAACTGATATATTAACACTTTCCCTAAATGTGATTCCTATAATGCATTATTTAAATAGTTTGATCTTATTATATGTCACTCAATGTACTTCTTATAATTACCCCATGAACTGTTATAATGCTTTACGTCACGTGCTGGGAGACCAATATTGCCTTTTTAAAACTTCCCTGAAAAATCCTCCCAGGACTTGAAACCTTCAGAATGGGCATTTCCCCATTCTGATGCATCACCAAATAAGCCTATAATCTATCTTTCTGGAGTCCTCGCATCTTTCCGGTAAAGATCTACAGAATGCCCTTAAAAATGTACTGGATGCACCTCCCCATCTGGTCTGAACTTCTGAAACTGTTCAGAAAATGGTATTCTATTTTCCATTTGAATATCCCCAAACTAATGATGTACACCAACATTATTATTAGTCTTCTATGAGGCACACCAATATTAATATTATTCTCATTAATTCTAAATTCTATTTTTTCATTTCCTAAGGTGTTACAAAATTTCTGTATTTCCTTTCTGTGGTCTACAGTATCTCACAAAGAAAGGGTTTTAATACCAGTGGATTCAGCTGCATCCTGTAGTTTTTGTTTTGTTGTACCAACTCCTGTATTCTCTCTTCCAAACTAATAAAGGTTGCTTGCGGACTCAAAATTTCATTCAATAATTGTCTCTGCTTTGTTTCAACCCGCTTGCGTATGTACCTGACATCTGATTAAGGTTTGTACTTTTGTTATGAACTTCCTTCAGATAATTATTTACTTCATCCTCCACTAAATCACACTGTGAATTAATGTCCATTTGTACTTCATTAGGCAAATCATTTAATTCTTTCTCAATAGCAGTAATTTTATTCTGCTGTATGTTAACTATAGACTTCAAATTCCTCTTCAAACATTTTTGCATGTGATTTAATTGCTGCAAACTTGGTAGTTCTAGCCTCTAATTTTGGTTGATATTTTTTTTTTCCAACTTCTTAAGTCTAGCTTTTCATCGAGTCTATAGAGTCTTAATGATAACTTCCAATTTGGTTTTATTGTCATCCCTAAGTACTGTAAAGGCCCTGTGAGTTTCTTAATACTTTTTCTAATTTCTTGTTAAATGCTTCACTGTTTTCCTCCACTGCTTTTTTGTTCTGTTTCACAAATAACCTAAACCATTCCAGTGATTCTGCTGCCATTTTTTTTTTTGTCCACAAAGGCATACACTGCTAATTAAATGCTCAAATAATTAGTTAATCTAGGCATTACTAGTCTTCATCACAAACATTGGTAACTAATCATGTAAGTTCCTGTACACAAAATAATAGGATACTAATAATAGAAAAGTGCTAAACTGCCAAAATTGTATCCGACCCAATGTGTAGACCAGCAAACTGCCACTGACTGCACAGGTTAAGTGGGCAAGTCGTATTGAGAAGCTGTAACAGGCAGCTGCCACTCTGGCACACATGCGCACACTTGAGGAACACATCTTCCACAATAATATTCTGTATTGTTCCAGCTGTTTACATCATTTGTGAAGACAGATTCAAATGTTAGTAACTTGTAGACTGAAACACATCACTCAAAACATCCAACCACATCATGCACAACTTAAGATCAAAGGCCTACAGTCTTCATTTGTCTTGAGTGTTTGCATTATAGTATGTCCATTTTCTGTGTGGTATTCGTGATACTTTGAAAGTGTGTCCCCAAGGCATAAACATCCATGTCAAGGAAGTGCTAATTCAGTCACCATGCTGCAGCTTGTCACTGCATACTACTCATAGGCACAGATAAAAAATAAAGATGGATGCAGTGGGTTTTTTCCACAACATAAAACGTTTATAAGAGATACAGCCATCTTTTGATAGTGTGTGTGTGTCCTCAGTGGAACATAGGTCATTCTCACAAATAACTTATGTTAAGTAAACTTCCAGCCAAAGCATGATATCTCTCTCTCTCTCTCTCTCTCTCTCTCTCTCTCTCTCTCTCTCTCTCTCTCTCTCTCTCTGGTTGCTCAGGCCAGACTGAAGCAGAAATGTGTTGAGTGGGAGCATCAGTTTGGAATGGGGAAGGAGCGAGGGATAGCAGGGTATTGGTGGGGGAAGAGAAAACCGTAATGTCTGGCAGAATGCAATGGATTAGAGGTAACAGACAAGGCCACCTGGTATAGCATCATGAGGGCTTGGGGAAAGTGAGGAACTAGCTGGCCTGGGTTGTGAAGCAGCCATTGAAATAAAGCATATTATGTTCAGCTGCATGTTGAGCAACAGGTTGGTCCACTCTCTCTACACTGCAGTTTGGAGATGGCCACTCATCCTGGTGGATAGCTGCTTGGTACTCGTACCAATATAAAAAGCTGTGCAATGATTGCAGCAGAGCTAGTACAAGACAGGGCTGCTTTCACAGGTGGTCCAGCCTCTGATGGGCTAGGACCAGAATAGGAAGTGTTGGGTGGTTGGATTGGACAAGTCTTGCACCTGGGTCTTCCACAGGGATAAGACCACTGTGGCAAGCAGTGTGTTTGGTAGTAGTGTAGGGTTGGACTAGAATGTTGTGGAGGTAGGATGGGCAATGGAACACTGCTTTAGGAGGAATGGGAAGGCTCTTGGGAGGATGTCCCACATATCATGGCATGATGATAAATAATCAAAGCCCTGACAAAGGATGTGATTCAGTTGCTCCAGTCTAAGGTGGAATTGGATGACAGGGATGCATTATTTTGTAACTGATTATTGGGAGTGGTGGAAGGATTTGTGGTGTATTGGTATTTGGCACACCAAATCTGTTTGCAGTCTAGGTCTGAGGGGTTGTGCCCGACTGTGGAGGCTTTTGTGAGACTGGCACCATACTGAGCAATGGAGGTGCAATCATTGCAGATATGCCATACTCAGATGGCTACACTGCACGGGAGGGATTCTTTGATGTGGAAAGGATGGCAACTGTCAAAATCCATGCACTGATGGTGATTGATGTGTTTAATGTGGACAGAGGTGTGGATGGAGCTCTGAGAGAGGAGGAGGTCAACTTCCAGGAAGATAGCATGTTGGTTTGATAAGGACCAAGTGACATGTATGGGAGAGGTGGTGTTGATATTTTGAGGGAGCTCGTGTCCCCTCACCCTCATTTTGCACTGCTCTTTTCCCCTTCTGTGCTACTCTCCTTCCTGTTCCCTTTCCCCAGCCTTGTCTGTCACCTAGTCCCTGCACACTTTGCTATGCACCACTTTTTCACATTCCCTGCCCTTACCCTGCCATCCCTCTGTGTTCACTGCTCTGCTACAGATAATTACTCCTGTTAGACATATTTGCCTGGTCTGAGCAGCCGTAGAAAGCGATCATTTGCATAAAGTGTGCTTGCTTGTGTGAATGTGTGTTCGTCTTTTCTTATGAAGTCTTTTTGTTGGGCCTGTCTGCAACTGTCTCATCTTTACAGTGAGTAGCAATCTATCCTTTCCATGATTGTTAAGGGTATTGAAACAGAAATTTTTTCTGTGTCATAGGGAAAGGGTAAGCTTTTTCCTGTATAATCAACATTAAAAACTTTACCTACTGCCATTATGATTGGTTTAAAATGGAACAATGAACTTAACTGCAATTAATGTTGTATAAAGGAGAAGTGCACAGTGGTAGAGTACAAAGCATTTCTTCTTAGATTTCTTCGTGATTATAGCTAAAGGGCACAAACTGGTTGGTATGCACAGACATCAGTTTCACATAAAGCTGTTATGTCGTGGGTATTTTTGCTAATTGTTTCAGCATAAACAATTGGGACATATTGTTTTGTTATACTGCTATTTCTGTGCATTATGAAAATATCATAGTTCACTGCTCCCAATAAAAATAGCTTCACTACACAGATAAAATTTATTGGGGGGAAGGGGGAGGGGGTGGGAATAAAGTCCTATTGAAAAACCTTGTTTAGATACCTTAGAAATTTTCTGAAATATTGAGGGTGTCCACATGTATTGTATAAGTGAACTATTTGCACAGTTCTTGAGTTCTTGTTTATCACTGACTAAAGTATCAGTAACACAACTGCAGCTACAACGTGTGTTCACACACGTACTCACTCTGTTCAGAGATTCATTGCTTTCATTTCAGGTCACTGGTTGTATGAGTGAACGGCATAGTGCGTCAAGGATAGACAGTTTCCCAATGAAAGACATTGCATCAAGTCGTATGGCACTCCAGACTGACAGGAAACATGATGCTCCGGTAAGATGTATTACTTAAAAGAAACTCTAGCAATTCATTTTAGAATATTTATAAAGTTTATGGGACTAACACCAAACAAGACAGCTAGTGGATATTGACTGTACGCAGAGGAGTAAAACATAAGCTGTGGGCCATTAAAACTGCACCAGCGTGAAGTTGACATGTAAAAAGTCAACCTGGCACACAGTTTATTATGTGCTTGGATATTGCAATACCCCCTTGCCTTTAGTGTAGCTAAAATATGTGCATTTAAATTGTGCAACCTTCAGAATAATTAAGAAGCATATCAGTATATTGCAGCAGACAAATGCAACATTACTTTTTGATTTGCTTATTTCATAATCCAACTGTAGAAGGTAAGTCAGCTGAGACTGCTTACTGCAACAATTTAGTTCCAAGTTGTATTATTTGGTATACTTAGTATCTCAAATAAAATCACATACAAATTAAATAACTTCACATACTTAATAATTTTTAAAATTTCTGATTGAATTTTCTCAAAACATTGATGTGCCTATCAACATGACCTTGGGCTCTCGTATGATTAATCGTTCACTGCGCTGGCACTTGGGTGCACTCAGTTTACACTGGTTTGTTGAGTTCTGCCACCAGAGTATATGTACATTATTAACAGTTGTACCAACGTGAGTATTGCTAATAATATTTTAGCTTGATTCTAATTAGAGAAGTTCATTATAGAGTTACTGAACTGCACATTTGTATACTTGACAAAATATAAATATGTACTTTCTGGTAAGAATTAAGTAATTTACATGCTTCCCAGCTTCGAATTTACATCATATGTATTTTCAACAATCAGAGTTTCAGATTTTAATTACAGACGTAACATTTGTGTCTGAACTTTACATCGTACAGTATCATATAAAGTTTTTCCTTCTATTTGGAATTCTGAAAAGCTGGGCACATAAATCTGCATATAAGAAACACACTGGTTCTCTAAAATTATTTAATAATGAGGACATTAATTATGTTTGCATATAACATATTAAGTCAATAATTACAGTGAGTGGAAAATAAAAGTTCCCATAATAATCATTTACTATGGGTCAGCTTGTTTATTAAAAGGTGTATCATGTTCTGCAATTAGTTCACCTTGATCTATTACATTATAATATGCAAATGCTTAATATTTCACAACAACAGCACAAAAGCACAAAATAGGTTTAACAAAATCGTACATTTTGTTGTGTATGATGATATATTATGTAAAGAGTTTCTCTTGAGAAAATGTATGTGACTGTTAGTCCTTTGTGAGAAGGTTTTGTTATCCTTATGTAAGGAGGATAAATGTGCACCAGCATGTCAGAATTGAGCAGCAGCAGCAGGTTCATTGCCTATCAAGACTGCAGTTTATCTTTCTGCAATACTGCTGCTTGTGTTCATTGGGATTCCATGACTGTCATGTGAATATGGATTCAATGGGTTCAGGGAGCCAATAGAAAAAGCCATGCAGTATCTCAGTGGCTCCACAAGCCTGCTGCCCAAGAGGACACAAGCATTGTTTGCTTGAGCTGTGCAGGACTGTAAAACTACATCATATACCTAGGATTATAAAAGACAATTTTCTGTAGCAAGTTAAGTTCCAAAAAAATAATGCCATGATGCCTGGAGCACCATGATTGTCAACACGGGGACTACTGTTGAGCTTTGCTTGGTGCAGCAGCAGTGAAAGGCACAGAGTGAGTCATGCACACAGCAGCAATACTGGATGCTAGAGTAGCATGCAAGACCTTTACATACTGGTCGCAGTTCAATTTACAGCCACACAATGGACGTATCCATGTGTGGAGGCTCAAAGGAAAAAGATTATTGCCAGACTGTAATCATTGTCAGAAATGTAGTCCACACAGTGGGTGTCATGGTATGGGATGCCACCACATAAATATTACACCCTTGGTTTGCACAGTTAGTAAGTTGGCTAGCAGGCATTTATGATGTGTTAACATTGCCTGTGTCTTTACCTTAATCTCCATTATGCAGAAAAACTGAGTTTTGTCCTTGCTGTCTTAACCTAGTTCCTTACAGAAGCCCTGGCTGTTGAATTCTCCTGATCTCTCTCGTACTGAAAACATCTGGTAACAGCATGCTGAAAGGCTATTGCACTACCTCTCGCCAGCCACTCTGATTGATCATTTCTGCAAGAGTGAAGCAGCATGGAATGATGTGCCCATATCTATTGTCCAAGCTCTGCTCAATTTGATGTACAGCTGTGTCAGCCACTGCTGCTACCGCAGAAGCCAGCTCTGTGTGCTCAATTCTGCTTCCTGTATACCCCCAAATCTCCTACAAATTTAATTATCTATTCTTCCTACTAAACTGTGGAAGCAAGTGAATTAATTTTTTTATTTGCTACCATTCCTGGTTTTGCAATTTTAATCATTACCAGTGTAGTTCTAAAGGGCATACCAGTTGTATACAAAGGAGGACAATGCGCTTGCTCATAAGTTTGTATGACCCACTGGACAGTCACAGAAATGCTGGAAGTCCAGTTCAGGCAAATATATGAAAATAAGCATCAGTTATCCCACAAAAGTCTACTTATAAAATTTCAAGAACAATATTAAATGAAGAATCTAATGATGTAATTAAAAACCCTGTATACTAGGTGTAGTAGTAAACTACCAGGCTCACTTTCTGTGAACACCTGATGGATTTGAATCTAGCCTGCTTGCATGAGCCAACCTTGAACCTTCATGCACATTCATAATTTTTTTCCTGTCTGTAGATGGCATCAGCTGCTGGCAAGCAGCTGTTTTGTGAGGTACTGCTAGTGTCAGTTTTTCGTTGCAAGGGAAATGATGGAATGACTGGAGTAGTGCTACTGCATCAAATGTTGGCAGAAACTGGGTGACAGCCAGGTGGAAACCATTTGGGAGATTGACAGCTTTAGGTGATGATACTATGGGCATCACACAGATTAATGAGTGGTAAAATGGTTTTAAAGATGACTGCACATCGGTGGAGAACAAGCCCTGCTCCAATTGACCATCAACATGCCAAAATGGCCAGATCATTGCTAAATTGAACACTAGTGATGTGAGACCATCAAGTAACTATCAGAGAAATTGCAGAAGTAAGCATCAGCCCTTTTTTTGGCACAGTCCATTCTGATGGAAGATTTGGCCATGAAGAGTGTCAGTAAAACTTGTGCCAAAGCTGCTGGTGATGGAGGAGAAGCAACTTTGTGTTCATGTCTCACTGGACATGCTGGACTCCAGAAACAGTGAACCCAACTCTGTGAACACCATAATCCCTGGTGATGAGTCCTGGGAGTGAATGTATGATCTGGAAACCTAATCCCAGTTGTCACAGTGGAAGCATCCCTTGTCACCAAGCCCAAAGAAGACTCACCAAGTGTGCAGCAATGTCAGAGGGATGCTGACTGCTTTCTTTGACTCCCACAGTGTGGCACACCAAGAGAAAGCACTGCAGGATGTGATGCTGTTCAGTGCAAGAGATCATACTTGCAGTCAACAGGAAATAGGCACATTCATCATGACAATGCTCCAGCACATTCATTGCAATTGATTCAGACTGTTTTGGTGAAAAACCAGATTACTGTGCTTAAAACGGGCTCCTTACATTCCTAATATGGCCCCCCTGCAACTTCTGGCTGTTCACCAAACTCGAGAGGCTATTGAAAGGATATCGATTTCACAAGAAAGCGTATTATGGCAGCGACAACAGCCAAGCTAAACGCCCCAATAATGGTGGCACCACTGGGAAAAGTGTGTGCAACATGTAGGGAGTCCCAAGGGAACTACTTTTAGTGTGATTAGGTGTCCAACACTCCAGGTGGGTCGTCTTCTTCTTCTTCTTCTTCTTCCTCCTCCAATGGTCGAATACTTCTCTAACAGACCTTGTACTGCTGTCAAAGAGACTGCTAAGCCAGCATAAACAGAGGCATTTAACCACTCAGTCTTCCCTCACTCCTATGTTAGTGGAGTAGAACCGAAAATTATTATGTGGTGCAATGGGAAGTAGTATGTGCTAAGTATTTCACAGTGGTTTACAAAGTATGGAAGCAGGTGTGCAGAAGCTCATTTGGATCAGATAAGGTAGGAGAACAAAATTGGCCATTCACTTTCCAAACTAACCATCCTCTCACTCATCCTGAACAATAGAGGTAAACTAAAAAAACTGAATCTGAATAGCTGGATAGAGATTTGAATTCTATCCTCTCCCACTAGCGTCCATTCAGAATTATCACTGTTTGATCCTGTTTTACCCATATTTCATCCTTCAGTAATTTGTCATTTTAGTAATAATGTTCATAGAAATGAGACAATTTATTTATAACTGTTTTTACAATCAAATTGCTCAAGGCCTCTATATCTAACGTAGTTCATCAATCTTATATCTTCAACAATATTATGAGAAGGAAAGTTGCTACTCACCATATAGTGGAGATGCTGAGTCGCAGATAGGAACAACAGAAAGACTTTCACAATTAAAGCTTTCGGCCACTGGCCTTTGTCAACAATAGACAAATGTATGTGGTTGCTGCTGTTCCTTTACACACTGTCTAAAATTGCCAATATCCTTGTGAACAATAAACATGTGTACTATAAGGTGTATTGGTTAAGTGGTGCATGTGCCAAAGTTTTGTGAATATCTGCTCAGCCAGCATGTGAATTATTTTAACTGGTTAGTCAAAGTAGTAAGTTTCTCCTGCACTGCTATTTCAGATTCCTCCCATAACATTATAACATCTATAAATACCAGAATTTACCATAACTTTCATTACTTGTTTTAATCATTTTGATCTTTGACTGCAATAAATAGTAGTAGTCATAAAGTACTTCCATAATGAACTCTTACATTTTTCAAATTGCTTGGATCATCCATCCACCACCAAAATGCAACTGTAACATTTGTTATAAAATCTTAACAGTGTAGGAAAAGACAGATAGCTACTTAATGCAAAGAAGACACATCAAATTGCAGACAAGCATGATTAAAACAGACTTGCATGTAGCTTTTGGCCACAGCCTTCATCAGCAACTGCCTTCTCTAGCATCTCAGGCCGGAATGCTGGTCTGAGATGCTGGAGTTTGGTGGTTGCGCGCATGTGCTCGTCCGTGTTCACTTGTGTCCATCTGTGTTCACTTGTGTCCAACCATGTGCGCATGTGTGTCCTCTTTACTGATGATGGCTGTGGCCAAAAGCTACATTTGTCTGCCAGTCTGCAACTACATGTCTCTTCTTTACAGTAAGTAGCAATCTGTTTCTTCCTGCATTATTGATGTTCCTACCTGGAGTTTCCATTGTTTGCCGTAAAATCTTTTCATTTTTAATGAGGAAGCTTTGTACTTCCACACCTCAGAAGAATTTCCACATATTTTACTTTGTGACACTGTGGAATGTATTTCTCATGTGAACAGAGTTATTTCAAAATTCCCAGGCTTCCCCATTATCATTATAGTTAGGTCTATAACAGTGAGTCATGTAGGATATATTCACTAATCTTCTAATAGTGAGTTGACTACCTTCCTTAACGTCTGCAAATTATTTTTCTACTAATTTAATGGAATGCAGCAAGTGATACCTGTTTCTTCATTTCCTGAGGCAAAGTATAGTTAATCTGTTAAGTCTTAAAAGATTATGTTCTTAGTCCATCAAAATATCATCAGTAATCCACACAGCCAGCTTTTATGAAAATGCAGATTATACTCACGTATGTCAGTGGTAATTAGTCAGATTTGAAAAAATGAATTTTAAGGAGGAAGATAGCAAAACAAGAGTGGAATTAAAAATATCCCAGCTTGCTTCTTCACAAGTCATCTGTTCAAAGATCTTTCCTACCCACTCCACATCTCAATCAGCTCAGGCAACTGCTATTGATAATCTAGTATCAATAATTAGTCTTGCCATGCACACAGCAGTGTGTATTTTTGTCTGTGTGCTGGAAGGTATTTACTTTCATTAAAAAGAGAGTTTGTGTTCAAAAGCTAGTGTGAATACTGTTTTCAGTTGTTTTTCTGTGCCCCGCACATTGATCTGCTATACACTAGTTATTGGCTTTCCCTTATTGGATGTATTGCTCCATCCTTAATTTCCATTAATGGTTCTTGTGTCCTTACTGATGATTAAAACTGGTATCCCCAAATGGCTGTCAGTACTTTAAACACTGGCTTCCTGATGATACGTTAAATCTTACACCAACAGTCTCACTTACCCTTACTAATAATAATTCTCACTCACTTATTACATTACACATGAACTATGAAATGGACCAGGCATTTCATTTCATTACTTAACTGATAATTTACAGCTCATTTTGAGGGTAGTGCAACTTGGCAAGTTGTGATAGCTATTTCATTAAAACATGTCTGTGGTTCAACTCAAATTATCAGGGCATTGGTATGGCATACTAATTACAAATGATGCAGACAACGCACCATAGATAAATCTTTCCTATTTATTATAACACTGTGGCAAAAACTTTTACAGAACAGATTTAATTGAAAGCTGCTTCAACATTACCTCGGTGTGGTTTCAGCAATGTACCTTATGTAAACTAACAATAAACAAAATTTAGTAGGTGTATTGTTGAGTGCCTACTTCTTATGAAGTGCCCATTTCTTATGAGTTACAATGAAAGTCTTGCATAAGTGAATGGTTAATTAATGAGTAAGGCTCGTATTCGATTCAAATTTGTGTGTAGAAAAATAGTTTCACTGGCTTAGATCACATGAACATATAACTCCAGTTGCGGAAACAATGTTTAACATGAAAATGCAGAGTACTTAAAGATTAAGCAGAGTCAGAAGTTACCAATGTTTTCAGCAGAATTGTGTTAAACACTTCAAATATCATAACTGCCATTTTGCTTGGAAAATTTGAGAAATCCTAATATTTGTTTGTTTACATTCCAATAAAGATGGTGAACTTTAGAGTAAGTATTTACACAAATTCATTGCAGTTATGAGAGTCGGTTAACTAATGGCTGCAGCACGACTGACTCAATCAAAGCGGACACAATCAGTTGGTTTGACATTTTTGCACAAAATGGATGCAATTTGCGTTTTAAGTTACAAAAGGAGAATTCAATTTGGAATGCTAGCATTGAGTTCTGATCAAAGTTGTATGTACCATCCTCGAGGTGCATTTCCCACCAATTAGAAAAACACAGTTTTGAGAAAAATGCATTTAAAGTTTCAGGTTACAGATGGAAATAGTAGAGGCAGCATGGCTATACCAAAACAAATACCCTCAAAGACACCAACCACATCACACAAAATTTCAAGCCTGTTTTGGGTGATAGTATGACTGTGGATCCTTTCATATGGACAAACACTCAAGGAGGCAGCAGAACGTGCATACATCTGATTTGGGGGATGGGGTTCTGCCTCTCGACCATTTCCATCTCCTTGGCTATACACAAACACCATCTCGGATTGTTCCCGATACGAATACTGGACTAATCTATTGCTTACAGTATGCTGAGTCAATCACACAGCCTTCAACGCACAAAGAATGCACTGCCATGGTCAGAGGAACTTTCATTTGTCAGTGCCACCTGCCATGGCAAATGCATTTCCAAATGGATGCTGATAGGACTTTCTCCTCTGTTTCACTTAGGAACCAGTCCATGCAGTTTGTCAATTTTATTAATGTTAACACTGTATAAAAACCAATATCTTGAGAGTGAAGATATATATTGCTCTGCTCTCTACTTAAAAAAAAAATTGTAAGGTTAGCAACATTTCATATTGCAGCAGTGTAGGACCCAAAATGAACAATACACTAAGTCCACACAATGCATTTTTACCTTTGCGAACTCTTTAAAGTTTCATACAATGGTTTACTTAATTTGATATGGTGTATGTGCAAAAATCAAATCTCTTCACAGAATAGATTTATTAAAATTGGGTGACCTGTATTTGATAGCAGCTGGCACATTCACGCAAGTGCTGCAGACAGTTTGCAGTCAGTGACACAGACATTGGTTGTTCCTGCTGACAGTGGACAGCTGATCTTTTCAAATCAGTATGTGTGTGCTTGTGCTGTCATAGTGCATGTGATCTCTTTGCCTGAATGTACAGATTTTGGATGGCAACTGGTGAAATTAAAATAAGTCTGTTTTCTTTGACTGAATTGGCCAACATTCTTTCACATGATATTTACACTGTAAGAAAAAGACGAGTTAAGCCCACGAAAATAGTAGTTTGTGGTATTCTGAGGACGAAAATTATCATAATGGGGATGTAGCTTGGAATCTGTGGACCGAAATTGCAGCTTCATCGAAAACCACAACATCTTTATCGGAAGTGTAAGACATAATTTATAACACAAAAAATACGGTCAAGTGGGAAGGGTGCCATATGTAATGCTTAAAGTTACTGTAGTAACTTTTATTTTCGTATGTAGGTGACAACTTCAGCTTTCTGTGAACTGTTACGCTGCTTATTGGTGTTTTTATGCGAGTAGGGTGGTGATTCCATTATACAAAGTATTTGCATATCTTGAGTACAGGTATGTGCTTTAACTTGTTAGTAGCTCTTCATGATAAGTGTGTCTTATTGTAAAAGTTATGCATGTCTGTCACACACATGCTGAATGACAATCATTGAAGGTTAATTGACATGTGTGTGTTTTCAGAATGTATTTAAAATTGTGCAATGTTTGTAGACTTCTTCTTTAGTCACCACACATCGTCTCAACCATGTAACAGAAAATTTCTCTCATCATCCCGTGTATTCATAAAACTTGTCTCGTTATTCCAATAACTAAAGGAATAGGGGGACGTTCATGAATAACACACACTATTTCAAAAATGCACCAAATCCGAAGTTTTGGATATATGGCAATGAAGTTTTGTACCACACTTTACACGAAAACAACACATTTACTTTTTTTGAATGAAACTTGAAGTTTTATTTTCAAAAAATAATAATGTTCCTTTTTCTTAGAAAGTATTCAAGAGATTTCTTCAAAAAATTCTCTGTTTCATCTCTTTATATGTTGTAAGCTTCTCTCATGAGGTTTTTGGAATAGGTCAAATAGGAGAATTTTCATAATTTTTTTAATTATAATTCCACAAGTACAATTTTAAATTCATGCAAAATTCCAATCATTTAAATATGTGTACAAAATTTCATAATTCTAACATTCATAGAATCTGAGAAAAAGGTACATAAACTTTAAAAAACAAAAATTTCAGGAAACACAATTTCAAGTTCAACCTAATTTGTTTCCTTAAGTCACTTCTTCAGAAGGCACCACATTTGTACTCTGGGTCACCTTTCCCTTCAAGGCTTCTTTCCTGGTTTCTTGTTTTCTGTCTTCTTTCCTTTACCAGGTCTTAAACTGACTTTTCAGCTGCAGAGATGCACTGTAAAACTATTTTTCTCAGGATGTCTTGAGTAAAATTTCCTATCTTGAAGCCCATTCTTTGTAACAACTTCATCTTCCCAATGTTCCCATTGTTAAATACAGTAACTGCATCATAAGTTGTAATTATGACAACTGTAGCAGATGCAAATGTGTTCTTGGGGCATCATTTCCATAGGAGTGAATTTAGAGAAACATTTATGATACGGAACAGTCAAAGATGATCTACAAAACCAAAGAGTATGTATCATGGCCTTTTAGGTATATCCTGCCCAAGTTTGGTTGAAAGTAATACACGAATTGTTGTTCACTCAGCTGGTATTGAAGTGCTGCTTCAAAATGTGGGCATGGCAGGAAGGCCACGTCACACTTTTAATTCATTTTCCAGGCACTTCAGATGCGATTTAAACATTGAAACTTTGGAAACTTATTGTCCATGAGTTGTACTAACAAATAAAAAATAAATTGAAAATTGACATTTTGGTATATTTCATCATCGTCCCCCACCCCTTAAGGAGGTTAAAATAGATTCTGAGCTCTTAGATTGAACAGATTCTAACCTAACATCACCACAGTGATCCCACCAAAAACTGGTGGAAGAGAGGGGATGCACTATAACAAAGCTGTCTGCTGAGCTGGTGACCATTCTAAGTACACTGTGAACATAGCCTACACAGCTGTGCTGCTTATTTAGGTCAGAATAGCTGCATCGCATTGCTAAACATTCAATAACTTCAATGGTTGCATGATCCCAGGGAGCTCTATATTGTCAGATTGCTCATGTAAGCTGAGGTCTTCACATGTTCAACTGAAACAATGAAGCTCACAAAGTCTAGGTGACTCTTTCCTGCAAGTCAAACAAACCTGTGCTCATTGGTCACCCATCTTTGTATACAGTGAATAACTGTCTTGATGCCCAGTGGTATTAAATTTATCCTATTCCAGTGTTGATAAAAGTTAGAATTTTATTAATTGTTAAAAAAGTGTTTGTGTGTTTAAATCCTCTATTGTACATAAGTTGTTGGGTTCCTATTGCTATTAATGTTTGACCTGCTTATATTTAATAATCTGCAGAACATGTAAAATTTCAGTACAGTTTTTCTGTAGTTATTTTTGTGTGTTTATTTTAGTTGTAGCTGTGGTGGAAAACCATACAGATTTTAAGAAAATTTGTTATTGTAGCAAATTTACCTCATTTTCAATTGTAACATATATTAATTCAGTTTTCTTGCTTTACAGTTTACATGTTTGAGGAAAGTGCTCCTTGGAATTTATATCGTGATCATACTTGGACTTGCTGTAGCAATTATTGTAATAGTTGCTCTTGCACCAATTGAAGAAAGCTATGAGACTTTCTCGAGATGGCTCAAAGATGCTTGAAAGATAACTTCCATAAAAGCTATTGTGAGAACTGTGTAGACTGTTCAGTATTCAGAAGACATTTACTAATTATGAAAGTATTGTGTGTGTGTGTGTGTGTGTGTGTGTGTGTGTGTGTGTGTGTGTGTGTGTGTGTGTTCACCAATGTCCATATTTATATAAATGGTGGTGTTGACATTTCATTTATTTTGTGATCAGATTACATCTGCAATTTTTAATGACCATCACACTATTGAAATTGTCAGTGACTTATTAATACCATTTGTGACCACAAATCAGGTGATTTAATGCTGGTAATCTGAGAATAATTTGTTGTGTTTTGTTTACAGTAAGATATTTCCTCTTCATGACATTTTTGTACAGTAATTGTAGTTGGAATGTAATATTTGTTGACAGTTTCAAAGATTTGCTGCAAACAAGTTAAGGTCATTCAATTTGTTACAACATTTGTGAATATTCATGTCAAATCATTGCTTATGATATCAGAATGAATAAAGTCTCATCAGATTTTTTAGAACGTTCCTTGTGTTTGGTTATCTTTTTAACCTTCTTAATTAAGAATCATTCAGCACTACCTGAACGATAACATGCCATTTTGAACCACATAGTTGGCACAAAATTCAAAACAGCATCACAAGCAAATAGACAGTCGTAAATATGTTAACAGTGCAGATATTCAATCAAAATCTGGTGACAATATCAGCAAATATTATATATACAGTTTTACCCCTGTTGTTAACAAGCCTAATATGCTGAATTAGCTATCTTACTGCCAAACGAGACTACCTACAGGAGAACACATTAGGTATAGTATAAGAAAATTAGGTAAACGGACGAAAACTAGCAAGGACAGCAGATTACTGTGTGTTAAACTGTAAGTGGTGCAGTATGTAGAAAGATCCACACTTTGGAGTATTTACAGGACAGTTTGTGTCAAATATTAATCTAATGTGTTTCCCAGTTTCTTTGCAGTTGTGCCTTATGCCCTTTGTTTTACATATTTCTCAAATAGGTAAGTGGGATTCAGTATGAAGTTAGAAATTTCACAAACAAGAAAAAAGATTAATAGCATGTAACTGGATCATAATACAAACAAAATGATTGATACTGGCAGTTCACTGTTACTGCAAGCATAATATGATAGCTGCAGCAGCAGTTGTTAAGTTAAACATGAATTTCCTTTGCATATTCTCTGTTAACTGACAACACTGGATTTTTCTATGCAGAACTGTAATAACCTTATCACTTTCACTATTAGCTGCAGACATTGTTTTGTGCACTATAATAAAACATTGTGAAAACAAGTCATAACAGTTAAATTGTCAACCATAATCATTGCCCACAGAGCAGTATGACAACTGACAACAAAACAGCAGGTGTGACCAAGCTCACTCTCTGGTGTGTTCCTGTGGTAGCTGTTTTTGTAAGCAACTGATCGTCAGTCACTTTGTTATTCTGACATGGGTATGAAGTACTGATAAGACCTGAAAAACTTCTGGAACATACAACTGCTGTTAGCTTTATACACAGCTGTAGCAAATCCTCCACATTTCAGCCAGTGGGTCTGTGAATACAGCCACCATCACTTTCATAGAAGCCAGCTGTAAATTTTAACAAAATCCCTCACGCGCATGAGGATACTACGCCCCCCCCCCCCCCCACCCACCCTCTTTCTTGGATGACAATCCTCCTTGGATGGAAAATACAGTTTGGTCTGTCTCCTCACTTAACCTTACACTCTCAACACATCTTCTGCCTAAGCACAAAAGCTACAATCACATCTGAACACCTCGAAGTACTTATTCCAGTTAGGTTTAGAATCAATCTTCAAACTACCTCTCTGCACAAGAGGCATCCATTTTGTTAAAGACATTAACCTTCAGCCCTCCACATTGAATTCAATCATAATGCCTTAGTTAAATATCACCTCAAGAGGATATAGCACTTCACCATCCAATCACAACCCCAAGAAATAGAACCAACATAGAACCCTGCCTGGAACAGTTTTGCCCCAAATAACAAAGCGATCTTGCTCTTCTCCCAAAACCATCTCTAATGAATTTCACTTCTAGTGAGCTGGAGAAAGACTTCTGTCATCCTCTCTCTATTACTTTAGCGCCTGACTGGCGAGTTGGTGGGTGGGATCTACAAGCTGAAACCACTGTCATGCATATTATATGGGGTTTGACAACCATGTGGCGCTGCTGTGTGTGTGTGTGTGTGTGTTTATTTTATTTATTTATTTATTTTTGTAGGGGGGTTGTAGGTTTGGAATCACTTGGCACAGGGAAATAATGGCAATGTTCAATAATGGCAAGGCCATAAGGCCATGGGCAGTAGGAATCTTAGTGTAGAAGGAGGTGGCATCAGCAGTGGCAAGCAGGACACCAGTTGGTAACGGAACACGAACTGTGAAGAGTCTGTGGAGGAAATGGTTGATGTCGTTTATACAGGAAGCCAGGTTACAGGTAATAGGCTGGATTTCTGGAAAAGCATCAGGGTGTGTAGGTGGTTACACCTGACAGCTGGTGGAGTCCTTCCACCAAGTAACCCCTGCATTTCATAACCAGTGGTGGAGCCTTTGTCAGCAGGTGGGATTATAAAGTTGGGACCAGTTTTTAGGTGGTGGGTTGCAGTTCCTTCTGCAGCTGTAAGGTAGATTTCCATGCTGAAGGATGATAGTGACACGAGGTTCGAGTTGAGACAATTCTGGAAAGTCAGTAGTTGGTCTGGGTCCAGTAGGGATGGATCATGGTTGAATGGAGGAATAAAAAGTTTGCCAGAGTTAAATATTGGTTTCAGATTGAGTCCAAGTGGTTGGATTGGTGGCAAGGCAGTGTCTACTGGGAGATGGAGAGAAGGTCAACAAGGCCAACATAATTTAATTTGGGAGTGGCACAAAACTTAAAGCTTTTGGAAAGAACTAATACTTTTGTGGGGCTGAGAATTTTGGAGGATACGTTCAGGATTATGCTGTGGGTCTGTTCAGGTTCTGCATTCTTATAGGGGTTATAAATGTAGCTGGTCTGTGAGGTAGGGTTTGGTGATTTTGAGGGGATGTGGGGACAATTTGTTGGAGGCTCTTGCAGAGATGGTGGATAGTGCTAATCCAAGGTGGGAGTGTGAGGTGAACAGAGTGGAGAGGTTTTTTGAGGTGGCATGCTGCTCTAGTTCTGGAGGGCAAGAGTTTGAATGTGGAAAATGGGGTGCAGGAATTTGGGATTGCAAAACAGAAGAATTTTAAATACTGACTATCTCCAAGACTCCCAACTAGGACAGGAGCAAGTGAATCATGTTCTCCACTAGAGAGTTAAGACTATCTTTAATCATGTCATGAAATGAGGACTGTCCTCCCCATCTCTCCTACAATGGTATTTCACTGCCAACAAACTTAGTGTCCTTGTTCATCATTATTCCACCTCTGCTTCCAACTCTTTGACTTATGGCTTGTATCCCTGCAATAGACCTAATGCAAGAGATGTCCCACACATCCTCCCGCTATCAACTACTCCAGTCATGTCAGACATCTGCTACCTCATACAGGGCCATGTGTGAAAGAAGCCATGTGATCTGCCGCCTAAGCTACAACCACTGTGCTGCTTACTACGTGCATCTCACAAGTAACAAGCTGTCTATTTGCATGAATGGTCTCGGCCAACCTGTGACAGAGAGAGATGGACCACTCAGTTGTTAAACATGCAACCAAACATAATTTGCTTCTCTTTAATGATTGTTTTACAGCCTGCATTGTTTGGGTTCTTCTTAGCAACACCAATTTTTATGATCTGTGAAAGTGAAAACTTGCTGCACAACATAGCCTTCATTCCCCTAACCCCACTGCCTTCCCGCTAGTCCCTGACCTGTACCTTCAATCGCCTTACCTGCTTCGACTCCAGCACTACACAAGGCTCCTATACTGCCAATGCACCTGCCAGTCCTTCTTTCTCCTTTCCTACTTCTGTGCCCCCCCCCCTCCCCACAGCACAGCTGGCAGTGCTAGCATCTGCCCCAAACCTACTGTGCTATACCTGCCCCATCTCATCACTATGCCGCCACCTTCTCCCTTCCTCCTACCCCAGCAGGTGTCTCCTCATGTCAGCAGCAGTCGTAGTTGGGACCCAGGGCACAGAGATCATGGCCATGCGTGTGTGAGGTGTGTTGTTTGTACTTTGTAAGGAGTGCTTTGTCTGAAAGCCAGCCTTTTTCATAATGCCAGTCTGTGACGAATGCCTCATCTATATGGTGAGTAGCAATCTGTCCTTTTCATATTGTTGTTATTCCATCCAGTACTTTCAGTTGGGAAGTAGCTGAAACGTTTATAGTTGCTGGCATGGCATTTTAAATGTAATTTTTTGAAATAATGGACACCATTCTGGACCAAATTACGTTATTTTAAGAGTGTATGGACAATATTCTTGTCCATAATATCGGCCCTTTGGACAGAATTGTTGGTTTGCAAGAGGGTGGTATTATTTATGATTATGTCCATTAAGGATTAAATATACAGAGACATGGGCAACCATTGTTTATAATTATATGACTAACATAGGAAATTGTAATGTATCCTTCCTTACTAGCAGAATAAAAATTGGAAAAAAACATTAAGCTATAAGCAAAATGTATGCAGAGCGGTTAAGGAAGATTTGCCTCAGAAAAGACACATCACAAGTGTGATGGCATGAATCGTTACCAGTTTCACACACATCACAAAACTTATCATTTGGTTAACTGTCATTAATTTCAATACCTTACTTCTGTCATTGCTATTTTGAAGTCTTCTCAATGTATCCGGCCCTAGTGACTATTATGCATTGTCACTGTTTGAAAGCATTGACCTTCATTGGCTTCCCCAAGTGCACAATCTGATAAACACATATGAAATGTTAAAACTCTTTAATGAGATTAAAAGGCTTGATTCTAGACGAGTCTATGAATGACTGTACACTCATTTGTAAGAAATAGCATTATTAATCATCAATAATTACAAATTACACAGAGCAATTATACATACCTCTATCCGTTAATGCAACAAGAAGTGAAGAGCAGAAGAGGAAGTCCATGATTGTTTAATGTTTTCTTAAGAAATGAATAACATTTAGACACAGTCTTTGCTGGTTTTTGCTACACACAATCTGTGGATTACATAATCATCTGGTGTTAAATTTATCTTTGAAATTTTCAAAAAAATGTTTAAATTTACATTCTCCTTTTAAGATAAGCTCAAATGTTGATATCTGCTATGTTATTAGACTGCATGTTTACAATATTATGGGTAAAGCTCAGTTAACACTTTGACTGCCACACACATGCTGATGGATGGTTCATCACCATGCCAGACCATGGTGTCAGAACTGAGGCTCTGCTTTGGCCAGCGACAGTCTCATGGCAATCAGTATGTTAAGACAGGGCAATTCAGGAATCCAGGTAAATAATAGATTCACTAACCTGATGAAGGCCATTTGAAGCAATGGTGAAAATGTTACCGCTGGTTTACGTCAAGATTATACTGAACAAAAGGGTTTTGGTCCAACTATTCCTACTTTGCTTTCTCTGTCTTTACCAAGTAATAAATCACAAAAACTTAATTCTTACATGTATTATGGTCATGAGCATAGTTTGTCAGTTGGACTTTATTTTGTTTATGGCATTATTTCAGAGTCAATAATAAAATGTTTTCAGTCTTGACTAAAAAATTATTGGTGAGAGGAACATGGATCTCCACTTTAGTGTGTTTTTGCTACTGTCAGGTAGTGTAAAGCTATAGAGCACACAAAAAGCTTTCTGCACTGGTCCCAGATGGGGTGAAACTCTCTTCATTCTAATACTAAAGCAAATGAAGTGGAAGACTCTTGAAGACAGATGTAAACTGTCATGAAGTCTGTTAAAGTTTCAAGTGATTACTCAAGGAATATACCCCAGTCCACTACGTATTGCTCGCATAGGGATCATGAGGATAAGATTAGAGTTATTACTGCATGCACAGAGGCATTCAAACTATCGTTCTTCCCATACCCCACATGTGACTGGAACGGGAGGAAACCATAACTAGTACAGTGGGGCATACCTCTGTCAAGCAACTTAGTCATTTGCAGAGCACAGATGTAGATACAATATATGATGAATTATGCTACATGCAGTCCATTCCACAAATCTGGTCCCAGAGTTCACTTGTGCTTTGTAAATATCAAGAAGTCAGTCCCACAGGGTCATACTTAAAATATTTATTTCATAGACACAGTTAACAGTAATGGCCATTGACCATATTTTGTCACATTGTTAACATACTTTTGGAAAGGTTTCTCAGAAACAAAAAATATTGAAGATCTCCATTACCTGTACCAATCAATGTTAAAGTGGTCTCTACACAGATGCGATCTTGTTGGATGAAATGTGATGCAGCAGATTTGGAATTACGCCCTGGCTGCACAAGAGCAATGGAGAAGTGTTTTATCTAGACAATCCACATGAAGTAAAATCTGCCCTAATGGCATGACATAATTTTCTGCAGCTAGTCAAATGAAGAGGATGTCCACACTGGAATGACCCTGTTGGAATATCTACAATATTATGAAAAGGACAGACTGGTGCTCATTGGAAATATACATTGAGTAGCAGACAGGCACAACAAATAGACTGTTACACTCTTAGCTTTCGGCCAAAGCCTTCTTCAGACAAGAAAAACCTGCACACACGCACATGGCCCATAGCGGCCAGAATGCGCTCTCATGTATGCATGAGGTGTGCTTCCTGACTGTGCAATATTTTCATTGTGCCTGTCTGCAACTCAGTGTGTTACCTTTACCGTTAGTACCAATCGATCCTTTTCATAATGATGTTGTCTGATGAAGAAGACACATTTCTATTGTTAGCTGTCATAGATGATGATTGAAGAATGAGGTAAGCATCCCATAGTATCATTTTGGAAAACTGCAAGTACGGTGAATATCCTACATTGATGCCAGAACTCTATCTAGATAAGAAACAATTTTTCATTTACTTTAAAATAACTAGTGAATGTTTCACCGAGATTTTAAGTCTCGGTAAAGACAAAATACAAAAAGCAGATACAGCTTTCTGTGATTCAGTTGCCCCTGAAAAATGGTTGATCATCACTTTACAGTAAGCAAACTGCAACCATATGTGCACAGAAACACTTTTCCATTTGTACAATTACAAATGAACTGTACATACCAGAAAAATTACAAATTAATTTATTGTGGGCTGCTATTGATTTCTAACTAATGACTGCACATATTTTGCAATAGACACTGCAATAAGTTACTCAGTTCTATTGCTTAACGTCCTTCATGGGTAAAGTAGAAAGCATTCACTTCCACATCCTTCGCACTATTATTCGAGGTAGAATGCATGTTGCTGTTACATGCTGCCATTTTCTTGGTTTTCTTCAAATGTACTCTTATTCAAATGTTAGCAACTCAATGTCTCCTCTGTGTGGTGAGTAGCAATCTATCCTTTCCATATGGTTGTTACTCTATCCATGATTTTTCACTGTTTAGTAGTAGCTGATGTTTATTTTTAATTCTACTAAGGCTTGCCTTGTAAGTGAAAATGTCTTCACCATTTTGGCATAAGGTGAAAAAAAATGTCTATTACAGAAGGCAACAATTTTGAGGAGATCCTTAAAGTCCTTTTCTTAGTGATATGTGCCACGCAATTTGTTGTAGGGAGTGATTCGCTTAGCATTGCTTGTGCAGGCAGAGCAGGCGTTTCATTTTAGCTGTTTTGGACGTCACAGACAGTTAACTCCTATTTTGTGCAAGAGGGATATTCATAACATTTCTTTGTTCCTTCTGTATATGTATCAAATGTGCAGGTGCAGATACATTAGTAGTGCTGACACAAAAGTCAAAGGGACAGAATGCCATCATTTGTTTAGATCACATAATTTCTTACTGTCAGATGATTGTACGTTCTATTTTAGTGTTATTAAAAAATTCATAATAGATCTCACAGACATTTTCCTGTCTTTTTTTTCTTGGGTGATTTTCCTGAAAATAACGAGAGATGCATTATGAAACATTACTCTTTCTCATAAGCTAGTAATTTTACTAATATTCAGTATATTAATTGTTATCCAGTTTCCATGTCTGACATTCAACTCTGTGTGTAACTGTTGCAAAGTCCAAAATGTTATCATAAAAAAGATCCCTTTCATTTGTGAGAAACCAATGATGAAAGGATTTATAAATTTGTGTTGACATACATGGTTATGGAAAAAATACTGACTGTACGATTTTTAAGGCATCTAATGTGGATCGGAGATTTGAAGAGAACCCCCAGCTCTTGAAAATCTTCCCATACAGAATACACCTTGTAATTTAACATGACGTTTTTCTAGGAAATGCCATGGTACACTCTTTGGCTCTTCAAGAAATGAAAGATATTCATGTGAATATAAGGAAAAAACTATTATTTTAAGTTAATTGAACTAGAGGGGAGCAAAACACTGTTGCTAGGATTCTATTTATGCAGAACCAAGAATATATGCAAGAGTTGCACCTTCCATGGGCATTAGTGTGTTACAGGAATCCTCCTCTAGCTTTACTCTTCCTCAACAGTAGTTGTTGATACCAGTATAATTTTTTTGAATTTTGGACTGGTCAGTATTATCGCAGTTGCTTTTTTGAAAACTTTCATACAATTTTATGCACAGTATGTTGTATTTCAAGCTAAAATTTATGAAAAGGAATTACTTTATAAAATATTTTAGTTTCAATGTTATAACTGATAGGCACTAGTTCTGAATGTGCAGTTAAAATTATTTTTTAGAAAAATTTGAAATTATAAATTATTGGTACACTTAAAATTTCTGTTACTAATTACACAATCCTGTACTGTTTGCTATATTTGTGTCTGGATTCATTTATGAAATAATAATCGAAATTAATAATGTAATGGTAACTAGCAGAAATTCATTTGTCAAGAAGAATTGCAAACGCTTTGGAATAGTGTTACTTCCACAAAGTGAAGAAGTCGTAAGCATGCACTGATGTGATCGGATGTAATTTTGTATTTTTGTGCGAACAATGTAATTTTGGCTTTGTTAATGCAAAAAATTAAAATACTGTATGATATACTAAAATGTGGCAAAATATGTTTATGTAAAAACAAAAATTCTGTGACGACATTCTCCATATTTACTTAATTCAATCCAACAGTGAGGACCTAAAATGTGAGATTTCCAGCTTCAAGACTTTACATCTTGGGCCTGTTGCACTTCTGTTCATTGAAACTACAAAATTCTGGGGCTCATTCTTGATAGCAAACACTCTTGGTCATTCCATGTGTCTTACCTGGCAGCCCACTGTACATGGTCCCTCAATGTCCTACATGTCTTCAATGGTACTTCCCGGGGTGCAGATCAAACCATCGTCCTCCATTTGTACCAGTCCCTTGTCTGTTCGAAACTAGACTACGGCTGCTTTGTTTATGCATCTGCATATCCGTCCCTCTTATGCCATCTCAACACTATCCATCACCATGGCACCCGTTTGGCCACACTAGCCTGGATGGGAGTCTGTATGTCGAGGCTGCTGAACTATCACTGTCCTACCACTGTGACTTTCTCCTCAGAAGGTATGCACACCGTTTGTCTGCCATGTGTGACCATGCATCCTATGCCTCCTTCTTCGATGACTCCTTTGATAGCCAGTATGGGGCACGTCCCTCTTCCTTGTTACCTCCTGTAATCCGCTTTTGGCTCTTGCTCTGGTGGCTTAACTTCATACTACCTGCAACTTTCCTAGTGGGTGTGAACCCTTCACCACCTTGGTTTGTGCAGCGGCCCATGTTCACCTTAGTCTTCATTTGCTTCCTAATGGCTCTATTCCAGCCTCGCTCTATTGCCTTCAATTACACGACCTTCGCATGGAACTTCGTGATAGTACTTTTGTGTACACTGATGGTTCTTGAACTGGGTCTGATATTGGGTATGCCTTCATCATTGGCCCTGTATCAGGCCATGGAGTACACCCGGCAACACTGACTTCTATTCTGTTCTCTGCTCAGGCTCTCTCGGTGCCATTTAAAGTCCCTGTGCGCTGTACACTGCTCATTACTTAGTGCAGTGGGTCCACTTGCTCACTCTTGATGGCGCCACTGCGATGCTTATGTGGGTTCCTGTTATGTCTTCCAGGAAACGAGGCTGCTGCCACTGCTACGGCTGCAGTCCTCATACCACAGCCTACTGGTTCCTATATTCCCCTCTGATCTCCGTGTTGCTGTTTGTCAGGAGGTGGTGTCACTTTAGCAATGTCATTGCTCCTCCCTTCCTGGGGATAAGCTCCAGATTATTAAGCCTCCTCACAGCCCTCCCACCGAGAGGTGGTCATTTTAACTAGGTTGCGTATTGGGCACTGCCTTTTTAGCCATCACCATTTGTTAACTGGTGCTTCCAACTATCCGCCATTTCCTGATGGAATGCCCATTTTTTAACCATTTACGTTTCCGCTTGGGTTTGCCTTCCGAGTTATTGGTCATTTTACGAACAACGCATGGGCTGTTAACTGCATTTTACTTTTTATCCACTGTAGCAACATGGTGAAGGCAATTTAACTTTTAGTTCTGGACCTCCATTTCTCTGTGGTGTATTTGTAGACCTTTCTCCACATCCCTGTTTTTAGCTGTCTTCTCTTATGTCGATAGGGACCGACGTGTAATCATTTTTTAACTCCTCTCTGTCTTCGTGTTTTATGTTTTTGACTTGGGTGTGTATGACCCCAGTTGGTTTTGCACCCCAAAACAAAACACTACCCTGTGGCAGGCAATTCCTCTGGTTTCTCGTTCGGCTATGTTTTTGCTGTAACTCCACTAGAAACCTCAGATTATGGAGCAGGTTTCTAGTGACGTTTGTAAGATTAATGTCTTTAATCGTAGCATACACCTTCAGCATCAGGAGTTGAAGACTGATGCAGCTGTAAGGTCAGTGAAAATGGCACCTGTTACATAGCCCCCTCGAAACCATTCTTGATGTGCTGAGTTAGACTGAGCACTTACGTGGTACCCTTTTTTTCAGGACAGAATCCAGCATGTTGCAGTATGAGGATAGGTTCCATAGCCAGTGAGAGGCAGTTTTATACAATTCATTTGAAAACTTTATACATATGGCATAGCAGGGAGAATGGATGGTAGCTCTTCGGACTGCTGGTATCTTTACATGGTTCAAGAATAGGTATGGTCTTGGTTTTTTGCCAGATTCTAGGAATTTTGCACTATTGTGGACAGGCACTGAATATGTCAATAGTCACTGTTTAGCTATCAGTCTAAAATATTTGATCTGCTCAGTCAGGATGTTATCTAGTGCAGTGGTCCTCTATGGTTTGAATTTTTTTGTGGCAGTAATCAGCTCTTCTATGGTAAAAGGGGAGGACAGTTTGGCCATTTCATTGTCATCTTTTTCAGTTAATATTGGGTTCATGTCTTTGGGGGGATTTGATCTGGCTTGCCATTCTTTACAAGCTGAGTGGCTATTTGGTCTGCCATTACATACATATAGGCTCTTGAGTGAGTTGGGTCACTTTCAGGTGTTTCAGTAGTCTCCACAATCTGTGACCGCTCTTGCCATGTTGAGTTCCTCCATTAGTTTGATCCAATTCTCTCTCTCGGCCTCTAATACAGAACTGATTAATTGATAGCTCGCCCCCTATTCTGCCATCTCACAGGGAATTGCCCTCAAAGAGAGTTAGATAGTTTTGCAGTTCAGCCTTTGTTGTTGTTGTTGTTGTTGTCAGACCTTGGATATAGTTCTTGTTGCATCCTCAGGAGATGGAGAGTCATGAGCATTTTTTAACAATTTTCACAAACCTGCCATACGTGCTTCAGATGGGGAAAAGGGTATCCACATGGAATTATCCAGTAATTTCTGAAATGTGGGCCAGGCGGCTTTTTGAAAGTCATATATGCATCTGAAGGGGATGTTATGGGATCTGGCAATAGCAGTAAGCTGACACATAACTGGCCAGTGTTGAGTTTTTGGAATGAGTGGGCATACTCCATTGATCCATCGGTGGTTTATCCCGTTACTCACAAATAGCATATGTGGGCCATAACTGCTCCACTATCCAGCTTTACTGAAGGAGGATGGTAATTTATCATTGTGTAAGAGACCTAGACCATTTGTGTCTGCCAACTGGATCACACCTCCCCATTCTTGTCATCATCGCAGCACCCCCAGAGACTGCTGTGGCAGTTGAAATCCCCAACCATCAAATGTACCTTTTCAACAACAAGTGAGTGGAATTCGTTGGCCTCAATTTCAGTGTATGGTGGCATACACATAGAAGTAACTGTGCAGTTGTTCAGTTCTACTATTAGTATCTCAGTTTCATTCTCCTCAGTTATATTGGTGGGCTGGGTCTGGATGCTGGGCTCAACAGAAACTGCTCTTCCATATTGTCAATGAGGTCTTTTGGCAGTAAGCCTCTGCTTTGAATTCTAGGTCTCTTCTGGTAACTCTCTCTGTGGGTCACCAGAATACACAGGACATCAGTCCTATTTTTGACATAGGCCCTGCAACTGCTTTTCCTAGCATGTGGATATGCCCTCCATGTTTAAAGAGATAAGTCATCTTTGGACCTGAAAAGGACCTCTGCATTGTTTACATTTTCTAACTGTTTCACTTCTGATGTTTCTGGAGTGAAAGGATGGGCCAGCCAAAGCTGTTCCTCTGGGGATGTTCAAATCCATAATTAGCATACTTCAGGGAGGCACCTTTCATGCCCTCAGAATCTTGTTAAAAAGATTATAAATGGAATACAAATTCTCTTGAATCAGTAGCCTCTGACAAAAAAAATCTACTTCTACACCTACATCCATACTCCATAAGCCACTTGACGGTGTGTGGCAGAGGGTACCTTGAGTACCTCTATTGATTCTCCCTTCTGTTCCAGTCTTGTATTGTTCGTGGAAAGAAAGACTGTCGGTACGCCTCTGTGTGAGCTCTAATCACTCTGATTTTATCCTCATGGTCTCTTCGCGAGATATACGTAGGAGGGGGCAATATACTGCTTGTCTCCTCGGTGAAGGTGTGTTCTCGAAACTTCAACAAAAGCCTGTACTGAGCTACTGAGCGTCTCCCTTGCAGAGTCTTCCACCAGAGTTTATTTATCATCTCCATAATTCTTTCCCGATTAGTAAATGATCCTGTAACGAAGCGCACTGCTCTCCGTTGGATCTTCCCTATCTCTTCTATCAACCTTATCTGGTACGGATCCCACAATGGTGAGCAATATTCAAACAGTGGGTGAACAAGTGTACTGTAACCTACTTACTTTGTTTTCCGACTGCATTTCCTTGGGATTCTTCCAATGAATCTGTCTGGCGTCTACTTTACTGACGATTAATTTTATATGGTCATTCCATTTTAAATCACTCCTAATGCCTACTCCCAGATAATTTATGGAATTAACTGCTTCCAGCTGCTGACCTGAGTCTCATGGACGAATAGTGCGAGCTGGGTTTACACGATCGTCTTTTTTTAAACCTATGCTGATTCCTACTGAGTAGATTTCTAGTCTCCAGAAAAGCCATTATACTCGAACAAAATACGTGTTCCAAAATTCTACAACTGATCGACGCTAGAGATAAAGGTCTATAGTTCTGCACATCTGTTCGACGTCATTTCTTGAAAACAGGGATGACCTGTGCCCTTTTCCAATCTTTTGGAATGCTATCTTCTAGAGACCTACGGTACACTGCTGCAAGAAGGAGGGCAAGTTCCTTCATGTACTCTGTAAAATTGAACTGGTATCCCATCAGGTCCAGCGGCCTTTCCTCTTTTGAGCGATTTTAATTGTTTTTCTATCCCTCTGTCATCTATTTCAATATCTACCATTTTGTCATCTATTTCAATATCTACCATTTTGTCATCTGTGTGACAATCTAGAGAAGGAACTACAGTGCAGTCTTCCTCTGTGAAACAGCTCGGGGAAAAAGACACTTAGTATTTCGGCCTTTAGTCTGTTATCATCTGTTTCAGTACCATTTTGGTCACAGAGTGTCTGGACATTTTGTTTATATCCACCTACCTCTTTGACATAAGACCAAAATTTCTTAGGATTTTCTGCCAAGAAACTTTACTTTCGAATTCATTGAACACCCCTCGCATAGCCCTCCTCACACTACATTTTGCTTCATGTAATTTTTGTTTGTCTGCAAGGCTTTGGCTATGTTTATGTTTGCTATGAAGTTCCCTTTGCTTTCGTAGCAGTTTTCTACCTCAGCTGTTGTACCACGGTGGCTCTTTTCCATCTCTTACGATATTGTTTGGCACATACTCATCTAATGCATATTGTACGATGGTTTTGAAATTTGTCCACTGATCCTCAACACTATCTGTACTTGAGATAAAACTTTTGTGTCGAGCCATCAAGTACCCTGAAATCTGCTTTTTGTCACTTTTGCTAAACACAAAAATCTTTCTACCTTTTTTAATATTTGTATTGATGGCTGAAATCACCAATGCTGTAACTGCTTTATGATTGCTGATTCCCTGCTCTGTGTTAACTGTTTCAAATAGATCGGGTCTGTTTGTCACCAGAAGGTCTAATATGTAATTTCCACAAGTTGGTTTTCTGTTTAACTGCTCAAGGAAGTTTCAGGTAATGCACTTAAAAAATATTCCTGGATTCTTTTTCTCTGCCACCTGTCATAAGCGTTAGAGTCTCCCAGTCTATATCTGGTAATTAAAATCTCCACCCAAGACTATAACATGGTCAGAAAATCTACTCAAAATATTTTCCAAATTTTCCTTCAGGTGTTCTGCCACAACAGCTGCTTAGCCAGGGGGCCTATAGAGACATCCAGTTACCATGTTTGAGCCTGCTTTAACCATGACCTTCGTCCAAATTATTTCACATTTTGGATCTCTGTCAATTTCCTTCAATACTATTGCACTTTTTATCACTATAAACATGCCTCCCCCTTCACTATCCAGCCTGTCTCTGCGGTATACATTCCAATCTGAGTTTAGAATTTCATTACTGTTTACATCTGGTTTCAGCTAACTTTCCATCCCTAGTACTACGTGGGCATTGTGACCATTTATTAATGAGAGCAGTTATGGGACCTTTCTATAGATGCTCCTGCAGTTTACTATTACCACATTAATATTGTCATTCCCTGTTGCGTTTTGCCTATTGCTACTTTGTCGCATCTCAGGGGGTGTCTCGTCAGGCCTAGGGAGGGAATTCTCCAACCTAAAAAATCCACATGTGCACTCCACATGTACTCTGCGACCCTTGTAGCTGCATCCTGCGTGTAGTGCACGCCTGACCTGTTCAGGGGAACCCTAGATTTCTCCACCCGATAGTGGAGGTCGAGAAATTTGCACCCCAGATCTCCGCAGAATCATCTGGGCCTCTGATTTAAGCCTTCCTCTCGGCTCCAAACCAGAGGACCGCAATCGGTTCTGAGAACGATACTACAAATAGTTAGCTCAGATTCCACCTCGTGAGTGAGGCTTTCTGCCTTCACCATCTCTGCCTACTGCCTGTATGAACTGAGGATGACCTCTGAACTCCGGCGGCAGGTGTCATTGGTGCCGACATAAGCAACAATTTGCACTCGGGTGCATCCAGTGCTCTCTATCGCCGCTGGCAGGGCCTCCTCCACATCTCGGATGAGACCCCCCAGCAAGCAGACAGAGTGAACAGTGGTCTTCTTCCCCAATCTTTCCGCTATTTCCCTAAGGGGCTCCATCACCCGCCTAACATTGGAGCTCCCAGTCACTGATAAACCTCTGCCCCCGTGTGCCTGCTCGGACCTTGCTGAAGGAGTGGCCACATGTCCACTCATACGCAGAGCGGGCGATGCCACATGGTCAGCCTCCATATTGACCCTCTGCCTCGTGTGATGTGAACACCGCTGAACCCGCCACTCCCCTTGGCAAGAGGGTGGCCCAACCGTGATCGGTACCTGCAAAGATGTCTCGACAGCAAGGACCATGGGTGAAGCATGTAACACCTGGGGTGTACCATGCGATGCACCAGACTCCCCACTGCCGCTACACTCAGAGGCAGCAGCCTGAAGACGGCTGACCGTGGCCATCAGCACATTCAGCTGTTCGCAAACAGTGGCCAGCTCCTCCTGCATCCGTACACAGCAGTCACACATCCTATCCATCCTAAGAAATCAACAATTTACTGTAGAGAGTTAAGTAATCAATTTTTAACTAGACTGCTAATTCACTAAAGACAGCTGATAGCTGACTAAACTGTGGTTACTAGACACTTCTTGTTGGAAACAATGAAAATAAGCACTAACTGTCTCTGGACTGTATTCAAAACAAACACAAAATCTATGGAACACTATTACTAGTACTCAAAAATTAAAGCTTCCTAATAGCCAAAACTCATGGAGAAAGAAGTAACAAATAAGAAAAACATAGCGATTACATTATCTCATCTTAAATTTCTTATCTGTCATTTGAAAGCTGAATTGATCCTTCCTAAATGGCATTAGTAAAAGGAATGTCAGATGGTAACATGTGAAATTATCAAACTTTTGTTAAAAGGTTTCCTTAAAGCCATTTGAGAAAGATTCAGTTCTTGTGTGTACATTGAGAACACGTGTGGCAAAGGAAACACTGTGAAACCGGATTGGCACCATGTGGCAGATGTGTTACAAAAATCAGGCATCCTGTGAGGTTGTGACATGATTTCTGTTGCATCAGTGTGAGGTACACTTAATTCACGCTGCACTGCCTTTTGGCATCTCTCTATTTATAGACATGACCCTACACCAGTTTAAGGAATGTGAGGTCACAAAAATGAAGAATTCAAGAGCATATGTGGAAAAGGATGTAAAAGCCAAAAAGTAAATTTTTCAGGCATTAAGAAAATGTAACTGGGACTTCAGAAATGCTTTATTTCTTGTAATTTTTAGGTACAATCAATTTAGTTGTGTGTTTTGAACAATCCTCACTATAGATATTAACAAAAGGTATCAAAGTCATTGTTATATACAACAATAAAAAGTTATGAAGAGCAGATGTCCTTGTAGAACTGATGATATTTTGGATCTAGGTAATCCAACATAGCCAATAAATCTTTTTTCTTGGCATCGCTGATGTCTCATTGTTGAAGGCGTACATATTATCTAATTCCTCATATTTTCCCTTCTTGAAAATAGTATGATGCTCCCATTTCATTGAAGGTTTTCTTTGTTTTAATTTGTGGTAAATCTGTCAGAGACACTTTGATCCACGATTTGTTAGTGATCTGTAATGCTGTTGTGTTTATAAACTCATCAAAGGCACGGGAGACATCAAAGAAATCATATTTTGCCATTGGCTCCACCTAAAATGGGTTGTGTAACTGCAACAATCTCACTACACTCTGAAGTTCTTCTAGTACCATGGCTTTGCAAACGCGTTTTCATTTTTCAATAATGCCAAAATCTCGATCACAAGGTGTATAAGAATGCCCAGAGACCAGAAACTTCAGTTCAACGGAATCATGGTATCCTCTTACTACTAGATACATTAGAACCAGCTACACCATCTTGTTCTTATTCTGACAAGCGCAGTTGTCACACCATATTTCCAGCTGGCGCTTAGGTGTCAATCGATTGGACAGAACCTTCAAAAGACATGATACAACATCATTGCCTCCACGGCCTCCAATTCCTTCATGCCACATACACGTGACTGCAGAATTTCCCACATGAATACACAAGTTGTAATTCGACAGCTGGCACATATAAAACATGTTACTATGTGTTAAAGTGGGCGTGAACATAATCTGTTGCATATCGATAGCTACAGCTATGGAGCTCTAAGGATATTGACTAGATTTAATGGAAGCAGAAGGAAGTCTTACAGCTTTCCCAGCTTTCCTGAGGTGAAGCTCTTTTTGTGGAAATTGCAGTGAATCTGGATGCCTCACTACTGGCAATTATTTCACAGGTGAACTTATCACACGTACGGCCATCTAAAATGCAGATTGGGAAATTCTCTCTTGAAGACTCGGCAATAAAATCGACCATCAATATGTGCCTCAGGAAATTTTTCCTTGAATCCATGATAAAGCTGATTAATGTTTAAGTCAGGACTGAGGTACTGCTTTGCTGACTTCTGCCTCGAATAATGGCTTTCTTCTATTGGAAATGATTGTACATGATCTTTTATGTTATGTAAGTCAGTGGCATTATATTTTTGCTTGTGTGATGCAGCGGAAGTGCCTCAGGCATCACTGAGCACTACATCTCCTTTCTTCAAACAATCCAAGAGAAGTTGGTTTTTCTTTTTTGATATTCTGAAAACAGCTAAGAAGGTATTGTTACAGACCCATATGGTACCTTGCCATTATGGAATAGTGTACGTAGCTGACACTTGTGTTCTGCTGTCTGCTGGATCTTCACAGCTCCCTTGGTGTCAGTTGAATAAGACTCATTTAATATGTGCCTTGTGCATCTTTTGCTAAATGAGAGAAATCCTCATACAGCTTGTAGATGTCGCTCTTGGTCAATGATTGGCATGCGTATCTGCATTTACAGGAAGCCTGGATAGAATGAACACAGCGGAATCAGCAACAATATTGAAGGAGTTTAATGCAAACAATGTGTTGATTATGTTATATTTAACAAAGAACTGATTGAAACATACCTTGTCTGGGGGTTTATACAATTCCTTCACTTTTGGGATGTTCCTTAACATCTTAGCTCTATATAATTCTTCAGTAAGCAGCAAAACACACTTAAATGAGTAGTGAATATAAATCAACACTCAGACTTCCCTAAGTATAGCACTGACTCTTACTGAATACTGAAAGGCACATGCATCCTTCTCCAAGCCAACAACCATGGAGTTACATCAGATGCCATCTAGCTGTGTCAGTGGGAACTACAAGCAGTCGCTCTGGACCATAGATCTCTCTCCAGGCCACTGGCAATGGCCACATAGGACACTTTCAATGCAAAATTAGAATAATGACCCATTTGGCACTTGCACCCTTTTCCTTCAATAGTGTTTATTTGTTCATTTGTTGACAAATTTTGTTGTACGGATGACATTATTGTGCGGTCACACACACACACACACACACACACACACACACACACACACTCTCTATGCTACTGCTGTGACAACGTTATTCTCTTTAGTGACTGTATCATCACTATCTGTCTGCTACATATGGACCTTGGGGTTGCTCTAGTGCACTGTTCTCCTGGTGGTTGGGGGTCCTTCTCCTACTGCTTCCCCCACCTCCCCTTATGGGAGCACTGACTCCTTATCTGCAGAGAACATCAGTCTTCAACCCCCAGCTGAAGAAGCAATGCCCTTCTCCAATAACTCTAATCAGGAAGGGGTTCCTTGGTACGTTCGCTTCCCAAGACTACAATGACCTGCAACCAGATGCCAGCTCGTGGCTGAAGGAGCCACAAGTTGCAGGTCATAGGACTTCACATCTTCCTCTGCCCCAAAATCTAGGGTAGACAAGCTTTCTCGTAAGTCTGAATCATTTAACAAGAAATAGCAGTCCACAAAAAAGAGGTGAATTTTTTGGATCATGTGCTTAGCAATAATGGCCCCAACCCTATTGACAAGTGTGTCAAAAATCATCTTCAAACTGCCATTACTTGAGGATATGAAGGACATCCAGTCCTTTTTGGGCAATATTTGTTAGTTTACTACATTCATCCAGCAGGCCCTGCACACCTGCCATCTCCTTAACTAGCATCACCCCAAAAGGGCATCAAATTTGTATGATCTGTGGACTAACAAAGGCTTTCAGTCCTTCAAATGGTCAGTGATTGTGCTCTGCTTGCTGTTTGGCTTCTTTTATGTCAGGTGAACCATTAATGCTGGCTGTCAATGCACCCCAATATACCACCGGTGAAATCCTGTCACATCAGAACATAGATGGCACCAAGCAGCCCATTTCTTACATCCTGAATGTGCTTTCAACAGCACAATGTAATTATTCACAGTGAGAAAGGAGACTAAATTTCCTTTACTTTACATCTATGGTCAGCCATTTTTTGTCATCAGACTACTGGTTTTGGTCTATAATGACCATATTCAGATCTGTTTTATAGAAACATGTCCTAATATACTGGAGCCATAGCGGCATCATCAAATGTTAAACCCAAATCAGCACCAGCATCATCAAGTACATATAAATAACATCATATGCAATCGTCATCGTTAGCAGCACTATTGTTGAAAACAAAGTGGCTACAATTTTTGGAATTAAAAAGTTTCATGTTTTCTTTTATGGACTGGAGTTCCTACCCATCACCGACCACAAGCTGGTGGTTTGGTTTCATTATTCGGCCCTCATTCCAAGCAGCAGGATAGAACTGCCCACAGGTTGCAGAGGTGGCACTCTTTCTCAGTAATTATTGCTATGACATTTGTTACTTGTCCATCACCCAGCATGCTAATGCAGAAGTACTTCTGAAGTTGCCAGTGGGATCAGAGCTGGAGTTCAACCAACAGGAGGCTCTTGTTTCTGCATTACAGACAGGATGGCTCAAATAGACTCCTTTGGGAGCAGAGTCTGTGGGGCATACAGTTTTCCTCCCATGTGACTGCCTCAACTTGGTTTAGTGGGTCCTCATGCTTGCCACAGAGGAGTAAAACTGCAAGAGACTGACCCTCCGGCATCGCCTCCTCCATCACTCCACCTGCTGCACACATCGCACTGTTGTATGTCTTGTATGAAGGTTTTGGCATGGTGTCAATCTACCAAACAGCAATTGATCATGATATTAAACATCTTATGTGGACTTGTGCAGCCATTGTAGAGACCCAGATTGTGCTGCCACATCGGTGTGGCCAGCCCCAAAGCACCCTTGGAAAAGATGCACATCAATTTTGCAGGCCCTTTTTTGGGATGCGCGTCATTGTCGGTAGTGGATTTGTTGTCAAATTTCCTCCGCATTGCTGAATTGTCATCTGCAATGTCAACAGTTACTATTTGTGTGTTGCCTCTCATTTTGCTATTGAGACCCCCATTGGACCCTCCTATCTGAAAACAATCAACGATTTGTGTCATTGGAGTCTGCAGATTTGTTTTTGTATTCACACTGGTATCCTGCATCTGACTACAGTTTGTTTTACCTGGTTTCTATCTCCAAGATGGAGAGCTTACTGAAAATGTTCAAGACGCAAGAGAAGAAGTCTGTGTATGCACCTCGTCCCACAATAATGCACTGTCTAGCTTTCTTGCTTTGTACCAGGTGATGCTGGTCAATGGGTGCAGTACGATAGAACATTTGAGTGGGCACCAGCCAAGGGCTCTTTAGAAATTGGTGCAACCTGAGTCACATGCCCTGGGCCTTTGGCGTGGTGTGGTCTTTCAGCGGACAGCAGCTTGGGTACTGGGCTTTGAGGTGGGTCACAAAGGTTGGTACTATTTCTGTGGTAGATGTTGTTAAGGAACAGCTTATCCATCATCCCAATCAGTTGCATCCACAATCAGTTTACCTGCAATTCTGTCTTTTCCATGCCACATGGGGGATGGGGTTGGTTGCAGCATTTTTTCAGTCACAGGCTCCGAAATGCGGCAGTATGCGCACCTGCTGCTGCATCCGCTGTGCCCTCTGCCATCCTACTTTTTCCCACAGAATGGGACGATGATGGTAATCAGTCCTGCAGCCCCCTCTGCAAAGCTCACGGAATTAGAACCAGTGCCCTTCTTTCCCCATTCACCTGTGGACAGGTCCTTGTCCCCACCGATGAGGAGGACCAGTAATTATACCAGCCCCCGCGATCTTCCACTGCTCTGGAGGCATCAGGTGTGTCAGTGTTGCCTACTTGGGGGTGGATCCACTGATGGGGAACCTCAAGCCATCTCCAATTTTGTGACAGTGGTCAAGGCACAAGCCTGGCTGTTTACAGCCCTATGTGGCCATTTCAGAGAGGAGAGGCTTAGTATCCCTACTGTCAGATATCAATATGGACACAGATGAGCTTGAAATGGTCTTGTGGCACACATGGAGCATTATATGTGCAGAAACATTGACCCAGGTGTTCACTTGCTGATGGTGATAGACGAGTGCCCATCGGTTCTTATGCTGGCTTCAAATACCTTGCATCTGGCCTCTGCCTCATGCTGTGCTCTGTTTAGTTGGTCATTCATCTGCTCCAGTTCCATATGTTTTTCACACCATTCTTGTCTCTACATGATGTTCAGACTCTGGCTTTGCAGATGAGCCAATGTTGGCTACTATAGCTACATTTGTGCCAATAGTGATGGCACCATGGTATTTGTTATTTTACATATTAGTAACAACTACATTTGACATCTACATCAAAGTCTCGTGTATTTCCATCTAAAATGGTACGTATTTCTCTATCAATGTTCTTGTATACTGTTTGTTTAGAACTAACTTTTATAAGAAATTTGGGTTTCTGTAATATTCAAAATATAAAATCTGTTACTTTTCTCTGTTTATAATAGGTCATCATGACAGTTAATAAAAAAAAATTAGAGAAAACCAGTGACTGTTTTTAAGCAACCACACAGCCTTTTCAAATTCTTTCCAACAATTATAGTCATAAAGATTGCATGCCACAGCAAAGACTTTCAGTCCAATTTAGAATTTATGTGTTTGTGGCACCATAATCCATAGCTATTGGGACAATACAGTCATGGAACACTTAAATAACCTGATATCAAACTTGCTTGTCATTAATTCCTTTGGAATGTGCAAATACAAAATGCTCGAACACAAACAGGTCATACAAATTTGGATTCCTTCCACATCATAACATTGCTTCAAGTTCTCCATCTAAAACTGAAATGGGACTGTGATTAATGATATTAGCAGCTGTCATTTCAGCTTCTGCCCAAAATTACTTTCCAAGTTTGCCTCTAAGAATCATACAGTGAGACTTTTTCAATGATGGTATGATTTAGTTGTTCTGCCATCCCATTTTGGTGAGTAGTCTATCTTACGCTAAACTTGAGCTGCACACTCATTTCTTCAGACAGTTCTTTCATTTTATTTTAAATGAATTTGTGACTATTATCATGTCTAAATCTGCTGACATTCACGTTTAAATGAACAGGAGCTACTCCTGACTATGCTCCAAAATAATTAAAAATTTACAACTTTGACTGAAGAGTATAAGGTGCTGTTAAGTGAGTAAAACTGTCAATGAAAGTCACTATTATGCAGAATGGCCAAGCCACGGGAGTGGATGATAGGGGCAGCAGTCAATTTAGGGCAATAAGGAGAAGGAAAATTTGACAGCAAAGTGTTTTACTGGAAGAATGGATACAGAGGGCCTGAATAGAGGGAGGCATGATGGAAAACTTTAGTCTCTTAACCTTCCAGGCCTACTACAGGTAAGGCTCACCCAAACTCTGATGAGGAAGCTCACTGGTCACCCGGAAAGCACTGCTCCATCTGCACTGACACCGCAACATCTGCGCTCACAGTACAGCAGTTGGGCCACCATCTCCCTCCTCCAGCCTCAGTAGGATTGAAAATATTGAAACTCTTACAACAGTTGGATAATAAACATACATTGTATACTCCCCCTCCCCCCTTTTCACATACATCCACATGTGATTTTGCTCTGGCTGGATGCCTACAACTAATGGAGGGATAATTAAAGGAAAAAAAATAGCTGATGATGTTACTTTTGCAATATGTGACTTTTCTTCTGATGGGCAGTGGCTCTGGTTAGGCAACTAAATGGAGACAGCAGACAGTGCAGAGTAGCCGTCAGGCTGGTACTGGTGGACAAGTGAGGGTGAGCTAAAACTATGCATGGTAACTGAGGAATTACTACATTATCAAGGTACAGGGAGGCTCTAGGGCATTATGGTAAAACTCGCACAAAATTTACTTGTGTGAGCTTTAAGCTAATTAGTTATAACGAAAAAGTTATAAGTTTACAGAGATTATTCAAATTTATAACTTTTTTCTCTTTTTGCACACTTAGAGGGCCCCATAAATATTATTCCCTTCTTCAGCAAATTGGTGAGAAGTCTGGCAATAGTGAGATATTCCAGTACAAAGTAATGATCATAATTTGCTAAGCTGAGAAAGGACTGTAATTCTTTCACATTACAGGAGGGCTTCAGTTAAGCATAGATGAGGTTGGACTGCAACTGCTGAAATTATGTGACAGAGATAATTAACTTGCAGTTCTGCAAATTAGCATTTCACTAATTTTAGACAGAGATTTGCTTTTTTTGTGTGTGTGAAAGGAGTGCTCTTAGTCATTGCACATGTCCTCTAGGTAATTAGAAAAAACAGTGTTGTCATCCAAACAGCACAATGAAGGTTTCAATCCTGTCAACAATAAATCCACAAACTGTTTGAAAGTTGCAGGTGTGTTTCATAATCCAAAAGACAACCTCGTATACTCAATATTGCCCTGATGGTACTATATGTGTAGCTTTCTCATTATCTTCTGGGGCAGTAGGTATTTTCTGATCACCATAATACGTCTAGAATTGTGGAATACTGACAATTGCCTAACTTGTTCAATGTTCACATTATTTAGTTACATACTTCTACATCTTAATTTCCTCGTGATCCTGCTTTTCTCCATATATTCCCATTGTGCAATTTCATTTGCCAGGAATGCTTATATACTCACTGAAACTGCTCCCTTGGGTATAGTGGCATCTGTCCTGCCAAAATTCTCAATGCTAACTGGCAAAAACAGTTCCTTATTCAATACAACTGGTTGACATATATTTCTTTTCATGTGCACTTGTAATTCATCTAGCATCTAACACTCAGAAAATCTCTATTCTGCTGGTACCGTAGCCTAGGGCATGCCCGTTGCACATGGTCTATTTCTCTACAATGTGAGCAGCAAAGATCTTGGCATTGGTGCACACACTATACCAGTTGATGGCAACAGCCACACGTGGCTTTGGTTCAACAAATCGTAAGTGGTTTCCTTGTCTTGGGTATATTCCAACTTAATGTCAGAAATTAAATGGATTATTTGTGACTTACACCTTCTGTTGCTTTCCCAGAAGAGCCTTTTTTCGGTGCAAGTTTTTCAGCTGTCATCATTTCCATGCACAGTCTTTTCAAAAAACTCAGTAATTCCACCTCACTTAAAAGAATTTAAGTCCTAAATATCCAGCTGCTGAACTTTATACTATGAAACAATGAATGGTACTGGTACCCTACATTTCTCCATTTCCTGTGCCATTATTGTAGATAATGTAACAAACTGCTGAAATCGATTTCCTATTACTATGACTGTTACACTGTGAAACCTGTCTCATGGGCCCATAAACTCCTGTAATGACTGTTTGTAGTCAAAAACCAGGAAGTAATAACAATTTATTAAATACTAAATTTAAAGCAGACCCATAACTGCACGCAAAACAGATACCAACAATCAAAAATAGACAGAAACACATACACTATGTGAGTGAAAGTATCCAGATATGTATTGGCGCGCACATCTTTCACTTTTATGATGGCTTGAACTCTGCTAGAGACAGTTTCAGTGAGTGTCTGAATGTCTATGGCGGAATGGAAGCCCATTTCCCCTTAAGAGCTGAAACCAGTGAAGCTATAGTCTGGGAGACGAGTCTTTGGTATTGACAGCTCGGTAGCGTCTTTCCGTTGCCTAGCGACCGCAGGCAGGCAGCCAATGACGGCCTGACTTTGAGCGGGTAGCAAGGGCCACGTTGCCGCTCTGAAACCCGGTCGCGCGCACTTATGAAACTTACCAGTGTCTCGCGTGCAGGCGGTGCGGTCGTTCGTCGTTTGCCTGAAGTTGAATTCGCAGTTTATTTCGTTTTCGTTGTTTTTAGTGTTTCTTTGTTTATGTTTCGTTGCAAACAATCTCTAGTGCAGCGGGTAGTACCAGCCCAACACAAGAAGTGAAACGGAGGAAGAAAAGTGTGCTACACACCCAGGCCCGTGAATTCGTGTGCTCTGTGAGGGATTACTTTGAGAAAGAAAAGGACAAAGGTGGGCCCTTAATTCCTGTTGTTCAGGTTGTGAAGAGAACTACAGCAGGATTGAAAATAAGTAAGAACACTGTTGTAAAGATAGGGAAAGAACAGTATAGTGTAGATTGTGACGAGAGTGGCACAACAAAGCTGCACACACCAGGAAAGAAGCGACCGAGAAATAAGCAGGTGACAGCTTTGGACGATTTTCAGAAAGACTCTATTCGTCGTCATATATACAGCTATTATAAGAGAAGGGAACATCCCTATTCGTCGTCATATATACAGCTATTATAAGAGAAGGGAACATCCCACTCTCTCTAAATTATTGGTGTCGCTTCAGAAAGACGATCTTTTTAAAGGGAGCAAATTTTCATTGCGTACAGTGTTGAAAGACATAGGCTTCAGCTATTCACTGTTTAACGGACGCAAAATATTAATGGAAAGGACAGATGTAGTTGCATGGCGGTGCAGATTTCTGCGCAGGATCATGGGTGTGGAATTCGAAAGTATAGTGTGGTTGGACGTAACTTGGGTCAATGCCAGCCATTCTTTACGTAGAGGCTGGAATGATGGAACGCCCAAGGGGACAATGGCAGTGCCTGTTGGCAAAGGAGGGTGTATTATTGTCTTACATGCAGGAACATCGAAAGGGTTTGTGCCAAACTGCTTGAAAATGTTTTGGTCAAAAAAGACGGGAGATTACCATGAAGAAATGAACAGTGTAGTATTTCAAGAATGGTTCGAGACATCGCTTATGATGAATCTGACAAGTCCATCAGCGATTGTTATGGACAATGCGCCTTATCATTCCGTTGTTCACGATAAGGCACCAACCTTGGCAACAAAAAAAGACGATATCATTCAGTGGTTGAAACGGCGAAAAGTAGATTTCAGAGAAGATTTAAGGAAGGCGGAACTGCTCGAAATTGTGGCACAAAAGAAACCCCAATTTCCAACATGTGTAATTGACGAGATTGCTAAAAGGCACGGGCATGAAATAGTTCGGCTTCCTCCATACCACTGTCACTTCAATGCAACTGAAGGAGTGTGGGCGCAGATAAAAAATTACATTGCTGCAAACAATAAAAAATTCACGATCTCTGAAGTGGTAAAAAATTACATTGCTGCAAACAATAAAAAATTCACAATCTCTGAAGTGGAAACTCTCCTTCCAGCAGCTATCAATAAAGTGACAAGCGAGACGTGGGCTAAAATTGTAAACAGCACTGCAAGTGCCATCAGAGAGGCGGCCAAAACCGAAGGGGTTGTGGAAGAATGCATCGAAAATTTAGTTATACATCTGGGAGAGAGCAGTGATAGTTCGAGTAGTGCTGAGGAAGACAATGTCAAATCAGATTCTGACAGTGATGTGAGTGGTGTTTTTCCATTACAGTAACTACAACACCAGATCATCATATTGTGAGTACTTTCTTCAGATTATAACTTTAATACACTGACCAATTATTCTGTAGCTTGTAGTAGAACAAATTAATAATGCTAATACTTAACAATGGAAACCAAAACTGCTAATGTTCAACAACTTGCGAAAATAGTTTTCATTTCAGTTGTGAAGTTTAACAAATAACTTTATTATGTTTCAGCATCTTAGATACTTGTACTAAATAGCTCTTATCAGTTTTCGAGTTAATATATTTCAAGCATCAACTTTAAATAAATTCACGCGTACCAATACGACTTGTATTTTGTCTCGCTTATATTTCTGCTGCTAGAGAATGCGTGTAGCAGACAGGGCGCCGCGTGCTGTGAGCCATGTTCGGCAACAGCGCCGTCTGCCCGCCGGAACTGTCAGTACCAATCACTCGTCTCACGGACTATAGTGATGTTCAGTGATAGGAGTCATGGAGTAAAACTGACATTCTAACTCATCCCAAAAGTGTTCCATTGGGTTCAGGTCATGACTCCAGGCATGCCAATTCATTTCAGGAATGTTACTGTCCACAAACCGTTGCCTCACGAATGTTATTTTATGACTAGGTTTATTTTCGTGCTTTTACAACCAGTCACGATGTCCTAACCGTTCCCCTACTATATGCAATACACAATGCTGTAAAATGTGTTAATATCCTTCCACATATAGCATTACCTGAAGTAGAATGAGGGGATCACATCCTAACCACAAAACACACCCCAATATGATAACACCACCTCCTCTGAGCTGTTCCATTAGCACTACACAATAGCAGGTAACGTTCTTGAGTTATTTGTCAAACACAAACACTTTCATCAGATTGACACACGGTATAGCATGATTCACCACTCCAAATTACTTGTTTCCAGTCGTCTCTTGTGCAATGGGGTCACTCTCTACACCACCTCAATATTCTTTGAGCACTGACAACAGAAATGTGTGGCTTATAAGCAGTCGTTCAGCCACTGTGTCTCATTCTTTTCAGCTTCTTGTGCATATTCATTGTGGTAGCACGACTATTGCCAGCACTTTGGAACTCAGGAGTGATTCTGCCGATTTCATGCATTTTTTTTACAATCACCATCACCAATGCTCAACAGTCACTGTCTGACATTACATGACGTCTGCTTGGTCTTGATTTAGACGTGGTTGATCCTTTGTGTTTCCACTTCAGTCCATTACCAACAGCTGACGTGGACAGCTTTAGGAGGATTGGAATGTCCCTGATAGATTTTTTTTACTAAGCTGACATCCAATGACTTGTCCGCATTCAAAGTCACTGAGCTATCCTGACCAACACACTCTCCTGTTACTGCTTCCCAACTGACATTATGTCACACTTGAAAAGACAGATTTTCTTCACATCCTGAACTCATCAAGTTACACCTCCAAACTGTTACAGGAATGTTGGTCTGTGGTTTCAGTTGTCCTTAGTGAATGTTGCAGTTGTACGATGATGTCCTCTCATACTGGCAGTGATTTAATCACATAGTAGGTATGGCAAACATGTGATGGTTGACATCTGCAGATGTGTGTCAAGTTCATGTATTTGTGATTTGTCAGACTGCACTGTCTTGCAGGAGAAGTTGTGCACAGTCTGGCAGGATCTCTCATGTAGAGGGGTTTCTTGAGGTATCAGCAAAATGTCGTCAGTCAGGAAGTACCAGGTGATCGAAAAGTCAGTATAAATTTGAAAACCGAATAAATCACAGAATAATGTAGATAGAGAGGTACAAATTGACACACATGCTTGGAATGACATGGGGTTTTATTAGAACCAAAAAAATACAAAAGTTCAAAAAATGTCCGTCAAGGTGGCGCTTCATCTGATCAGAATAGCAATAATTAGCATAACAATGTAAGACAAAGCAAAGATGATGTTCTTTACAGGAAATGCTCAATATCTCCACAATCATTCCTCAACAATAGCTGTAGTCGAGGAATGATGTTGTCTTTCAGTGTCCCTAGAGATGTCGGTCGATCACGATACACTTGCGACTTTAGGTAACCCCAAAGCCAATAATCACAAGAACTGAGGTCTGGGGACCTGGGAGGCCAAGCATGACGAAAGTGGCGGCTGAGCACACAATCATCACCAAATGACGCGCATAAGAGATCTTTCACGCGTCTAGCAATATGGGGTGGAGTGCCATCCTGCATAAACATCGTATGTTCCAGCAGGTGTTTATCAGCCAGGCTGGGGATGATGCAATTCTGTAACATATCAGCGTACCTCTCACCCATCACGGTAGCAGTTACAAAACCAGAATCACGCATTTCCTCTAAGGAAAATGGCCCGATAACGGTAGATGTGGTAAATCCAACCCATACCGTGACTTTCCCATCGTGCAATGGAGTTTCCACGACAGTTCTAGGATTTTCGGTAGCCCAAATTCTGCAGTTGTGGGTGTTGACAGACCCTCGGAGCATGAAATGAACTTCGTCAGTCCACAACACGTTACTCAACCAATTGTCATCTTCTGCCATCTTTTGAAACGCCCACACCGGAAATGCCCTCCGCTTCACTAAATCGCCAGGTAACGGTTCATGATGCCGATGGATTTTGTACGGATAGCATCAGAGGGTACGCCTAAGTGCCAACCAAAGAGTAGTGTATGGAATGCCGGAGCGACGTGCGACTGCACGAGTGCTGACTTCCCTGTGCATAGACGAACCCGCTACAGTCTCCATTTCTTTCTGAACTGTCTCAGCAGCATTATGCCTTGTGCTCGGTCAGCCACTACAGGGTCTATCGTCTAAACAACCCGTGGCTTCGAACATCGAAATCATTCTCGCCACAGCTGCATTTGTCAACGGACCTTTACCCGTTCGAATCCCCTTCCTGTGGCGACAGGATCGTAACGCTGAACTGGCACATTCCCCATTCTGATAATACAGCTTCACTAAAAGCACCTTTTCAGGTAATGTCAACATGTTGCGACTGCTGGCGCATCTAATTCTCTCTCTCATTACAGCTCCTTTTATACACGATTGTCACGTGCAGTCACTGACATTTTGCCGTCCAGCGCCATCTGTCAGACATTTTGTGAACTTTTTTTTTCTCTAATAAAACTCCATGTCATTCCAAGCATGTGTGTCAATTTTTACCTCTCTATCTACATTATTCCATGGTTTATTAAGTTTTCAAATTTATACTGACTTTTTGATCACCCGGTATTGTGCAGGTGTAGGATTAGGTGGAGTGCACAGTTCTGAAACCTCTGCAAACAATCAGTGTGTGTGACCACTGTGTTGCCCCAGACAACAGCCACATTTATAAAGATTGTACATACAGTGTCATGTAGATGTTGACACCCGGCTGAGGTAAAAGCATAGTCAGTGGATTCAGGAATAGTTACAGAACCTGTCTCAGATATGTGGCCACTTGTAAGAGATTCTTTATGTGCTCCCTCAGTGTTAAGCAGCAATCAGTACTTACACCCAGGTATATGACCATGCTGCCCCAAGACACAGCTGTTGCCTGATCATGATCAACTGTAGTGTTGCTGGCACTGGTCGTTGAGCAACCACTGTGGCTTGAGTCTTCTCACCACTGAGTTTCAGATGCCTTTTGGTGGCCCACTGTAACAGGTTCTTGACTGCCTGTTGCAGCTGGTGTTGAAGATGGTGTATTGAACTCTGGCTGCCCTAGGAATGTCTGCTGTATACAAAGTCTACAGCAATGTTGCAAGGACAGATCCTTGCAGTAAGCTGGCATGGATGGGTGTACTGAAGACTTCCACTCCACCCACACATGGAAACTGCACTCAGTCAGGTAGGAGACAAATATACAGCAAGAGAACTCCTGTGTCAAGGAGCATTTACAAGAAGCCCCTGGGGCTAAATGGATTCAAGCACCCTTATACCTGTCGATATGTTGTGGGCCAGGACCACACTGCACTGGTTGAGGACTGGCCGCCTGTCTTAGCAGCAGAGCCTGATGAAGAGCAGGGCATCAGTGACAAGATTACTCCACAGGGGTAGCACAACAATTCAGATGGCTCAATGTTAGGAAAACAGGAGGGCCTCGATCTGCTTTCTAATGACCTACTACATTATGGTCCACTTGCTGCTGCTGATCATCATCTTGCAGCAATGAATATTCAACCAGATCCTCCACATGGATACATACTGGCAACACACATTGTGGATGTTAATGGAGTTGACTTTATTCTCCATATATTCAGGAGTTCACAACACATTCTTGTTTTGCCTTCTGATCGTCTGCTGTTGACTGAGTGCTTCAGTTTTGGTTGTCTTCAGGTTGAGCCTTTGTTATTCACTGTTCAGAGATGCTGCCTATGCAGAAAGCAGATATGGCCATCTTGTTATGACACTGCACTGCAGTTTCTAGCTCGGCATCTAAATCTTGATGTCTAATCCTTATGTCTTCTCATAGAAGAACCTAACTGTCTCCCAGAAATGGTCTGAACTCATGGGATTTCTGCAATGTTATGTAATTAACCTGAAGGGAAGTCACAAGAAAGGTGCAGAGGCAGGCATAACGCACTATTCTGAAGAGTTTAGAGCATCTGTATATGCGTCTCAGTGACCTGACACAGCCGAAGGTGGCACATTCAAGGACAGGATGGAGCAACACCTTGTACAATGTGATGCCCAGCTGAGGTGGAAGTGCTGAGTCTGGATTCAGTAAGGGACACATCTTGCTGAATCAACCCTTTGCTTTATTCTTCACTTCACAGATGTGCGGGCATCACTTGAGTCAGCAGTCTATTGATGCTGAGAAACCGCACCGTACGCCTCCATGGGACACAGCTGCCATTGATGTTGATAGATGGCAGGTCTGTTACATTGGGTGATTAGTAGAAACTGCCTCTCAGAGTCATTGAACTGAAGACAGCCAAGTGTTGATAGTGAAGGAGGTGAGCTGCATTCGACGATGATTGGCATCAGTGTTCATACACTGGCTGTAGATTACTGTATTGCCAGCATTTAACATGAGGTGCATGTGATCTATCTTTGGTGTGTTAGTCCTTAAACTGAGTACTGTGCCATGCCAACTTGGATGCAATGGATGGTGGACTCTCCAGATATCATCCTCACATGGAAGGTTGACATGTAATGCTGGCATCCCCTGCTCAAGTAACACAAACAAGTTGCCATCATGCTACATGTTATCAAAAGCTTGCAGGATGAATCTGGAACACTGCACCAAATATCTATTGACATTACACAGCATCGGAGGCCTCTTTGACTGTTTGCAGCAGTTGGTGCACACTTGGGTGGTCCTGGTGAAACCAGAACTGCTCCTTGGGTACGACAGCCTTTGTGGTGACAAGATGATAGTCTCCTGGGGTAGATCCTCTCAAAGATGTTTTAGAGTAACAGCAGTTAAGCTGTGGGGCAGTGACTCTTAGCTAGCCAAAGATTTTTGCCCATCTTTGGAATGGCTGCAATTTCTGCACGTTTCCAAATCAGATGGAAATGGCCAGTCCAGAATATCTCATAGGAGTGCCAACTAGGTATGCAGTTTCTACCAGTGGTAAATCATTCAGGAGGGTGTTTTGTGTGTTGTTGTGGACCATGGTCATTCCAGGATTAGTACTTGGAAAATCAATGTGACTTCTTCAACTGAGGTTTCCTCAGTGAGGCTGTCCTCTTTGGCTCCCTCCCCAAGTTATCATGGAAGTTGATCTGCCACTTGTGCAATGCGTTCTGTCAAATGTCAGTGGACGCCCCAAGATAAGGAAACATCTAAACGGGCATGGGAAAGATGCAGGCCATTTATCGTAAGTCATTTGTTACTTCACAAGAGCCCAACAACCTTTTATTACACAGATATCAAAAATACTAATAAAACACAAATGATTCAGGCAGTCACTCCAAAATTTCTTCAATTAAACCAATTGATAATTAATTTAAGCGAATAAAATGCACTAATTTAGGAAGGACTAACAAGAAAATACTACAATCAAATGTAACTTGAACACTCAGTTATCACTGGGCAAACAATGACAGAAATGGTGCTAATGATTACAACTGCAACATTTGGCTGGCCAAAGGGTGTGCTTGCCGTTAATGAATATAACTTATAAGAAGTGTAGTAATGTAAAATTACACAAGTCTGGTACCTGACATTAATGAATATAACTTACAAGAAGTTTATTAACATAAAATTATACAAGTCTGGTATATGAAGAGCTGAGGCCCATTAAGTACTAATATTTTATGCAACAAGCAACAATTCTCTACACAAATTTCCAATTTTGATCAATCAGAGAAGCCACTTGACCATAATCAAGATACTCAAATGGAAAAATAATAAAATATCATTTAACAATTTGAGCATTACACCCAAAATTAAAACTATTACATAAAAGCCAAACTTCACACAGGGAAAATATGGAAGGGACAGTGCAGCTGGCCAGGTTTGAGTAAAATGGTTTAGAATAAAGGGCACTACTGGTTAAATTAATGCCCGATTGCTACAAGATAGAAATTCAACTTTTGAGGAATGCCGTAGCGAGCCAAGAGGCTGCAACACATCCGACACTACAGTGAGACTGGAAGTGGTGTGCTGCCCACATACTGGTACACAGCTGACGTGCACAGGCTACACCTGATGAACTGGTTGGTAACAGCACCTTTAAATGCTACGAACAGCTCAGAGAGCTGAGAGCAAACAAGCAGACATATAATTCACGCATAATAACCATCGAACATATGAAGATGCTCAGACCAAGACAAGAAGCTCAATGTGAGTGTGGCCCGAAGTCATACCCAAACCTTACATATTACAACACGAATATTAAAATAAGAATTACTAAGAGGATTAGCTGGTTAATCTTACAACAAAATAAAACAAGAAGTTAATGTAACAAGCGAGAACTAACAGGATACTCAAACACTTTATCTTAAGTGACTTAAAAGGTAACAGGCGAATCCCAAGGGCTAACACAAAAACTGCTACAATAGTAATTATATTTAGAACAATAAATATTAATTTTTTGACAAGGACAAAATCTCACCAGAGTTATGGAACTTGTAACAGCATTACTTTTCCTCAACAGTAGTAGTCAATGTCAGTAATATTTTTCAAATGTTTGACAGGTCAGTATCATCTCAGCTGTTTAACTGAAAAATTTCATACAATTTTATACACAATATGTTATATTTCAAGCTAAAATTTATGAATAGGAATTATGATTGTGGATGTTATAATCAATAAATACTAGTTCTGAATGTACACCCAAAATTAATTTTCGTTAAACATTTGAAATTACGAATTATTTGAAACACTTAAAATTTCTGTTATTAATTGCACAATCTAGTACTGTTTACCACGTTTATTTTTGGATTCATTTATGAAATAACAATCAAAACTATTAGAAATTCATTTGTCAAGAAAAATTGAAAATCCTTTGGAATATTGTTAGTTCCTCATAGTGAATTAGTAGTAAGCATGCCTCAGATATGATCGGGCATATTTTTGTATTTTGGGCAAACAATGTAATTTAAGCTTTGTTAATGTGACAATTCAAAAGACGGTGTGATTTACTAAAATGTGACAAAATAAATTAACATAAAAACAAAATTTCTGCAACAACAGTCTTCAGATTTATTTAGATCAGGACCTAAAATGTGAGAATTTCAGCTACAAGAATCAGACCACTAGACAAGGAGAACTGGAGCCAACTCTAGAAGAAAAGATAAGCAAACTAAAATGTTTATGTAATATCACTCCTCTCAAATCCTCAGAAAAAGACTTTGCTATTTGTGGACAACAGCTGCAACTAGTAAGAAGGGAGGAGATTACAAGTGTGGGCATTGTTCATAATATGAGGGCTATCCACAAAGTACATTATGTTTTGGAATTAAAAATAAATAAAGTATTGGAATTTTTTTTAATTATATACAGATGAAAGCCACACTTTTCTACATAGTTGCCATTAAATTAAGGCATTTATCGTAGCGATGGACGAGCTTGGAAATTCCTTCGTCGTAAAATTCGGCCGCCTGCGTCTTCAAGCACGTGGTTACCTCTTCTGGGGCAGAAAAGGTGTGATTTTTGTGGATTTCCTGAAAGAGGCACAACAATAAACTCTCAAAGATATTGCCAAACTCTGCACAACCTCAGAAGAGCAATACAAGACGAGTGCAGGGGAAAGTTGGGCTCAAAGATCTTGCTGATTCACGACAACGCCCAGGCCCACATGGCAAATGCCACTCGTGAAGTTCTCGAATCTTTTAAGTGGGAGTTGTTTCCTCATCCGCCATACAGTCCTGACCTGGCACCGAGCGACTTAAGTGGTTGGCTATGCAGCGTTTTGATGACGACGCACAGCTTCAAGAAGTGGTAACCACGTGGTTGAAGGCGCAGGCGGCTGAATTTTACGATGAAAGAATTTCCAAGCTCGTCCATCGCTACGATAAGTGCCTTAATTTAAATGGCAACTATGTAGAAAAGTAGTATTTAAGTGTGGCTTTCATCTGTATATAATAAAAAAATTTCCAATACTTTATTTAATTTTAATTCCAAAACGTAATGTACTTTGTGGATAGCCCTCGTAAATTAACTAATAATGAAGTTTTGTCTGTTGCAGAAAGTGCTCTATTTTGTAAATTTTTGAAATTTATGTACAAATAAATTTTTGATCACATGGAGCAAAAAACCGAAGCAAAGCAAATCATCCCAACAGTGATGATGTACTACCAATAATGATGGACCAGAGTGAATGAAAGTGAAGAGGACTTTACAACTACAGCCAGAGACATCAAAAACGAAAGATAAATAGAAACTATTTGTGAAGTTAATTTGTTTGTGGACTTGTGTGCTTGTTAACAAAATGAATAGGGATGAAAGAAAAAGTAAGGTAGAAATGAAAGCTGTAGGATCCAGTCAGGGTATGTTTGAGCTGAGTGAAATCGTAGTCAGTACAGAAACAGTAAAAACTGATATTTTGCATTTAATTCTGGCAAAACTAGAGGAAATCAACAGATAACAATAGCAAATTTAGGGCAGTTTATGATCAGTTACCTGTAATAAGAACTGCAAACAATGCAAAATGGGTGGAGTACAAGATCAGATAGCTCAATTTAGCAAGCAAGTTTCAGAGTTAAAAAATTGGTTGTCAGAGGGGTTAAATAGTGTGAACGAAAAAGTTGATCTTTTAGAAAATAAATGTATTGTTTTGGAAAAAGAGTTTGTAGCTGAGTCAGCTAAACAATCAAAGAATGTTGTGGACATCAGAGTTGAACAGTACCAGAAAAAACTTGACGAAATATTGCTGGTTTAAACGAAAAAATTTTAAATGTGGGAAACAATATGCAAACTCATGTAACTGTATCAAATCAATAAAATTGAGCAGGTCAGGAAATTTGAATTCGCCAAAATCTGTGTGTAAACAATAGTATTGCATGGTCCAACACTCCTATCAAAAGTTGTCCATCAGATAATTTACATCCACTGTATTTTCTGCACCACTGCAGAGATAGTTTTGTGTCAAGCATGAATGACAATCAAAAACTTAAATTTGTTAAAAAGATTTCTTGAAGGAGAACCTCTGCCATGGGTAGATTTAAATTTAAGTCAGTGGGAAACATATCAGAGTTTTGAGAAAAGATTTTTTAAATAAATTTTGGTCAGAACCTGAACAGGGGAGAATCAAAAGTCAATTTTTTGAATGGTCCTTATTGTACGAATAGGGATAGCACTTTGAAAGAGTTTTGTAAGAACCAACTTAAAAAATTAGCACATTTTGAAAAAAACCATTTGACAAAATGACCTTGACTGATGCACTTAAAAGGAGATTACTAGAAAGATTACAGTGGGATTTAGTACACAGACCTGACAATTGTCTTGAACAATTTTTACAGAAAGAAGTATGCACCATAATAATCAGAATTACTGAAATCACAATGAGAGTAATCACAGAAACAGAGATAGTGGTCAACTTCTATCAGGATCAAAGGGTCAATAGAGAGAGAAATTTGAAACATTTGCAGGATATAAAAATGGGAATAACCATAGAAATTTTAATAGGAGAAACAATCATAGAAGTAACTACTTGGGAAACGGCAGTTCGCCTTAACGGAGGTCCACAGTTTTGGGGTGAGGACACATAACAAGCACAGGACCCCCAAGTTACACTTGCAATTAGACAGTGTTAATGATATGGCACAGGTATCTGAAATTAAACACAAAGAATATCAGATTTTTCATTTATATTTTGTTCAAAAGTTTCAGGATACTATGTTTAGTTATGTCCTTGTAAAAAGAGATCTACAGATGAATAAAGCTACTGCTACTACTACTACTACTACTACTACTATAGTGATGTAGGTGCAAATCACTAATCGGGATGGGAGAGCAGTGTGAATTTTGATGTAGTATGTACTAATTTATTTCTTCTCTTTGATGGAAAACAGTGTTGTTGTTGTATGTAAATCAGGTGATGACTGTATTGGATCTGAACTAGGTGGTATTTTTGATGTAGATGTGAATGAGAGCTATGAAATAACTGAGGTTGCTAAGTCTGAGCCTGGTGGCTTATTGAAAATGTAGGTAAGTGACTTTGATGGAGATGAGAATTCTATTGTTAGTGATGCTGTTGATGATACATTTTTGGAGGAATATGATGATGATGAGTATCAGGTATTCATGGAGTTCATGAATAATGAATTTTCAGAGTTAGTTTCAAATGATGATAACAATACAGGTAAGATGAGTGATGTATGTGATGGTGTAAGTGAGGGTCATGGAATGCCAGTCTAGACAAAACAGTTTTCCATTAAAGTTATGCAGAGTAATGATCAAAACAGTAAATATAAGGTATCTGCGAGCCTGGAGAATAAAGGTGAAAACTTTTTGAAGTTTGTTTGGGACCAGATTGATGATAACATAGATAAAAGTACATTCTAGAATAATTTATCTGTGGTTAGTCAGAATTTGTATCCCAGTTGGTGGAATGAAGTGAAAGAGGATCTAAGTAGGGAGTGTAATTTTGACAGTAATGTGTTTTGTGTTCCTTTTGTAACAAGTGATGTTAATTTGCCGTGGAATCTATTCTTTGTGATCAATCTTTACTTGTCAACATGAGTAATCAGAGTAATGCTATGATACCCGTAAAGTTGATAAAACCTCGTGAAGACAGTGAAGATGTAGTATTTGATGAAATTAGAAGTGATCTATTGCATGAAGTGTCTGACAACAGAGCGGATGATTCATATTTTGGATGTCCTTAATTTAAAATTAAGTCTGATCAGTGGGAAGATACCTGTTTGATTGATACACGTAACTCAATTTGTGGTATATCGGAACAATTTAGAGACAAGATCAAGTAGAGTAAGAATTTTGTGGAAATGTCCATTGTACATGTAAAGACAAGAGGAGCTACTGGTAAGCAACAAATTAGTAAAATCTCAAGTACTATTAAGTTTTAGTATAGAAAACAAGACTTTTGAATGTGGATGCATAGTGATCCCTAGTCTGGAAGAAAATATATATTATATATGTGCAGGTTCATGCAACTATATAATTCTGTTTTGTAATAGATTAGTGCTTTCGAATTTGATACATATATGGGATGTGACTAAATGAGTAGATCCTTTTACAATTTTGACAAGGGACGATGCCATCAAATATCTAGTAATAAACTTCTTATCTTAGAATGCTATTAGTGTTAAATATTATTGTTATCTCTGTGTACTCTGCAGATAACTCTTCTAGGTAAAGTCATGGTTGTTGTGCTAAATTGAGTGAAGACTTGTTTTATTCATGTGTACTGTAAATATTATGAATAGTGTCCACCCCATTAGCTGAATGGTCAGCGCATTGAATTGCCACGCACGGGGGCCTGGGTTCGATCCCCAGCTGGGGCAGGAGCTCTTCTCCTATCAGGGACTGGGTGTTGTGCTGCCTTCATCATCATTTCATCCCCATTGTCGACGCGCAGGTCGCCCAATGTGGCGTCGCACTCAATAAGACCTGCACTTGGCGGTTGAACTTCCCGACTGGGAACTCCCAACCGCTAATGCCATACGGTCATTTTCCATTAAGAAAATTTCATAAGTGCAAACCAAACACGTGTATATCAGTACACCACGGACTTTGGTCCATACCTCATTTGTTACATACAAATCTTCAAATTTAATTTTCACTTTAAGAAACATTTTGAAAATTTTTTTTTGCCCCTTCCCCCCTCACCAAAATGTAAGTAGTATTACTGCCTCTTTCAATTTCGTATCATCTATGATATGAAATTAGGAGCAAAAAGCACCAGCATTCAACATGAAACTAACAACTCCAACTGGAGCCTTGCATGGGCATAAATTGATACTGATATGTAAGTGCAAGTGTAGTACTAGCACTGCATGATGGAAGTGCGGCTTTTTCTCCCAACACCACACCCCCTCAGGATTTTTCTTCTTTTTGTGAACAAGCTTGTGAACAACTTCCACTCCATGCAACAAGGCATATTGTTTCGTTCATTTCCGGAGTAGGTTCAATGCTTTATTGCAAGGCAGCATATGTTTTATTTTTAAGTTATTTCTTTGTGGAAGTAGTGTGTTCAAAATGGATGGGAATGCGGCAAATCCCACGAAAAGAAAATTAGGTATTCTAACCAGTAAACACCGGAACAGAAGACTGCAAATGTGTCGTTCAGTTTGGGAAAAAGAATTTTCAGAATTGCGGCCAATTGCAGGAAATGTATATAAAGCAAGGTGTACCTTTTATGTTGGAAAAGCTGGAAGAGGGATTTTTGATTTGACATGGCAGTATAACCCACGTTAGGCATCACTTTAACAGTGTCAACCACAAATGCAGACACTTAACATCAGTACAAACTATACTGACGAAAAGTCTCTACAAGGTGGACTCTGTTTAAGCAGGCAAGGTGTGTAGTACGTGCATGCTAATTTCAACATTTCTAATTTTCAAGGCAATAATAGACCTGTTCAGGGAATTATAAAAAGACAATTATTATTAGTGCTTCTCTCTTCATTTTCAGATATCAGTGTCTGAGCTTACATTCGCGTTTCACACAGTTAACCATCATGTTATCTATACCAGCACTGACTGCAATGTAAAAATAACTTCTCAGTTATTCCTGGATTTGACAATTGCAAATAAAATCACACACAGTAAAACAAAACAAAAATGAGGCATTAATTACTGGTGTTTTGGGACCAAATAGTGTCAATAATTTAACTCAGAAGTTGACGGATAACAATGTTTTTGATGTGGGTTTGACACTTCCAAGAAAGGTAATCAAAAGTGTTGTCCTATTTGTGTAAGATTCTTTGTTGTGCAAGCAGGCATGTCCCACAGAATTCTATATGTCTATGAGGACTCTGATGAATCTGCATTGCAGTGTCTGATCAGATCTTGAATAAGATTCCAAAACACAAGTTGAATTTGTCCCAGTTTTCAAGTTTTACTGCAGACAATACAAATGCAAATTATGGGAAGAAAAATTATGTTTATGTTTACTTAAAGAAAGAAAATTGTGATACAGTGAAATCAAACTGCTGTGCCCATATCTTCCACAATTGCTGTAAATCTGGTATAAATGCTGTGTCAATAGATATTGAAATGTTAGTGATTAAGACTTTCAATTATTTCTCAAATTCAGCTAAAAGGATACCTCAGTTGAAAGATTTCTTTCAATTTGTTGATACAGAACACATTGCTTTGCTGAGACATGTACCTAAAATGTGGTTAAGCCTAAAGCTCACGGTAGAAAGATTGTTGAAAAATCTTCCTGCAATCATATCATACTTCTCTAATGTAGATAATTGCCCCAGATTTGTTAAAAACAACTTGATAGGTGTGAGTGGTTCAGGAAAACAACTTATTTTAGTGGAAATATATCTACAATTAACTTTTCACTTAACTGACATTTTTTCAAAGGGAGTACTCAAGTCAGAAAAAAAAATGCACTGACAATTTGTGAAATGTACTGTGTGACGGAGAAAATAAAAATGGAGTTAGAAAATAGGATAAATGATCTGTTTCTTGGTTATAAGGGGCAATGGTTGCTAGATAAATTGGAGACCTCAAATTTATCTATAGTCCGTGAGACGAGCGATTGGTACTGACAATTCCGGCGGGCAGACGGCGCTGTTGCCGAACGTGGCTCACAGCACGCGGCGCCCTGTCTGCTACACGCATTCTCTAGCAGCAGAAATAAAAGCGAGACAAAATACAAGTCGTATTGGTACGCGTGAATTTATTTAAAGTTGATGCTTGAAATATATTAACTCGAAAACTGATAAGAGCTATTTAGTACAAGTATCTAAGATGCTGAAACATAATAAAGTTATTTGTTAAACTTCACAACTGAAATGAAAACTATTTTCGCAAGTTGTTGAACATTAGCAGTTTTGGTTTCCATTGTTAAGTATTAGCATTATTAATTTGTTCTACTACAGATAATTGGTCAGTGTATTAAGAGTTATAATCTGAAGAAAGTACTCACAATATGATGATCTGGTGTTGTAGATCGATAGCAAACTCCCTCCTTACATTCCTGAATACGTTGTAGTTACTGTAATGGAAAAACACTACTCACATCACTGTCAGAATCTGATTTGACATTGTCTTCCTCAGCACTACTCGAACTATCACTGCTCTCTCCCAGATGTATAACTAAATTTTCGATGCATTCTTCCACAACCCCTTCGGTTTTGGCCGCCTCTCTGATGGCACTTGCAGTGCTGTTTACAATTTTAGCCCACGTCTCGCTTGTCACTTTATTGATAGCTGCTGGGAGGGGAGTTTCCACTTCAGAGATCGTGAATTTTTTATTGTTTGCAGCAATGTAATTTTTTATCTGCGCCCACACTCCTTCAATTGCATTGAAGTGACAGTGGTATGGAGGAAGCCGAACTATTTCATGGCCGTGCCTTTTAGCAATCTCGTCAATTACATATGTTGGAAATTGGGGTTTCTTTTGTGCCACAATTTCGAGCAGTTCCGCCTTCCTTAAATCTTCTCTGAAATCTACTTTCCGCCGTTTCAACCACTGAATGATATCGTCTTTTTTTGTTGCCAAGGTTGGTGCCTTATCGTGAACAACGGAATGATAAGGCGCATTGTCCATAACAATCACTTATGGACTTGTCAGATTCGTCATAAGCGATGTCTCGAACCATTCTTGAAATACTACACTATTCATTTCTTCATGGTAATCTCCCGTCTTTTTTGACCGAAACATTTTCAAGCAGTTTGGCACAAACCCTTTCGATGTTCCTGCATGTAAGACAATAATACGCCCTCCTTTGCCAACAGGCACTGCCATTGTCCCCTCGGGCGTTCCATCATTCCAGCCTCTACGTAAAGAATGGCTGGCATTGACCCAAGTTACGTCTAACCACACTATACTTTCGAATTCCACACCCATGATCCTGCGCAGAAATCTGCACCGCCACGCAACTACACTCCTGGAAATTGAAATAAGAACACCATGAATTCATTGTCCCAGAAAGGGGAAACTTTATTGACACATTCATGGGGTCAGATACATCACATGATCACACTGACAGAACCACAGGCACATAGACTCAGGCAACAGAGCATGCACAATGTCGGCACTAGTACAGTGTATATCCACCTTTCGCAGCAATGCAGGCTGCTATTCTCCCATTGAGACGATCGTAGAGATGCTGGATGTAGTCCTGTGGAATGGCTTGCCATGCCATTTCCACCTGGCGCCTCAGTTGGACCAGCGTTCGTGCTGGACGTGCAGACCGCGTGAGACGACGCTTCATCCAGTCCCAAACATGCTCAATGGGGGACAGATCCGGAGATCTTGCTGGCCAGGGTAGTTGACTTACACCTTCTAGAGCACGTTGGGTGGCACGGGATACATGCGGACGTGCATTGTCCTGTTGGAACAGCAAGTTCCCTTGCCGGTCTAGGAATGGTAGAACGATGGGTTCGATGACGGTTTGGATGTACCGTGCACTATTCAGTGTCCCCTCGACGATCACCAGTGGTGTACGGCCAGTGTAGGAGATCGCTCCCCACACCATGATGCCGGGTGTTGGCCCTGTGTGCCTCGGTCGTATGCAGTCCTGATTGTGGCGCTCACCTGCATGGCGCCAAACACGCATACGACCATCATTGGCACCAAGGCAGAAGCGACTCTCATCGCTGAAGACGACACGTCTCCATTCGTCCCTCCATTCACGCCTGTCGCGACACCACTGGAGGCGGGCTGCACGATGTTGGGGCGTGAGCGTAAGACGGCCTAACGGTGTGCGGGACCGTAGCCCAGCTTCATGGAGACGGTTGCGAATGGTCCCCGCCGATACCCCAGGAGCAACAGTGTCCCTAATTTGCTGGGAAGTGGCGGTGCGGTCCCCTACGGCCCTGCTTAGGATCCTACGGTCTTGGCGTGCATCCGTGCGTCGCTGCGGTCCGGTCCCAGGTCGACGGGCACGTGCACCTTCCGCCGACCACTGGCGACAACATCGATGTACTGTGGAGAACTCACGCCCCACGTGTTGAGCAATTCGGCGGTACGTCCACCCGGCCTCCCGCATGCCCACTATACGCCCTCGCTCAAAGTCCGTCAACTGCACATACGGTTCACGTCCACGCTGTCGCGGCATGCTACCAGTGTTAAAGACTGCGATGGAGCTCCGTATGCCACGGCAAACTGGCTGACACTGACGGCGGCGGTGCACAAATGCTGCGCAGTTAGCGCCATTCGACGGCCAACACCGCGGTTCCTGGTGTGTCCGCTGTGCCGTGCGTGTGATCATTGCTTGTACAGCCCTCTCGCAGTGTCCGGAGCAAGTATGGTGGGTCTGACACACCGGTGTCAATGTGTTCTTTTTTCCATTTCCAGGAGTGTACATCTGTCCTTTCCCTTTATATTTTGCGTCCGTTAAACAGTGAATAGCTGAAGCCTATGTCTTTCAACAATGTACGCAATGAAAATTTGCTCCCTTTAAAAAGATCGTCTTTCTGAAGCGACGCCTGTAATTTAGATAGAGTGGGATGTTCCCTTCTCTTATAATAGCTGTATATATGACGACGAATAGCGTCTTTCTGAAAATCGTTCAAAGCTGTCACCTGCTTATTTTTCGGTCGCTTCTTTCTTTCCAGAAAGAAGGATCCTTTATTGTATGATTATATGATAGCGGAACAAATACTGGTAGCAGTTACTTCTGTAAAATATCTGGGAGTATGCGTGCGGAACGATTTGAAGTGGAATGATCATATAAAATTAATTGTTGGTAAGGCGGGTACCAGGTTGAGATTCATTGGGAGAGTGCTTAGAAAATGTAGTCCATCAACAAAGGAGGTGGCTTACAAAACACTCGTTCGACCTATACTTGAGTATTGCTCATCAGTGTGGGATCCGTACCAGATCGGTCTGACGGAGGAGATAGAGAAGATCCAAAGAAGAGCGGCGCGTTTCGTCACAGGGTTATTTGGTAACCGTGATAGCGTTACAGAGATGTTTAATATACTCAAGTGGCAGACTCTGCAAGAGAGGCGCTCTGACCTCGCGGTGTAGCTTGCTCGCCAGGTTTTGAGAGGGTGCGTTTTTGGATGAGGTATCGAATATATTGCTTCCCCCTACTTATACCTCCCGAGGAGATCACGAATGTAAAATTAGAGAGATTAGAGCACGCACAGAGGCTTTCAGACAGTCGTTCTTCCCGTTAACCATACGCGACTGGAACAGGAAAGGGAGGTAATGACAGTGGCACGTGAAGTGCCCTCCGCCACACACCGTTGGGTGGCTTGCGGAGTATAAATGTAGATGTAGATGTAGATGGTGTGTGCAGCTTTGTTGTGCCACTCTCGTTACAATCTACACTATACTGTTCTTTCCCTATCTTTACAACAGTGTTCTTACTTATTTTCAATGCTGCTGCAGTTCTCTTCACAACCTGAACAACAGGAATTAAGGGCCCTCCTTTGTTCTTTTCTTTCTCAAAGTAATCCTTCACAGAGCACACGAATTCACGGGCCTGGGTGTGTAGCACACTTTTCTTCCTCCGTTTCACTTCTTGTGTTGGGCTGGTACTACCCGCCGCACTAGACATTGTTTACAGCGAAACATAAACAAAGAAACACTAAAAACAACAAAAACGAAATAAACTGCGAATTCAACTTCAGACAAACGACGAACGACCGCACCGCCTACACGCGAGACACTAGTAAGTTTCATAAGCGCGCGCGACCGGGTTTCAGAGCGGCAACGTGGCCCTTGCTACCCGCTCAAAGTCAGGCCGTCATTGGCTGCCTGTCCTGATTCCAAGTGAAAGAAAAACACAACTGGAACAATGCATACATAGAAAGTTTGTCTGAAATATTTAAATAAATAGTTTGATTTTGATGAGAGTAACGTATTATCCTTCATGGATTGCACGTCACAAAAAAAAAAAAAAAGGTTTCAAAATATTTTGAAATTAGCCGAATCACTTTGTATTCTTGATTTCCTTAGTGTAGATAATATATATTCAGAGGTCGCTGTGGTTTCTGATTTGTTTTGGGAAGGAAGGGAATGGCCATTTGAAAGCAAATTTAGCTACTATGCAAGTGTTTTAGTTACATTAGTTTCGATTATATTCCCTTCAAAAGCATTCATGGAGGGAGTTTTCTCCATTATGAACATTAAATGGAAGGATGAGCAAAACACATGTTCAGCTGATCTAATAAAAAATGAATCGTACACTTATTCCAATTATGATGGAAGTTCTAGTGATTTTTATAAGACAGTACTTTATTTATTTATTTATCTTACAGCTCGAAACATGTCTTTAACATGCATGGGAAATGTTATAATAATTACATTTAGATTATTGATACACAATATAAATAGATTACATGCTATTAAGTAAAAGATCATTTACGTATATTTAACATAGCATTCCTAAGGTCAAATCATACTGTATGGGCACTTCAGTATAAGCCATTTTTTAACTCATTTTTAAAAATTCTACCACTAAGCTGTTTCAGGTTGTTTGGCAGAGAATTATAAAATATTGCTCCCTTAATGAAAAAAATGTGAAGAATTGCACGCTCCACTGAAAAGTACTTCTCTTCATTGTATTGGGTGTATTATGCAGAAAATGTGAAAAAAAATGTCAGTGTTAATAAATGTGTTTCTACTTTCCCTCACTCAAATCTGGCTACTCTAGCACAGGAAGCACGTTTTGTAAGAAATGTCTATCCCAATGTGGGTTAATCTGCATTTGTGATGTATTGAGAATTATTTCACCATTTTATAAATTAAGGTTGTTAGAAATAAGCAGTACCAATTGTCTCACTGACTTATTACTTTGTGTTTTAATAAAGCTATATGTAGTTTCTATTGGTCATTTTACAAATAAGTATTCGAAGAAAATTCTTTTTCAGTCCATTGTTGAGTGCTAATGCTGAAAATGGGAAGAGGGGAAGGTAGGAGAGTGGCAACAGCTAATATCCGATTGCAGGCAGGCATTATAGTCTCAGAAACGTTTGGGACCACTAGTCTAAAAGAGCAATGAATTGTATAGGTATTTGTAACAACAGATAATGTGTTAAACAGGGGCTATTTAGTATCAGAAGTTAGAAATATTACAAAAGAAAACTGCACTTACCATATTTACGCTTCTTTCTCCACATGTATTTTATAAAACTTACAAAACAATTACTAATAGTACACTTCTGACGTCAATTATTAGTCGAGAGAGAATTAAATATTGCACCGAACAATTACGAGTTACATCACAATTGCTACAGTGCCTCGTATCAATAAACAATTAACCGTCAATCGGAGACTAACTAAGTGCGCAAACAAGTCATTACAATAGCGTGGAAAACGAAATCTGATTCGTCAAATGCATAGGGCGAGACGTCACGGGAATTCCCCCCGTATGGGAAAAGAGGAACTGACACTTCGCTACGGGCTCGTCTTCTTTCTACTTGGAAACATGGGGAAGTCCCTTTGCAAGTACATACCGGTACTTGTTACAGTGGTTCGAAACCGCAGATTTTTTTTTAATTTTAATTCCAAGGGTAAGATATACACGGCGCTGTAATGAGATAATTCAAACAATAATAACTGTGGCCTGCGAAGCACACATGAAATTGAGAGTGAACACGAGGTGGCTGAATTAGACGCCAACCTGGAGGTGCAGCTCACATGTGGCTCCAACTTCGCACTACCGCTCCATCTGTCCTGCTTGCATAGATATTGCTTCCCGCATTTCATCAGGCTATGAAAGTGCCAACTGAAACGAAGCTTAACGGCTGATATTCAGATAATATTTTTCCTTTAATACCAAAGTATCCGTACGTTTCGAAGACAAATCGATGTGATTACGTGCGGCGGGTTCGACCTGTTTATTGTCATAGTAACAATAATGGCACCTGCGCATTTGAATAATCTCATGAGATGTTTTCGTAGATACATCAGAGTACCAGGGCAGTCAGGTTTATTCATCTTAAGTTGAAGGTATGAGGTCTGCAGCAGGCAAGAAAACTGTACAGGCTGCTTCACCCAAGGTGCGGTATATGGAATTGCGAATTCCATTTTTGAAAATGTTAGATTTCTTTGTGCACTGCAACATTGTGACGTTAGTTTTAAGCCAGTGATGCCATTGTGCACTGAACAAACTTTTATCTTCATTGTGTAAAGATTAGTACATACTCTTATCTCTGTTCACAGTCTCGATAACCTTGTATGTTTAGACAAGAATTAATTAGAAACTGTGTAGCAGGGTGCCGAAAACGAATCTTATAAATAGTACATGTTAACGTTTCAAATCCGACTAGAGTTGGGAGCTAAGATTGCGCTGTTTTGTCTTAAGAAAGATCCTGAAAAACCAAAGTAAATAAAGAAAAAGAAAGCATTAGTCAACTTTTGCCATTTCTGAAGTACAGCTGAATACCGTCACACTTGAAAATTGTAACAAAAAATGTGAACCAGAACGAATTTTGCATCATCGGCAATTATTAATAAACACGAGATTTTTAATTCGTATGGTCTGTAAAAAGTAATAATTTTGCAGTACAGAATTGCAAAGAGTGAAATATGGTACTGAAACGCGACTGTAGCAAAAATTGATCTCTTAAGACAGATCTTCACGTTTTATGTGCTAAGTCTCATACGCAAATTCTTGTGCACATGATTGGTACTTAAATATCATTCTAATAACAACACTGACAAAGCTAATGCTGTACTTAAAGTTAGGTCGACTGAGTGATTTTTTTTGGACTCATTTGGCAAGATTATGGAAGCAAGATCATGTTTTATGTGTTAATAATGTGTAGGTGAATAGTGCCAGTAAAAGTTTTTGTACAGTACTTGTAATATAGGAAAAGACAGCCTATCCAATGCCTTACAATATGTAGCCTTTACGATAGTGTTTTTTATAATTTACTACCGCATTTACATGTAGGTCTTAAAATTTTGTTTAAATACTTATTCTTTGAATCATGTGACTACTGCACACACTCACACACACACACACACACACACACACACGATTCGTACAATAAATTATATGTATGTGTATGTAGTTTTATATTCACATATAAGTTAATGTTATTTTCATACACTATTTCAAATAGGTATGAATTTTTTTCCCTCAGTTATTTGTATCATGTAAGTTTTGCCGTTATATCTTCACAATTTTCCAATCATCGTGTCCCTTCTCCTTGTAAATATTTTCGTATGTTCCTCTCCCTGCCAATTCCATGGAAAACCTACTCTTTTTTTTTTACCTAATCAGTCCACCTCAATTTTCAGCATTCTTGTATAGCACTACATCTCAGTTCTCTTTTCTTCCTTTTTTTCCCCACTCAATCATTTACTTCAGTACAATGCTCCACTCCAGACATAACATTCTCAGAAATGGCTTCCTCAAATTAAAGCCAATGTTTGATACTGGTTGACTTCATTTGGCAGGAATGCCCTCTTTGTATGTGGCAGGCTACTTTTCATGTCCTCCTTGCTTCATCTGTCATGTGTTACTGTGCTTCAAGGCTAGCAGAGTTCCTTAATGTCGTCTACTTCGTAGTCCCCAGTTTTGATTAAGATCGTTGGTATTCTCATTTCTACTGCTCCATATTACTTTTGTCTTTCTTCGGCTTACCCTCAATCCATAGTGTGTGGTCATTAGGCTTCATACCATTCAACAGGTCTGGCAATTGTTCCCCACTTTCATTTAGAATAACAATGCCATCAGCGTACTGTATCATTGATACCCTTTCATCCTGAATTTTAATCCCACGCCAGGCTTGTTATTACCATCAGTGCTTCTACAGTGTATAGATTGAACAGTTGAGGTTCATTTTTGGTCTTCCATTCTTATTGTTCCCTCTTGGTTCTTCTATATACAGTACACTGCCTGTCTTTCAGTATAGGTTGAACCTATTTTCCTGAGAATTTGGAACATCTTGTACCATTTTAGATTGTTGAATGCTTTTTCTACTTCAAAAAATTCACTGAATGGGCCTTGATTTTTCTTAAGGTGTGCTTTCATTATCAAGCACATCGGAGCTGCCTGTCTTGGTCCCCTTGCCTTCCCCAAAGACAAACTGATCATCATTTAGCAGACCCTTATTTTTTGTTTTCATTCATTTGTATTGTATTCTTTTCAGCAGCTTTATTGTTTGAGCCAAAAAGCTGATTGTGTGGTAGTTCTTGCAGTTATGTGCCCTTGCTATATTGGGGATTGTGTGCTTGATATTTTTCCGAAAGTATGATGATGTTTCTCCAGACTCAAAGATTCTATGAACAAACTTGAATAACCATTTTCTTGCCACTTACTCCAATGATTTTAGAAATTCAAAAGAAATTTTATCTTGGTATGTATATATGCTTAATAAAATATTCTCATTCATTTACATATTTACTATAAATTTTTTGCACTAAATAATTCTTAAGAAGTTTCTGGGGGTGGCTTCACACTTTTAATATGCCATAAACTCTTAGGTGGATATTTTATAAATTGTACACCTGCAGGGAGATCTATACTTTTTTATGCTGATGGTAAAAGGCAACGCCAGAAGTCTGTGTTAATATGTGTGAAATATTTGTCACTCCATGTTTCCATTATGTTTGAATTTCTTGTTTCAAACTCAGGGGAAGCTGCATTGAAATATTCAAGAATAATATCAAATTTTTCTATGCCCACTGTGCAAACGACTTTCAAGAACATTGTGTAATTATAATTCCAAGTGTTTTGCTAAGTTTGGTTGCTTTTATTTTACAACAGGCCTATTTTCGCTGAATTGCCATCATTATGTTGTGTCTGACAGTTTTGATATCCCTCCATGCAGTATTGGTGGTTCTGTTATATTCTGTTTGCATGTTCTGTTTCTTTCTATTTGCTTGTTGGTTACATTCAGTTGGTGTTATTGTAGTAATACTGGTTGGTTACCATCTTATCTGACATATTACTTTATGTAGTTGTCAGATTATATTCTTTATGTCATTATTTTTGTGATAGCTTGTTTGATGTACAATCCAGCAATATTGATACAGTACTAGCATTACAGCATGTCCTCGTTTCTCACCAATCACTTGGCCTTAATTTGTGTTAACTTCTTTGGTCTCATTATTTTTTCTCAGTAACTGTTCCTTTCTTCACTTCCTTTTACTTTTTGATGTCTTTTATTTTCTGACCTGTCTATTTTTCCCTGCTCCCCCACCTCACCTGTCTACCATGTACGATGCACTTAGCTTTCTGCTCTTACTAACTAACGCATGATATTTTGCACTAATCTCTGTCTTGCATATTACCCTGTCTGCCACCTTTTAGATCCCAGTTTTTCAAATCTCGTCCAGTGTAGTCTCCAACAATCTGCCTTTCCTTCTCATCCCATGTGGGAAGTCTCCCCTGACCTGGGGTTCTTTGCAACTTTCCCGAACTCTCCATCAGTTCTTTTCCTTCACTACTCTTCCTCCCACCTTCAATCCTTCTGCCAAATGAAGGTGCCACTGGCTCCAAAAATTTGCATATTTCTTAAACCCTTGTATAATAATGAAAACAATCAAGTGTTGACAAAATTATTTAATTGGATGGATAAAAAAATATACTCACCAAGGCAGCAGAAAACACACCTAAAAGATGGTTGTAATTGGCAAGCTTTTGGAGCCAGTGGCTCCTTCTGCAGGCAGGACGGTCGAAAAAGAAGGAAGAGGTATGAAGGGAAAGAACTGGAGAAGTCTAGAAAAGGGGATACATTGTGGGAAAGTCACCCAGAACCATGGATCAGGGGAGACTTACCGTACGGGAAGGAAAGGAGGATCTTTCCTTTTTGGCAAATGCAGACAGTGTACTCGGCTGCTGAAAGGGGGAAACTAAATGAAACACAATATATTGTTACAATATGCACAAATCATATTATTATCTTATAGCAGTTGACTTTGTAAGAGCTATGTTTACATCATGATCATACACCCATCGAAACAGTTCCGTAGGAGAAACTGGTTAGTGAAAGAAATTGGTCAATGACTGGATGAAAAAGATGGAAATGAAGCACTAATCCCATAAATACAAATATTATGATTATGCTGAAAATTATTTTTCGACTACATACTGTTCAGATTCGTAGAATGCATAACTGTAACTTGTAAATGTTGACATACTTCAATACATGTTATGCACAGCATTTGCAAATGTCCAAAAAGATAGAAAATATACTTTTATTCATTGAGCTATAGACTGAAATTATGAGGGATGATTGTCTGACTGGGAATGCAACTGCCAAAATTATATATCCTGAGGTGACAAAGTCATGGGATAGCGATATGCTCATATACAGATGGGAGTAGTAATGCATACACAAGGTATACTTGTAAAAGGGCAGTGAATTGGCAGACTTGTCATTTGTACTCAGGTGATTGATGTGAAAAGATTACCAACTTGATTATGGCTACACAACAGGAATTAACAGACTCTGAATGAAGAATGGTGGTTGGATCTAGATGCATGGGTTGTTCCATTTTGGAAATCATTAGGGATTTCAGTAGTCAAGATTCACAGTGTAAAGAGTGTGCCAAGAATACAAAATTTCAGGTATTACCTCTTACCATGGACAATGTAGTGGCCAATGGTCTTCACTTAATGACTGACACTGCATGGAATAACCACAGAAATCAGTGTGGGACATACTACTAATGTATCAGTTAGGAAAGAGCAGCGAATTTGGTTTTAATGGGCTGTGGCAGCAGAAGACCGGCACTAGTCCCTTTGCTAACAGCATGACATCACATGCAGTGACTCTCCTGGGCTCGTGACCTTGTATGTTGGACTCTAGATGACTGGAAAACCATGGCCTGGTCAGATGAGTCTTGATTTCAATTGGTAAGAGCTACATGGAATGGGCTGGGTGCTCTGTCCAGCTAAACCGATCATTGCCTGGAAATAATTATGTTCCTCTATTTGGAGACCATTTGTAGTCATTCATGGACTTAATGTTCCCAAACAATGATGGAATTTTTATGAGTGAGAATGCACCATGTCATGGGCCACAGTAGTTTGCAATTACACTACTGGCCATTGAAAGTGCCACACCAAGAAGAAATGCAGATGATAAACGAGTATTCATTGGACAAATATATTATACTAGAACTGACATGTGATTACATTTTCATGCAATTTGGGTGCATAGATCCTGAGAAATCAATACCCAGAACAACCATCTCTGGCCGTAATAACGGCCTTGATTCGCCTGGGCATTGAGGCAACAGAGCTTGGATAGCGTGTACAGGTACAGCTGCCCATGCAGCTTCAACACGATACCACAGTTCATCAAGAGTAGTGACTGGCGTATTGTGACGAGCCAGTTGCTCGGCGACCATTGACCAGAAGTTTTCAATTGGTGAGAGGTCTGGAGAATGTGCTGGCCAGGGCAGCAGTCAAACATTTTCTGGATCCAGAAAGGCCCGTACAGGAACTGCAACATGCGGTCGTGCATTATCTGCTGAAATGTAGGGTTTCGCAGGGATCGAATGAAGGGTAGAGCCACAGGTCGTAACACATCTGAAATGTAACATCCACTGTTCAAAGTGCGAACAACAGGTGACCGAGACGTGTAACCAGTGGCACCCCATACCATCACGCCGGGTGATACGTCAGTATGGCGATGGCAAATACACGCTTCCAATGTGCGTTCGCTGCGATGTCGCCAAACACGGATGCGACCATCATGATGCTGTAAACAGAACCTGGATTCATCCGAAAAAATGACGTTTTGCCATTCGTGCAACCAGGTTCGTCGTTGAGTAGCTACACCATCGTGGGCGCTCCTGTCTGTGATGCAGTGTCAAGGGTAACCGCAGCCATAGTCTCCGAGCTGCACGATCAGGGATCAAGACGTGGCTGCACAATCCATTACAGTCATGCGGATAAGATGACTGTCATCTCGACTGCTAGTAATACGAGGCCATTGGGATCCAGCACGGCATTCCGTATTACCCTCCTGAACCCACCGATTCCATATTCTAACAGTCATCGGATCTCGACCAACGCGAGCAGCAGTGTCGCGATACGGTAAACTGCAATTGCGATAGGCTACAATCCGACCTTTATCAAAGTCAGAAACGTGATGGTACGCATTTCTCCTCCTTACATGAGGCACAAAACAATGTTTCACCAGGCAACGCCGGTCAACAGCTGTTTGTGTATGAGAAATCAGTTGGAAACCTTCCTCATGTCAGCACATTGTAGGTGTCGCCACCGGCGCCAACCTTGTTTGAATGCTCTGAAAAGCTAATCATTTGCATATCACAGCATCTTCTTCCTGTTGGTTAAATTTCGTGTCTGTAGCACGTCATCTTCGTGGTGTAGCAATTTTAATGGCCAGTAGTGTAGTTTGATGAACATTGTGGGCAATTCGAACGAACTATTTGGTCATCCAGATTGCTTGACATGGGACGTACTCGAGAGGTCAATTTGTGCACAAAATCCTGCACTGGCAACACTTGCACAATTATTGATGGCTGTAGAGGCAGCATGGCTCAGTATTTCTGCAGGGGACTTCCAGTGACTTGTGGAATCCATGCCGTGTTAGACCATAATGTTCACGTTCTGAAAATCCCCATTTGTGTTAAGCGAAACTGCTGTATTCTCCCAGAGTTACTGTTTGGGCTGTGGTATACAGCAGATTCATTTTTAGACATTTTTTCATATAAGAAACAATCACTAGCAAATGTTACATTGCAATTTTGGAACAATTTGGTGCCATACAGCTAGTGTTTGAGGAATGATGGGACACCGAGTGGTTCGTGCAAAATGTGGCCTAACCACATCACACCAAACAGGCACTTCACTTTCTTGATGAGTACTTTGAAAATACAGTCATTGTGTTGGATTATTGCAAATTTACTAGTGCAGGGTTGGATTGGCCTCCTTATTTGCCCGATCAGAGGCTTGTGATTACTTTTTGTGGGCACATTCAAAGACACTGTTTACAGAAACCATCCCATCAAGCTGAATCAGCTTGAATCAGCAATCTGTGTAGCATCTGAATTCATTTCCATTGAGACACTACAGGATGTGATTGAAAATTTCATTGTTCATTTGCACCAACTCCATACTGCGAGTGGTGGACATTTTGATAATACTGTGATATGATTTGTCATGCCTGCTTGCACATGGTGAATTTAAATATGCACACTGATACAGTACGAGCTGCATAGCACACAGCAATATCTGTTTGAGAGTTTTTCTAATTATTTCTAAAATCCTGAACAATAAATATACTGTTTGTTTTAGCCATCTGTTCAATTTTAGTTTTTGAGGTACTTTAATTTTGAGATCAGGGACTCCCTCACCGGATACCCTGTACATTTGCAGGACCAGTTATAAGTTACAGAAATGAGATGTTTCTACTTCAGCTTGCCAGATCATTGTTCTTAATTATAATGTGGAAACATTTTTGTAATAAATTTTTTATTTCAACCCCAATGTTCTCCTCGATATGACAACTCATTTCAGATCTAAATTAATAGCACAGATTTAAACAGAAGTGAAGAATGTTGTGAAAAGGATATGAAAAGAGAAGATGCATTTGGAAATTTTGGTAAGACAGATGGTATAGCAAGTTCTGTGTGTGATTTTGGGTAAGTTTGAATATAATTGAGATATGATTGTATTACGTTTTAGTTTAAATGTCTATTGAAGCACTATCCTAAAGCATGAACGGAGTTATGCTAATACACAAATATTTTTAATGTTTAATTCCAACAACTGTTAACACATGAATACAGTTTGTGTTCATGTGAGGAGATATGTCAGAATAACAAACAAGATTATTTGTTTCATACTTAATGTTTGCCTGTTGAGTTAAAAAGGATAATTGCACTATGAACAATAGGTGAAGTTGAGCAACTTCTTCTCTTCATTTTTTCAAGTTGTTTTCATTATTTGCTAATGGATAGTGTTGTTACATTCAGAGTATGATTCATAACATGTCACTTTCTATTGCATGGACAGTTTGCCTCAACCAAAGACAAGCGTCTGCATGCCTTGATTAAGGTAGGAGCTGATGAAGAAGAGTAAGTTAGTGAGAATGAATCTAGATGCAGACTTTTATGTGGCTTCTGCTAGAGAGTGGTAGCCCGACAACTAGACAAAAGCTGGTGTAGTTGTGAAGTGGTTTCAGGATGAATGTACATGGACAAAACCTTTGTTTTTGTAGCTATGATTGTAACAAATACTTCATTTCACATGGTTACATAAAAAATGGTAGAATGTAAAAAACTGAGCTTTTATTTCTTCACCTTACATAAAAATTTATATTTGATGGAAGAGTTGTGTGTTTTGTGTAGTTCCTATGTTTATGTTGATGTAGAATATAAGAAAAGTTAAAACATTGTCTGCAATAACTCAGTATTCAATAATATCACAAGTGACACAATTTCAACAATGTAGGAAAAGACAGCTTGCTACTTACCTTAAAGAACAACAATGTAGGAAAACTGCAAAGAAGTTACAGAATTTAGTTACTGTTTTCTGTTATTCTTTATGGTGTAAGAATATGGTGAAGAATGGACTTTCAAAGTCATACAGTGTTTGTGTGTGCAGTTTCCTGTATGCTTAAGATGCCAATAGTCGCATATGAATCTTGGAGTGTAACATTATAGAGCACACCTATTATTTTAGACTGGGAAATATAAAGTAAGACATTACGATCTGATGTTTTTCCGGCATATTTCTAGCTTGTACAATTCTTGGGTGTCTGCTCAGGTCATATCATAAACTCTTCATGATATTTTGGCAATCTGAGTCACTGTCATCTTCAAGTGGTTCCAGATGACTGCTGCTCCACTCTTGTTGGCATCCTGTATACATTGGCCATTACTGCTTCCATCATTCCACTCCTGTTGCTATCTGTGCAGGCATTGCTATGGTGGTGGCAATGGTGAGGATAGTGGTGTTCAGCTGCGAACTGTGATCTCTATTGTCCAGGCCATTGCTGTCATATGCAGATCACAATGTACAGGAACACTTTTCTTTCTCTAGTCTCAGTGCAGGATTCCACACCAGACTTAGCACTATGTTTGTTAATTAGACCATGTTGGATCCTAATTCCAGTGGCCTCTTTAATAACGCAGTCCCAGAAGGAGGAAGAATGCAGAAGTCTCTTGTTTTTATCATAATCTGTGATATGGCCAAATTTTTTTCTGTGATTGGCCACGGCTGATTTGGGGCTCTGACGTAATTTATGTTCACGGCACCTCTCTATTACCATGCATACAGTTTCACAGTTTTTGCTTGTTGACACTAGCAGAGTATTTCGTGGACCTCTGGTTTGTGAAGGCCTAGATCCTTCTTTACTGAATCTAGTAGTGTCATGGTCTTACAGAGTTGGACGAAATGCACATTTTAGCATTGTGTCACCAAAGATTCTGTCAAGTTTTGTTGCAGGTATTGCCAACAAACGGGATTCACACTAGTGATTTGTGCTTTTTGTTCTTGCTGTTGCCTAGATACAACCTGTCTAAATGCATGCCTTCTCTGCTTGCTACTGTACCCATGTCTTCAGAATGTTATCACCAGGTGCTTCAGCTCAGTTGGAAGGCTGTGAACAAGCACGTGTGAAATGCCTTCTTGCTGCGAGTTGTGCTGACTACTGGAGGCATGTAAATACAGACCAGTGTGTGTAGGTTTTCTGTACACATAGTGTCCCAGCTTGTCATTTGGTTTCCATTTCACCAAGATGTCACGAAACAGGAAGGTACCATTCTTTTCCACCTCCATGATAAACTGTTTGTTGGGGTGAAGCGAGTTGAGATGACGAGAAATTCACTTCATCTTCGAGATCACACGACAAATGTGTCATCCATATAAGAGTAAAAATAAGCTGGCTCCTCCTTGAAATCTTCCTTGCGCAAATTCACCACAACTGGCAACAGAGTACATCGTGGCAATGACATCTGTTAATATTAATTTCACCAAGCAATGTGGAGCAGTGGTTAGTACACAGGACTCGCATTTGGCAGAGCAATGGTTCAAACCAATGTCCGGCCATCCTGATTTAAGTTATCTGTGATTTCCCTAAATTGCTCCAGGCAAATGCCAGAATGGTTTCTTTGAAATGGCACAGCCGATTTCCTTCACCATCCTTGACACCATCCGTGCTTATGTTTCATTTCTAGTGACTCAATGTCAGTGGGCTGTTAAACCTAATCCTCCTACTTTTTTTAGTAATAATTTTCTTCAAACAGGAAATATGTTGAATTTAGCACAAACTCGAAGAGTCTTGTCATATTGGTTTTGAATTTCTTGCTTACCAGCTCCATGGAGTCCTCTAGTGGTAACCTGAAGAAGAGGGACACAGTGTCGAAACTCAACAACAGGTCACTATTCACTAAGTGTATTTCTTGTAGATGTTGTAGGAAATGAATGGAATTACAGATGTGATGTTTGCATTTCTCACAGATGGGCTCGTGGGAGCAGTTGAGCATTCAGCAAAGCCATATGTTGCTGCTCTTATGTTACTGACTATGGGATGCTGTGGAATGATGTTCACAATTGGTAGTGATGTTGGAGTCTAGGTGAAGTTGAGTCCTTCCCTGAGAACCAACATTGCTGCATTCTTGGTCGTTCTCCATGTAAGGTTGAGTGCAATTCACTTAGGTGGCCCTTGCAGGATTTTTCATCAAGCTGCAAGATGTTCTACTTTGACACCTGTTTAGTTGTAGATTTCCTCATGTGCTGTCTGCCTTTGCTCAAAGACAGTGTCATCCCACTCCCTTGAAGTGGGAGAAAGTGCTGAAGCCAAACTGAGGTGGATATCCAATAGTTTTTTTTAGAGGTGGAATCTAGGCAGTGGCAAGTACATTGGATTCACTCTCTTGCCAGCTGCCAAGCTGGCTCAATTTATGATGCAAATGGCCACTGCAATCATTATGTGGAGAGATACCTTGGTGAAATGTGGTATCAAAGTACTGTCTCGACATCTGAGCAGGAATGCAATTGAGTAGAGCAGCTGCTCCCCCTTGTTCTGCATCTTGTCCAACATCTTCATTTGTTGAAGTACATCCCCCCCCCCCCCCCCCAAAAAAAAAGGTACTTGAAATGTGATCTAATGTTTAGATGTTTAGCTGACATATCTCTAACTTGTAGAATTCTCAGGTGTCTGTGCAGGTCACATTGTAAGTTCTCCATTATAGTTTGGCAAACAGATTCATTGACATCTGATGACTGCTGCTCCACTCTTTTTGGTGTCCTATACAGGATATCCCAAGAGGAATGGTCTGTATTCAGGGATACGAGAGGAATGATCATTTTAAATAAAAACCCCCGTAAACATGGGCTCTAAAATGGAGCTCAAGATCTTTGAGACTGAAAAAGTTTGGGAGAGATACTGAGTTTGAGTATATAAAAGTGCTCATTATACTGTAGCAAGTTGGCAAAAACGTTTATCAAGGTTTAAAAACAAATCGTTTAGCTGTTCTGCTGTCCATGAGGGAGGTTCAGAAAAACTACAGACAAATAATGGCCAAAAAATCTCAAAGACTATCAGGGCCTGAGATCGAAATGATGTTATGACGTAAAAAGAAATTTTATTTTGAACATTATTTAGGGATTACAGCTAATGTAGAATCACAAAAAAGGTATTCACCAAAAACTGCAGTGCAGTTAATGTTTCCCAGTTTTTGCTGGAGAATATTGTGGTTTGAAAATTTTCCATCATTATCCTGAAATAAAGAAGATTTTAGGAGATACAATGCACTGATATCCTCTTCGCATGCATACAATGCGTTTTCTTTAGTGTATCACAATTGCAAATTGAAAGTCAAATAAACTTTCCGATGAACTTTTTTTTATGTCAAGTTCTGAAAATTAATTTAAAAGCAACAAAAAAATACATAAATTGCTTAATATATGACAACAAATTGGAATGATAGGTTTCATTGTATTTTGAACTTGTATATTATTTGTAATGTATTTTCTTCACAGACGATGTTAAATATTTTGATCCATGTGAGTGAATAATGTTTCGATTTTTATTTGGTATTGAATACAAGTTGTTACAAGTATTTGTTATGTGTCATTCAAATAAATTTTGCCCAACTCTGGCTGCAAAGGGAAGTCATAGTGCATGCGCACACTGCGGGTGTGCGGCCTGTTTGCAAGTGAGTGCAAACGCATGACATCTGCATGGCTGTGGACAAGTGCTCACTCGGCTGTGTCACACTCTCTTGGCTGTGTCATTAACCGAGGTCATCTTGGACAACTTGCCCAGTGTTCTATACAGTTATGGCAATGAACTACACAGATGAATGGCCAGCACCTAACAGTGCCCAAGAACCCGTTACATATCTCAGCTATTGAGCTGTAGAACATGTTACCCAACATAATATTTGTGTCCTCAACACTGACATCACAACTGATGTCATCTCCATGCCCCTTGTTCTTCATCTTTTATGGAAATGGGACTACCAAGACATCCTTAGTTTCCATAAAACACATGACCTTAATTTCTGCTATAATTTTTTCTCTACCTACCTACATCTCCACTCCCATTCCCATAGTATTCCAGGCACCCACTTTCCTTATCTCATTCTCATATTCCAAATTCTCTGCCTGTTCTATTTTCAGAGCATTTCCCCCACTGTGCACACTGTGACTTTGGGAAAGTGCCAACTGCTTCCACTACATGGTCCATACCTGCATGATTTTTCTGAACTGTCTCTTTTGATAATCCTCTCTCTGGCCATCTCCCACTCCCCCCCCCCCCTTCCCTCCCTCTCTCTCTCTCTCTCTCTCTCTCTCTCTCTCTCTCTCTATCTATCTATCTATCTATCTATCTACTGATAACTCACTTTGGCCCATCTGTGATCAATGGAAGTCAGCTGACTTCATATTACTCCACAATGTTTTTGCTTATTGCCAACCTTAGCTTTGTAATGGTGTTGGATGCCATGATAATAACTAATTGTTATGAATATAGTGTTGATCGGTGTGCATTGTTGAGCACGAGTGTCAATATTACTTACAAAAATGAGCAAAGAAGCTGTACCTGTTCCATCTAACAACTCACCATCAAGTTTTGTGTCACTTCTGTGAGGCATTAATTCATTACATGTTCATTTTTTTATAAGCTATAAGCTGGCTGCTCCAAGAAAAGGATTCAATGTTTGTCTCTGTAGCCAGTGTGCTACGAGCTCATCACAAGCTTCTGCTCCTAGAATCTTCTGGTCGGGGGCCAAGTAAAAAAAACTGCTATCTATGTCCTCATCATATGCTCCAGCCATGATCCGTGTTCACTCCTCTTTGGCTGTAGCACATGCAGGCAGACTAGATCTAAAAACTTTGCTAGGAATCATACTGTTCTATGTATTTGTCTTCTACTCATTGCCCCATTTGGTCAGTGATTGGTGATACATCCTCATCTAGATATTTATAGCACATGATCACTGACATTAAAAAAAATTAAATGTCACTTGGACCCATGAAACACATGAAGTAACTTGTGATCAACAAGATATTGTCCAAATAAACTATGACAAAATTAAGGTATAGCAGTAAGTGTACTTATCAATAGCAGCTAATAATCAGATAGATGCAAAGAAAGACTGCTGACTCACAGGCTTTAGGAGCCAATGATCCTTCATGTTTTAAAATTAGAAAAGGTAATATTCAGTAAATGAAAGAATCACAAAAGCAATAAGTATATTTAATAGAAAGTACAATAATGACTATGACAGTTGAAAAAAAAAAGGATAAACTAAATGTGGAGTATAGAAAAGAAAGGTTCCACGTGTGGACTCTACAAAACAAAACTTGTCAATGAAACAGAACAAGAAGTGCGCACATCAAAAAAAGTTTTGGATCACTTCAGTTCCGAAAGTTCCGGAACCTGTACAGAAAATTGGAATAGAGATCAACATAAACATCATTTCTGCCCTTTTTATTGCTCATGAAAACCACACATTGCACATTGTACCACCATACAGCGAGACCTTCAGAGATGGTGGTCCAGATTGTTGTACACACCGGTACCTCTAATACCCAGTAGCACGCCCTCTTGCATTGATGCATGTCTGTATTCGTTGTGACGTACTATCCACAAGTTCATTAAGGCACTGTTGGTCCAGAATGTCTCACTCCTCAATGGCAATTTGGCGTAGATCCCTCAGAGTGGTTGGTGGGTCACGCCGTCCATAAACAGCCCTTTTCAATTTATCCCAGGCATGTTTGATAGGGTTCATGTCTGGAGAATATGCTGACCACTTTGGTCGAGCGATGTCGTTATCCTGAAGGACATCATTCACAAGATGTGCACGATGGGGACGCGAATTGTCATCCATAAAGACAAATGCCTCGCCAATATGCTGCCGATATGGTTGCACTGTCAGTCGGAGAATGGCATTCATGTATAGTACAGCCGTTACAGCGTCTTCCATGACCACAAGCAGCGTATGTCAGCCCCACATAATTCCACCCCAAAACAGCAGGGAACCTCTACCTTGCTACACTCGCTAGACAGAGTGTCTAAGGCATTCAGCCTGACCAGGTTGCCTCCAAACACATCTCCGACGATTGTCTGGTTGAAGGCATATGCAACACTCATCAGTGAAGAGAACAAGATGCCAATCTTGATTGGTCCATTCAGCATGTTGTTGGGCCTATATGTACCACGCTGCATGGTATTGTGGTTGCAAAGATGGACCTCGCCATGGATATCGTGAGTGAAGCTGCGCATCACGCAAACTATTGCACAGGCTTGAGTCATAATACAATGTCCTGTGGCTGCACGAAAATTATTGAACATGGTGGCGTTGCTGTCAGGGTTCCTCTGAGCCATAATCCATAGGTAGCAGTCATTCACTGCAGTATTAGCCCTTGGGCAGCCTGAACGAGGCTTGTCATTGACAGTTCCTGCCTCTCTGTATCTCCTCCATGTCTGAACAACATCGCTTTGGTTCACTCTGAGACTCCTGGACACTTCCCTTGTTGAGAGCCCTTCCTGGCACAAAATAACAATGCAGATGCGATAGCACAATGGTGTAGACCATCTAGGCGTGGTTGAACTGCAGACAATACGAACCATGTACCTCCTTCCTGGTGGAATGACTGAAACTGATCAGCTGTCGTACCTCCTGTGCCTAATAGGTGCTGCTCACACATGGTTGTTTACATCTCTGGGTGGGTTTAGTGACATCCATGAACAGCCAAAGGGACTGTGTCTGTGATACAATGTCCACAGTCAATGTCTGTCTTCAGGAGTTCTGGTAACCGGGGTGAGGCAAAACTTTTTTTGATGTGTGTATAAGTGGCAGAGAGGACTGCCCATATATCACTAAATTTGAATGAAGTATAAAAGTAATAGTGCATAGTGAAAGACAGAGGCAAAAAGAACAAAGACAGCAACAGAACCTGAAAGTGCAAGAAAAAAGAATGAAACAGCAGAGAGGAGAAAAGGAGGAGATGTAGTGAAAATGTAAAACAGGGGTCTGCAACAAAGGTTAGAATTGGGAGAGGGAGAGCCAAGTAATGAGGCATTGGAATTACAAAGTGATGCAAATACCACAATGTCTGCCACTATTGTACAGCACGTGTTGTACTAGGTGATATTTATTACCATTATAATCTGTGAATTCAGTCTTATTCGTAGAGTGAGATGATCAGGCTGACAAAATAAAGTGAACCATTATTGTTCATCAGTTTGCAGGTAGAGGATTGAAAGGCCTTAAGACTAAAGTTATGTTAACTGTATAGGATAAGTGATTGCTGTCAGCCCCTTAGGATTGTCTATGGTTTATGTCTGAATCATGCCCTAGGTGGAGAGGAAATTCATAGTTATTATGATGCACTATCTTGTGTACTTAGTGTGTGTGGGTAGGCTGATGTAGCCCTAAGTGAAATTTGTTCATTCTCCTGGATATATTGTCACAGAAGAAGTACTAGACTGTTTCATCAAGGGTCTTGAGTTCAAAACTCACCTGAAGTGTAAACTTTTAATTTCTATGAGAACGAAGTTTTTCGCGGCGGCACTTATGTATAAAATATTCTTGGTATTCTTGCCGCGTCAGTTCTAGATAAAATCTCGAGCTTTCGACGATTACCTCCATCGTCATAGTCAGGAGCTGACTGTCTCTACTGCTGCTATGGTAGCCTCTATATAGCCCGAAGACGGCTTCTGATTGGTCGGATTCGAATGGATGCTGTTCATGTGTTCAATGAATTCTTTAAAAGCTTCTTCGCCGTGTGGCCAGATCATAAATGTATCGTCAACGTAACGATAAAATAAGGACGGACGGAGGGGAGCCGAATTTAGTGCACGTTCTTCAAAATTCTGTCGCTGTTCACAAAAGTTCCTGTGGAGGACACTTTGAAAATGCTGGCGGATCTCTTTCCTCCTGAAACTATAAAATTGTTCCGGCACGTGATGACGACCACCTACTTCTTGTATGGTAATAAATTTTATGAAATGACAGACGGTATGGCAATGGGCTCTCCGTTGTCTCCATCATTGGCTAACTTTTTTATGGAGAATTTTGAAGAACGTGCACTAAATTCGGCTCCCCTCCGTCCGTCCTTATTTTATCGTTACGTTGACGATACATTTATGATCTGGCCACACGGCGAAGAAGCTCTTAAAGAATTCATTGAACACATGAACAGCATCCATTCGAACATCCAGTTCGCTGTCGAGATGGAGAAGGAAGGGAGACTGCCTTTCTTAGACGTTTTAGTACAACGACAGACGGACGGGCGTCTTGGCCACTCTGTATACCGTAAGCCGACGCATACCGATTTATACCTTAACGCACAGAGTTTCCATCACCCTGCTCAGAAGAGAGCCGTTTTGAACACGTTGGTATATAGAGCCAAAACTGTTTCTGACGAGGACCACTTAAGGTTCGAGATTAATCACCTAAAGAACGTGTTCCGAAAGAACGGCTATAGTGCACGCGATATAAAGGCAGCGTTCTCCAAAAGAAGGAAAGGTGATAATGCTGCAACCTCACAGGATGAAACACCGATTGCGGTTCTTCCTTTTTGTTCCGCAATTTCCAGCAAAATAGGAAGAGACCTGCGTAGACGTGGTATTAGACCGATTTTTCGTCCTCCTAAGAAAATTAAGGAGATGATGCGCCCTGTTAAGGACAATCTCGACCTCAGGGTCCCCGGTGTTTATAATATACCCTGTGAGTGTGGAAGCAATTATATAGGTCAGACTATTCGTACCGTTTCCGACCGCTGTGCAGAACACCAACGCCACATTAAAAATAGAGAGCTTGAGAAATCGGCAATTGCGGAGCACAGCCTCATGAACAAACACAAAATATTGTTCGATGAAACTAAAATTCTGTCCCATGCCTCCACGTACTGGGATTCTGTTATTAAGGAGGCTGTTGAAATCAGAATGAGCCAAAAGAACTTTAACCGCGATAGCGGATACCATCTGAGCTGTGCGTGGAAACGAGCGCTTGATGCAGAGAAGCAGCAGAGACGTTCCTTCCAAGGTTTACGTTTAAACGGAAGCGGTGGCGCCACCGGCGCACACAGTGACACCGTCTGAGACAGCAGCACGTAATCGCCGACCAATCAGAATCCGACCAATCAGAAGCCGTCTTCGGGCTATATAGAGGCTACCATAGCAGCAGTAGAGACAGTCAGCTCCTGACGATGACGATGGAGGTAATCGTCGAAAGCTCGAGATTTTATCTAGAACTGACGCGGCAAGAATACCGAGAATATTTTAATTTCTATATTCGGTTCAAGTATACTCCAGAAGTATCCACAGATGTCAAGAATCAGTGTACTGGACTGTTGTGTAACTGTATATATACCTTGTGTGTTCTGGCCAGAGGCAGTTTGCTCCATGCTCTTGTATGTGCAAGTGCTGAATAAACCTTTGTTAAGTGAAGTTAGTGTTTGACATTCATCTAATTACATCTTCTTCTACATGACATTATTCTGGTGGAGGTGCTGGTTATTGGAACTTGTGATACTGCATGTTATCAACGACCCAGTGGCTCCATCAGGCCACGACAGAGCCGCCATTTGCGTGGCGAGAAACCCGAGTTCGAGCCATATTCAACAGATAGCAATCTATTGGAGACAGAAGAAGAAAAGGACATTACAATGACAGCAGCTGTGCGCCACCACATGAGACATCCTTCCAGGTTCTCTGGTGACGATGGCCAAGATCCAAACAAGTGGCTGAAGGTATATGGGTGTATAGCCAAATTTAACAAATGGGATGACACCATGTGTTTAGCTAATGTATTTTTCTACTTGGAGGGCACTGCCAAGCAATGGCATGAAAGCAGCGAGGAGAAGTTCACAAGCTGGGAAGTATTCCAGGTGGAACTGTGTAAGTATTTTGGCGACACACAATGACAGAAGTGCAAGGCTGAAGATACATTAAAGTGCAGGGCACAGCATTTAGGAGAAACTACAGCATCCTACATTCAAGACATCTTGGAGTTGTGTAAAATAGTGGATCCTAGAACGAAGGAGGAAGATAAGGTTGCACATCTCATGAAGGGTGTTGCTGAGGACATGTATCAAGCCCTACTCGTGAAGGAGGTTTCGACAGCAGACGACTTCATAAAATGGTACCAGTATATCGAGACAATGCATGAAAAAAGAATTACCGGCAAGAAGTTTGAACAGCTTCCAAATGTCATATTGATGTCTGTGATGGAGGAAGAAATTGATTTCACAAGTGTTCTTTGTCAGATAGTGAGAGAGGAAGTTCAGAAGGCACTTGGATTGCCCAGCGAGCAAAAAACTGAGACACTTCAAGAGGTCATAAGGGAGGAAGTGGAACAGACATTGAACCCAATCTCTCTTCCTTCATTTTCCTTTAAAATGGTGAAAAAGTCAAGACCCAGGCGAAGTTACGTTCCTACAATGCCGCATGAGGAACCTGTTTGGGCACCAAGGAAGACATGACGTCTGGAGGACCCAGGATAACCAACCAGTATGTTTCCACTGCAGATGACTGGGACATGTGTTGCACTATTGTCGAGAAAGGCGGTGGATATTTGGTGATGCCCGCACCAGAAGACAGCAGACCGATCTTAGCTGACGCCAACTCTGGGACGCCGAAGATGAACAAGAAGATTTGGGTGCAGGACAACGTAGGTTACCATCGCTGCAAGCTAGCCACTGGAGAGGACGCTCCCCAACATGCCGATCAAGGTCTCCATCACCTAGCCACTGCAACCTGGAAAACTAAAGGGTGCGACCTTCCTTAGAGATGAGGTTGCCAAAGAGAAAAATCCTCCGCCATCGATCACTACAAAAATGATAGGAAACTATGACGATATCCTCATGGATGGCCAGCCAGCCCAAGCTCTTGTGGACTCTGGAGCGTCTTATTCAGTCATTTCAGAGAAGTACCATCGCCAGTTACAGAAAACCGTATTCATCGACAACAAAACATCTCTGCTGAAGGTGGCTAATGGGAAATATGTAAAACCTACAGAAGATGTGTCTTTCATGTGGGTATAAGTGGCAGTGCACAGCCCTTAGAATTCATCGTCTTACAAGAGTGTAGTCATGACGTAATTCTCGTATAGGGCTTTTTGAGAGCTTCTCAGGCAGTTATAGATTGTGGTTGCTCGAAAATTAAGCTAGATGAGAAGAGATATTGTGGACAGGAAGATGCGCATCCGAGTGTGTGGAGACTACGTGTGCTGGATGAAGTGATCATTCCTGCAGTCAGCACTAGAAAGGTAACTATCATGTGTCATGTCATGCATCAACCAATGGATCTTGTAGTTGAATGTAAGAGAAACATACCACTGAAGAATAAGAAGAATAACTTGGTCATCCCAGCCTCTGTCATCTCGTTTAAGAATGGATTCAGTGAATTGTGGATAGTTAACTGTCGCCGAGAACCACAGATCCTTCCAAGATGCATGTGTGTAGCAAATGCTGAGCTCTTAATTGGTAAACAGCTGATCATCATAGAAACCTCCCATGCCAAGTCTGTGGGCAAAATTAGCGCTACCAATACGAGACAAGTTCTTCTAGCTTGACTATCACCACATCTCACTAAGGAACAACAGAAGAAGCTACTTGCCATTCTTCAAGAGTTCTTTGAATGAAGAGCAAATTAGACAAATTGACAGTGAAGCACTGGATTAATGCTGGAGACAATCAACCAATAAGCCAGAGAGCATACTGTGTGTCAGCAACAGAATGTCAAATAATTTGCGATGAGGTAGAGAAAATGATGAAGAATGACATCATCCAGCCTTTGCAGAGCCCATGGTCGTCACCAGTGGTCCTTGTCAGGAAGAAGGATGGAAGTTGATGCTTTTGTGTTGATTACAGGAAGCTTAATAAGATAACTAAAAAGGACGTTTACCTCCTTCCACGAACTGACGATACACTAGATCATCTGAAGGGAGATTAGTTTTTCTCAACCATGGACATGTACTCGGGATACTTGCAGATCGAAGCAGATAAGGCTGATCATGAGAAAACTGCATTCATCACCCCAGAGGGCCTGTATGAGTTTAAGGTAATGCTGTTTGGTTTGTGTAATGCACCAGCAACTTTTGAACGGATGATGTATAATCTTCCAAGTCACCTGAAGTGGTCGATGTGTCTTTGTTATTTAGATGACATTATATTGTTCTCAGAGACATTTGATGAACACACAAAATACTGAGAGCTGTTCTTAAGTGTCTCCAACAAGCCGCACTGAAACTTAATCCAATAAAGTATCTCTTTGGAGCAAAAGAAATCAAAATACTTGGACACCTTGTGTCAAACAAAGGTGTGTGGCCAGACCCAGAAAAGGTGAGATCTGTAATGGAATTTCGTATTCCTAAAAGTATTAGAGATGTGAGAAGCTTCCTCAGATTTTGTTCTTATTAACGTCGTTTTATCAGACTTTTGTATTAAAGCCAGGCCACTCCAAGAGTTGTTAAAAGCTGATGCTAAATTTATCTGTGGTGGTGCTCAACAAGATTCTTTTGATGCGCTGTGAAAAGCTTTGACGACTGACCCTGTACTTGGTCTGTATGATGAGAGAGCACCTACAGAACTACACACAGATTCCAGTGGGTATGGGATCGGTGCTGTTCTGGTGCAAATTTTGGATGGAAAAAAAGGAGGCTATAGCCTATGCTTCTAGGACACTTACAAAAGCCAAGAGAAACTACTCAACTGCAGAAAGAGAATGTCTTGCTGTGATTTGGGCCATGTGCAAATCTCGACAGGTATCTCTATGAAAGGCCATTCACAGTTTTTATAGACCACCATTCACTTTGTTGGTTGACAGGTCTTAAGGATCCAACAGGACGACTCGCCAGGTGGGCACTACATCTTCAAGAGTATGACATTACCATAGTGTACAGAAGTGGAAGAAAACACTAAGATGCCGACAGTCTCTCAGGAAACCCTGTGCAAGACCACAAAGACTTTGTTGAAGATAGTGACTGTCTCACTTCACTCCAGGATCTCTCTGCCGAGCAGAAGGGCACCAAGATATCTCTAATTATGCTTGCCTTAAATCGGTCAGATGATGTGAAAGGATAATTTAAGGTAGTTAATGGATTACTTTGCAAGAAAAACTTTGATCCATCGGGAAAGAGGTGGCTACCAGTGATTCCTAAACACATGCTCTTAGATGTTGTACAGAAATTCCATGATACACCTGAGGCCGGACATCTAGGAATTATTAAGACATACGACAGAATCCGCAAGAAATTTTTCTGGCCAGGTTTACTTAGGAGTGTCCGTCACTATGTGTCACACTGTCGAGAGTGTAAGATGAGAAAGGCAGTTCCTCAGAAACCACCTGGCTGACTCAGACCAATTCCACCAGTCGAAACGTTGTTGGGATTGACCTCCTCGGGCGATTTCCAACGTCTGCTAGTGGCAATAGATGGATTATTGTTTGCACAGATTATCTGACACTCTATTCCATTACAAAAGTTGTGAAAACAGCTGAAGCATTCGAGGTAGCCAAATTCATTGTGGAAGACATTGTATTAAAACACGGTGCCCAAAGTTGTTAATTATGGATCAAGGGAAAGTTTTTCAAACGAATCTTGTGACAGAGATAAACCATCGGTGCAACATTACTCATCACATGATGACAGCCTACCATCCGCAAACTAATGGGCTTACTAAACACCTTAATAATACCTTGGATGACATGCTATCAATATTTATCAATGTTGAGCAGAGCAACTGGGATGAGGTACTACCTTTCGTGACAGCCTACAACACCACCAAACAGGACACCATAGAATTTACGCCATTTTTCCTGGTGCATGGGCATGAGGCAACTAGGACAATGGATACTGTGTTTCTGTTACATCCTGTTGACGTGGACGACAACTGCATCGGCTAGGTGTTAACCAGAGCTGAGGAAGCTTGGCAGTTAGCTCGAATTCACACGCTGCAGGCTCAAGAAAACGATCGCTGAAGGTATGAGGCGAGCCACCGCCGTGTTGTCTACCAGCCTGGTGACTTCGTCTGGATCTCCACTCCTGTTCGGAAGGTTGATCTCTCTGAGAAGCTCCTCAGGCACTACTTTGGACCTTATAAGGTTGTAAAACAGTTGTCCAATGTTACTTATGAATTTGAAGTTTTTGACCTTGACACAAGATGACGAAAGATCAGAGATACGGTCCATGTCTTTCGAATGAAGCCCTAGAAGGATCGTGCAACCCAGGGTAAATTCGAAGCTCCAGTGACAGGCAATAAGTGGAAAGGTGATGAAGAGTGTAGTGGCAAAGGAAGTTCTAAGAAGATCACTACCAGGTTAGACATCAGTCATCAGGAGTCGGAGTATGCAGGACTGATGACTCGTTCCTGGACTAAGAGGACGTAACACCGAGATGCTGTTCTCTTGAGGAGGGAGCAATGCCACAGAAGAAGCTGAGTAGCACAGTCACTGTGGTGAGGTGATTGTGACACTAGACTGTTGTGTGGAGGGTCGTGACTTAAAAACTCACCTGAACTGTAAAATTTTAATTTCTATATTTGGTTCAAGTACATCGTAGAAGTATCCACAAATGTCAAGAATCATTGTAATGGAATGTTCTGTAACTGAATGTGTACCACATGTGTTCTGGCCAGAGGCAGTTCGCTCTGTGCTCTTGTATGTGCAAGTGCTGAATAAAACTTTGTTAAGTGAAGTTAGTGTTCGTCATTCATCTAATTACACCTTCTTCTACATGACAATATACTTTTATCTTTACCTTCACTTCCTACCAGTTCACTACTTCCCTTCAAGGAAACTGCCAGCAACTTGGAAGAGCCTCTGGGTGTATTTCACTGGATGGACTTATTCCACATTCACCGTGGTGCTTTGGGAGCTGTAACTTCACATTGACAGGGGACATCAGATTGACCATCTGATTTGGCCCCTGATACAGCATAATGAATTTCTGAACTTTACTCTTAGAAATGTAAGGGTTGGTTAGCTTCACCCATTGTCAATGTGGAATTAAGGTGGTTTGGTTCTTAATTTTACTCTTAGAAATGTAAGGGTTGGTTAGCTTCACCCATTGTCGATGTGGAATTAAGGTGGTTTGGTTTTCAGTTTTTGTACTCTTTCTTGTGCCTCTAGAGTTTTGATAATTGCCATCCATACCTGCTGCCATATGTCTCATAACCATTTTGCAAAACCATGAACGGATGACACCTCCTCCCCAGAATTCAGTTAAGTTATCTTGAAAAGACAAGGCATTTTCTGCCCATAGATAAACTCATATGGCAAAAGGCCTGGACTCTCATACACCTTTGATTTGAATGATGCTACAACATATGGCAGCAAAGTGTTCCACTTACAATGGCAGCAGTTCCTGGAGATCAGTGTTTCACTTAAGATCTTGTGCATCTGTTCTGTTCTTCCATTGGCTTGCAGATGCAGTGTGCTTGTCCATAACTTGCAAACTTGCTGGAGCTGGCATTATTGCTTCATCCACTGATCAGTAGGATGGTTTCCGGTATCTCAAACGTCAATATCCAGTGGTTAACTTTTGTTTGGGCATTGTCTCTGCTTGGTAATTTGGTACAGCATTTGAGGCTAACTGCAGTACAGTTTTACTGCCGCCAACTTACATTTCGCGGAAAGACCACAAAGACAAGATAAGAGAGATTAGGGCTCGTACTGAGGCATGTAGCAGTCATTTTTCCCTCACTCTGTTTGGGAGTGGGACAGGGAGAGAAGATGCTAGTTGTGGTATGACGTACCCTCCACCACGCACCGTATGGTGAATTGTGGAGTATGTATGTAGATGTAGATCAATATATGTAAGATATGATCTATGATTATAAAAAGTACTGGTATTTGTGCAAAGGGTCTGAGAATATCCACAGCAATCATTTGAAATGGTTAGTTAGCCTCTAGCAATCTCTGCAATGGTATTCACTGATGGCTAAGCTCTGGTCTTTCTGCTCAGTGTACACGTATTGATTTCCTACCCGCTTGCATTTCTGCTATCAATAGGTCTCCGTGAAGCATTGTACTGTAGCAATACCTCATGTAAACTTGCCAAGATGACTATATGTTGGCCCTGCTGGATCTCTTGATACAGTTTTTTGTCATCAGTGTGGAACTGTATTTGTGTTGCAAATTGGTGACAGTCAGGGTCAGTGCCCTGCAGGGCTCATCTGTCACCTGCAGAATGCATTTCATTGTGCACAATTTTTGGCTCAGGCCGTCATTGTTACCATGAATTTTCCCAGCCTGATGGATTATTTCAAAATTGTACTTATTCAGTCGCGATGTCCATACAGTCTGATGGCTGGTCGGATCCTCCAGACCCATAAGCCATTTTAAGGTGCTGTGTTATGTTATTAAATTAAAATCCCTTTCATACAAGTAGCAATGAAAATAAGTCAGTCTGTAAATCAGGCTCAGTGCCCCTTTCTCTGAGGTGGAATAGTTATCATGCTCCTTGTTTAGCTGTCTGCAAGTGTAGGCTATTGGGTACAGTGCTCTGTCTATCTCCTGACTCAGCCTGCATCCCAAAGTGTGATTACTAAGATCAAACAATAATATAGATTGGTTATGATAGACTGAGAAAGCAAAGACACGACCACTAGTCAATAAGTCTTTTAATTGCTTCAGGCTTCACAACTTAAGTGTGATGTGTATACGGAAAATCTAGCCTACTTATGACAAAGCTGCTGCTAAGTCAAGGGAAAACTTTTGTTCAAGCCCCAATACAATGCGGTGGATCCAAATTCCTTACCTCCACTCTCCTCTGACTTGGCATGGGTAACTGAGACCCTGTATCCAGCAAAAACTTGCACATTGGACTTCCTATATATTTGGTCAAATATTAATCTGCTTCTTCCAAATGTCAAATCTGTTAACAATTCGCACACTGAGGTTTCCTGCAATTGACTGAATGTGACCAGGGTGACCTCACCATTAACATGTGACTTCTGTTTTAAATCCTATTTTTCTGTCTTTAAGTCTGGTGAGTGTATTTACTTCAGCCAGACCCATTGTTCTTGCCACTGCTTCGTTCAACATTTTTGGGGATGCGGCTTGTACCTTATGAGATACATCGGTGGGTAAACTCTGTGAGAATGCATCCAACACCCTCCATTCCACATCATGCAAAAGTGCTTTATTGGTACAATAGCAGTCTGTCTGCTCATACAGTTTGAAATTCAGCCTCTTAATGGTATCTGCAAAACTATCAGTCATCCCCCCTTGCCTCTGCACAATGCTGTTTAACTGTTCTCTCCTATAATGATGATGATGATGATAATAATGAAGAATGAACATCCATTAATTTCCCATGCAACATCATGTACGCTCTCACATCCCCTCTCAATCTTAGCTGCATACAAAAGCTGTTCCTCATTCCAGCCTCCCAGATTTTTGGTGATAATGAGGTTATTCACAAAAGCTAACATATCCTCCTCTGCTATACTAGAAAAGAAAGTAACCAAAGGGGCTGTACCATTGTCAAGGATAGTTAGGGACACATTTGGAGGGGAATGTTCCCTCCTGTAAGCTCTCTAGTTATATGCGGGTTCACTAGTGGGAAGCAAAGACAAATTCAGCCACTCAGGTTGGAACTAATTGTTTATTCCTCAGATAGGGCAAACATCAGTGATTCAGTGCCCATGTACAGCTGGTGGCTGGGGGAGAGGGTCAAACACATGGGCCTTGACAACAGTGGATTTTCATATCCTCACTGCAACTGTTATGACACAGCATGGCAAGGAAGTGGAAGGACTGTGGAAGATAAGCATTCCTAACCAAAGGCCAGAGTTAGCTAAGCTGCTGGCAATGCAGTTCGTCATGGATCTTGCCCCAGTATTAGCTGATGACAGAAATGATGGCATCCAGTGAGCAAACCTCAGCCCCCAAGGTCTGCTTGATGGTGCCTGGTGACAATAACTGCTATGCTGGTTGGTGACAAGAAGGGTCCTAATTTGCTGATGCTGGACTGTATAGCAGGCAGCCTCATAGGATGACAGACATTAACGACTGCACCAGCGGATGGTGGTAGAGCAGTGACGCTTCTCTGGGCACATGGCAGCATCCCAGTCCACAGTGGTCACCAATTACATGCCCTTTGCTGACTAGGTGCCCAGTACTTACATGTTGCAGCGCCAGGTGGTTTGACATGCATATGCTTCCTGTTGTGATACTGCTATCGTGTCCCAGATTTTGGTAACAACACCAGTTGCTGACTGGGTGGTCATAACCGCATACTAAGACTTGCCTTGATGACAAAATGCTTTGACAACTGGTTGCTGCAATCAGCACAATTATGGCAACAGTGGGTTGTACTGGCCAGCACTTTCACATAAGGAGGTAATGGTCTGAAATCAATATTTCAGTTGGTACTAAGTTTTGAATGAAAAGCACGTGGGAGGCACGTATCTGTAAACTATTTATCTTTCATATCAAATCGCCGCCTGCTGCAACAACACTGATGACAGTCTAATAAATAACACTTCATCTTTTACAGCTGCTCATGAAATGAAAACAATGGTAATTTCTACAATGGAGGGAATATTTTTGTTACTTCATGTGATTGTTGGCAGAAATATTCATTAGTTATAAAATGACAGTAAGAAAAATTGCAGCGCCAAAAAATAATTAATGTAGAGTAATGAAATTTTGAGAATATATTTGTCTGGGTAACATATTTACATGATTAATATTGGAAGATCACATGTTAATGCAAGCACGAGGTACCTCATTGCAAATGTGAAATGCTGGTACATTAATAACTGGGGTAACTGCCAGAATGTTGAATGCAAGCATGCAAACCTGCATGCATTGTGTTGTACAGGTACTGGATGTCAATTTATGGATGGAGTTCCATGCCTGTTGCACTTGGTTGCTCAATATAGTGATGGTTAGTGCTGTTTGTGCATGGTGCTGGAGCTGTCATCTGATAATATCTTGTGAATGCTCGATTGGATCTGGTGATCAAGCAGACCAAGGTAACATGTCAACACTGTGAAGAGCATGTTGGATTAAAATAGTGGTAGGTGGGTGAGAGTAATGAAATTTTGGGAATTTATTTGTCTGGGTAACATATTTACATGATAACCGGTGTAACTGCCAAAATGTTGAATGCAAGCATGCAAACCTGCATGCATTGTGTTGTACAGGTGCTGGATGTCAATTTATGGATGGAGATCCATGCCTGTTGCACTCCCTCCACCCCTGTAATTCTTGACGTACAAAATTTTCAATCAGGGTGTTTGGGATAACTATGAGAGTGTTTCTCCTGTCATATGAAATCACAACCCAGACAGTAACCCTAGGTGTAGCTCCAGTGTATCTAGCACACAGACAGGTAGGTTGCAGGCTGTCAACAGGCGTCCTTCTAACCAACACATTGTAATCACTGGCATCGAGGCAGAACTAGCTTTCATCAACAAACACGGCAGACCTGCACCCTGCCCTCCAGTGAGCTGTTACTCGACACCATTGACATCGCAAGTGGCGCTGGCTTGGCGTCAGGGATATTGACACTACAAGACGTCTGGCTCAGAGGTGTCCTTGAAGTAACTGATTTGTAACAGTTCATTGTGTACCTGTGGTGCCAGCTGCTGCTCAAATTGCTGCTGCAGTTGCAGCGTGATGTACCAGAGCCATATGCTGAACATGACGGTCTTCCCACTCGGTGTGTCTCGTGTCTGCCCAGAGCCCACTCTTCTTGTGACCTAATGGTCTCATGACCACTGGTGCCAGCAATCACGTACAGGTCTTCATTCCTGCCAAGTCTTCCTGCAGTATCACAGGAGGAACATCCAGCCTCTTGTAACCCTGTTGCACAACCTTGTTAAAACTGAGTTGTTGATAGTGACATCTTTGTCACCATAAATGCATTCTTGATTAAGAACAACGTACCATGCCCAACATCAAAGGCAACTAATGTTCATGACTGTTACAGTGTTTATTTAAGGCAAACCTGATTTTCAACCTCACATTGGTGCTGCTAGCATCACTTTTATGGGGCTTACGTAAAATGTGAATAGACACTTTTCAGATGTAGAAATACCCTTACCAACCTCTGCTTATATCACACAACTCCTTCTTGGGGTTACGATTTTTTTTCCAGCAGTGTGTTTGTATTTTAAATGCCTTCAGTGCATTTAATTTTGAGATACAACAGGAATTGTTTATGATTAGCTATTTTTCTATGCAGGTATTATGGTTAAGGCAGTTTAGTATGAGAGGAAGTCATTAAGTTTAAATTATTACCTAAACAAATAAGGATATATTATTAACGTTTTGCTTTACTGCAGATACATGTCTGCAGTCCTGGTACACCCAGAAATCCCCAACTTTAGTACTACAGCACAGTGCTTGAAAAACCAAAACATAATGGCAAAGCTCATCTCCACTTACCAAGAGGGTGTACCATTTTGTTGTGGCTCCTCCAGCAGTGTGCTGCAGTACTGAGGTGTGGGTATTTCTGGGTGTACCAGGACAGGACTCCAGACATGTATCTGTAACCAATGAAACATTGATAATGGGTCTGTATGACTACCATCATACAGTGAAGGTTTACCTCTCTCTCTCTCTCTCTCTCTCTCTTCCCTCTTTATTTTCTTTTTTTTCCATCATCTTCTGACTGGTATGATGCAACCTGCCACAAATACCTCTCCTGTGCCAACTTCTTCATCTCAGAGTAGCACTTGCAACCTAAGTCCTCAGTTATTTGTTGAGTAAATTCCAATCTCTGTCTTCCTGTACATTTTTATCGTGTAAAGCTCCCTCTAGTACTATGGAAGTTATTCCTTGATGCCTTAACAGGTGTCCTATCACCCTGTCTCTTCTTCCTGTCGGTGTTCTCCATATATTCCTTTCCTCACCGATTCTGCAGAAAATCTCCCAATTCCTTACCTTATAAGTCCACCTAATTTCAACATTCATCTGTAACACCACATCTCAAATGCTTCCATTCTCTTCAGTTTCCACTTTCCCACAGTCCACGTTTCACTGCCAAACAATACTGTGCTCCAAATGTACATTCTCAGAAATTTATTCCTCAAATTAAGGCCTATATTTGATAGTAGTAGACTTCTCTTGGCCAGGAATGCCCTTTTTTGCCAGTGCTAATCTGCTTTTGATGTCTTCTTTGCTCTGACCATTATGGTGTATTTTGCTTCCTAGGTAGCAGAATTCGTTAACTTCATCTGCTTTGTGGTCACCAATTTCAATGTTGAATTTCTCACTGCTCCTTCTCATTACTTTCATCTTTCTTCAATTTATTCTCAGTTCATATTCTGCACTCGTTAGATTGTTTGCTTCATTCAGCAGATCCTGTAATTCTTCTTTACTTTCACTGGGGATGGCAATGTCATCACAAAATCTTGTCATTGATATTCTTCCATCTTGAATTTTAACTCCACTCTTGAACCTTTCTTTTATTTACACCATTGCTTCTTTGACATATACACTTAAAAGTAGAATCAAAAGAGTACATCCCTGTGTTACACACTTTTTTATTCTGATCAATTCATTCTTCGTTTTCCATTGGTTCTTGTACATATTCTATATTACCTGTCTTTCCCTGTAGCTTACCCCTATTTTTCTCAGGATTTTGAACATCTTGTCCCATTTTACAGTGTTGAAAGTTTTTTATCTTTATACTTTGTTATAAATTATTGTTATCATTTAATTCTATCTTTCATTCATCTTGTTCCTTAAATCACATCATAAAAGAGAACTTTCTGAACTGTGAATAAGACAGAGTATATGTTCAAACAATTCAGTGACTCAGCATCTCTGCTATATTGTGAGTAGTAACTTTCCTTCTTATAATAGAGTATATGTTCACAAACAGGTGAATTACAGCAGTGGTTATCAACCCGGGGGCATGCCCTCTTGGCTGTATCTGAGATTTTAAGGGGGTGCTGGGACGGACAGCTTGGAAGAAAGCAGAAACATGCGATCAGATGGGTCAAACGTTTTTTATTGTTATTAAAGTTACCAAGTGTATTTTTTTGTAGAGTTGGTTGTATTAGATTGACTTCGTGTGTTACCAAGCTCTTGCGACGAACACTTTGCACTTTCTGCAGAATCGGTGAGGAAAGGAATATATGGAGAACACCGACAGGAAGAAGAGACCAGAGGCTTCGTCGACTCTGTGACGGTCTTGGCTGTAGATTTCTAGACTTGCGGTATTGGGTGGGGAATTGTAGGATGCCCCTAGATAGGTCGGGGGTGCACTACACAAAGGAAGCGGCTACTCGGGTAGCAGAGTACTTGTGGCGTGCACATGGGGGTTTTTTAGGCTAGGCAGTAGTGCGAGGTGTCCTGATGAACACTCACCGGTCGGCATGCAGGCAGGGAAATCAGGATGTGCTCAGTGTAAAGACACTTCAGCTATTAAGATATTAGCAGTAAATTTTCAGAGTGTTTGGAATAAAGTTCCTGAATTTACTGCCCTCCAGGAAGCGTGTGGCGCACAAATTATTCTCGGAACTGGCCGAACCCTGACATGGGAAGTCCTGAAATATTTAGTGAGGGTTGGAACATGTATTGGAAAGACAGATCAGACACCGTAGGAGGTGGTGTCTTCATTGCAGTCGACAAAAATATTATGTGGATGTGTTTTTGCACCTGTACTAATCTCTGTGCTCTGCAACATGTGAGCTGAGGGGTATGTCAGGAGCGGTGGCTTCTGTATGCCATAGGGAGGAGGTAAATCTGTGTGGCAAGATTTCCCACTGTTTGGTGTTGTCCAGCATTAAATTGGTAAATGATTTGCTGCACAGTGGCCTGTTTGGTTAGTGATACATTCTGGCACCCTCATCGATACATTGTTGCTCACTTACCTGACTTTGGCACCAGACATTTTCCATGAATCGAGGTTATTATTATACATCCCTGACACAATGGCACATGAAAAATCCCAGAGCTTTCACAACTTTGGAGATGAATCTTGTGTGTGGGGTACCCTGATCTGACCACAATAAAATGTGACTTGTCTTGTCCTTGTGTTATCAAACTGGTGTACCAATGGCCAGTGTGAGATGTAACACCGTCCTAGTCACATTTCATTCCAAGCTTTTTTCACTTTATTGCAAGACAGCAGTTACCTCTAATTGTGCTGCTCATGAATGAATATTAACAAAGATATTTAATGGTCTGAAAATACATTTTCATTTTGCTAAGTATTTTTACAGAATATTTATAACATTTTAATTAAGTTTTTATAGTATATCCTTTCCTACATATGACAGTGAGAGAACTGAGAAATGTGATAGACAAACATTTAAGAAATTTTTGAAAGATTAAATTCTGTTTGAGTGAACTATGCAACGAACTGTGCTGTTATAGTAAGCAGTTATAAGGAGACCACTATAAGAGTTAGTGTTCATAGACCACTATAAGAGTTAGTGTTCATGTATTGTATTTCTGAAGCCACTGTACTCTAGCTGCTGCAAAAACAACAGCAAAAAGTATATCTAGTTATGTACATGATAGTAATAGAGAAGCAAATACTATGTGCTATTTTAGTGAGACTTATTAGATGAAATTCTTAAAGCTTTGTATAGACTCAGTGTTCCATTAAATGAGCAGATTAATGCTCCAAAATAAATGTGTTAAGTGTGGTTGCTTCACATAAGTTGCTTATTTTATGAAGTGGCAACACCATAAGCTTTCTGTTGTACATATCACTGTGCTTTATGCAAATTTTCCCTTCTCACTGCAAGTTGATTGTTATAAGAGAATGCGCTGTATAGAGTAAGCCATATTAGTAATGTGATGTGATGGTATTCAGGGGGAGAGAAAGAGGTAGGTGGTGAGAAAGTTGGACACCACACCACACAACAAATTCATCTTCCTAGTGAAGCTTATTGAGAAATGCTAACAGTGTGGCACTTGACTCAGAGATAGCCAGTTTGACTCCTCATAGAAAAAATAGTCGTTGCTAAAATTTGGCTGGCAAGGAAGAACAACAGGAAGAGTTTGGGATGTCCACGTAAGTGTTCGTGGTCAAATTCTGAACCCTTCTACTATGTCTCATGTAGCAAGGACATGTAATACTGTTGAGGGTGATCTGTCCACTGAATAATAGTGCTAAGCTCGGTAGACCCTTTAGTACTAATTAAGATGAGTAAGTTAGTCATCACATTAACCCTTTCTCTTCTCTCCCATTGTAAACAACTTTGCAAGTTCAACTATACATTGTACATCCATTCTCAACAGTCTTCTACATCAAAAGAGACATAACAAAGACACAGAACCCATATTTTAAAAACAGAATGTGTTAATGTACTTGATGATGTGGTTAAGTTGACTCTTTGAGGTCTATCAGTCGACAAAACTGCACAACTTTACTTTTACAGTATGCTAATATTTTGAGATTACTTCTGTGTCAGTCGAGGCTATGCTTTTCTATACTCTCTTCCAAATATGATAAACATCTTGCACAAAAACTTACCAAGCCCCATTGCAGCTCTTCAGGCCTTGTGATCTTACATAATGATACTAAAATGCTCAATCTACTTGTGTAATATCGTAACCCAAGTTTATGGTGCACCATTTTCTAACATATCTTCCTCCCCATACTTTTCACCACAGTCTCTGGTGCACATTCAAGCTTTGTCTGGATGTACTCCAGCACGCATTAATCTGGCCATGTGGCAGGTAATGTCTGTCTATTAGACTTAGTTAACAAGTTATGTATAGGAAGACTCCACTAGGACATTAATACTCGTGGTGAAACACATATGCCCACGTGCCAAACTATGTTTTGTCTTGCACTTTACAACAGTGTAGTCTGATGAACGGTGTTGATCATAGACCATCAGATGGATTACTCTGTACATCCTGCTGGGGTCTTCCACAAACAGTTGCTGTCAGGGCTTGAAGATGGTCAACATATACTGTGACAAAGTGTTATGAAAGTTCCAGCAACACCATTTGGTGCAAATATAAGTCTCTCAGCAACAGTTTATATAGTTGGAAGGCCTTAAACAGCATATGTATTTGTGATGTATGCCAGATATTTGGTTTCTCTATATTTTGTGTCTGTATAGTTCACTCTTCTGTGGATCACAACCTGACTTGGTAAAAGACTGGATATAATTTTATTGCTAGCATTTTATTTATTAGTGTTACAATTAACTTGAACTGAAAGGAATTTTTATCACAAATTTTGTCACGGAATGTGTGTATAATGTGGTTGTGGTAAATGTATCTTGTTATTTAAAAAGGCTCCACAAAATGTACATCTGTAAATCCAACATTATAATTCTATACAGTACTGGAATATTTGCAAGGAATACAAACAAAGGAATGAGTAAAGATAGCAAATCACTTTGTAGTAGAAGTGTTGATTGGTAGACACACACATAACCAAGAACTGTAATATGGTAGTTCGGTGGAGAAATGTTTATTCTTCATCAGAGCATCCAGAGACAGCTCAGCTATGGCAGCAACCCTGTACTCTTTTACTCATTCAGTTGTTCGCATTCCACTTTCATTTGAATGAGGAATACTTCTCTCATCACTGTAGATTTATGTCCAAATTACATATTTCCTGATATAAGTCAGTTTTCATAGATCCACAACATAATTTTTTTTCAGTTTAAATTCCTATCAATGCATATCTCCAACAGATGTGAACAAATGAAGATGCTTATGTCACTTGTGCAGGAAATAGTATCTTCCAGTTAGATGGGCACCTAACGTTCACTGATTTTTTCAAGAAAAACGTTTTTATGACTGAATTAACGGAAAGCCAACCACTTACCTCTGGAGAATCGGTGCTTGGCATATAGAAACATTTTATAGAAAACAGTAAACAGTAACTTTTGAGCTCTTACTAGTAAAAGAACTCCCAAGTCAAAATGCATATAATTTTTTAATGTAACTTCCTCGTATGCCAGTGCACTTTGTCCAAAATTTTTCCTGCCTGATTCCGTCTCTAAACTAAGTGGCCTTAACCCTCCTCAGCAATGGCTGAGGTCCTGCAGAAACTTATAAGTGTTTGCTGTTCTTTGTTAAAAGGCAATGCTGGAACTGTGGAAGTAGAAAGTACTTCACATTTGTACCTACCAGCTACCCCCTGGATGCAATGATAGTTAGCAGCTGTGGAAGTTACTGACCTTAGACAAGAATTGGAAGATCCAAGGAGAGCATTAGACAGTAGTGCTTCCACACAGGTGCCCAGCATTCTGTAAATATCTTGTAAAGTACTCCAAGTATCTTTGGTGTTGTGAAGTTGTGTGTAATATGAAGAGCAAAATTGCATATCATGTTGTGTTTCTGCACGTAGATGTACATTAACTGATTTCTGTATCACTTGTAAATTTGTAGGTTTTCAATTTGAAATTAATATTGAGGTCCTTGTTGGATTTCATAGGAGCTGCTAGTAAGATCAGGTAACAAGTACATGAGATTATTATTTTTTTATTCTTTGCTGAGTATATTTGAAATATTTAAACCCTATACAAGACTGGAACTCATACTCAAGTATGTGACATTTATTTGCAGAGCAGGGACACTAAGTAAACTTACCTCATGAGATTAGATTAGATTAGTTTTTTCGTTCCATAGATCCGTGCAGAGGAGATCCTCGTGGATGTGGAACATGTCAATATATATATATATTAAGCTGAAATAACAATACTAATAGTATGAATATATACAATACATCATTTGTTTCTATTAAAAAATTTGTGAATGAAGTAGAAGGAGTTGGCCACTAGTAAGTCTTTCAGGCTCCTTTTAAACACACATTTATTTGTAACTAAATTTTTTATGTTTGCTGGCAAATTATTGAAGATGAGTGTTCCTGAGTAGTGGACCCCTTTTTGAACTAAAGTAAGTGCTTTTAAGTCCTTTTGCAGATCATTTTTGTTCCTGGTATTGTATGTATGAACTGAACTGTTTGTTGGAAGAAGAGATATATTATTTAGGACAAATTTCATTAAGAAGTAAATATACTGAGAGGCAGTAGTTAGTATATCCAGTTCTTTGAAGAGGTTTCTACAGGATGTCTGTGAATTTACTCCACAAATAATACGTATTACTAGCTTTTGGACTCTGAAAACTTTTGTTTGACTTGAAGAGTTACCCCAAAATATTATACCATATGACATTATGGAATGAAAGTAGGCAAAGTATGCAAGCTTTTTCATTTTTATGTTGCCTATGTCAGCTAACATTTGATTTGCAAATACAGATTTGTTAAGGCGTTTCTGCAATTCCGTGGTGTGCTACTCCCAACTGAATTTATTATCAAGTTGTAATCCCAGGAATTTAAGACTGTCAGACTGTCTACCTTTTCTATCTGCTCTTCTTCATACTTTTTGCTTATGCTGGGTGGAAACCTCTTACAGGTTCTGAATTGCGTATAGTGAGTCTTTTCGAAGTTTAATGTCAATGAGCTGGCTTTAAACCATTTATTAATATCCATGAAAATATCATTAGCAGATCTTTCTAGAACTACACTCGACATACTACACTCCTGGAAATTGAAATAAGAACACCGTGAATTCATTGTCCCAGGAAGGGGAAACTTTATTGACACATTCCTGGGGTCAGATACATCACATGATCACACTGACAGAACCACAGGCACATAGACACAGGCAACAGAGCATGCACAATGTCGGCACTAGTACAGTGTATATCCACCTTTCGCAGCAATGCAGGCTGCTATTCTCCCATTGAGACGATCGTAGAGATGCTGGATGTAGTCCTGTGGAACGGCTTGCCATGCCATTTCCACCTGGCGCCTCAGTTGGACCAGCGTTCGTGCTGGACGTGCAGACCGCGTGAGACGACGCTTCATCCAGTCCCAAACATGCTCAATGGGGGACAGATCCGGAGATCTTGCTGGCCAGGGTAGTTGACTTACACCTTCTAGAGCACGTTGGGTGGCACGGGATACATGCGGACGTGCATTGTCCTGTTGGAACAGCAAGTTCCCTTGCCGGTCTAGGAATGGTAGAACGATGGGTTCGATGACGGTTTGGATGTACCGTGCACTATTCAGTGTCTCCTCGACGATCACCAGTGGTGTACGGCCAGTGTAGGAGATCGCTCCCCACACCATGATGCCGGGTGTTGGCCCTGTGTGCCTCGGTCATATGCAGTCCTGATTGTGGCGCTCACCTGCACGGCGCCAAACACGCATACGACCATCATTGGCACCAAGGCAGAAGCGACTCTCATCGCTGAAGACGACACGTCTCCATTCGTCCCTCCATTCACGCCTGTCGCGACACCACTGGAGGCGGGCTGCACGATGTTGGGGCGTGAGCGGAAGACGGCCTAACGGTGTGCGGGACCGTAGCCCAGCTTCATGGAGACGGTTGCGAATGGTCCTCGCCGATACCCCAGGAGCAACAGTGTCCCTAATTTGCTGGGAAGTGGCGGTGCGGTCCCCTATGGCACTGCGTAGGATCCTACGGTCTTGGCGTGCATCCGTGCGTCGCTGCGGTCCGGTCCCAGGTCGACGGGCACGTGCACCTTCCGCCGACCACTGGCGACAACATCGATGTACTGTGGAGACCTCACGCCCCACGTGTTGAGCAATTCGGCGGTACGTCCACTCGGCCTCCCGCATGCTCACTATACGCCCTCGCTCAAAGTCCGTCAACTGCACATACGGTTCACGTCCACGCTGCCGCGGCATGCTACCAGTGTTAAAGACTGCGATGGAGCTCCGTATGCCACGGCAAACTGGCTGACACTGACGGCGGCGGTGCACAAATGCTGCGCAGCTAGCGCCATTCGACGGCCAACACCGCGGTTCCTGGTGTGTCCGCTGTGCCGTGCGTGTGATCATTGCTTGTACAGCCCTCTCGCAGTGTCCGGAGCAAGTATGGTGGGTCTGACACACCGGTGTCAATGTGTTCTGTTTTCCATTTCCAGGAGTGTTTTATTGCAATACTTGTGTCATCTGCAAACAAAACGAACTCTGGTTCTGACAGTGAAACTGATGAGAGATCATTAATGTACACAAGAAAAAGCAATATCCCTAAGATGGATCCTTTTGGGACACCACATGTAATTTCTTCCCATTCGATGATGACTGATGACTTAATTCACTAGTCCCTTGCACTGACACCCTTTGTTTCCTGTTAGTGAGATATGACTTGAACCATTTTGCAGCACTGCCCGTGACACCGTAGAATTCTAATTTATTGAAAAGGATGTTGTGGTTCACAGAATCAAATGCCTTTGACAAATCACAGAAAATACCTGCTGCTTGTAATTTGTTATTTAATGATTTAAGTCCATTATCACTGTAGGTGTAAATAGCCTTCTCGATATCAGAATCCTTCAGAAATCCAAACTGTGTTCTTGATAATATGTTATTTGTGGTCAGATGGTTGAGAAGCTGTATGTACATTACTTTTTCTAAAATTTTTGAGAATGCTGGCAAAAGTGAAATCGGTCTGTAGTTTGATGGTATCTCTTTATCCCCTTTCTTGAATAGAGGCTTAACATCTACATATTTTAGCCAGTTAGGTCCTGAACTTGCTACAGACTTTTCCCCATTTCTTTGCTTCACCAAAGGTTATCCATGTGTACTGTGGAACTGGCACCTGAGGAGACTCGATTTGGTAGGGAGCCCCAGTTTAGAAGACTGGTTTACTTTATTGTATGTTAGCAACATGTGATTGATTGTGCCCACAATTGGTCATTCATTACTGTATGTAAGTATTCCCTTCCTTTGTGTCATATCTGTTAGGAAACAAGAAATATAACAATGAAGCTTCAAGTGCAAGAGTGTTGATGATGTGCTACAATCTACTCTCAAATTCTTGGTGGTCAGGAATGAGCTATTTCCAGTTTTCTAAGGAGTGGTTGTCCTGTGTTGTTGAAGAGGTTGTATGTTAAAGAAAATATCAAGTCAAATATCAAGTCAAATGCAAAATTATAACAAGTTTCAAATTTTAAAACACCTTATTAAGTCCATTTTTTTTAATAGTTTTCAGTGTATTTTTTGCATTCAGAGCATTTAAGAAATTTGTACCTGGTGATACTATTTGAAAGCTTGTAATGCATGAGGCATCCATTCATTGTGTTCCACAATCTCACCAAGTGGAAGAATATTCAGCAATTTATTTACTTTCTGCTCATAACTCATAATGTTACATGCATGGGTAATATCAACAGCTATGCTATTTTTGCACACAGAGAAGTCTTGTACACTATTGTACAGGTATTTGATTCATACAATTAGACAACCATGTTCTCAATTGCGCAACAGTTGTTTTTATGCAATTTAGTACTACATTCATTGCTTGGATAGGATTTTTACTTTCATTACTTATCAAGTTAGATCTTAATTATATGGTCATTTAAGGCAAAACCACTCCTTTCAAAAGCGTTTCAAGTCAAAATCGTAACATAATTTGGTAGCAAATTATGAAAAATAGCTCCTTTGACGTAAAGCTTTTTGCTGTTAGCATTAATCTCCCATTAATCACAGGAAAATCTGTTTTATACATCATACCATTGCCATGAATTTGTATGTTTCTATTTGTCACCTTCAAGTCTTCTTTCACTAACATTATGATTTGTAACATATACATGGCATAAATTGAGATAATATTAAAAATAGTGGATAAGCTTTCACAAGAAGTTTCAGGTTTCGTTTTGGCTATGATCTTCAATGTTCTCTTCTACGATATCATAACCCTATGGGTTTAGTGTTGTAGAATTGCCAGATCCAATGATGTACGCTATACCACATGTAATAAGCACTATTTTATTTGTCCGAAGCACATATATATATAGATATACCCATCTAGTTGATACACGACTTGGTTGATAGTCACCACAACCCTTTTCATATTATTTTGGCAGGTCCTCCCACACAGTACTATTCTGTCAGACAAGAAAGAGCATATTAATCCAAAATACACAGTTGTTAGGGTTTCAGAATTGGCAGATTCTCATCATTCAAAGAATTTTGTGTATTTATTTTTTCTGTGTTGACTTTGAAGTTATCTCTCTCAGAGAGAGATCTTGCTTTTCCAGTAAGATTGTGAATTTCCTCATGAGGTTTAGGCTCACTGTCTGCCCAAAACACACCACACATATCATCAGCATACATGGTAATCAGATGCTTATGATCTATAGCACTTGGTAAATCATTTATACAACATATGAGCTAAAGTAGATGTCAAAAGAGGCAAATTGTAATAATGAAAAGAGAGACCTATTTACAGTGAACAGTGCTACTTTGTGTTTCATTACATTTTGTTGTACTAGGTGCTGTACAATTTAGAATGAGACAGTTTATAAGTAATATGATGGGTACATATATATTTAATGATGTTATAGGGAAGCATTTTGTAATTAAGTAAGCCTGACATGAAACAGTTTAGAACTACATTGAATCTACAAAGCCTTTCACTTTTCTTGAAATTATTTATGTGCATCCATCAGATAAGAGTTGCATTTTCACTAGGATTTTAAAAAAGTAAATTTTTCCCTGTTTTACCGAGATCCAAAGTCATTTCATAGCCTTGAAATTCATTTTTGGCAGCCAAGAAAGCTTCATACCATATACTATGTACAATTTAATACAGAGTGAATAAATCAAAATAAATAAGAAATTAAGAAAATAAATAATTTAAGATAGAACTATGGAGAGACATCAACCTCAAATTACTGTCCAAAAATTTTAAGAAACTGCTAAAGAAATGAAAAACTTGGAAATCATCTACTACAAATCTAGGAGAATTCCAGATTGACCCTGTAGCTATATCATTTAAGAGTGAAAAAAATCATGAATGTAAAAGTTAGAAAGGGTGTGAATATTGAAACAGATCACTAACTATCCACAATAAAAATGAGATTTATCCCACGAACAAGGATTCTAAGACAAGGACATATGATTCATAAAATAGATACAGAAACTTTGAAAGTGAAGAAACAAGAATAATTGCAGGAACAGCTAAATATATACTCAGAAGACTGGGAAAGAGATTAAAACAAAGTTGGTCAAAAGAGCCCTTGAAATAACATGAATCAAAAGATACAAAAAAACACAGATGATCAAATGAAAAGTGTGAAAAAGCATTACTAGTTAGAAAACAAGCCTGGCAGAAATGGTACTCCACAAAAAGAAGTGAAGACTTTTATCAGCTTCAAACAACAAAGGTCTCAAACATCAAAAACAATTATAGCAGTCACAAGAATTTGGAAAGAAACCAGCTATCACTGATTGAAGAAGACATCCAAAAGAAAAATACTGGGAACTTCTATAAATTTAAACAAAGCCTCCAAAGATACCAACTACATACCTTGTGCTCCGAGAGTGAAGATGGGAAATTAACCCTAAACAACAAATAAAACTGTGAAATATTAGCGAAGTATTTCAATAAGTTGTTAAATTGTGAGGCACAAAAAGCAAATTTTTCAGAACAAAATTCAGGATACACTCACACAACTCAGCCAGCGTGGATGAAATCTGAAATATCATTAAATATCTGAGAAATTACAAGGCCCCCAGGGAAGATTCAGTAACTGCTGAAATATGGAAAATTGCAGGTGCGGGAACAACCAAGAAGCTACATGGGGTCTTTCCAAAAATCTGGCAAACAGAAGCTATGCTAGAAGATCAGAAAACACCATTAATTCACCCAATCCACAGGAAAGGAGATAAAACTATAATATTTTAGGAATATTTATTTGATATCAAGTCATTTACATTCAAAAGGAAATTGCCGTATGTAATTTTCTGATATCCCGAGCAATGTTTATTTAATTTAAAATTTCAACCTATTGCTTCTGTCTACATGAGTATGGCATGAGACATTTGTTGGGTTTGCTCCTGATGCTCAAACTATGCAGTTAGTAAATTAATTGGTATGATAAATGATATCAAAAGCCAGTGACAGATTGAGGTTTATACCAGTGATACATTCTCCAGTGTATCAAAGAAAAAAATCTAGCAAGAAAACTAGTATTGTTTATTAACATTTTCCACTGGAAACTTATGGAGTACTTGAGTTACAAATTAAAAAATAGCAGTGTTTTGTTATCAGAATTTCCTGAAACCTTGTTCTACTGTGGAAAAGAGTTGACTTTTTTATACAAGAAAATGTGGAAACCTCTTATGGAAAACTTTTTCTAGAACTTTTGAGAAATCAAATAATAATACACCAGGCCTGTAATTTGCTACATTTCTTTCTTGCTATTCTTGAATATTAGTTTTTGCATTACCACCCTTTCTTTAAAGAGCTAGGGAAACTTCCATTTGACAATGAACTGTTGCATAAATGTCGAGGGATTTAGTTTAATGTCAGCACAGTTCCTAACAGTGTAATCTGGGTTGCCATCTATGATTGTAGCTTTTGTGTATTTGAAATTTCTAATTGTTGCTAAAATATCCTCCTTATTAGCTAGAATAAGTCATATAATGAGACTTTGTAGGAAGAGTGATTCATGTTTATGTTATTTTGAATTAGCAGAGAGTCTCAATTTCTTGCCTTATGTCTGTTGTCAGCTAGTTGAAGATCTTTGGTCCAGAATAAAGAAACCACTCTGAACCCTAGACAAGGATGCAGACTTCCCATAAACATTATTTTTGTGTTTATTGTTATTGTTTGAATCAATGTCAATCTGAAATTATTTTTTTAAATCTACCTATTTAAAAATGGGGAAGTAAATTGTGATGTGTTAAAATATACATTCTGTTTTATATAATTTTATGGTACAAAGACTGAGAACAAGTTAACTTGCTTTCAAAATGATGAGAAATTGTTTCAGTTCCTTCCTTCTTGTCCAGTGCCCTTTATGCAGCCAATGCTGGTTTGGGACAGGTATGGCACTTCTATTTCTTGAAGAACTGACCATACCCAATTAGAGGCTATTATTAAGATGGGGCTGCCACCCCCAAAGACATTTTAAAGACAATGCTAGCTCCCTCTCGGAGAAATCCACATGTCCCTTCTGTCTGTGTGAACTGTAATCACTTTGTCAAATGTTATATTGTATTACAAAATGTTTGTGCATCATGTGTCTATGGTTGTCTATGGTGGGATGTGTGAACCAGCCCAAGATTTGGCTAGGTGGATGTGGAAAACTGCCTAAAATTCATGTCCAGTTTGGCCGACTCACCGGTCCCTGTTGTTAATCATTGAATTAGATTCAAATGATACTTAAATGGACACACTAGCTGCAAACAGGCATTGATATACTTCATTGGGGACATGTTGAAAATGTGTGCCCTGACTGGGACTCAAACTTGGGATCTCCTGCTTACATGGCAGACGCTCTATCCATCTGAGCCACGGGTCAGGGATTTTCTCTGCCTCGTGATGACTGGGTGTTCTGTGGTGTCCTTAGGTTAGTTAGATTTCAGTAGTTCTAAGTTCTAGGGGACTGATGACCAAAGATGTTAAGTCCCATAGTGCTCAGAGCCATTTGAACCATCTGAGCCACCGAGGGCACAGAGGATAGTGCGCCTGCAGGGAGTTATCCCTTGCGTGCTCCCTGTGAGACCCACATTCCCAACATGTCCACACCACTACATTCGTAGTGCGCCTAATAGATGTTTGCCCATCATACTCAGAATTAGATTCGATTCAGGGCTGGCACATCTTCCTGTGTCCCAGAAGCAGGCACTTTAACGTGTTTGGCTATTAGGGTGGATGTGAAATCGCCATTGAACTTATGATGAAAGTTTGAAAATACTACTCAGGCTACTTCAAATTTAGTAGTCAGTTAATATAAAATAGTGCCATAAAATTCGAGTTGTATACTATGTGCGCTAAAGATTAACATTTCTTTTTATTCGTCCAAATAAAACTAGTATATTTTAATTGATTGTTAGTTAGTTATTTGTTCCATATATCAAATTGATGAGAAAAATTACAAAATTGAGTGTCATCTGAATAAGTATGGAACACTTATAAACTAAATAATTGGTGATCCCACACATAATTAAAGAATCTGTTACAGCATGAATATGTCAGCTATAGAGGAGCTGATATATTTGTGCTGTGAGAATCACCAACTGTATTGATGTTTCAGAAAATTCTCTTTTATTGTTCAGTCTCTGTTGCACATTTTTAATTAGATTACATGTTTCAATCACTCAGGACCATCTTGAGATTTAAAACCAAATAAAACTAAATATGAATCATGTAATGTTTTACAATAAGTAGAAAAATAGAATAGTACATAAATATAGAATTTACCTAACAGTTGCACCAGCAGCTCATTATGTCTACTCAGAACCACGTATCAGAGCACAGTGGTTTGCAACTGTAGTCAGTGTTTGAAACAGGTACTATAAAAACTACTTTTTTCTTTGAAAAATGCCTCCAAAATTCAGGTTTGTCTTATACTCAAAATTAATATAAAAAGTCCTGTGTTTCATTTAAAATTCCCACCAGTCTTAAAAATGGCCATATGATGTCTGTCCAAACAATTCTGGAACATTTATGATTTCACGCCAGTGGTGTGTTGGAGCAAAATGAAGTTTGCATCACTGCACACGCCTGTGTTTAATGTATAACTGCTAGAAGTTATATTGTTGTATGTCTGTCAGTTACTGTTCAGTGCTGCATTGAGTAGACTGTTGTCTCGCACATTTTGGAATTTCGAGATGGCAGAGCTAGAGGAGCAACGTGTCTGCATTACATTTTGTGTGAAACTCAAGTACACCTTTACAAAGACGCACCAAATGATTCATGAAGTCTACAGTGATGAGTACTTAAGCCGTACTCGGTGTATGGTTCACATGGTTTAAAAATGACCAGGTGGAAGTTAAAGATGACTCTTGTTTAGGACACCCTTTGACGTCTACTTACGATGCTCATGTCAGGAACGCCGACAAAATTGTGCATGCCAGTTGAAGGCTAGCTATCCAAGAGGTTGCAGAAGAATGTAACATTTCAGTTGGATCATGTCATGAGATTCTGACACAGCATCTTGGACTGCATCGTGTTGCCACCGAGATTGTCCCACGACTCATGAATCAAGACCAGAAAGACCTTCACCTTGTGATCTGTGAAGAGCTTTTCGATCACAAGAATGAGATGTTCCTTAAGAGAATTGTGACTGATACTGAGACTTATTTTTATTACTAAAGTTGAAAACCCCATTATGGGCAACAAAGATTTGTGACAATAGACAAGATAAAAGGAAATTCAGGGATGGTGCTTCACATGAACCAGCAAGAGGCTTACCAAAAATGCTTCCAGAAGTATAAATGACATTGAGAGTGGTGTATCAATTGTGGAGCAGCGTATTTTGAAGGAGACTATGCACAATAAATAAAGGTAAGCATAGAAAAAGTTTGTGAACAAAGTTTCAGAATTTTTTGAACAGACTTCATATGTCTGATGCTGTGGAAAACCTCTCTCTATCTAGCAACATTGAGTTCAACTGGCAGCAGCAGTGCACCAATTTGACAAACATGAGTAGTGTAGATTCACAAGCTTGCTAACACAGTCTCCCTCCAGCCCCGCCATCACAAACCCACAACACTGTCTAGTCTATGATGCATCATTGCAGTCTACAACATCAGCGAACTTGAATTGAAAGTGATTTGTGTTAACAGCAACAGTACAATAATTTTGTCAGTGGTTGGTTTTGTAATGAAAAAAAATAAAAGGTATCCATATGATGTGGGCTATAAGTCAAAAGTAACAGTATATGCAGAAAAACATGGAAATAGAGCTGCTGAGCAGTATTTTGACCCTCCACCAACAGAAAAAAACCATTCTTGATTGGCAGGCTAGTTAAGAAGAACTGAAAAAAATGAGGAATACTAAATGTGCAAATAGAGGACTGAATGCAAAATGGCCAAAACTAAATGATGTATTGAAATGGATTCAAGGTCATCGTCAAAATGGCATTATAATTAATACAAAAATTATTCAAATACATGGTCATAAGTTAGCACTACAGTGGAACTTAACAGACTTTAAGGATGGAGTTGGTTGGTGCTATAGGTTTATGAAGCATCATGGACTTCACACGAGAACCAAAACCAAAATATCTCAGAAAATGCCACAAGGGTATGAGGAGAAAGTATTATCTTTCCATCACTTTATTATTCAACGTAATAGCAAATATGGATAAAACTGCTCTGACATGTGATATGCCGTGTAACACAACTGTTACTGTGAAAGGTGCTAAAACTGCAGTAGAAAAACAAGTGGCCATGAAAAAATGCTCTACACTGTTGTCCTCCCATGTTGTGCTGGTGGTATTGAGCTCAATCCAGTGATCATTTTCAAGCACAAAGCAATGCAAAAACCTGAAATGCTGTCAGGTGGTGTTGTTCACGTACATGGAAATGGTGGATGGATGATGCTAGTATGAAATTATGAATTAAGAGAGTATGGGAGAGAAGGAAAGGTGCTGTATTAAAGAAGAGTTCTCTTCTTGTGCTAGATCAGTTTATTAGTCATTTGGAAAATTCTGTAAAAGAGAAACTGTGACAGAGAAATTCAGAGCTTGCTGTTATTCTGGGAGGACTTACTTCACAATTGCAACATCTTGATGTTTTGGTAAATAAACCATTCAACGTCTATATGAGAGAGAAATGGAACAAATGGACGAAGGATGAAACCGAACATGAATTCATGCTGAACAGAGCTTTAAAATGATCTATAATCAAACAAGCGTGTTGATGGATAAAACAGCTGTGGTCTAGAACTAGAGAAGACATTGTTGACAAATTTTTTCAGGAAGTCCAGAATAAGTAATGCTCCCAATAGCATTGAAGATCATATTGTATATGAAGAGGACAACGATGATGATGAAGAGACGGAGAAAGAAGAAGAAGAAGAAGAAGAAGAAGTTAGTTCAGATGACAATTTTCAGGGATTTTAAAGATCTGTTTGGTTTTATTAATTAAGAATTTTCGGTAGTCTGTATTTGCAGTCTAATAAGAAAAATGGTAAAATGTTATTTTAAAAAATTGATTAAAAATTGAGGTGCTCTTATAGTCTATAACATTTTATTGTCTGTAAAATATGGTATATGTTGGAGGTAGGGGAGAGGGGGTGGGGAATGGTATGAGATTGGTTGGGGGAGAGGAAAGGAAGCAGGGAGGGGGTGGTGTGGATGTCATGAGTTCAACAAAAAGGCTTTTGCTAAAATTACAGTCATATAATTCCGTAAAAATTCTCATTAAAATACTAATAGTGTACAACAGTGGATATGTAAGATGTCAGTGGCATAAAATAATAAAATTATAAAGTGTGCAAGGGGAATTGATAGTGGGGAAAGAAGGCAAGGGAGGAGGGAGGGAGGGATAGTGGCAGGGATGCTGTGAGTGTAGCAAGAGAGGGTCTTATATTAAAACTGTAAAACATTAATCATGTAGAAACCTTTCTGTTAAAAAACCAGAATGGATGTTTAAAACTATTAAAGGGGCTAAAATAGTATAGGTTATATAAGTATAGGGCTAGAACAATGGACGTATAAATTATGAAAGACATAAAGATCATGTAGTTACAGAAGGAGGATTATGTATAGGACCTAGAATTGCATGTAGTGTCCTTAAATAATGATTTTTTTAAAAAACAATGGAAGTATAAAACTGTTAAAAATATAAAATTTGAAAGCCTCTTCCAATTGTCCACTTCACTGAAATACACATATGACCAGCAGCTCCACTCACCGAGAAGAGACAATGGCAGCATATTGGGTCACAAACCGTCCTAGCAGTAGGCCAGTGTTAGCGGTAGGCCAGTGTGCAGATTGGCTTCCGTACATACTGCAAAACTGCACATCATACAGTACCACCATACAGAAGCAAATGCAATTAACGATAACTGTCACACCCTGTTTCCTGCAACTTTAATTGCTGTACATAGTTTCACTTTTATAATTTATACTTTTAGTGTTCTGTACTGCCAATGTTTTTAAACATTTATGATATTTAATGACACTTCATACAATTCTAGGTCGTATGCATGGTTCCACTTCTGTAATTTTACAATCTTTTTATGTCTTTCACTATTTATACATTCACTGTGCTAGCCATATACTTTTAATATTTCAATGAAAAAATTTTATATGATTTTATTTTTTACACTTTCAGAGTTTTATACTTTCAAAGTTTCACATTTTTATTACCTTATGTTACTAATTCAGCATTTGCTGATTTAGTTCCACTGTTATGATCTACTGTTTTATCCAATTTTACAGTTTACATGTGCATTCTGATTTTTCAACATATGGTTTTTTACATAATTGACTTTTTGAAATTTTAGTATAAGATCCTACTGTGTTAAATGCATAGTACCCCTGTCACTATTCCTCTCTCCTTTCTCCCTTGCATTCTTTCCCTGCTCTCTATCCCTCTCACTCCAATTTATAATTTTGTACCATTTACATTTTACATATCCATTGTTCTGCATTATTAGTATTTTAACAAGAATTTTACAGAATTACACAGTCTATAATTTTATCAAAACTCCAACAATGGAAAATCCAGGATGGAATGTAACAGTATTATGATATGGATAGTTGTTACTCATCATATGGAGGAGATGGAGGAGATGCTGAGTCGCAGACAGGCACAACAAAAAGACTGTCAGAAAATGAGCTTTTGGGCAACGATGCCTTCATTGGAGATAGAACATGCACGTTCGCACACAACACACACACACACACACACACACACACACACACACACACACACACAGTTCTCCCACACAGATGACTGCAGTCTCTGGCTGCTGAGACTCATTTTCTGACAGTCCTTTTGTTGTGCCTATCTGCAACTCAGCATCTCCGCAATATGGTGAGTAACAAGTACTCTTTTCATAGTATTTTTAGCAAAACTCCTTTTGTTAAAGTCATGACATAACCACCACCCACTCCCCCAACTTCCTTGCCTCTCCCCCTCAACCAGCATCATTCCATCCCCCTCTCCCCTCTTCTGTACCTCCAACATGTACCTATTTAAAACATTGACGACAGCTGCAGAACACAGTGCTCTGATTTGTGGTTCTGAGCAGACAATATGGATTGCTGGCACAACTATTCGGGTAAATCCTTCATTTATGTACAATACATTTTTTTGCTACTTATTGTAAAATATTAGATTATATGTATTTAGTTTTACTTTGTTTATGATCTGAAGATGATCCTGTGTGATCAGAACAAGCAATCTAATAAAAAATGTGCAACTGAGACTGTGCAGTGAATGAGAATTACCTAAAATATCTGTTATTTGCCAGACAATTTATGAGGGCGTACTGAAAAGTAATACCTCAAAATTTTTAAATTCTGTTCTCAATATCGGATGAGGTGTTACATGTCACTTGATCGATGTTTTTGCTGAACAAGTTGCAACCCTCTGCCACTAGAGGGCTCTGAATTGTAGTGTGTAATATGTCATTGTGTAACATAACTACGCCAGTGAGAAAATTGAAAATTCAGGAAACTGAAAGCACCAATTCAAAGAGTTTGTCCACACATGAGCCCCCCCCCCCCCCCCTTTCAGCATGACATTGCCAGAACACACACGAGTGCTGCAACCTCTGCAACAATCCGACACCTTGAGTTCATTGTCATTGATCATTTTCCATACCGTCCAGACTTGGTCCCATCCAATTTTTATCTGTTTCCAAAACTTAAAAAAGGCCTTTGCAGATTTCACTTTGGTAGTGTCAAAGAGGTGCAAGCTGAGGCGAGGTTGAGGCTCCGTTAACAAATTTGAACATTCTACAGTGATGGTATCAGCAAACTGGTCGCTTGTTGCTAGAAATATGTTCATCACCAAGTTGACTATGTTGAGAAATAAATGTGCAGACATGAAGAATAAAGTTTGTTTTATTTAAGAATGTGCAAGAGTTTTCACATAAAAATTTCAGAGGCATTACTTTTCACACAGCCTCATACTTTTGTTCTTTATTATACCTCTCAAATTAGATGTTTCTTGCATTCTTGAACTGACACAGGCCAGCTATTTAAGAGTTTGTCTGTGCCAATGTGTAGATGCCTGAAAGCTTGCGGAAACTGTATAATTGTTGGATTTATATTGTATAACTCGAGGATTTATATGCAATGTTTCTTTTTGTGGACAGGCGTGTGTGATTCAGCTGAGTAGCTATGCACACTTCCAAGGTGCTTTCATTCAATAGAAGTAAAGCACACCAGTTAACATCCAAGTTAATATGCTGCCAAGTAACTAGTGCTTGTCAATAGTATATATTCAATAGAGATATAACAAAAATGCACTGAAAATAAATATAGCAGCACATTATTATTGTAATTTTATTGTCCATATATGTTTAAACATTAAGATGGAATCGACAGATTAAAGACACCATAAATATAGAAGTAGCTGCATTTATTAGTAGTCACTGTTAAAAAGTTGCAAGACTTCAGTGACACAACTTAGTTATCAGTTGTACTTAAACTATCAGTTTTGAACTGCAGAGTGAGCTCTTTTCTTTTTTCCCTGATTGAGGATAATTGTTTTGTAATCACTAATTAAATGAGACTGATTTTCTACAGACACAGTCCAAACTAATAAAAGTACAATCAGGTTCAGCAATTGGAACAGCTAAACGAACAGATCAAGCTGGAGGGGCAAATGGGGACGATGGTGAATGCACACGAGTGAAACTGTGTGCCAGGCCAGATGATCAGCTGGATCTTTCTGAACAGGTAAAGTTTAAATCTAACATGCTGCAAGCTTCCATTTTGTTATACTATTAGTTTTTGATAGGCATCCCTGTTAATTTGATATTGAAGAATTTTTTAAGCAGAAGCAAGTATCAGTCATGACAAGTAAATGACAGAAGCACTTGCACTTATACAGTGTTTTGTGTTTTCTGTTTAAAACAGTGAAGTGTCTGAATCTGTTTTGCATACAGTGAACATTTCATTCCTCTGCCAGCTGAAATGTCATTGTTTGCTAACAATATATAAGGAAACTTGCAGTTTAATTTATATTGTTCCTTGAAATTTTGCACAAATTTTGGTCAGTTACTGACAACTGCCATTTCACCGGATATTTCATGGAACAATCTATGCACCAAAGAAATTTTAAATTTCATATATTTATATTTTTTCTTTATTTTTTCACTTTTATTTTTTATCACTCATTTAAATCTACAGCTGTATACTTACTCTTCAAATCACTGCACTGCCAGGGCATAAGATACCTCACTATCGCTGCTACGTACCTTTCCCCCTACCTCCTTCCTACCTTTCCACCTGTACTCTCTAGTCTTCTGTGCATTTCTGAAGCTAACTTTGTAACTAAGATCTCTAGGCAATGTGTTAGTGAAATATTTTATAGCAATAAATACTTGCAATTTTATTCACATACGTTATTTTACTGAATGGCAGCTTTCTTTCTTCAAGTTTAGTGAGTGTCTGTATTAAACTAAACTCTCAACTGAACCAAAAAATCAAGCACAAATTATAAAATTTTTTCAACTTCTGTAGGCTAACTGGATGTGACTTCTTGCATTTTGTTACAATTTTCTGGTGTTGTGACTTCACTGTGTACAACATCGTCACCCACAAAGAGCCTCAGGGAGCTTCTGTTGATATTCACTAGACCGTTTTTGGCCGATTTCATCTCTGAACGTACAGTTTAAGAGTGAATGTGATACATCACTATTTCAAAGTTTGCTGAAAAAAATATGTTTTGAAGTTCCACATGACACCTCTCCAAAACTACAATATTTTGATTTTCTACAGACCTCTCTAAAAGAGAGTGTTTGTGAAAATGTCATAACAAAAGGAAAAATTGAAAAATTGCAGTAAAAAACCAACTGTGATAGAGATCTGAATTTATTTTAAATAAATACTTTGTTCCCAATACTATCAGATATGATTAATAAATATGCACTTACGACCTTTTTTCATTTTTCTTTTTGGAAAAATAAACTACAAAAATTTGTAACTTTTTGTGAATTTCAGAATTGTTTTGAAAATATGAATAGTCACAGGATGTTAACTGTCTTGAGAAATTATAAAGTGGAAGGACTGCTAAATGTCAGCTATGACATTAATGCCAGAAATTCTTAAACTGTCAAAGTATTTGTACATAAAATGAAAGAATCTGAAATTTTTTGGCTACTTAAAAATTATTTTCATCAAAAATCCCCATCATAAATGTTCTAAAAATTTCTTGGTATGTTAGTTGGTCATTGTACTTAGGGAATGTACAGTCAGAGTGGGCAGTACTTGTCTGCACAAAATGCGAGAAATTTTTTTAGGTAGACCTAGCTCTACTCTCAAGGTCAAAAAATCATCGACTCTCAAATATTTAAATTGATCACTGATATTAAGCAAATATCATGCAAAACTGGTATTTCTGAAGCAAAATAACTACTTTACAGCATCGTAAGTGAGTGGGGAAAACACTTCATATTTTTGTCAAAAGCATTTTATAACAAAAATGAGATAAATAGATTTTTTATAACTATTTTTCTTTTTGTGGTATTATTCACAAATTATTATCATCTTCTGTCATGATTATACTTCAGTTTCCATGAATGAAAATTGCCTACAATGTAACAATTAACACTGCACTGTTGAAAAGTATGCTTCTCATTAAACTTGTATAGCCGAGCTGGATTTGGCCATGGAAAAGGATGATCCAACAAAAGCAGTATTTGGGAAATGGGAACTGCACACTGATATTTTGATGATGGCCATTTGAAAACATTAGCAGGACCATGAGGTGTCATGAAGGAGATGATTATTACAGTCCACTGCCCTACATGGAAACGAATCATTCTAGCACTACTATATACCAAATAATAATTAGCTCCAAAACAAAATATAAATCAGTTGTAATTAAAGCTGGACTGGCAGACCATCATGCTCAGGCTATAAGCTTTTGTGTAAACACTAATCCATCCTATAATTATATGAGGAAGACAACACACATGGGCAGAACTTTCAGTAATGCTGCAGTACAAACATTCCGAATTACCTCCAACTAGAATCATGGAAGCTAGTGTATGGTACAGAAAATATTTCGAAGTTTCAGACATTCATGAATATATTTAAATATTATTTTGATCTTGCTTTTCCATTGAAAGCCAAAACAACCCAAACCACTAGATACAACAAGTGGATTACTAGTGGTATAAGGAAATCTTGTGCTAGAAAACGGTATCTACACAGCTCCTGAGTTTGATAGTTACTTCAAAAAATATAAATCTATCTTAAATAAAATAATAAATGAGGCAAAGAAATGAGACAATGACAAATACATAGAAAATTCTTCAAACAGAACCAGAACAGTCTGGCTAGTTGTAAGGAAAGAAACCCAATCTGACAAAAATAGAGTTAATAATATTACATTGAAGTCTGGCTTGGAAAACATTAATAACCCAGAGGAAGTAGCTAAAATGTTTAATAACTATTTTATAAATGTAACAGAGAAACTACTACAACAGACCTCCAATAGAACACAGCACACAGAAACAGGGAAAAAAGGTCTCAAGCAAATCAGTGTTTCTATAACCAATAAATGTAGAAGAGATTCAGGTTACACTAAAAAGTCTCAAAATGACACACACTGCAGGCGTAGATGATATACCTGATTTCATTATAAAGAAATGTGGGGACTTGATTATTGAGCCCTTAACTCACCTGTTGCGACTCGCCGATCTTTCAAAGTGCCACCACGCAGTTTCATGCGTCCTCTACATGCGGCGTTGTCTGCCAGTCATGCAGCAGCAGCGCCACCTAAGCGGCCAGCCAGCCAGTGGCTGCTAGACTCGGACTCAGTTATGATTTGACTGTTAAAATGACACACGTCTTATTCTGTTTACTTGATCTGTGACTTTCATGTATTGCGTCGTCCTTGAAATATATTTGTTTAACTTGAAGTTATAACAATTGGTGACGAGGTAGTGAATTTTTCTTTTTCATCGTTGACCCACGTGTTTCCATGGCTACTTTAGAGCAACTGTTGCAGGGTCTTATAGAACAGCAAACGCTTCTCACATATGCGATTCGTGATTTCGTCGCGGCATCAAATGTGGGACATCTCTCGTCGTTGTCTCTACCTCGTTTTTCCTCCTCACAATGAGAAGGTGGAAGACTGGTCTGATTACGAAAAACGTCTTCGACAGCACTTCTTGGCATTTCATGTCACGGACGACCAAACATGTAAGTCTCTGTTCCTTTCATGGATTTCACCTCAAATGTATCGGTTGTTGTCGCAATTGGCTCCTTTGAAAGATCCTGCGTCTGTGTCCTTTGCTGAAATGTGCTCACTTCTGTCCGTTTATTTTCAAAAGCATACGCATGTGGTAGCCTCTCATGTTGCCTTTTATCTTTGTCAAAAACAATCAAATCAATCCTATCGCGCTTGGGCTGCTGAACGTCACGGCCTCAATAGAAAGTGTCAATTTGTTACTGAATTTCACCAAGAATCCTATGCCAATTCCATGGTACGGGATGCTATTATCCGGTCGGTGCCCGACAAAGAAGTTAGGCAACATGCCCTTCAGTTGGCAAATCTGACTCTAGATGAAGTCCTATCCATCGCTCAGTCTTTTGAAATTTCTCGCGCCGCTGGAGCGCAAATTGAGGCATGGGGTGACGTCAGGGAAATACAACCTCTGTGCGCTGTTGACAAAGCGTGTGGCGTGTCCCCGCCGGCCATTGTGGCCGCAGTGTGCTCCCAAGTGCAGCCTCGGCCTAACCGTAAACAAACCTCTAAGAAACTGCAGCAAAACCCCCGGCAACTTCCTTCATGTCCGCGGTGTTTTACTAAACATTCATGAGAGGATTGTCCACAACGTTGGGCCGTGTGTCACAAATGCAAAGGAAAGGGCCATGTGTGATCCGTTTGCAAATCTGACCGCATACATGATGTTCATGAACATGGCGCTGATTCTGATTCTGTGTTGTCTGTCAATTGTACTTCTTCCCTTTCAGGGAAGTTATTCCTCACTGTCCAAATACTTGGTCGAGATGTTCACATGCAGGTGGATACTGGTTCTGCTGCCACTATCATCAATTCTCAGACGTATCTTCAATTGGGTTCTCCAATCCTGTCACCTGTCACTAGGCAATTACAGACTTACAATAAACAGAAGATTTCTCTCTTGGGACAATTTGATGCTGAGGCATCTTACAAATCTGTCGTTCGCACTGTTCCCTTATTTGTGGTCGACCATAGTAACACGGAGAATCTTTTTGGTTTCGACACTTTTTGCGTTTTTGGGTTCTCCATAGGTGACTCTGCAATATTGTCTCTGATGCTATTCCTTATGCTCAATTGGATTCCTTGTCAACAACATTTTCGTCCCTTTTTTCTCCTGGGTTAGGCCGTGCAAACGACTTTGAAGCTCATATCATGCTCAAACCCACTGCTCGGCCTAAGTTTTTTCGGGCTCGGCCCATTCCTGTGGCCCTTCATGATCAGGTCAAACGGGAGCTGGATCATCTCACTGCTTCAGGGGTCTTGCTTCCTGTCACTTCCAGTGAGTGGTCCTGTCCTGTCATTGTCGTTGCTAAGCCAAATGGTGCTATTCGTTTCTGTGGCGATTTCAAGGCCACTGTAAATGCTCAATGCCTTATCGACACTTACCCTATGCCTCGACCTGAAGAATTGTTCACTAAACTTGCTGGAGGCCAGTATTTTTCTAAACTTGACCTGTCAGAAGCTTGTCATCAACTTCCTCTCGAGGCTGCTTCCCGGCAGTTTCTGGTCCTTAACATGCCTTTTGGCCTCTATCAATACCAATGATTGCCATTCGGGGTTGCCAGCGCGCCTGCTCTCTTTCAACGATTCTTGGAACAATTATTGCTCACTGTCCCTGGGTGTATAAATTACCAGGACGACATTGTTGTCACTGGCTCCACCACTGACGAACATCTTCAAAATCTCCGCACACTTTTTCATGTCTTACAGACTGCTGGTCTTAAGTGTAATCTTCAGAAATCAAAATTTTTTCAGGCATCTATCACGTACCTGGGGTTTCAACTCTCTTGGCATGGTATTCGTCCGCTTCAGCAAACTGTTGCTGTGATCGATGCCCTTCCTCACCCTACATCTGTTATGGAACTGCATGCTTTCTTGGGGAAAATAGCATACTATCACAGGTTTCTACCGCCTGCTGCTTCGGTGGCTCAGCCATTGCATCACCTGTTGCATAAAAACGTGCCTTTTCACTGGTCCGCGTCATGCAATGCGGCTTTCCAGAAATTGAAGACTATGCTGAAACAGGCCCCGTGCCTGGCTACTTATCGACCTGGCCAACATCTTGTTCTTGCTACAGACGCCTCTCAATACGAGGTCGGTGCAGTCCTTGCGCACCGTTTTTCTGACGGTTCTGAACAACCCATTGCTTATGCCTCCAAAATGCTCATGGATGCTCAACAAAAGTATTCCCAAATTGAAAAAGTAGCTTTGGCCATTATTTATGCTCTTCATAAGTTTGGTGTTTTTCTCTGTGGATCCAAATTTCATCTTGTTACGGATCACAAACCACTTGGTTTCCTTGTTTCATCCATCAACGTCACTTCCCGACAAGGCTGCACACCGCCTCCAGCGTGGGGCTCTTTACTTGTCTCGTTTCAATTATGAGATTCATTTCCGGCCGACGGCTCAACGTGCGAATGCTGATGCACTGTCTCGCCTTCCCATGGGTCCTGATCTGGCATTCAATAGGGACGAACTCTTGTGTTTCCACCTGGATGTTGTCGAGCAGCGGGTTGTGGATGGTTTCCCCATCACCGGGGACCGGCTGCTGGCTGCTACGGGTTCTGACGCTACCCTTTACCGGGTTTTATGCTGTATTCAGAAAGGTTGGCCAGATCGTCCATCCGCTAAGACTTCTGATCCGTTGCGGAACTACTATGCTTTGCGTTACTACCTCACGGCTAGGGGTGGTGTTATTCTCCTTTCCACCGAAAATGATTCGCCGTGTGTTGTGGTACCTGCGTCTTTGCATGCTTTGGTCTTGTGCCTCCTTCACCAAGGACACTGGGCTGTCTCTCACACAAAATCTCTGGCGTGCCGTCATGTGTACTGGCCCAGCATTGACTCTGAAATCGCACACATGGTCACTGTCTGCGGCCCTTGTGTGTCACAGGCCACTGCCCTGAAGTCATCTTTGTCACTGCGGCCTTTGCCTGAGAAACCCTGGGAGCGTATTCATGCTGAGTTCGCGGGACCCTTTTTAGGTACTTATTGGCTTCTCGTTATTGATACCTACTCTAACTTCCCTTTCATTGTCTGTTGCTCGTCGCCTACCACCGCGGCAACCGCCAATGCTCTAGCACGCATTTTCTCTTTGGAAGGCCTTCCCTTTGCTCTTGTTACTGATAATGGACTGCAATTTGGCTCTTCCGATTTTGCAGATTTTTGTGCCCGTCACAGCATCATGCATGTCATGGCCCCTCCTTTCCATCCACAGTCAAACGGTGAGGCTGAACGAGTGGTCCGCACATTTAAGGCTCAGATGAGGAAACTCCCGACTTCTTCTGCTGCTGATGATGCGCTTCTCCAATTTCTGGCTTCTTACCGTTTCACCTCCATGGGCGACCACAGCCCGGCTGAGCTCTTACATGGCCGACAGCCCCACATGCTACTTCATCTTCTGTGGCCTTCCACCTCACAGCCGCGGGTGCCTTCGCTTGGCCGGTTCACAGCCGGTGACCTTGTATGGGTACGGGGCATCTTACGACACTGTGGCCGACACCTGTATGAAATCCAGACGGACACGGGTGTCGCAGTGCATCATTCGGACCAGCTTCGGCCTCGTGCGCTGGCAACGCCTGTTCTGGATGCCGCTACACCATCTTCGGCTCTACCTGACGCTCGGGATCCTGGAATCTCTCATTATTCACAACACAGTCTTCTCGCCATCATATCGGTGCCAGCACAAGAACTGACGCCAACAGGAGACGTGCCCATGCAGGAACCAGATGACCACCATCTGTCGGAACAACTTTACTCGCTTCCTTCTCCTACGGACAGGGACACATCGCCCATGTCTCCTGTTATAACAACCGGACTTGCCGGAACGGGCAGATTGGGGCACGGGGCCCCAGCAGATTCGACCTCCACGTCTCCTGTCATCTCGACCCATTATCATTGGGGACACTTCCGTCCGTACGGGAAGCCTCCTCCTCGAGACTTTACGGCCAGTTAAACAACACCTATGGACGTTAGCAATCTACAGGCCACCTCCATCAAGGCCTGTGCAAAAACTTCAAAGGGGGAAAAGTGTTGTGACTCGCCGCTCTTTCAAAGTGCCGCCGCGCAGTTACGCACGTCCTCTACATGCGGCGCTGTCTGCCAGCCATGCAGCAGCAGCGCCACCTAAGCAGCCAGCCAGCCAGTGGCCGCAAGACTCGGACTCAGTTATGATTTGACTTTTAAAGTGACACATGTCTTACTCTGTTTACTTGATCTGTGACTTTCATGTATTGTGTCGTCCTTGAAATATATTTGTTCAACTTGAAGTTATAACATCACCTATGTAACCTATCTTTTACTACAGGAACTTTTCCTTCATGTTTGAAATTAGCAAAAGTAAAGCAGGTGTACAAGAAAGGAAACAAAGATGATATTTCCAACTACAGACTATTGGCACTTCTGTCTGTTTCCTCAAAATATTAGAAAGGCTCTCCAATAAGAGACTAACAGACTCCTTGAAGAATAATGGCATTCTGCCAGAATCTCAACATGTATTTAGAGCAAACCGTTCAACCTAATCAGCTGTTCACTCCTTTCTGTTAGAGGCACTGATAGCATTAGACAACAAAAAACTTACCATGGACATAGTTTTAGATTTGTCAAAGGCATTTGCACCATAAATCATGACAAATTGCTACACAAGCTAGAAAATCTTGACATTAGGTTCAAAATGGTGCAAATGCACAATGGGTCTTAACATCTGAGGTCATCAGCCCCCTAGACTTAGAACTGACCTAAGGACATCACACACATCCATGCCCGAGGCTCGGTCACAATGGCCGGCTTTGACATTAGGGGAACAGCTTACAACTGGCTCAGCTCTTATCTTAAGAACAGTTAACAATATGTGGAAATAGATCAGGAAAGGGATAATGTCATTAGGAAATATAATTTCAAGATACTGACTGTTAAATAAGGAGTGCCACAAGGATCAGTAATGGGTCCTGTTCTGTTCTTACTATATGTAAATGACCTAAACGTAAGCAATGACAGCAATAAAATATTTCAATTTGCTGATGATACAAGCGTTCTAATTACAGGAAAATCAGTAGAAACTCTTATAAAAAACATAAGAGAAGCCACTGACAGGCTAACATGTTACTTTGATAACAATGACTTAATAATAAACACTGGAAAAACTGTAGCTATGGATATACACACAGCACAAACAGAAAATCTGATATCACCCAATCTAGAGCTATATGGACAGGCAATTATCAAAACAGCCTGTACCAAATTTCTTGGACTTCATCTGCAAGACAACTTGAAATGGAAAGCACATATTGAGCAAATGAACAAAAATTTAAGTACTTCTTGTTCTGTGTTGCGTACATTAAAAAATTGTACCAGCTATAAAACTCTTTAGTGTGTATATTACACAGTCGTACAATCTCACCTCTGAGATGGGATTATGTTCTGGAGAAATTCTGGAGATGCCATCAAAACATTCAAAATTAAAAAAAAAAAATTGTAAGAATAATGGAAAGGGTAGATAATTGCAAGTCATGTAGACCATTGTTTTTGTAAAACAAAGATGCTGTAATTTACCAAGTCAGAAAGCGTTGGTATGTTGATACACACAATGACAAACACACAAACAACACACACAAATTACAAGCTTTTGCAACCCAAGATTGCTTCATCAGGAAAGAGGGAAGGAGAGGGAAAGATGAAAGGATGTGGGTTTTAAGGGAGAGGATAAGGAGTCATTCCAGTCCCGGGAGTGGAAAGGCTTACCTTAGGGGGAAAAAAGGATGAGTATACACTCGCACACACACACACACACACACACACACACACACACACACACACACATATCCACCCGCACATATACAGACACAGGCAGACATATGTAAATGCAAAGAGGTTGGGCAGAGATGTCTGTCGAGGTGGAAGTACAGAGGCCTGTCACTGATCCAATGCCTAACCTCTGTAACAAACTTCTTTGACTCTGCTGAATTCGACAACTCTCCTCCCTCCCATAGTGCATAGATTATGTCATTGTCAGTATCCTAAAGGTGCAATGCTTCAACAGTCATCACTTCACCACGAGGACACATTGCACACTCCTGTATTCAACATTTATCTTGCAGCTCTTGACATATACACAAAAGAATCAGGTCCATCTCTGTATATTTCTTTACTGTGACACTGCTTATGCAGAAACAAACAAGTTTCAAATTAGTTCAGTAAATACATGTGCACACTTCCTTCACTGGCTGGCATTTTACTCATTTCGGTCATTAGGAGTAGAATTTTGTAAGACCAATTTTTAAATTTCGGTTCTCCTTTTTCGTTAGGAGATATGCTTCTCTTACTGATCTTGTCATATATATATATTTGTACCTTTTTAACTCTTTCACCATTTTCACTAACAGAGATTACATCAGCCTAGTTAGGACTTTGCCTGCTGCAATCTTTGTCATAAATTAGGTAATATTCCAGAGCAACAGTAAGTGTATCATATTGCAATGGATTCCTACAGTAAGAATCTGGGCATGCCCAGATACCTTTCTCATTCTTTATTTTATGAGCTTTTGAAATCAAATAATGTGAGGAAGTGGGTATATATTTTTGTACCAGCTGCTTTGAGTAGCTACCTGGTGTCAGTGTCGGTAACTGTACTTTCTCAATAGCAGATAGCAGTATTTAGGTTTTGAAACCACACATCACATATTGTGCACTATCACTATCTTCAGTTTCTCCACCAAGCACAATTACATTATACACTTCACAAAGTTTTGAACATGTTGCTTCTTAAAATTTGATTCAATTTCTTTCACTTTTATATTTACATACTGTTTTCTTCTTGTGCTTTTTTCCTTTACTGGACATTTAAGTGGGGATATATCAGGGACCACAGCAGAAATTCTAAAATTCAACATACTTCACACCCGGGATTATAAACATCTGCACTGTCTTCACATTTGGATGATATTGATCATTCAGGCGGGTTATCACTAAATTTCTTCTTCTAATGGGTGTAAAAATTACTGCACAATGGATCTGATGCTAATACCATTACCTGAGGACCAAGACATTTCTGCAATATCTCTGACTAATTTCCAACAACTATGAAGAGTTTTTCACATTTCTTAAACACCATCTTCTTGTGTCTTTTTTCATAGTCCACCCACTTCACTCTTTCAGTGCAGTATTTTCTCACTTAAATTGTATGTAACAAAAAGTTCAAACCAAATACAAAACTTGATGCAGAATGGTTTATGTGCAAGTTCTCACTCATTTGTTATAAACAGAAGAGCACTGGAAGCAATGTTGCCAACATGCTTGTTTTGCACTAGAAATTCAGCGATGTGAAATATGCAGAGTGCTGAAAATTTTTTAACACTTTACACATAAAAATACTGCCCACTTTGTTTGCAGTAACTACTAACATATTAACCAAATAATATTTTGTGTAATTCCCTAACATTTTTGGATCAGGTTTTTGAGTAAATAATTAATAAAAACTTGAAAAATGCAATTTTTTACATTTTTAGTAATAGATATTTATGTAGTACAGACAGCTGGAATAGAGAAGATACTGTTTATAGTCACGTCAGTAGTATCTGGTAAAATCGATGAAAAGATATCATTCTATAACTTTCCAAAGCAGAAAAAAAATTAAAAGTAAAAGTTAACTTAAATTTTATATTTTTGCCTTAAATTTATAAATTGAAGGAATCCCATAAATGTATGGGTGTCAACTAAATTTCAGCACACTAAGAGGGAGCTTTAATGCAAAACATCTGCCAGGTCTCCAGTACTTTTGATTTATTAGTTTTTTCCTGTTTTAAGAATTATTTACAAAATGTACATTTTTCAAAGGGGCATACCATTTACAGAAATTAAGATAAGACAAAAATACTTTGTTTCTTAACCCTTATGATATAGAGGTCTTAATATTTTTTTTTTTCCTGAGAAAGGCCATGAGTTGACATGCCCTGTACGATTCGAGATGAAATCACTCTTATTTATGTTGTGAATAGTAATGGTTCCTTAAAACTCCCTTTGGTATGCCTGGAATTACTTCTATGTCTGAAGATTTCTCTTCAGTAAGAAGGACAGTCTGTGTTCTGTTTGCTAGGAACTCTTCAATCCTATTGCAAATCTGATCTAATATTCTGTAAGCTCATGTTTTTTTTAAAATTTGGTAACAGTGAGAAATGTATCAAATAACTTCTGGAAGCCAAGGAACTTGGCAGCAACCATTACATGAGATATCAAATGAAATTTGTGTCTGAGATGAGGATTTCTTGGTAAGGAGTGTGGAGCATGTTATCTTGAATAGAGTGTCACTGTCAGAAGTAGAAGTAATGTCAGGTATGCTCCACAGAAATGTATTGGGACCATTGCAGTTCATGTCACATATTAATGACCTGGAAGACAATATTAACAGTAATCTGGCCCTTTTTGCAGGTGATTCAGTTGTTTATAATGAAATAATATCTGAAGAAGCTGCACAAATATTTAGTTAGCTTTCAATACACTACAATACAGTTTCAAAGTGGTGCAGAAACATGCAAATTATGGCTATAGTATCAATGAATCACAACTGGGATCAGTAAACTCAAAGAAATACCTGTATGTAACAATTTGTGAGGATATAAAATGGAGTGGTCACACAGGCTTAGTCATAAGCAAAACAGGTGGCAGAGTTCGGTTCATTGTTAGGATACTGGAAACATGAAGTCTGTCGACAGATGAGACTGCTCACAAAACACTTGTCCAACCTATCCTAGAATATTACTTAGGCGTATGGGACCTACACTATATTGTTGAGGGGAAGTTCGTGTTGGTTACACCAAACAACACCCATTTTGCAGTAGTTCATTTATTCACCTAAACACAGGCCAGGCTCACAAAGAACTGAACATGGCGGAACAGCCCAAAGACGAACACATATCGATGCTGATGTCGACCTTGACCTCATCGGCACCATATAGCGCCGCCGTCCCCCCCCCCCCCCCCTCTCCACCGCAGTACGAAGTGCTCTTGAGAGGACGAAAGGGGGGGGGGGGGGGGGAGTGAGTAAGGCATCAGCAGGGGTGGTCCGCGGAGGCGGACCACAGTCAGCTCGTCAGCGTCGTTGGGGAGCTGTGTGGGTAGATGTCGTGAAGGAAGGTTCGGCCACCAAACCTGGAAGTCGTTGAAGCAAGCCGGGCGTCGTACTGGGCGTGCTGGGCATGCTGGGCGTGCCGGTCGTGCGGCGACAGGTAGGCCGGTGGTTCACGGTGGAATGGAGCGATGACTCAATGTCTCTGGAGGGCGTGGCGAACACACGAAGCATGTCCAGGTCGACGTCGGGCGGGAGGGGATCACATTTCACCAGGTGGCAGGAAATGGCGGAGGTTGTGTCATGAGCACCGGATTAAGGGAAACACATGACAAACAGTGTATCATCGCGCAGTACTATTGAGATGTCGTGGATTATGTCCGAGGGGACAGGCACAAACACCTCGAGCGAGGGAACGTTCAAGGTGGGGGGCATGAGAAACCTCGACAGGGTGAGGCAGGCGATGATGGAGAGGTCGAAGGGGCCGGCGGCAAGGGCGTGATCGTAGGTAAGCTCAACGTAGGGAGCATGTGGTCACTCGACGGAGTACGTGAAACCATAGTAGAGGGCGAGGTCAGAGGAGACCTTGATGATTGGAAGTGGAAGTCACTCGACGGAGTGTGTAAGTGTGACATGGAGGGAGCGGTCGGAGCGTCGTGAGCCACAACAGTGAGTGGCATGGTCATGGCCTGAAGGGGGGTAGAAGAAGGCTCGACATGAGCAGGCTTAAGTCTGTTGAGAGAGACTCTAACAGCTGAATCCTTCATCTGGATGTCATAGGTGTTGGCTGAGTGCCGGAGAACTCGGTACGGGCTGGTATATGGAGGTTGGAGGGGAACACAGAGAGTGTCATCTCGGAACATGATGTACTTGCAATTGTCCAGAGATTTCGGAACGTGAACCTTAGGGCGGGAATGGATGGCGGGCAGAGGAATATGGAGGTTGATGAAGTGGCATCTGACGTGGTTCACGAAGGAACGTAAATCAAACTGAGGGAGAGAAGCGGAAGGGCTCACAAGTTCACCAGGGAGAACAATGTTCTGGCTGTATATGAACTCGGCAATTGTGCCTTTGAGGTCTTCCTTATAGACCGCACGAATGCCGAGTAACACAAGGGGAAGGGCCTCCGTCCATAGAGAGTCATGGCATCGAAGAGCCGCATTGAAAGTGCGGTGCCAGCACTCAACTAGCCTGTTACTTTACGGGTGATATGCTGTGGTAAGGATGTGCCGGATGCTGCAAATGTTACAAATATTGTTGACCAGGGCCAACTCAAATTGTCTGCCCTGGTCAGTCGACATCCAAAATGTGATACCCATGACTCGACGAAAGCTCGAGCAACAGTTTCTGCTGTAATATTGGGGAGGGGGATAGCCTCAACCCACCGAGTTTTTAAGTCGATAGATGAGAGAACATAACGAAAGCCATTAGAGGGGGAGAGAGGGCCGACAATGTCAACATGAATATGCTGGAAACGCCCAGGAGTGATCGAAAAAGGGCTGGGGGGGGGGGGGGGTGAAGTGTGCTTGTGTACTTTGCAGTGTTGGCACGCGACGCAGGAGCGTGACCATTACTGGCAGTCCTTGTTGACATTTCTCCACACAAAGCACTCCGCTACGAGGCGGGCAGACGCACGAACACCGGGGTGGGCTAAATTATGCGATGCATTGAAGACAGATCGATGGAGCATGGTTGGGATGAGGGGACATAATGTGCCTGTACTGTCGTCGCACCAGATCTCACCAGAAATGCCAGGGAAGGTGGTGCAGACGAAGTGTAGTGAAGAAGTAGAGTCTGAAATCAGGTTTTGTGTTTCCTTATCAGCGGGTTGGAGGTTAGGCAGTTCAGAGAGATCTAACAGCGAATGGACAGCGTCAACTCGTGAAAGGAAATCAGCAACTATATTGTCAGCACCCTTTATGTGTCTGAAATCGGTGGTGAACTGAGATATGAAGTCCATGTATGAAGCAATGAGGAGGCGGGTCAGCTGGCGCATTTGTAGTGGCCGCAGCCAGGGGTTTGTGGTCTGTTAAAGCATAGAAAGGGCGTCCCTCAAAGTCAGTCTTAAAATACTTGATCGTTTTGTAGACCACACTCAACTCCCTGTCAAGTGTGGAATAATTCCATTACGCGTTGGTGAGCTTGCACGAGAAGAACTGCAGAGGCGAAGTTTGGCCTTTGATTGTCTGGCTAAGGACAGCGCCAATGGCAGTATCGCTCGCATCTGTGGTGATGAAAAGCTGCGCATTGGGATGAGGATGTGCGATGGTGCAGGCCTCAGCAAGAAGATTTTTGAGGGCAGTGAAAGAGTCAGTCATAGCAGGGGCCATGGAACGGGCCGAGATACAAGGCGTACGTCAGTGGAGCCTTAATCTCCGCAGCCTGAGGTAGATGTCGGCGATAATAATTAACCATCCCCAGAAAGCGCTGGAGCTCTTTGAATGACGAGGGTCTGGGTAGGTTTAGTATTGTTTGTACTTTCTAAGGGGGCGGTGAAATGCTGTCGGCAGATACCCGAAAACCAAGAAAAGTGACAGCGGGTTGATGTAGCTGCAAAGTGTCCTGGTTGGTCTCAATGCCTGCTGCCGCAAGAGTGTTCCTTAACAGTTTGCACATGTCGAGTGTTGTCCTCGGCGGAGGAGCTGAACACAAGAATGTCATCAAGATATGCAAAGCAGAATTTTAGGTCGAATAGCACTTCGTTGATGAAGCGTTGCCAGGTCTGGGTTGCATTTTCCAGACCGAATGGCATGAATAGAAATTGAAACAACCCGATCGGGGTGGTGATTGCTGTCTTCTCCATGTCTTCAGGTGCCATAGGGATCTGGTGGTAAGCCCATTTGCAATCAATGACAGAGAATGTGGTCGCACCTGCGAGGAACTGGTAAAGTTGGTAATGTTGGGCATGGGTAGGTGTCCACAATTGTTCGTGTGTTTAGTAGACAGTAGTCTTCGCACATGCGCAAGGACCCATCTTTCTTGGGCGTCATATGTATGGGCGTAGACCAGCTACTGGCAGAGGGTTCAATGATGCCGTAGCTTAGTAGTTCAGAAATCTGATTTTTTAATGTTGGAGAGGCACTTGCGACAAAGTCGACGTGGTTTACTGCAGATCGGGGGACCTGGCGTGAGGCGAAGCTTGTGAACCGCGCCATTGGTGATGACAGAAATGTTGCCGGCGGCACGGGAGGCGGTTTGTTTACAATGTGTGGTGGGCGGGGCAGGTGAGGCGTGGTCATGGTGTTCAGAGCCACTCGGCGGATCCGACAGGAGCCGAGGTGGTGAACTGTCCCAGGAGTCAACGCGGCAAGATGGCCGCCGGCCCGAAGCAGTGGCACCGTGGTCAGGTGAGCTCGGTAGAGTTCGTGAGCCGTTAGTGAGTCCATTGTCCGAGGGCGCGGCCTGTGGCGGCACAGTCGCAGGTGAAACGCTTGGCACAAGTGCACTGTTTGTGTTGTCAGTGGCGGTCACACGGCGGCGAGCAGGAGCTGAAGTTGCATCGTTTGAGGTGCTGTCCATGAGGTGCGGGGTAGGAGCCGTCAGTTCGGGAACACGTGACGCTAGTCACACATGCACACTTGTGTCTGGCCGAGTGTCAAACGCTGCCATGTTAGGAGGGTGTGGCCCTGCGGAACTGTCAGTACACTTTATGGCAGTCTTAATAGCACAGTTGCAAGGGGTAGCAGGAGGTAAACACATGGAGGCTCGATTGCTGGGATTGCAAGCAGATTCGGCGCACTTACTGACCGTACTTTGTCCTTGCTGTAGTGTCTGTAATTCCTTTGCTGCATCAGAGAGCTGGAGCTGTGTTTCGTGGAGCCGGAGGGAGAGCTCGAAGTTTGCCTTGCATAGGTGAGTGACATGTTCGAGCTCGACAAGGCACTTGTGCATGGTTTCTTGTAATACCTCGTCGACAGAGACGAGCATGAACGGATGGGGGGGTTGCTCGACGGAGCACAGGGGAAATGAGTCTTGGACGGATGATGAAACACGGTGTTTCACACTAGGTCCGGTGAAAGTTTGTGGTGTCGCAAGAAGTCAATGCCTAGTATAGGTTTGTCAATTTCGCACACCAAAAAAGTCCACTCGAGTTTACAGTTTTCAGAGAGTGAGATGACTTGGGAAGTTGAACCCGAGCACTGTAGTTTAGTTGAATTCACGGCTTGCAGTGAAGTATGATGAGGGCGGATGTTCGACAACGCTAAGGACATAGGCAGCAGTGAAACATCGGCGCCTCTGTCCACTAGGAAAAGGTATCCCGATGAAATGTCTTTAATGTAAAGTCGTCTGCAATTATCCGGCCTTTGCCGGACAGAATGGAGCACTCGGGGATGCCTGTCGTGTTGTGTGCAGGAGGCGGCACCCGGACCTACCTCTGATTGTCGTTTGGGAAGTAGCAGGGTGGTCTGCAGTTCCATGCCGCCTCACCAAACGGTGTGTGGAAGTAACAGTACTGGTAGTGCGGTTGCATTTCCTGCGGAAAGTTAGTTGCCAGTGGCGGTGGCTGGGGTTCGGTGGCCGCAGCAGGTTCAGTTGCAGGAGGGGTTGTGACCATGGGTGGGGCCGGTGATGTCCCAGTTGCTTGTTTACTGCTTCCCGGAGTGAGCAGAACGGTCGGCACAGTACTGCCCCGGCCGTGTCCGGCTGCAGGGCGATGAGCCTAAACCTGAGACTTGTCAGGTAGGCAGTGGTTGGCGAAATAGAACAGTGATGCCTCATGTAGCTTGTCAGCAATTGTCATTCTTTGCTCGACAGGTTCAGGAGACCTTTGAGCCAGAGCAAAGCGTATTTAAGGAGATAGTTTATCTGACCAGATGGCGAGGAGAGCTGTGTCAGAGAATAGATCGGCACTAACCAGGGCACATAGTCGTCTCCAGAGCTGGGAAGGTTTGTCGTAGCCTAGTTGCTCAACATGGAGCACTTGCCGTATTGCTGCCTCAGTTGAAAATGCAAGCCGGCGTAGAACTGTCTTTTTGGCTAGAGTTAACCGGGTAGATGAGTCCGTGGCATCGACCAGGTCAGCAATCAAGTCGTCCTGGTCGTGCAGGTGGGTGATGGGGCACAGAAACCTGGTTGACTCGTCGAGTTTGTAATGGCCGAACACTTCATCCACAATTTTGAACCAGGTTGTTGCTCTGTCAGGATTAAATGGCAGCAGTGTTGGTAAGTGTTGTAGAATGTTCAGAAGAACAGGTTGAGTTGAGTTTGTCGGGGCACTGCCTGCAACGAGCTGTTGTTGCTGTAGTACTTCAGGAGAGTGTGCCTCCAGGGGATGTGGCAGTGACGGCTATTCGGGTGGCGGCTTGAAGGTGACACGTTGTGGTTGAGCACGATCTGTCGCGACATGGAAGGCTGACGCGGGTGAGACACCGTAATGTGTCAATTGCGGTTGCGGAAGCTCAACATGTTGCGTGTGTTTGGATTGACGCGTCACGGAAGACCGACACGGATGAGGCACCGAGATGTGCCGAGAACAGTAGCGGAAGCTCGACTGGAGCCGGCACGGGGGTGACAGGTGAGAAAAAGTTCAAAGTTTGAGAACACTTGTTAGTCTGCGGAAAGCTCGACGTATGATCAGCACCAGGGCCACCTGTGTTGCAGGGAGACTGCGGAGGTGTGGGCTGTCCAGAAGCACAGTGTGGGAAATGATGTCGAACATGGGACGGAATGTGTGAATGTTTACTCTTCATAGTCACTCCACTCAAAACGGTGTGCAGATAAGGTGAATGTCGTGGCACAAAACACTGAGGTGTAGCAGTGGGACGGAGATGGAGGTCAGGCACAGATAACAAGTTATTGTTCCTGATGCAGGCCGAGGTATCGAAGTAGGAAGGCATGTGCTGAGGCAGGCGCGGGCGTGGTCGAATGTTGAGGAGGTAGACCTGTGAACGAAGCAGTTCCAGCCACATGGCAGGTATCCATGTGGTACTGTATGGATTGCAGCATGGGAAATCGTTGTCCTGGTGGTAGTAGGTTGTCCAACGAAGGATTTGCAGAAATTGGCATTGGTCCCACACTGCCCGGAGATCCATAGGAGGTAACTGCACAGTCGATGAGGGAGGGCACATGTGGTTGGAACAAAGGTGTTTGATAGCCGAAGTCATGCGCACTCCTAACGTCACTCATTGGTGCAGGCTCGAAAACATCCAGTGAAATCGGTGTAATCGTCGAGTGAGAGGCTTTATGTTGCAGTCCTGTGGGTGAACATCACCTGCAACACAATGCATGTCGATTACAAAATCTGGCGTTAGGCGCTGGGCCGAAGTCATTGTTCGAATGCTGTGTTGATGTAATACACGCGAAAATAACCAACGCGGAGGTCGTGGACACAGTAAAACAGTGAAAACAGAAGACGTTACAACTCAGGATCACCTGTGAGGGGAAGTTCGGGTTGGTTACACCAAACAACACCCATTTTGCAGTAGTTCATTTATTCACCTAAACACAGGCAAGGCTCACAAAGAACTGAACGTGGTGGAACAGCCCAAAGACAATGCTCAGATTCCAAAGACGATGTTCAGAGTCCAAAGACGAACACATATCGATGCTGGTGTCGACCTCATCGGTGCCACATTGTATTGACTGGGGGTATCGTATGCAAACACAGGAGGATAACACAAATTGTCACCTGTTTGACATGTAGAACAGTGTCATGATAATGCAGCAAAACCTGAACTGGCAGGCACTTGAAAATTGACATCAACTATACCATGAAAGCCTACATACAAAGTTTTAATCAACATTAAGCAAGAAATATGGGAATATGATGCAGGCCCCTAGGTATTCCTCCCATAATGTCCACAAAGACAAGATTAGACAGATTACAGTGTGCATAGAGGTATGTAAGCAATCATTCTTCCTGTGCTCCATATTAGAAGAAGGAATCCTGATATGTGCTATAATCTTGAATATCCATTGCCAGTGGTTTTCAGAGTATGGGTTCAGATATAGATGTGGATTAGCTGGTTTTGATCTCTCTCCCCATTATCAAGTGATCAAGTGATCAATATATATGAACTACATATTGATTAGTGGTACCGTATATAATGATCAATTGATCATGATTTATAATTCCACTTAATTATTTGTTATAAGCTATGGTCAACAGATCTAACAAATATTTAATAGATTTTGTGTTTATGGGAATAGATAATACATGGAGGAAATGGGCACCACCGTCTGCTTACCTAGTTCATCCTTAACTTGTTAGAACTAATAATGTCCTATACTGTGGCAAAAGAGGTTAAAACACTTGTAAAAATTTCTTAACATTTTATGATCTAATTTATTTGGCATACAGGCGTGTTTTTAATCAGACTCCATAAATATATCAAAACAATGTTCAGCATATCTTAGCCCTTTTTTATTGCAAAAATTCATAGTGATCTTTCACTTAAGGATGTTTTCATTACTTTTAAATTATCTAAATTAATCTCTTAAGACATGGAGACAGTGGAGGGTTTAATGTATATTATAAGTTGTATACTGGTGTTTAAGTACAGGCGCTGTAAGGATGTGTGAATAATGTGGATTATTTCAAGGTGTGTGGCTGCCAGATACTTTCATCAGCAGCAGTTCATGTGTCTGAGTTCACACTTCCACAGTCTCTCGCTACGGTTACCACTACAACAGTCTAAATTGATTGATGTATTAACATTCCTTCAAACAGAGTGGTATTTGCCTCTTCTTTCTTGAAGAAAAAGATGCGCTGTCCATTTGCGTGATAAAGGATGCAGTATAATACAATCATAAATAATGTCACCATTATTTCTGAAAATTGCGGGCCACAGTGTATTTAGATATCATTTACAGGTGAACAGTTCAGAAGTGAAAGAAACTGCCTCCCTCCCCATAGGATATATTGTGAAAAATTTTACACAGATAAACATACTGTTGTCTAACATACACATCCGCCCAGAATCACAGACACAAAGAGACTGATAGTTGAAGACTGAAAAATTCGATATCGGCTTAAGGTAACATTTGAATACAGATATACGCTCATCTTTCTTTTTGTACCTCTTTTTGGTGCAGGCATGTTTACATCGCATCTTTGCCCTGCACAGTATTCCAATGACAAATTTTATGGGTAAACCAAAGCAATATCTACCACAATTGCTAATACAGCATTTTAGAAATACATTTTTAAACGGCAAAACCTGTTTAGGAGCAGATGTGTATTCTGACTATAGTCTGTTAGTTTTGAAATACAGATTGATGCTGAGGATATGTACCTGAAGACTGGAAAGCAGTGCAGGTTGCATCAACAAGAAAAGAAATAGAAGTAAACTACTAAATTATAAATCCCTGTAATTAACAGTGATTTGTAGTAGGATGTTGGAATGTATACTGTGTTCCAGCATTTTGAAACACCTAAGAGAAAATGACCTATTGACTTATAATTAGCAGAGATTCAGCAATTATTGTTCTTGTGAAACACAACTGACTGTTTATTCACATGAAATAATAAATGCTAGGGATAGGTGATTTCAAGCTGATTCATGGAATGTCATCTCAGCTGCGCAACTCAGTTCATGATTTCTGGTCTGGAAAGTCACAGTTTGTAATAACGGATGAGAAATTATCTAGTGAAACTGAAGTTATGTCTTGGGTTGCCCAAGGAAGTGTTATAGGGCCCTCTCCTATTCCTAATCTATACAGACAACTTAGGAAACAATCTGAGTAACCCTCTTAGATTGTGTGCAGATGCTGTTAGTTACTGTCAAGTTGGCAAAACATGAAAAATATTTACACAAGGTAACTGTGTGGTGCAAAAGTGGTAGTTTATCCATGAATAATAAATAATATAAAGCCGCAGTAGATCACATATACATAACGACTGTTGAGTCAGGTAAATACCTGGGGATTACGATTACAAACAACTTAAGCTGGATCTATCACATAGATTTTTTTATTTTTTTATTATTATTTTTTTTATTTTTTTATTTTTTTTTTTGGCTGGGGGAGGGGGGGGGGGATGAACCAAAGACTGCGTTTCATTGATGGAACACTTCGAAAATGCAACAAGTCTGCTAAAGAGACAGCCTGTACTACATTCATCTGTCCTCTTTGGAATACTGCTGCACTATAAGGGATTCTTACAAGATAGGATTGATGGAGGTCACTGGAAAGGATCAAAGAAGGGAAGCTCATTTTGTATTATCATGAAATTGGGGAGAGAGTATTGTGGATATGATAAGTGAGCTGGGGTAGCAATAATTAGACATTAACGTGATCCTTTCATGAAGTTTCAGTCACCAGCTTTCTCCTCCAGATGTCAAAACAGTTTGTTGACTCCCAGATATATAGGAAGAAATGAACTTCACGATAAAGTAATAGAATTCAGAGTTTGTACAGAAAATTTTAGGCGATCTTTTTTACCATGTGCTTTTGACAGTGGAAAGGTGGAGGAACTATGTGAAAGTGGTTCTGTGAATTCTCTGCCAAATATTTAAGTGTGAATTTCAGAGTAATCATGTAGATATAGATGAAATTTCAGAAAAGTGGGTAATTAAGGTTATGGGACTTGGAAAACTTGAGTTAACCAGAAATTGTTGAGAGTTTCAAAGAAAACTTTAGGCTACTACTGTCAAAAATAAGCCAAAGAAACACAACTGGAGATGAGCGGATAGCTATGAGAAGTAACACTGTGAAGGTAGCACGGTAACAGCTTGGCAAAAATACAAGTCCCTGTATCCGTTGGATTAAACATGAGATATTAAATTTAATTGATGAAAGGGGAATATATAAAAATGCAGAAAATGAAGCACACAGATGGGGATACAGATCTCTAAAACATGAGACTGACAAAGGCTGCAGAAAGATGAATCATAAATAACCAGAGGAGAGAAACACTGTTGTTAAAAGCTTATTTGACTTTCAGCAATGTAAATGCCACATATAAGAAAATTAAAGAAAGAGGAAAGAGAAGCAACTGTATCAAAATCAAGAACTCAGAGGGGAAAGCTGCACTAAACAGAGAAAGGAAGGCTGAAAAGTAGAAGGAATATTTAGAAGGTCTAGACAAAGGTGAGTAACTTGTAGAACAGGAAGTAGATGAAGATGAGAGGGAAGATGGAATACTGAGAGAAGAATTTGACAGAATGCTGAAAGACTTAAGTGAAAAATCCACCTGGAGCATGTAATATTTCCTCAGAATTTGGTGTCATCAAGAGAACCAACCATGATAAAACTATTTCACCTGGTAAGCAACTTATATGAGACAGGGGAAATGCCCTCAGACTGTAAGAAGAATGTAATAATTCCAGTACCAATGAATGTTGGCCTTGACAGGGGCGAATATTAATGAATAATCAGTTTAATAATTTATGGATACAAAATACTGGCCCACATTACTATAGAAGAATGAAACGACAGGTAGAGGTCGACCAGGGGGTGATTAATTTGGGTTCAAGAGAAACTTAGGAACACATTAGTCAGTGTTCACCCTTCGACTTATCTTAGCTGCTGTCCACACAAAAATAGTGTGACATGGCACAAATGTCTGGCAGCAGCATTGTGTGAACAGGACTTTACATTAAACTCTAAATCATCTCGAATTTATTTTTGACATTTGAAAGGTTGGTTGGTTGGTTTGCAGGGGTTGAAGGGGCCAGACTCACTTGGAAGTCTCTGCCACATGTTAATTTGGAGTGACACTTGTGGCTATGACTGGATGTGGCGCACACCATGAAGTGACATGTTCTGTTACCACCATTCCACCTCTGTGTGTTTTGTTTCACTTAATAACATGGAAATGGCTGAAAACAGTGCCACGTCTGCCACACCACCACCAGGGGTCCACACCATGACACTAAGGAACAAACTGGTAGGATACATTGTGAGGCACCAAGTAACAGTTAATTTGGTGATGCAAGAAAGTAGGGAGACGGGCTAAAATTATAAGGGGGGGGGGGGGGGGGGGCAAGGCTTGACTATAGTAAGCATGTTTAAAGGATACAGCTATTATGCAGAGGCGAAGAGATTTGTCTGGTAGAGACTAGCCTGGAGAGTTGCATCAAACCAGTTGTTGGACTGAGACCCACAACAACTTCATCCCTATAACAAAATACTTTTCATGTTAGCTAGAAATAAATTTACTGAATGTGAGTGATCACCTTACAGTTAGGCTAATTGTGCATGCCTCCCGGACTGACCAAAACTTCCTATGGTATAGGGATGTACACAATGTGACACATGGAAGTTTGGGTCAGTCCAGGAGGTGTGCACCGATAGCCTAATGGTCAGGTGACTGCTCACGATAAGTAGAAATCTGGCTTCGAGTCCTGATCCAGACAAATTTTCCTATGTTACCAACAGGTAGAACATCTGTACCTAATACAGCTGATGCCAAGTTACTCATGTTCAGCGAATTTATGTTGACCTAATTTCAAATGAACAAAAAAAAAGGTTCATGTATTTTCCAGGGCGTTTAGCATACATTACATATATTCCTAACTTGCTATCAGTATCATATTTCTTCTGCCAACGCTCTTCGATGCAGGTTAAACAGTATATGTGATAAGCAGCAGTGCTATGATATGTGTTTTCTATGTACACACCTTTAGTGTCCCAGTAATGAAGATGTATTATAAATTTGTCTCTTACACACAGGTCCAATCAAAGCCAGCTGCTTTGAGAAGTGGTATAAATTTCCCTGTGTCACCCTACTGAGTGCTTTTTGTTAGCGAATGATGCAATATGGCTTTCTTTCTTTGCTTCTGATACATGTGCAGAGGTGTTTTTCACAGTTACATCAGTAATAGTAAACCATCTTCTAAGACGAAATTTGTGTGTTGCTTTGAGATCTGTCGTATGCTCTAGCATTTTGCTTAGTATCATCATCATAATCAGATATCTGGTATCTGCTGCTTGATAAAGAGGCCTCCTCTATACTCGCACATGCATTAAAGTTTTCAGCTGTTCACATCCACGTTGCTCCTGCAAGCTTCCTAATGTTATCCACCCAGCTACCATTAAACAGCATATCAGTCTTTTCTTATTTCTTATAATCCACAAAAATATTTTCTCGGTCCACCTACCATCCATTTAACTAGTTAGGTGCCTTGCCCGCCTCTGTTTTATTTAAACTCAACAAAACCATACGCCCTGTCCTACATTTACATCTACATCTACTCCTGTGTCTATACTTTGCAAACAGTTGTCAAGTGCACAGCAGAAGGTATCCCCCACTAATCCTTTTTTTTTTCTCTAGAAATTATGTTGTGTCTATTCCCTTATAGCAAAATCTGGTATATGAATGATGCAGTCAAATCAAACACTGCAAGAGAGACTGTCTCTCAGATCTGACCATTTTGATCATCTTTGGCCAAAATGTGATTTTTCTCATGGAGGAACCTGTTGATGTTCTATAACTTTGCTTATTCATCTTTTCTGAAAGTGAACTGAAGTATAGTTGCTGTCTGTCTTTCTTACTTAAATTTCAAAATTCTTCACGCATTTTTAGTCTTGTCAGCCTCAGTGAAATTAACCTGAATTTCCTTAAGCATTTTGACCAATCTTTTGGTGTAACTAACCCGTAGAGGTATATGAGGTCTGATCAAAAATTAATAGGAATTTTTTAAATTTGCGTGCTTTTCTACATCCAATTATCAATCTTTTAATCTTATTGGTACACATGTTCCTGATATATGTTTGCATTTTCAGCTGTTTTGAATATTTAGTGTATTGCTGACAAACAAAAAGGGGTTCATGTTTTTGAGTGTCGGTGGATTTTTACTTTCAAAGAATATGGCTCAAAGAACTTGCATTAAATCTTACTTGAAAAATGAGATAAAGTGCAGCACAACATTCCAATTGTTGACTGTGGCTGAAAGTGAATTTACTATGAGTAAGACAAGAGTTTACAAGTGGTTTCAAAGAGGGTTGAGAAGACGTTGGAGACAACGTCTGCTCTGGATGCCTAGCATCAACGATGTGGAATTACTGAAGAAAGTGGTTCTGGAAAATGACCGAATCACCATCAGAGAGGGTGCTGATGATGTCACCAAATCCTTTGGCTCAAGCCAAGAAATTTGTTTTGGGATATTTTGGGCATGGTCTGTGTAGTAGCAAAATTTGTTCCAAAACTGTTGAATTTCGACCAGAAATGACATCATGCGGACATTGCTCAGGAATTGCTGAAAGAAATCTACAATGATCCAGAACTTCTAAAGAAGGTTATAAGAAGTAATGAAACATGGGAATACGGGTGTGACAAGGCCCAATGATCCCAAAGGAAACTATCTGAAAAGCCAAGACTTAAAAATATTTGACAAGTTCAATCACATGCAAAGGGTCTTCTCATTGTTTTCTTCGATTATAATAGGACAGTGCATCATGAGCACCTGCCTTATGGTAGTTCAGTCAATAACGAATCCTACCTGGAAATTATGCACCATTTGCATGATGCTCTGTGAAGAAAGTGACTAGAACTGTGGCAAAACCACTCGTGGAAATTGCACCATGATAATCCTCCTGCTCAGATTTCAATGCTTGTTCATGATTTTTTGGCTGAAAACAAAACTTTTATGTTGCCTCATCCACTGTACTCACTGGACATGGTCCCATGTTCTTGAAGCTAAATAAAACCATGAAAGGACATCATTTGATGAGATAAGAACAGAACTACTGAAGGAGCTCAACACCACAATGAAAAGTAAGTTCCAGTAGTGCATTCAAGATTGGAGAAAATGCTGGCACAAGTGCATTGTTTCTAAGGGGGATTACTGTGAAGGGGACAAAGTTAATATTGATGAATAAATAAAGATACTTTAAGAAAAACAATAATTCCCATTACTTTTTGATCACACCTTGTATTTGCCTTTGTAAGAATGTTATGGTTTACCTGATAGCCGTTTGGTTTTTCTATGAATTTTTTTCTTTTTTTCCTAGTTTCAGTTTGGGCTGTGTGTCCGAGTCTTACCTAAGTTGTCTTAGCTCCCTTACATTAAATTTCTCATTTACTAACAGCTCTCTACTATTATTGCCAATTTTTGAACCACCGGGCTCTAAAATTTCCGTTTGATTGTTCCCTTCTTCCAAGATTACCTTTTTACTGTCATTTGCATTAGTTTGTCTCTCAGTGTACAGTAGAAATGCAATATTGAAAGATTTCTGGAGAACAATCAAAGGGGACTGAAAAAATAGTTATAACAATGATTTACCAAGGGAATGTAATGTACGGACACAGAATTTATAAAACAAATAAATATTCTTAAATTTTTGGGGTAAGGATTAATTGAAGCTAGAAGGTATTTCCATTTTGATAGTTTTATAGAGAAGTAAAAATTCAACTTCCAGACTCTTTCTGTCCACATTAGTCCCTTCTATACTACTGAGAAATACAACATTAATAAGAGAAGAGAAATTGTGTAGGTTTTTACTTATGTATAAATGATTGTTACTTCCATCTGAGGTCAGTTCCTTTGCTTAAATGCTCCATGAGGCACACATACCATCAGTGTCATCCCTTTTGTCACTTTTTTCTGATAATTAGGACCCTTTAAGGAGTCATCAGATGACAGTTCTGGATTTGAATCACTGGCAGCATTGACCACCAGAGTGCTTTCGCAGGAGTGCTTTCTTTAAGATGGCAGTCATTTTCTGCAGTACAATTACCAAATTATGGAAAAGTAAATGCTTTTAACTTGTCAATTAGGATGTGTAACCTACTAAAATCTCTGTATTTAATCTATTAATTTTGTAATGGGCTATTCACTATGAGTAATGAACCATAACCAGTGGAAAAGTGCTCCTATTGCAGCAAAAAAAAATGATTTTATTCCGGTTTATTTGAAAGACTCTGACTGAAAAGTGGGGTACCAGCCACCTTATTCTACCTTCCTCAGGGCCTTTCAAAATTTTCCCAAAAATTGTGACATGCAAACAGATTTGCTTTCTATTTAACATGCATCTCATCTCAAACTCCCACAAGCTCCCCTAACTGTAATCAATCGTGTCCACTAGTCCATCACTGAAAGTCAGGCATACCCATCCACTCCCAGTTGCTCTTTCTCACACACTCATCCAGCCCAACTCATTGTCATTATCTCTTCGAGTCTGTCTCATGTGTCACAGCCACGGTCTCCTTTGTCCTGTCATACTACTACAGTCTCCTCTGACTGTTACTGTCTTCCTCTTGCCCTCTCTTACTGCTAATCTCTCATTCCTTCTTTCTCCTTCTGCCATCTCTTCTCGCTGTCATTCTCTCTCTCTCTCTTCTTCATTATCATTGACATAGACTCTGTCTCTCATTATCACTGGCTCTCACGTACTTTCACTTTCTCTTTATCCCCCTCCCCCCTCCAACACTCTTTCCTTCACTCTTTGCCTAGCACTTTTACATTGCTGTCATTTATCTTCCACTGCCGCTGTGTCCTTCTCTTTCTCTCACACGACCATTGTCTCCTTTGCTCTTTCTGCAACACAACCACTGTCTGCTATCTTCCAGTGTTTATTACTTCACCACCTCTTTGCCACTGCCACTGTTGTCTCCTCTCATCAGCATTAAAAAAATGCAAATATGTTGACATGCCAAAATTTTTGGAATTTTTTTTATAAGTGCTGAGGAAGGTAGAATGAAGCAGCTGGTACCCCAATTTTCAGTCAGAGTCTTTTAAATAAACAGGAACATATTTGCATCTTTTTTGCTCTGATAGGAGCACTTTTCAATTGATTTCCTTCTTTTACCTGCTGCAGCAGGGCATGTTACTCATATGAAAAGAAATGTATTGGTCAGTAAATTTTAGGTACTTTGCTTATGTGAAATTTAAAAAACACAAAACTAATTTTATACCTCAGACCAGATTTTAGGTGCAAATTTTTTTTCGTGTGCTTGAGTACTACAAAATGGAGTTCCCAGAACACTTCTGGTGATAACAGAGACACTTTACAGCATTTTCCTCCATGCTGCATCACTTTATAAAGTATGTTGTTGCCTCATGCCATATTTTATGTGCACATTTTACATTTACAGCTAGGGTAACTTTAAACCTCTGTGTCTTGGAAACAAATAAAGATATGAAGAAAATTTTCAAAATCTGTATCCTGGGAATGCATCATAAAAATTACAGCCATGTACTGTGCATAGCCATTTCAAAATACGTGACTGAGTTTTGGTATCTGAAGAACAAGATTTTTGTGTGTTTCTTGAAAACAGATAAAGATTTTTGAAAACAGGGAGCTGGCTCTTCTAGATAATTGCCATTGGAATATACCATTTATTTAGATTTCACCTCATACAAGACTTTACATGTAGAAGTAGGGTTACTTTGAACCTCTGTATCTTAGAAACAGATAAAGATATAAAGAAAATTTTTACAGTTGTTCCAAATTAGGATCTTAGGTATATGTTGCAAAAATTTCAGCCATCTGCTGTGCATAGCTTCTTGGACTCCTCGGTTTGGCTTTGTTTAGTTGGGGGTAGTGGAAATATTTTAAAAAACCCTTTTTGTGTGGTTTCCCCAGAAACTGATCATGCACTAATGGTGCCTCCATAAGTCCCATGAAGTCCACTGTAGACCACGTTAAATGCAAAAAAAAAACCAACTAATTTACTCCATTTGCCTAAGTAGGAGAAAGTGTGTGATATTCATACCTTGACTCTGTCTTTAGGATAGTGACACTAAGACAATCTTTCTGTCTGGTATACAAGTGGTCTGTAGTACAAGGGCTATGCAAAACACTTGACACTGCCTTGTTTTCACCAATAGAACCTGAAGTATGAGCCCTAGAAATGGCCATTTGTACGTGTAGCATTTTGGAACACATTAGGTACGCATGTTGTCCCACTCATGTTGATGATTTACCACAGCCTGCAATAGCATTACTGCCTGATGATGGAAATATATTATAGTAAGTAAGTCAACTTTAATTCTCTTCATTTGCACATGTTTGAGTCTTCCCAAATTATGAATTTTTCTTCCTCTAGAAAACATGTAGACAGCACAACAGCAGTGGCTTGAATGACATATTACTCACAATTGATTGATATGTTCCATGGACCACAATAATGGATATGCAGTGTTGTAGACGTTTATTGCAAGCGTTATGTCAATAAAGGATATGTTGGGTACTGGCTGCTCCAGATTTTTGATACATATTTCAAAATTAACAGCTGTTGTTACATCAATGAAATAATCAATTTTGAAAATATAGATAAAAAATCTACTCACCACGTGGTGGCAGGAGAACACACACATGTAAAGATTAAGGAAATGTGCAAGCTTTCAGAAGCAGTAGCTCCTTCTTCTGGCAGAGGGGGTGAAGGGGAAGGAAGAGGGATAAAGAAACATGCCTGATGAAGTTTAGATGGTGGGGGTGGTGGTTAGTGTTTAACGTCCCGTCGACAACGAGGTCATTAGAGACGGAGCGCAAGCTCAGGTTAGGGAAGGATTGGGAAGGAAATCGGCCGTGCCCTTTCAAAGGAACCATCCCGGCATTTGCCTGAAACGATTTAGGGAAATCACGGAAAACCTAAATCAGGATGGCCGGAGACGGGATTGAACCGTCGTCCTCCCGAATGCGAGTCCAGCGTGCTAACCACTGCGCCACCTCGCTCGGTATGAAGTTTAGAAAATGGGGAGAGTATGGAAAAGTTGCCCGGAACCCTGAGCCAGGGGAGACTTGGGGTTAGAAGGAAAGACTGATTTTTGGGGACTGCACTGTATGTGCTTTGAAAATCATAGAGCTTAAGAGGTGGAAGATAGGGTAGTAAGCAAGACAGAGATTATTAACAAAACATAGTGAGAGAGTTAGTAAGAGCAAAAAGCTAAAGCTAAGTGCATTGTGTAAGGTGGATGTGGGGGGTGGGGGAGTAGTTACTGAGAAGAAGTGCTTGGCCAGCCTCTTAACATCCCCCAGCTTACACCAGAGGAATGATATCTCTGATCACAAGAATCAGCCACATCAGTACAGTGTTCTCAATCTCTCATCTAAGGCACCCTCCCCTCCTGAGTTATCTATATTATGCAAGGATCTCATTTTCAGTCCTAAACCTGTGCATTCAGTTATGCTGCTTTGTTGAAGGACTTACTTTTCTTCACACTTAATGTCGACTGCAAATATCTGTCTGCAACCCAATCCCAAAACCTTTCCAACAGCAAACCTGACATTGAACTATGCCTTCAACAGTTCTGATCACTATTTCAACTTGATACAACCACCTCAAAATCATGTCTTACAAGCCTTCTTCAGTCTCAGCATTTCTTCTCAATGACCAATCCTCTCTTCACTCCCCTTTAGTTTTCTATATCTTTTATTTCCTGACCACTTAAAATGCACTTAGCTTTCCACTATAATTAACTCTTGCACTATATTTTGTCAGTAATCTCTGTCTTCCTTATTGCCCTATCTTCCACTTTTAAAGTCTCAGGTTTTCAAATTTCATCCCACTGCAGTCCCCAACAATCAGTCTTTTCTTGTCACCACATCCAGTAAGTCTCTCATGACCTGGGGTTCTGAGCAACTTGTCCAAACTCTCTTTGTTTCCTAAACTTTGCCAGTCTTTTTTTTTCATCCCTCTTCCTTCCCCTTCAAACCCTTCTTCTGACTGGTGTCATGCCATTTAATGCCATAGTACTGCAAAGGAACCAAAATTGTGTAAAAGCCAATGTGCTACTGTGACATTAAACATGTAAGTGATTTTGTAGATGCACTGTACACTGTCTCCAGATTAGTTAAAGATAGAGGTTCCACTGTTTTGTCATTGAATAATTTGATTTTCCAAGACAGTTGTGAAGCAGAAATGTCAAAATTGCCAGTTTTGTAGATATATCTTTAGGACTCTAAACCCCTAAATAACAGTACCCACTCTAATTGCTTGATGAAGTTTAAAACAATTGCTGTTGGTGCCTGTACACTGTCAGAACTGCTACCGTGTCTCCTTGTTTACTGCTGAAGTACAGCACTTTGAGGGATGCTTAATACAGCATGTAGACCTGTAATGCAGGACTTTATTACATCCTTTATTCCATGTAGCCACTCTGATTTGTGTACATTGTGTCTATAGTAATGTAATACTAATGTGTATCCATCTAGTTGTATATTCCCAGCTTCTGTGACTTCCAAATGATGTTCTGTTATGTAGAAATACTTACAGATTTTTCAGTTTCCTCTAGTGACATGAAAATTCTTATTTGTTATTTAACAAGCTACATATATTCTGAGGAAAAAATCAAAATTTATAGTGGTTGTCACCCTTTGTGCTGTCCAAGCTGCCATTCTTGCTTTCTCCACTGGTCGTCATAACTGGGTCTATAGTTGTTCAACATCATTCTCTCTGAGAAAGATTTATCTAAAAAAACACCCATTGAAAATATTGGAAATCACAAGGACTGGTTACACAGACGATTTCTGGAAAGTATTTGTGCAAGTAATTTGTTGTCGGAAACACCAGTCCATGTGTGGGGCAACTGTGAGAGGTGTGACACATCAGTCACGCCAGTTGTGAATGTCCTTCTGTGCTGAGTGACTGCTGAAGCTCTGTGTTTACTTGTTCAATACAGTGCTTCATAGAGGGTAGAATGGAGCAGTACAATTTTCTGGAAGTCTTTCAGCTTAGAGAATTATTTGATTTTCTATAGAATTCATTGTGTTGTGATCATCTCTACAACTAAATGGAATAATTTTTGTTGGTATATTCCCTTATAATTGTAACAGACATTTTAAAAAGCTGCCTTCAATATTATATTTAGAGGGAGGAATTTCTATAGTTACTTATTTCTAATTACATTTATTTTTAATTATGTTTAACCCTTTCAGTCCTACATATATCATTTAGATTCCCAATATATTAATCATTCATTTGTGTTAGATCAGCTACACAAATGTTGAGTGTATATTTGTGAAACGTTCACATTACATTATATTATTTGACTTGCTTTAAAAAATCAAGTAGTTTATAGCAACTATAAAAGTGGGTTGTTGTTAAAATACTTTGTTATATTTTTAACAATATAAGGAAAAGGGTAGATTGCTACTTTCCATAAAGACGGCACATCGAGTTGCAGGCAGGCACAACAAAAAGAGTGTTACTCTTTTAGCAGCTTTCTGCAGAATACTACTTCAGAAAAGGAAACAAACACACATTCATTCACACAAACAAGCACGGCTCACACACACATGACTGCCATCTCTGGCAGATCAGTCTCATCTGCTGGAGATGATGGTCATTTGTGCATGAGATCTGCTTACTTTTGTGAATAAATGTGTGTTCGTGTTGGATGAAAGCTAAATGTGTAACGATCTTTTCGTTGGGCCTCTCTGTAACTCAGTGTAGGAATCTACCCTTTTCCTTATATCGTTAATATTCCAACCTGTAGTTTTCATTGTTTGATATATATATATATATATATATATATATATATATATATATATATATATATATATATATATATATATATATATATATATATATATATATATATTTGTTTAATGAATGAAAATAATATGTATAATGCAACAGTCTAATGGACTGAAATTACTAGATTCTCACTTTTCTCTAAGGCTGTGCGCTATATCCTCCTGTGTATTATCTTACATGTTTTGAATTGGCATTACTATACAATGCATGCATGACTGTAGATATCAATTTTAGGTTTTTATATGTTTGTCTACAGGAACAGAAGGAAGATATTACACGTGTTCTGACCGCAGTAACCAGTAAAGTTCCTGATAATGTAGTACAATTCAGCTTTAAAGAACGTTCCTTTGTTCCTGTTCCTCCACCAGAGCCTACAATATTTCTCCTCAGTATTGAAGGAACGTGTCTGGCCAAGGACTCTGAGGATGCTCGTTATCAGATACTTGCAGAAGGAGGAACAATCGGTGCAGTATCTGTGTTTAATATCTCTAATAGAACTTTACTTTGAGGCTCATATGTTAGTTGAAAAAAAGTGATCATATCTATATATATTATAAAAACGTATGTATGTATTTATGAATGAATGAATGTAGTTTTCACATTTCCTAACCCCATGGACCAATTGCAACCAAACTTGGTATACATATGGCCTATTGTTTGCAAAGAAGTGCTGTGGTGGTAAGAATCAGTTCCCATTAGGATGCGATGGTGCTGAAAATGGGCTGACATAGGAGAAAGACAAAAAGAGTGAGAGAGAAGGGAGGAGGGAAAGATGGACAGAGAAGGAGGAGGAGATGGACACAGAGGGGGCAGGAGGCATTGGACAGAGAGGAGAGGGGAGTTGACTTGATGGACAGAGATGGTGGAGGAGGAGATGGACAGAGAGAGAGAGGGGAGGAAGAGAGGTGTGCAATGCATGTGACATACAGGTACACGGATGAAGCTGCAGGTAAAAATCTAGTATTCAAATAAAGAGGGTGGTATTAATAACTTGCACACATATTACAATTTTAAAAGCAGGAAGACAAAAATGTAATGGACATCTCTTGGCATGTGACACTAACCATCAAGATTCTGTAAACTTGTGTCATTGATATTGAAAATCATAGATCACACGGCAATACATTTTAAGACATAATTTTGTAATGGAAAACATCAGTTCCTCTCACTTTTAGTTTATTTTAAAAGAAATTGGAATATTTATTTCATTTATTTATTTTCTCTCATGAATTATTTCTAGTGTGTGTGTGTCTAAGGTGTTTTGCAACAATCCTCGTAGCCCTCAAGAACTGCAGCAGAACGTTTCGTATGAGATGGCAGCAATTCCGGCAGTCCAGTGTTGATCCACTTTCAGGAACTTGTCGGCCAGAGCTCAAAAGTGCCAACAGATTAGTGGTGGTCACTTTCAACATCTGCTGTAGCCTGTTTTCCAGGCTACTTTGATTTTGCCCACCCTATACAATGTATGTGTGCTATACATGTCTAGTGAATCACATTAATTGTCTGTCCTCGTATTGGTAATTTCATAATGTCATTTCCTAAATTGCCATGTCACATCCTTCCCTCTCTCCTGCTGTCAATCTGAGGCCCACAGTTTCCAGTTGCATCTCTGACACACTGTTATGCTTTGTTAATACTCAAGGATAGGACTGAAGCCTTACTTACTGGGAAACTGCTGTCTTTATTCATCAGTTCATTATGTCTTCACATTCTTTTTAAAACACAATCCCAAAATATGTTGGCCTGTTTTAACAGTTTTGTGACATCCTAGTTCATGCTTTGTCATAGAGCACAGAGCTTGCTAATCTGTGACTGAGAGAGTACAGCAACATATTTGCAGCAGCTGCAGACAGTTTTCATGGAGAACAGTTACAACCAGCATACTATGAAATGGAAGAAGTCTAGTCGGCAACTTGCAGAGGGAAAAGAGAAACCTGTTGCTATATTTTCTGTCCTGTACATTGATAACACATCAGTGAACATTGGAAGAATGTTCTAATGCATGTTCTGCCTGCCACCAAAGATGGCAGATGGTTGGAGGTCTGTTAATAACAAACTAGTTCTCTAGAAACCAGGAGTCTACCACATCTGGTGCCAGTGCAGGAAAATGTACATTGGTCCCTCAATCCAGATGGTACAAGAAAGATGCATGAAGCATGTGTCACACAGATAAAGAACAATCAACAACCTCAACTGTCACAAAGGATTCTGTCTCCAAAGGATGCAGTATGAATTACAACAGTACCAGGTTGTTAAAACATGCTGAAACATTTTGAGGTTGCACTGAAAATAATCTGTAGAGCTCCACCTACAAGATGAACTGATAAATAAAAATAGCAGTTTCTATCTAGGTAAGAGTTGGGTCCCACCCTTGAACATGCTCAAAACATGACAACATTCTGTCAAAAGATTGGAAAGATCCTCTTGTGCCATGCCAACTATGACCTGAGAGCACAGCATCAAGGGCTTGGTGGTTGCGGTACAGTGACTGAGGACCACAACTTGACTCCCACTGGTGCACTTTGCCCTCTACCTCACTTGTATAGCCATGCACAATCACTACTTGCCCAAGATTAACAGGGTGATTTAGGAGAAATGCCACATAATTTGTGAGGTGATTCCACATGTGAAAATAAACCGAAAAAGTTCTGTGAACATGTGTCGAGTTTTCAGCCATTATGGAACTGGAGTAGGTTGAAGACTACACACATCCATGAATGATTATGAAGACAAGTGTGAATATTACTCACTGAAATGTTGTGTAGACGCTGTGTTAGACAGAATAATAGTGGGACAGAGACCTATCCATTCTGCAAGAGGTGTTCAAAAAAATCCACCATCCATCTCAATGCAGTTGTAAACACATTGAAGGGTGTGTTGTATTGTTCATCAAAAATCATCTCAGTGGGCTTTAATGTGTTAGTGCTGTGAGTGACAAGTTCTTCATGTTTATCCACCTTTGTAGTTTATACATCTCCCTCTAACCAGCCCCATAAACAGAAGTTTAATGGTGTTAGGTCAGGTAATATGGCAGGCCAGTTAATGGGTCCATCATGGCCAATCCACCATTGAGGAAACATGTTGTTCAGATACTGGAATACTTGTCTGGTACAGTGAATTGGTGATCAATCATGTTTCAGGTAAATTTGCCATCGTAGCTCTAATGACACTTCTTCCAAAAGTGCAGGTATGTTTTCTATCAGAAAATGTGAATATTCTGCAACTGTCACACATTTTGGGAGGAATGCAGGCCCTATCATCAGGTCATCAATCATAGCACACCAGACGTTTACTGACAACCTAACTTGGAATCTTGTTTCCATAGAGTCATGTAGGTTCTCCATCGCCCATGCCTAATAATTTTGGATGTTCATAATACCATTGCATGTAAATTCAGCTTCATCTGTAAAATAAAGTATAGTGAACTACATGATGTCTCTGTGTACAGCCAACCAGTTACAAAATCGTTGTCTGCTTACTAAGTCACCTGGATACAGATGCTGCATGGCCTGCACGTGGAATGGGTACAAGCCTTCAGAATGTCACATACGTCACATTCACGTTTGTGAAGTATCGAACGGATGACTAATGCACCATGTACTGGTGGTGGGACTCCATTGTACCATTGCAATAATATCTTCCCTTTCCTCAACTGACTGGATGGCCTCATGTTCTGATGTTATATGTACACAGGGTAGTGTTCTGGATTCACGTAATGTTTGAAAAACCTTGGGAAGTACCCTGTCACAGGAGGTTTATCGTTCAGGGAAATGACTCTGCTATTCTGTCACAGCTGCACAGGGACTCCATTACAGTACCTGTACACAAACAACTTGTTTGCATATTCTGCATGGGTGAACATATGTGGCATACTGGTATTCAAGGACACTATGAACTTGCTCAATTAAACAAGACAGAAACCCAATACACTCAATTAAACAACACTCAAGCATGACACTTACATGGCCTCACGACTGCTCACTTATCCACACCGTAATTGCGCACTGGGTATGCTTGCAGCTATTGCCTTGGTGCAATGTCACAGTCCTGCCATCTGTTGGAGAATCCCCACATCTCTTGTGGGATGGATCAGTCATCTGCCCCACCATTATTCTGCCCACCACAGTGCCTACACAACATTTGGGTAAGTAATAAAACACCTGTCTTCATGATCATTTGTGGATCTGTGTAGTCTTCAGCTTGCTCCAGTTCCATAATGATAATAGATCAGACACATCTTCATAGGTCTTTTTTGGTTTATTTTCACATTTGGAATCACTCACAAGTTATGTGGCATTCCTCCTGAATCATCCTGTATAAAGGTGGTACCCAATGGAAGACAATCCCGTCAGTCATCATGAGCCCCTCAAGACAGTAACAAATCAACTTGCCGAAATATTGAGTCGTTTAGGTGACATTATCTTTGTGAGTACCTGAGAACACTTCAGTATCATCATACACTGGTAAAGCCTAAAATAAAACTAATAATTGATAATTTTCAATAAAAATTCATTTAATGTTTTGATGAGTTGAATTGACTGTTAGGCTTGATTATAATTGAATAAAGAGGAAAGGGAGCTTTTTTTCCCCTTATCTATGAAGTGGCACATCATATATATCACAACAATTAGAACAGATCCAGTATTGATTCCTGTCATAAACATAGAATGAGTATTTCCCACTCTGAAGGTGCCGTTTCCTTGTGTGCACTCCTTGGGTTTCTTAATGTGACGTGATTCATCCCTTTAGTTAGATAGAATCGAAGGCAGTTACCAACAAGGTCTCCAGTACTGTAATATTTAACTTTCTGTAGGAGAATACTGTAAATTGCACAATATTTTTTTAGCAAATAAAGAAACTAACATTTAGTGTAATTTGTCTTTTAAATTTGGTATGATCGTTTTGTAAATTGAAAAACAGTGTGAGCAAATTGGATAACTTTTTTTATTTTGCCTGTCTCAGTTGCATTGATATAAAATTCAGCTGTAGTGGTTACTGGTTTCAGTCTGACATGTCCATTCTCAAGCCACACACCTTGCTACTAACTGTAATTATTGTGCCAAAAGGCATGAACACCTTCTGTACACCAACGTATACAGTGGGCAACAAGTACCATCATTGGTCGAAGCCTGTGTGCCCATTGCAACTGACTGACCCCCTTCTGTAATCCCACTAGAGACTAGGGTCAACTGAACTTACCCATGCCAAATGTCAACTTTGTCCTGTAACAGAATTGTCTGGCATTTGATGTCATATATAACCAAGCAGAAAAACAGAGCATTGACAATATTTTTTTGTGTCTGTATTAGTTTTTGATACGTAGAGTATGTTGACTGAATGATCTCTAGTAGATCCTGAGGTCTATGGCAGTTTGGTTAGTTTTGTTGAAAGGCCGCAGTTTGGTTGTGAGTTGAGGAAGCAGTACTGAATGCTTCAGTTAATCCTGAGACTAACTATCATATTTTGAGATAGCTGTGTTATTATTGTGTACATAATCTTTTCAAGAATCTTTGAGAAGAAGGTAAGCAGTGGAATTGGTCAGCAGTTATCATCTACCTCACTAAATTTCTTATAAAGGTATATTTTTGTGAATGTACTCTTTGATAGTGATGTATTATATATGTAACTGAATATATTGCATACATGTGCATTACCAATTTTAGTAACAGGCATTCTGGCTGGAGAAGCTAGAGTTGACAGCTGCATGTGCATGAGGTATGAGTGCTTGTGTGTGTGAATGGTGTGTTTCTCTCTCTTTTATTGGTGAAGGCTGTTTCCAAAAGCTCTATGTAAGTGTCTTTTAATTGCATCTGTCTGCAACTTGACGTCTCCTCTTTACGGTAAGTAGCAATCTGTATTTTCTTGCATTGCTGCTATTCCTACCTGGAGTTTCCATTGTTTGATTTTATTGCTTTACTTAAGGTGTTATAAATCCAGTTATATTTTGCTTTCGATTGTCAACTGTGAGAGTCATTCTAAAAGCAATGAAGATTAGTTTCCCCAGACATTATTCAAGGTACTGAAAGAAAATTTATTTTACAACTTCTGTAAATAGTGATCTACACACACTATTGATGGGGGCTCTCTTTGGGTTATTCACAATGAAGAGATATATATAGAATACTCCTTGGAAACAATATAAGCTATCTTAAGCCCATATTCCAAAGCAAAGTCCAGTCCATAGCCATATGATAGCACACTTTCTGTGCACTCCATAGTGGGCAAACTTATATTTCTGATTTTGGAATGGTCTCATCAGAGGGTAGTCCCAATTACAAGCACCCTCTGGGTATTGGCAACACAGCAGTCGACATTAAAATTGTACCAGCTATTCAGTTTCCATAGTGGTGTAGGGTGGTGTCTCTACAACAACAAATTCTGATATCTTAGCTAACTTCTCACAGTCACTGTTCAAATTTGAGAACAACTTATTTTGATATCCTTGCCAATTTTTGTTGCAGCACTCCACAAGGTTTTCTGTGCCTTCTTCATGTTCAATTGTTGCCAAGTTGCTGAACCAGACACTTAATGTCCTCTTTCTGTTTGTTGTCATATGTACAGAGTTTAATAATCAAAAAAATCTTACCGTTTGTGGTAAAAATGGTAATCATTCAGGGATAAGTCCAGGCTATAATGTGGATGTTAAAAACATACCACTTAAACTGACAAAGGGAATTCTTCTTCAATGCATCAGAATATGGGTGAGTGTTATCATGCAGCACAATGCCCCTGGACAACAATCCAACTGCATTTTATGGTACTGTGTAGTTGGTGAAGACCATAGCATTTATGGTCTCTCGTGTGGTCATAAAGTTAGTGTGTAGAATACCCTAGGCAAATGTTCAGTACTTCAGTAGTGAAATGTCTGCTGTGTTTATTTTTCCACACAATTGTTGATTTGATTTTGTCAGTCAAAAATGAATGTTAGCCTGATCATACTTCATCATGAATATTAATTCATCTCTCATTGAACATAATGCAATATCTTCGAACTGAAACTTCATATGTCAGACTAGTTTAGCACTCAGAAAGAGTTTTATACTATGAACCTTGGCAGGATTATTAATTTTGTGACACATTTCAAAACTGCACAACAGTAAACAATCATTCTTGCTCAATGTTCGAGGAAGGTCTATGACAAGGCAGCGGGGGTTGGATAGAGAAATGCATGACTCATCGGATCAAAACATTCTTAACTTGTATAACAACCCTCATGTACGTATCTTTGGCTGTGAATGGAGTAATTGTGATTTGGCTTTGTATATGGCATTCCTTCTTTCATGTATTTTATTGCTTTATCCCTTGAACAGTCCACATGAACTCTCTGAGCTACTTCCAGGAAACGATTGTTAAGTGTGTTAGCTACCTAACTGCTATCGCATGCTTTCTTGTTTTACTCCCTGTATGGATTTAATATTATTGTCTGAGTGGTTGATGCAGTTCACTTTCCTTAAGATAGCACAGTATTTCTTGTAATATGGCATCAGTTCTACTTCCTTGTTTGCCCTAACCATTTCATTTGATTTCCTTTATCCTTGCACATGGTATTTAAATACTTTTGCAGTCTGCAGCTTTCCTGATGTCTTATTAGTGCTGTACTACATTTTTTCTTGGGAAACCTGCTCTTAAAAACTGACAGAAATCCATCAAGAAACACATTAAATGTAATATACTTCTTTGGATGGCCACCTTCTACAGTTTATTTTATATATCAGTTCTTTATTTTTCCTATCTTAAACATACTGCAATTTACGAATGTTTTACACCACTAATTTTAGGATCATCCTTAACTTGTTGCAATGTTGTCTCCTCCACAGACAGTATGTGCACAGTGCAAGGTCTTCTTCAGTCCCTTTTCATTGTTGAGAATGATCTTGCACCTGCAAGTTTCCAGAACAACACTAATTATTATTATTATTATCATCATTATTATTTACAGGTGGAATGTGACAGTAAAGGTATCATTCAGTATACACAATTCGAACCTATCAATTAACACATCAGTTAATTCATAGCAGAATACTGTGTTTGCCAGTTCTCATTTGATATAATAGGATGCACCTCACTTTTTATGTCATACACACTCCATGAAGCCACTGATGCCAGCACAATCTCAAGCAATATGTATGGAATGGGTGATGTTGGAGGCAGTGAGTTGCAAGTGTTAGGTCTAACAACAGCATCACAATGAGAGTACTTAAGTAGAGAGACAGACATGATCAAAGCAGTACGAGCAGTGAACAACAGAGAGTCAGCCTGCATCACTGAATACTGTCTGTTTGCAACACAAGTAAAACTCCTATATTTTTATGGGATTTTTTTTTAGTTTTGACCAGTAATATTTACTATAGGAAACACTCTTTATTTGCACAGAGGAGCATGTAACTGCTGTAAATATAGAAGTTGTGGTGGGATCGACTTTTGTGGCTGATGATGTATTTTATTCCATTGAGGAGAAGTATAATAGACTGAAAAATCCATTTACCTTGTACTTGTAAACTGAATGGCCAAAAGTCGTGGGAAGATTGCCACATCTAAAGGTGTGGCAGGTACAGTGCTGCAGCTAGATGTGGCATATGGCACAAGTGTAGAAACAATATCTGGACCAGGGGTTAGAGCGGGGTCTGATCCCAGCCATCTGCTTTGCCCCTTGATGTCATATTTTGAGTAAACTGCTTTACAAGTGTTGCAAAGACAATCACAGATACATTTAATAAGAGGCCAATTCCACCCTTTAACATGGTGACCACAATATAGACTATTACGACTGAAACCAAACATAAAAAAAGACCAAACTTAAGATTGTTCCAAAGCAACCAAAAAAATTGGAAAATCATGATATACACAAATTCCTTCCAGAATAAACCAAATGAAAAGATACAGAAAAGCGAAAATTGGAACTGAATATTTCGCTTGACCTGTATAGCTAAAAGGAAGACAGTGATACCAGACACTCGCTACAAAACAACTACATAATCGGAAAATAACACTCAGAACCTTCCCCAGAACAAACAAAACAACAACAAAAAAAATCCAAAAACGACATAATTGGACTAGAATATTTCACTTGACCTATATAGCTCAAAAACCCCATACACAACCATAAAAACCAGTACTGCAAGTTTAACTGCACATATAAAGGTAAAACACACACCCTCCCTCTTCACAACAAATGAAACTAACCAACACAAATTTGAAAACCCTCATTTCAAAGATATTTTCCTACCAAAAACAAAATACAATCTTACAATGAATGAAAAAGCTCTTAAAATGTACTTATAGATCATAGAATTCCAAATCAGTGAAGGTTGGCCACAAATCACACACACACACACACACACACACACACACACACACACACACACACACACACACACAGACAGACAGACAGACAGACACACACACACACACACACACACACACACACACAAACACACAAACAAACAAACAAACAAACAAACTGTACTGCAAACAACAAAATATTCAAGCATAACTGCAAGGCAAACAAGAAACACAAACATGAAGTCTAAAAAATCAACAAACTGTGAACTAAAACTAACAGCTCAAAAATTAAAGACGATTAAATAACCAATAAATACCAAAGACTTGATCTCTTCAGCTAAACCACTATTGCAAAGTACATCACAAACAAGTACAGCCACCACAAGAATGAGCCACCCATGACAGCATGACCCCTATAAAAATAGTCCACTTGAAATACCCTGTGTCTCTACAGTGTCACATTGGGGGAAAAAAAAACCTGCCCAATATTTGTAAGAACCAAGATTATAAACAAGGTCATGACTCACTTCACTAGCAACCATTTGAATTACACACTTAGGTTAGTGCCTAAACTCATCCCCGACAAACATTCCAAATTACAAAAACAGGCAAATAATTGTAAGAAACAACATTACAATTATACTCACTAATTGTTTCACTTGCAAAAATTAAGTTGCACTCTTAGGTTCCTGCCTGACATTGCCCTTAGAAATCATGCCAGATGTGGAAAGGAACAGTTAAATATATGTGAGAAACAAGAATATAAATATATCACCACTAGTTTCTCTAACAGTGGTTTAAGCACTGAGGTTCCACTCTAACCACTTGCATACATCACGAAATATTTGGAATAAATGGCATTATTTACAAACGTAATAGTATACACCAGTTACTTTGACCACCACACTTAACATTTCAAACATGCCATTTACATCCTTTGCAATGTAAACTCATAACATCACAAAGGATATCATGGGTCAAAGCATACATGTTGAATCAGACCATGTGCTTGACCTCTGAACTGTCTGATTATGAATAGTTTTCTATTGCATGCTGTAACACATCAAGAGATAACTGACATTGAATGTGGGATGATAATGGTGCATGAGTCACAACCTATCAGAGCTTACACAAGAATTCTGGTTTCTGAGGTCAATAGCACATGGGAGTGAATTTTCAGTATCCCAGAGACAATGTTTCCACAAGCATAAATCATCACACAGGACAACCACAAGTGTTTGGTGGATGTCACATAATATCTGGTAGAGTCATATGGGTTCATTGACAGTTTACTGTTAGCCAGCCCATCGTTGACTTGAATGTGGGGCATCAGGAGTCCATTTTTACTAGAACCTTAAGGAGACAAATGCACTGCATATGTTTTAGTAGTGGATGACTGACTCCTCACATCAATTGCATTCTCATGAATTTTGGACACTCAGTGTAATTTGTTGTGTGTTCTTCTCTTGCCTGCTGCTAGCCAGCTACTTCTTTGCTGAATATTCCACAAATAGTGCACTGATAATGTATGACACTGTTATTATTATTATTATTATCATCACTATTGGACAAGGTGTCACTCCTCAGACACTTCTGTAATGTATAACATAGGTGGCTCATTATTTTACATATTAATTCTAACGCAACAGAAAATGATTCAAAAGAAAATTATGAGTGGTCAGCAATATTTATCACTAAGCAATTGTAGGAAATGAATAGAGAGATATTGTGAGCAACTTCCAGCATTTAGTTGTGCTGTTTCATAAGACATTACCATACATTAAAAGATTATGTGTAGTCTACATAGAGCTTCTAAATTCTACCAAAAAGTATCTCAAACTGAAACATTTCTACTGGCTTCCAAGCCCATCAGATACAAAAAAAGTCTTGTACTTAAACTGATGTATCAACAGTAAGTAGCAACATCTCCAGGCAATGTAAAGGAGCTTCCTCTGTAATTTCCTATGTGAGGTAACTAGGAATGCATTGGAGTCTTACACTCATTAACTCAAGCAACTCTTGGGATACTTTCTGTAAAGGAAAATAACTGATGGTGAAAAGAACATGTGTTGTTAAAAACATTTTTTGTTAAATGAATGAATGAATGTGTTTTTGATGACTAGATTCATTATAATTGACACAGTCCATTTATTACATCTAATAGCAACTAAATTCATTTCACCCATGCACCCTCTTTACCTACCATAAGAAAAATGTTTGAGATTGTTTTCATAATAATGATAAGAAACTACAGTAGACCTTGTTTTACAATCACTTCAGAAGGGAATAATGTTCACTTCCATTTGTTCCCTTTTAGATATTCTTATAATCTTCCCTGTTTGGAAAATGAATAAATATGTTGTAATTCTTTCTCAAGTTGCAAGACAAAATAAAACACGTTAACTTTTATGAATACTTCGGTTTTAGATGATGGAGCAAGTGCACGAACAAGGGAAAAAGAAGCTGGGGAAAGTGGTGAGAAAGCGCCTGAAGGTGAGGAAGCGGGGCAAGAAGGTGAACAAGAAGCAGGAGAAACAGAACCTGAAGGAGAAGGTGAAGGAGATGACAGGAAGGACAGTGTAGTTGAAGCTCCTGTGCCAATGAAACCCAAGAAGATCACTAACCAGTTTAATTTCTGTGAACGTGCTTCACTGACTTTCAATAATCCATTTCGGGTAAGGATTTTAGTTCCAGCAATGAACTAACTGCCCATTAGTAAGCAGTGGAATTGTGTGCTGTTAATGGGAAACAGTCTGTATTACATTGAAGAGCCAAAGAAACTGGTACACCTGCCTAATATCATGTAGAGCCCCCGTGTGTTGCAGCACAATGTGGCATGGACTCAACTAATGTCTGAAATAGTGCTGAAGGGAATTGACACCATGAATCCTTCAGGACTGTCCATAAACCCACAAGAGTACGAGGTAGGTGGAGAACTCTTCTGAACAGCATGTTGCAAGGCTTCCCAAATATTCTCAATAATGATCATGTCTTATGGGTTTGGTGGTCAGCGGAAGTGTTCAAACTCAGAATAGTGTTCCTGGAGCCACTCTGTAGCAATTCTGGATGTGTGGGATGTCTCATTGTCCTGCTGGAATTGCCCAAGTCCGTTGGTATGCACGATGGTTGTGAATGGATGCAGGTGATCAGACAGGATGCTTACCAAGGTGTCACCTGTCAGAGTTGTATCTAGACATATCAGGAGACCGATATCACTCCAACTGCACACACCCCACACCATTACAGAGCCTTCACCAGCTTGAACAGTCCACTGCTGACATGCAGGGTCCATGGATTCATGAGGTTGTCTCCATACCCATACTTGTCCATCTGCTCGATACAATCTGAAACGAGACTCATCCGAACATCATCATGTCGGTGTTGACGGGCCCAAGCAAGGCATAAAGCTTTTGTCTCATGCAGTCATCAAGGATACACAAGTGTACCTTCAGCTCCAAAAGCCCATATTGATGATGTTTCATAGAATGGTTCCCACCACGCTGACACTTGTTGCTAGCTGAGCATTGAAATTTGCAGCAATTTGCAGAATGGTTGCACTTCTGGCATGTTGAATGATTCTCTTCAGTCATTGCTGGTCCCATTTTTGTAGGATCTTTTTTCCAGCTGCAGTGATATCGGAGATTTGGTATTTTACTGGATTCCTGATATTCATAGCACACCCATGAAATGGTCATAGAGGAAAGTCTCCACTTCATCGCTACCTTGGAGATGCTGTGTCCCATCGCTCATGCTCTGACTATAATGCCACGTTCAAACTCACTTAAATTTTGATAACCTGTCATTGTGGCAGCAGTAAATGATCTAACAATTGCGCCAGACTCTTGTTGTCTTATATTGGCATTGCTGACTGCAGTGCCATATTCTGTCTGTTTACATGTCTCTGTATTTGAATATCCATTCCTATACCAGATTCTTTGGCACTTCAGTGTATTTGTAGATGTATATTTAAGTATTACAACAGCATTATTACTTAAAACAGTAACTTCAGGTAAAATATGTTATAAATTTTGTACGTCTGTTGATAAGTAACACCTTCTTCAGCTACATTAAGCATGAAATTCAGATGCTTTGAAAGCAGGATAAGGTCATGATCCTGTTCTATGTAAAGTTAGGGTATGGTGCTAATTAAGAATAACTTAGTTTGGAAATCTGACAGAGCATAGACCCATAAATAACATCCTTGACATTATAGTTCAACTTTCAAACATTGCCATACACTATAGTAGGATCTGCACTAGATAACAGATAATAGTATGCAAAGTGCAAGAGTATGATTTTGAAGGACAACAAACATTATAACAGTAGAGGTATTCAAATTGTACAAGCAAGAACTCTTATACGATAGCTTGTAAATTACATTGTAGCTTTGGTGGAGGGAGAACAGGAACAAATTTGACAACTTTTCACATACAAATATGTATGTCAGTAATACAATCAGTTATCATAAGGAGGTTGAAGAGAAAGAAATTCTATTATTTCAGGGTGTTCACTGTGATACAGTGTCAAAAAGGAAATTGACAGCACTTGACGTGTACCATGTTTTTCACACATCTTATGAACAGTGCATTCATCTGCTCTGCAATGATTAATAAAAGCATAGTGATAAGACTACTTTCTAAACTCTGTTCATATTTGTAAGTTACAATAACAAGAATCACAATTTAACTGAGATGTAAGAGAGGTTATCAAGAGAAATGCTTTCAAATTGGCCTTGAAAATATGTGGTTTGTCACTATCCACCTTCTGTTTTCTGGAAGATTACTGAAAATGTAGTCTGTAGAGAAATATAGACTACAGTGTGTGGTAGACAAACACTTTGTCTCCTTACACAGATAATTCTATTTGTGACCTTGGCAGGCAATACTTTTTACCTGATGACAATACACAATACAATCATTCAAGCAGTCTCTATGATGTGAATTATGCAAACGAGTAAATTTGAGGTAAGAGTGGTTGGTTATATACTGGGGAAAAAATAGGTGCTTCTGTGGATGAAACTGAAGTGAACACTGGCTCTGTTTACAGCCTTATGAAGCTGTCTGTAACAGATACCCTTTCCCCCACCCCTCCTCCTCCACTGCACTTCAAGCATACCACTGGCTACCATTGCTTACCTATCCTTTGTATACAGAATGTCTCCATAACATCTTGCAGCATATTATTTGAGCTGGTAGTAGTAAATAGTAGCAGTAGTTTTATTTGTCCATGCATCACTGTTATTAGGAGACATTGATAATTTAATAGCAAAAAGTGTAAATGTGTAAATCATAATTATGTGCAAGTACATACTTACAGGTCTAGTTTGGCAAGGATGGGACATGTAGTTGGTCATAGCCTTATACATTGCTTGACAAGAAAGTGAGGTGTCCAGAAGACAAGGTCAATGTAATTTTGTACACAATGAAATTTTCACTCTGCAGCAGAGTGTATGCTGGTATGAAACTTCCTGACAGATTAAAACTGTGTGCCGGACCGACACTCAAACTCAGGATCTTTGCCTTTCGTGGGCAAGTGCTCCACCGTCTGAGCTACCCAAGTGCATCTCACAACCTGTCCTCACAGGTTTAATTCTGTCAGTACATCATCTCCTACCTTCCAACTTCACAGAAGCCCTCTTGCAGACATTGCAGAACTAGCACCCCTGGAAGAAAGGATATTGTGGAGACATGGCTTAGCCACAGCCTGGGGGATGTTTCCAGAATGAAATTTTCACTCTGCAGCAGAGAGTGTGCTGGTATGAAACTTCCTGGCAGTACTGAAAGGTGGGAGATGAGGTACTGGGGGAATTAAATTTGTGAGGATGGGTCATTAGTCATGCTTGGGTAGCTCAGTTGGTAGAGTACTTGCCCGCAGAAAGCAAAGGTCCTAAGTTCAGGTCTCAGTCCGACACGCAGTTTTAATCTGACAGGAAGTCTCATAACTTTGTACACATACGCACCATTGATGTATATGTAAATGATAAGATTTGCTACTCTGGGTGACAGGAAGAACAGCCACCAGAGTGCATTAGTGTTGTTGCCAGGCCTGGTAGGTTATATGAGGGGTTGTGAACAGCGTCATATGTTGAATAATCACTGTGAAGGCATGGAGATGAAGCATAATCAGATGATACAGGATTATCAGCATCTGATACAATTTGACAAGACCTCATTGTGGGTCTCCATTTCATCAGTGGGTAGAATTATGTGGTTTCCAAACTCATGGGCATTTTGAAGGTGAAATTGTCCAGTGACGGATACCATGGCAATCTGAGGGCAAACATACTCATCGTCAAGGTTCTAGTCAATTATATCTGACCACCATGAGGAATGATCACCACAATTTGCACCAGTCACATAGTAACCTATTCACATCTGTGCCTGCCATCCAAGATTTAGTAATTGACTTCTTGCAACATTCTATGTCATCCTGCACCGTTGCTCAGAGACTAGCAGCAATCTGACTATGGAATTATCATCCCAGTCCTGCTGCTGTTAATGCCATAACACACACAGTTGCATTTGGAATGGTACTGTGATCATGAAGCAAGGACTACCTGGTGAATGGTGCCACATTGTATTCAGCAATAAATCGTGGTTCTGCACAACCTCAGACAACTATTGTCAATGAATATTGTAGCACCCTGGGAAGATATCCCAATCTTCCAGTGTTTTGGAGGGGTACAGCAGTATTACTCCTGATGTCATGGTTTGGAGAGCAATTGGGTATGACTTCTGGTCTCGGCTGGTTGTGATTGAGGGAACTCTGACAGCACAATGCAATGTCATGGACATCCTATGAGAATGCATTACCTCTCATGTGACAGCACCATGATACCCATTTTTCAACAGGACAATGTTCATTCACACCTGAATGGTCTGTGTGATGTGAGGATATTCCCACGGCCAGCGAGGTCCTGATATCATTCTCCTATAGACCATATGGGGGACCAGCTCAGATGTCAACCCTGTCCCAGTGGCAGAACCCAATTACAACAGTTGTGTTCCAGGAGGGGTGGGGGGGGGGGTGCATTGTCATTCATCATACTTATAAATGTGCTCATTTTTTGACTTGATTTTATAATCCCTGGAATAACCACATATGCCCTCTGAACCTGTAAAGTTCTTTATGTTTCCTCTTTCCCTTCTGGTTGCCATGCTTCCTTTGTCAGGCAGTAGAGTTGGCCTTTACACCAGTTTTCTCTCCCCATAGACATCATTTTTCTCTCCCCATGTTCAGAACAGTACTGGAAGTACAGGCAATTAGTAAAAGAAACCAAAAGGCGTCTCAGTAAACCTATCCATTAAAAATTCAAAACATAAAAGTAAAGTAGCATGGTATGTAATTAACATATAATGATTTAGTGAAAAGAGTGCAAATAACAGAAATATTATTAAGTGAATGGTAACTGAGAACACATTCTCATCAAAAACGCCATTCATTTGAAGGACAGTGTATGATGTCAATAGACATTTAAAAACCTCCCTAACCCCAGCCCTCACAGCAATTAGGTCCTTTCTCAGGGAGGATGGAAGTATTGGTTGGAAAGAAGAGAGGGACTGACTTGTTATGAGGATGAGGGGTAACGTAGGTGAAGGGGGAGGCATGACAGAGACTGAGAAGTCAAAGACAGTATATTGGTAAGCACTATGGCACCTCATTTCAGAGATGATGCAAAGACTGGATGAGAATGAAACACAGAAGTGAGAAGTGAAATAAATAGTGAAATTAAAAGCTGAAGAGTGGTGGTGTGGGGAGGGGGCTAACTAAGTGAGTGATTGAGAGAGCAGAGAATTGAGATAAAGAAATGATGTTGTAACTAAGTGTGTAAAAAATAAAATACATAATAATAAAGGGAGCAATTTCAGAGATGATACAAAGACTTGATGAGAATGAAACACGGAAGTGAGAAGTGAAATAAGTAGTGGAATTAAAAGCTGAAGAGTGATGGTGTGGGGAGGGGGCTAACAGAGTGAGTGATTGGGAGAGCAGAGAATTGAGATAAAGAAATGATGATTAACTAAGTGCGTAAAAAATAAAATACATAATAATAAAGGGGGAAAAATAACACTGTGGGATGTATCAATCTCAGTTTTAAATTTGAAATGGCACACCCAAATCACCCAACAAGAATATCAACGAGGCTAGATGAAAAAAGAATAACAAAAATAATTTATATTATTATATAAAATAATAATGTAGGCAAAGATAGATTGTTACTTGCCATAAAGAAGATACATCAAGTCAACAGGCTTGATTAAAAGACACTCACATGTAGCTTTCAGCCACAGTATTCGTCAATAAAGAGAGAGAGGCATACAAACACACACACACACACACACACACACACACACACACACACACACACACACAACGAAGCACACTTCAAGCACACACACCTGCCAACTGCTATATTTCAGGCCAGAATGCAACATCACCTGGGATGCAAACAGTAATCTGGAGGGGATGGGGAAGGGGAAGGGATAGTAGTGTACGGGTGGGGAGACAGACGCGCACTGTCTGGTGGAGTGTTCACAGACTAGACTCCAACAGGCACAGTGTCAGGAGGTTGTGGGGCTGAGAGGTGGGGAAAAAAGGAAGAAAAAATGAGAGGAGCAGAGAAAGATGGGTGGATGCATTAGCAGGGGGCTTCAAATAAAAAGGGTAGGAGATTAGAATTGGGAGGAGATGATAGGACATAGGGGGTGGAAACTGCTGGGTGGAGGGTGTGGGGACAGTATGTCATGCTAGTTTGAGGCCAGGATAGTTACGGGAGCTGAGTATGTGTTATAAGGATAACTTCCATCTACGTAGTTCAGAGAAGCTGATGGTGGTGGAGGGAAGGATCCAGATGGCTCGGGTAGTGAAGCAGCCATTAAAAACAAGTGTGTTATGTTCAGCTGCATGTTGTGCCATTGGGTGGTCTACTTTGCTCTTGGCCACAGTTTGGTGGTGGCCATTCATTCTGGTGAACAGCTGGTTGGCAGTCATATCAATATAAAAAGTTGTGCAATGATTGCAGCAGAGCTGGTAAATGACATGGCTGCTTTCACAGGTGGCCTGGCCCCTGATGGCGTAGGCTAAACCTGTGACAGGACAGGATTGGGCAGGTTTTGCACGTGTGCCTTCCACAGGCATATGATCCTTGTGGCTAGGGGTTGGGATTGGGAATGGCGGAGGGATGGACTAGGATGTTGTGGAGGTTGGGTAAGTGTCAGAACACCACTTTAGGAGGGGTGGGAAGTATCTCGGATAGGATGTCCCTCATTTCAGAGCATGATGATAGGTAATCATCATAGGTGTCTTCTTGACATAAGTAGCAATCTATCTTTTTCTATATTGTTGATATTCGTACATGGGGTTTCCATTGTTTGAAATATAATTTTTAACTTATTGATGGAAACCCAAAAACATCAATGATGAGGATCAAAGAAGTTAAAGAAGACCTGAGGGAAATGGAAGGAGTAAATGGAAGAAAATGAAAAATTTAGAGTAAAAGTAAAATAATTTAAGGGCTTCCAGGAGAAAAGAAAGAAAAAGAAAGGTAAAACTAGGTGCAGTGTGGACAGAAGAAAGAAGAGAAAAATATAGGGACAAAATGAAAAATTACTGGAAAGAAAGAAAGGAGAAAAAGAACATTAAGTTATTTCTTGTGGTCCTTAGTAGGCCAAACCAGTAAAAAAGAAAATGAAGCAGGGAGCAGGGCTGATTATATGTTAAGTCGAGGAGGGTGATGAGATGTTATACAGCAACCCCCCACAGCCCCACCCCCAGAGTTCAGGGAAACTGGTACTTGTTGGAACAAAAGAGGCTGTGTGATGTAGCAGGCAATCAGGTCTCTTGAGTTATGTTACAGAGTATTTTCTGCAGTTGTGTACTGGATGTCTCCAAGATGAATAGCACATTTTTGTCCCTTCATGTGCTCAGCAAGTTTGGTGGTGGTCATACTTATATAAAACACAGTCAGTGGATTTAAAATGGTAAACAACTTGCATGGTTTCACATGTTTTTCTGTGTGCTATGTTGTGGGATTTACCAGTGGTGAAGATGGAGAAAGTAGTAATTGGTGGGTTTTACGACATGGACATTTGTAGAGATAGAAACCTGGGGCTTGGGATAAAGGTGTGGGAATGCCATATGGTTTAGTAAGCTTGTTAAAGAGGTTAGGATGATGACAGAATGCTATGGTGGTTGGTGTGTGGAGGAGGAAGGTATCTCACTACAGGGCTTGAGCGGAGAAAGTCATAGTCTTGGTAGAGTACAGTATTGAGGCAATCGGAACTTTAGTGGGAAGGGAGGCAGAACTTGTAATTTGAGGAGTTGGAGGTGTATTATTTGTAGAGTGAGAGGAGGATGCTGCTCAAGAGATTTATTGGTGAATAAGATGTGTGGGGTAGTTGGCTTGTATGCGGGAGGAGGCCAGACAGGGAGATCATTGGTCTCATCGGATTAGGGGAGGACGGGGAAGGAAGTCAGCCGTGCCTTTTTAAAGGAACTATCCCGGCATTTGCCTGTAGTGATTTAGGGAACTCACGGAAAACCTAAATCAGTATGGCCAGACGCGGGATTGAGCCTTCGTCCTCCCGAACGCAAGTCCAGTGTGCTAGCCACTGTGCCGCCTCACTCGGTGTGTGTGTGGTGTGTGTGGGATAGTTGCAGGAAGGAAAAGTGTTGGGGAGATTGTTGGTATATAGTGTAGTGATTCTTCTGGAAAACCTGGAATTCTCAAGAAATTACATATTACCTGGAAAAATCAGGAAAATCTCAGGATATTTCAGGAATTTTGTAGAATCTCAAGGAATTCTGTGTTTTTAACTTAATGTTGGAATTTAATTGTATGGAGCCTTATAAATTTGAAAATACTTAATATTTCAAAGTGTGTTAAGTATTTGAATATTAGTCCATGTAAATTACTGATTTTTAAAAACTGCACTTAAACTACAACCGAGAATAAAAAAAAGTAGTTGCTGTGAGACGCTCAACTACCTCTCCCTCCCATTCACTATCAGTTTCTCAGGAGCTTCTTATGACATTGTCTTCTTCCCCATACGCAGAATTATCAGGTCTTATTTGTTGTGCAAGTTTGAGTAGCCCCTTGATGCAAGTGTTGAGGGTTTTGTGAACTGCACAAATACATTTAGCCATGGGGAGGAGTGATTATGTGAAAGGGATGGCAGCTGTAAAGTGCAGATGTTACTGTTCATTGGTAGATCTTATATGGGCTGAGGTTTGGGTGTGGAATTTGATGCGATGGAGGTCAACATCAAGGGAGATGGCTTTGGTTTTGGAAAAGAGGCAGGTGAATCTGAGTTGGGAGGCAAGTCATTGCAGGATGTGAGCAGTTCTCTTTTATCGTGTGTCCAGACAACAAATATGTCATCAATAAACCTGTGCCAAGTCAGAGGGTTCAGCTTCTGAGTCTTTAGGAATGTCTTTTCCTTGTTGCCCATAAAAAGGTTAGCATATCACAGGGACATTGTAATTCCCATAATAATCTCTGGGATGGTTTTGTAGATCTGCACTTCAAACTGAAGTAGACAGGTAAGGATGAAATTGACTAGGCTGATAATAAACAAGATTGTAGAGAGACTTTCAGGTTCCAAGAATGGTTGGTGTCTTTTATGTAGGATGGCAGACTCTGTTTTATGAGCTGGAGGTGTTAGTCTATGAGAGATGAGAGGCATTTGATGGTTGCTTTGGAGCCAGCTACAGTATGACAGGTGGGGTAGTTGTTTTTGTATATTTTGGGAACCATGGAGAAGGTGTGGATTCATGGAAGAGGAAGAGTCAATTGCCTCTGTTGATGCAGTTGTGAGGGAAGTTGAGTTTTAAAGATTTTCTGAAGCTCAGCCTCACTGGAAGGTACAGGGTCACAAGGAACAGTTTGGTATGTTGAGGTGTCCAATAGCTGATCGTTGCTGTTCTGCCACATACCTCTCATTGTCGAGTACCACGGTAGTGGAGCCTTTGCTCATGGCGAGGAGGGTGAAAGGGTACTCTGCCTTCAAGTGACAATTTGATTAAGGTTTAGTGTATCAGTGGTATTGTTCAAGAAGAATTGGAAGACAATGCAGGAAGTGACAAATTCTGGGAATACTGGGAGAATGCAGGACAAGGGTAGCATGACTGTCATGTGCCTCTCTGACAGTGCCATTTCAGTCCTGCTCACACCACATCCCTGCCACACCAGTGCCGGCATCTCTGCCATACCACTTCTGTGTGGATTGGGCCATACAGTCATAGAGAATGCCATTTAAAAATTTACTCACAAAATTTTGCAAGAATTAAATGACAAAATAGCATCTTCTGGTATTTTCTGTAACCTATCTAAAGTATCTGACTGTGTGATCACAATATTTTTCTAAATAAACTGATGTTTTATGACATTGGTGGTACAGCCAAGTAATGGATAATGCCATATCTAACCAAAAGAATAAAGGAAAATCCAAGATGGAATGTAACAGTATTTTGAAAAGGAATTTTGCTACTCACCATATAGCAGAGGTGCTGAGTTGCAGATAGGCACAACAAAAAGACTGTTAAAAATAAGCTTTTGCCCAGCAAGGCTGTCTCTGGCAACTGGAGCCACACAGTTCCAGAGACTGCAGTCATGTGTGTTGAGTGGCGTTTGCATGTGTGTGTGTGTGTGTGTGTGTGTGTGTGTGTGTGTGTGTGTGTGTGTGTGTGTGGTTTGCTTGCTGGCCAAAAGCTTATTTTTGACACTATTTTTGTTGTACCTGTCTGCGACTCAGCACCTCCACTACGTGGTGAGTAGCAACTTTCCTTTTCATAATATTGTTAAAAGAATAAAGAAAATTGTATATAAGGATACAACCAATGTAAGCAGGGGAGATTACTCCGAGTGGAAAGAAATCACTTATGTGGTTCCACAAGACTAAATCTTATATCCACTGTTGTTTCATGCATGTGTAAATAAGCATCTGTATATTATACAACAAGCAAAATTAGTTCTTTTTTTTGTCACACTGATATCATTATCAGTTGAAACACATACATGGCAACAGAAGAAATGGTAAATAATGCTCTTAAAATTCTTATTGAGTGATTTTCTGCAAATTGTTTGCACTCTCAGTTTCAAAAAGACTTGACATATTCAGTTCTGCCCTTCTACGGGGATTATTGGTAGTTGAGAGCTTCATTGTTAGACATGTGATGAAGAATCTTAGGGATATGACTGCCAAGGACAGGAATAAAACCAAGTGCACTCTTTGTGGATACCAGGGGGGAGTCACCTCAGATGTAGAATGGGTCCTTCTTGATACCACAAAGTACACAGGGTGCAGCCAATTGCAGGTGGTGGCTGATGTCAGTGCTAATGATGTGTGTTGCTTTTGACTGGAAGAGGTGGCCTCTTGGTTCCAGTTGCTATCTGAAGTGGTGAAGATAGCCAGTCTTGGTTACATGATGAAGGCAGGTTTCTGATGAAGGCAGGTTTCTGCCAGGGGTGGTTTAAGGCACAATGACACAAGCCATAGCTTTGTGCACCAAGCTGAGAGAGATGTCAGATGCAGCACAATTGTAAGATATCTGTACTGGATATATGACAATTAATAGTGACTACTCTGGGTGCCAAGCTGAGAAAGGAACCAGGGGCACCTAAGTGCAAGATTCACATACGGTACATTTCACAATTAGTAGTGAAAACTGATATGGACAAAAGGGTACGAGGGGAAAGGAGGGAGGGGAGGGTTCCAAATGATGAGTCACTTGTGGGACAGAATGTTCTTGAACTGGTCCTGGGTTCTGCTTAATAGGTCATGTGTCTATTACACACAGTGCCCATTACACACAGAAGGCGTCTGTATGGATAGCAGGGGATGTATGGAGTGGTCTGTGCAGTTTTTTTAGGTTCATCTATGTCTACACCTGCTTCTGCTGTAAGGTGTATGGCAGGGGGTACCATGTACCTCAACTAGTCATTTCCTTTCCTAATCCACTTGCAAATGGAGCTTTGGAAAAATAACTATTTGTATGCCTCTGTATGAGCCCTAATTTCTCGTATCTTGTTTTTGCAGTCCTTACGCGAAATGTACATTGGTTGCAGCAGAATAATTCTGCAGTTGGCTGAAAATGCCTGTTCTCTAAATTTTCTCAATAGCGTTTTGCCAAAAGAAGGTTGTCTTCTCTCCAGGGATTCACAAAGCATCTCTATAATGCTCATGTGTTGATTGAACCTACTGGTAACAAATATAACAGCTCATGTTTGAATTGCTTTGATTTATTCCTTTAATCGGACCTGGTGGTGATTCGTAACACTTGTGTGATACTCAAGAATGGGTCGCATGTGTTTTCTATGCAGTTTCCTTTGTAGATGAATTACACTTTCCTAAAACTCTCCAAATAAAATGAAGTCATCTATTCAGCTTCTGTACTACCATCCTTATGTGCTTGCTCCATTTAATATTGCTTTTCAATGTTAAGCTTAGATATTTAATTGACATGACTGTGTCAAGCAGCTCACCACTAATACTGTTAGGTTAAATAAAGGGTCTCAAGAAAGTATAAACAGGGCTTCAGTCTCCAAAGGTGCAGGTCACACACAGAACAAGGGTAGACTTAGGAATCATTGGTAATATAGTTGTAAATTGTCATAGCTATATTGAAAAAGAGCTAGAGCTCAAATCACTAATAGAAAGCTTAGATTGTTATAGCAAGGGGAAACTATGGCCGTAATTTTTCCCGAGGGCATACAGCTTTACTGTATGGTTAAATGATGATGGCGTCCTCTTGGGTAAAATATTCTGGAGGTAAAATAGTCCCCCATTCGGATCTCCGGGCGGGGACTGCTCAAGAGGGTGTCATTATCAGGAGAAAAAAAACATGCATTCTGCGGATCGGAGCGTGGAATGTCAGATCCCTTAATGGGGCAGGTACGTTAGAAAATTTAAAAAGGGAAATGGATAGGTTAAAGTTAGATATAATGGGAATTAGTGAAGTTCGGTGGCAGGAGGAACAACATGTTTGGTCATGCGAATACAGGGTTATAAATACAAAATCAAATAGGGGTAATGCAGGAGTAGGCTTAATAATGAATAAAAACATAGGAGTGCGGGTAAGCTACTGTAAACAGCATAGTGAACGCATTATTGTGGCCAAGATAGACATGAAGCCCACGCCTACTACAGTAGTACAAGTTTATATGCCAACTAGCTCTGCAGATGACAAAGAAATTGAAGAAATGTATGAGGGAATAACAGAAATTGTTCAGATAGTGAAGGGAGACGAAAATTTAATAGTCATGGGTAAATGGAGTTTGGTAGTAGGAAAGGGGTGAGAAGGAAACGTAGTAGGTGAATATGGATTGGGGGTAAGAAATGAAAGAGGAAGCCGCCTGGTAGAATTTTGCACAGAGCACAACGTAATCATAGCTAACACTTGGCTCAAGAATCATAAAAGAAGGTTGTATACATGGAAGAAGCCTGGAGATACTGACAGTTTTCAGATAGATTATATAATGGTAAGACAGAGATTTAGGAACCAGGTTTTAAATTGTAAGACATTTCCAGGGGCAGATGTGGACTCTGACCACAATCTATTGGTTATGAACTGTAGATTAAAACTGGAGAAACTGCAAAAAGGTGGGAATTTAAGGAGATGGGACCTGGATAAATTGACTAAACCAGAGGTTGTACAGAGTTTCAGGGAGAACATAAGGGAACAATTGACAGGAATGGGGGAAAGAAATACAGTAGAAGAAGAATGGGTAACTTTGAGGGATGAAATAGTGAAGGCAGCAGAGGATCAAGTAGGTAAAAAGGCTACTAGAAATCCTTGGGTAACAGAAGAAATATTGAATTTAATTGATGAAAGGAGAAAATATAAAAATGCAGTAAATGAAGCAGGCAAAAAGGAATACAAATGTCCCAAAAATGAGATCGACAGGAAGTGCAAAATGGCTAAGCAGGGATGGCTAGAGGACAAATGTAATGATGTAGAGGCTTATCTCACTAGGGGTAAGATAGATACTGCCTACAGGAAAATTAAAGAGACCTTTGGAGAAAAGAGAACCACTTGTATGAATATCAAGAGCTCAGATGGAAACCCAGTTCTAAGCAAAGAAGGCAAAGCAGAAAGGTGGAAGGAGTATATAGAGGGTCTATACAAGGGCGATGTACTTGGGGACAATATTATACAAATGAAAGAGGATGTAGATGAAGATGAAATGGGAGGTATGATACTGCATGAAGAGTTTGACAGAGCACTGAAAGACCTGAGTCAAAACGAGGCCCCAGGAGTAGACAACATTTCATTAGAACTACTGACGGCCTTGGGAGAGCCAGTCCTGATAAAACTCTACCATCTGGTGAGCAAGATGTATGAGACAGGTGAAATTCCCTCAGACTTCAAGAAGAATATAATAATTCCAATCCCAAAGAAAGCAGGTGTTGACAGATGTGAAAATTACCGAACTATCAGTCTAATAAGTCACGGCTGCAAAATACTAACGCGAATTCTTTACAGACGAATGGAAAAACTAGTAGAAGCCGACCTCGGGGAAGATCAGTTTGGATTCCGTAGAAATATTGGAACACGTGAGGCAATACTGACCCTAAAACTTATCTTAGATGCTAGATTAAGGAAAGGCAAACCTACATTTCTAGCATTTGTAGACTTAGAGAAAGCTTTTGACAATGTTGACTGAAATACTCTCTTTCAAATTCTGAAAGTGGCAGGGGTAAAATACAGGGAGCGAAAGGCTATTTACAATTTGTACAGAAACCAGATGGCAGTTATAAGAGTCGAGGGACATGAAAGGGAAGCAGTGGTTGGGAAGGGAGTGAGACAGGGTTGTAGCCTCTCCCCGATGTTATTCAATCTGTATACTGAGCAAGCAGTGAAGGAAACAAAAGAAAAATTTGGAGTAGGTATTAAAATCAATGGAGAAGGAATAAAAACTTTGAGGTTCGCCAATGACATTGTAATTCTGTCAGAGACAGCAAAGGACTTGGAAGAGCAGTTGAGCGGAATGGATAGTGTCTTGAAAGGAGAATATAAGACGAACATTAACAAAAGCAAAACGAGGATAATGGAATGTAGTTGAATTAAATCGGGTGATGCTGAGGGAATTATATTAGGAAATGAGACACTTAAAGTAGTGAAGGAGTTTTGCTATTTGGGGAGTAAAATAACTGATGATGGTTGAAGTAGAGAGGATATAAAATGTAGACTGGCAATGGAAAGGAAAGCGTTTCTGAAGAAGAGAAATTTGTTAACATCGAGTATAGATTTAAGTGTCAGGAAGTCATTTCTGAAAGTATTTGTATGGAGTGTAGCCATTTATGGAAGTGAAACATTGACGACAAATAGTTTAGACAAGAAGAGAATAGAAGCTTTTGAAATGTGGTGCTACAGAAGAATGCTGAAGATTATATGGGTAGATCACATAACTAATGAGGAGGTATTGAATAGGATTGGCGAGAAGAGAAGTTTGTGGCACAACTTGATTGGAAGAAGGGATCGGTTAGTAGGACATTTTCTGAGGCATTTAGGGATCACCAATTTAGTATTGGAGGGCAGCGTGGAAGGTAGAAACTGTAGAGGGAGACCAAGAGATGAATGCACTAAGCAGATTCAGAAGGATGTAGGTTGCAGTAGGTACTAGGAGATGAAGCAGCTTGCATAGGATAGAGTAGCATGGAGAGCTGCATCAAACCAGTCTCAGGACTGAAGACCACAACAACAACAGGTTGTTATAGGTACTGAAAGCTGTACAAAGCCAGAGATAAGTTCAGCTAAACCTTTTACCAACAACCTAATGGTCTTCACAAAGGATAGATTAAATACAGTTGGTGGTGACATGTTTGTTGCTGTTATAAGTAGTTTATCTTGTAGTGAAATTGCAAGTAGTTAGTTCATGGGAGTTAGTATGGGTGAGGTTATACTTCACAACCAGAATAAATTAATAATTTGTTCACTTTAGAAATGCCCCCCCCCCCCCCCTCCCAAGCTTCAAAGAAAACTTGAGTTTCACCATCAAACATCATATGAAATTGTTCTACATGCTTTCTCCAAAACTTATTGTAAGCAGTTAGTTTAGGAAGCCACTCAAAGCATAAATGGTTGTGGTAACATACTTGACCTCTTAGCAATAAATTATCATGAGCAGATAGTGAGAATCTTGATGGACACAGGGTTTGGTGACTACAAGGTTATTGTAGTGAGACTAAATACCATAACATCCAAAAACACCAAACAAACTAAGTATGTATGTGTAGGCCAGATGTGGCCTGAATTCTAAGAAACAGTATTGACAACAATTGAGACTTATATACCAAATAAGGGGGAAAATATCGCCTTTGGTATGTAAAACAGCTCAGAATACTGTTCCAGAAGCAACAAAAAAGAATGCCAGATTTAAAGAATGCAAAATTCCCATGATTGGTAACGTTTTACAGAAGCTCAGAATTTAGCATGGGCACCAGTGCGAGGTGCTGTTAATAGTTACCACAATGAAACTACACCAGCAGCAAGATGCAATCAATACCTTCATTACACTGTATCAATGTTAACGTTACTAACAATTGTCCCACTATGGTGGAGTTATTTAATATGGTTTTCCAAAATTCCTTTTTCAAGGAAGACAAAGAAAGTATTGCAGAATTTTAATGTAGAACAGCTACCAACATGAGTAACTTGATGTAGAGAAGAAACTTAAATCAGCTAATAAAGGCAAGTCCTCCAGTCCAGGCTTCTTTCAGAGCATGATAATCAACAATCATGTAAAAACACTCACTCAACAAAGGGACTGAAAAGCTGCACTAGTTTTACAAGTTCACAAGAAAGGAAATAGAAATAATCTGCTGAATTGCAGACTCATATCACTGACATAATGTACTCTGTTTGAACATTATGAATTACCTCAAAGAAAATGATCTGTTGACATATAGTCATCACTGATTCAGAAAATATCATTCATATGAAGTAATAATTGCCATCAACAGGGGATTTCAAATTGACACCATATTTCTAAATTCCTAAAAGGCTTTTGACACAGTCCCTCACAAGTAACTTATAATCAAATTACATGCCTGTGAAATACCTTCTCAGTTGTACAACTGGATTTTTGATTTTTTGTCCATAGAAGTTCATGGAAAATCTCTGATTAAAACAGAAGTAATATTTGGCATTTTCCATGGAGGTGTTATTGGCCCTCTGATGTTCCTAATCTATGTAAATGATTTACGAGACAATCTGAGCAGCCATCTTAGATTGTTTGCTGATGATGCTGTTGTTTACTGTCCAGTAAAGTCATCAGAAGATTAAAACAAATTTGAAAATGATTTAGATAACATAACATATCTGTATGTTCCCCCCTCCCCCCTCCCTCTGCTATGAACCATGGACACTGCTGTCGGTGGGGTAGCCTGTGTGCCTCAGCAATACAAATAGCCATACCATAGGTGCAACCACAATGGAGGGGTATTTGTTGAGAGGCCATACAAACATGTGGTTCCTGGAGAGTGGCAGCAGCCTTTTCAGTAGTTGCAGGGGCAACTGTCTGGATGACTGACTGGTCTGGCCTTGTAACACCAACCAAAACAGCCTTGCTGTGCTGGTATTGTGAACAGCTGAAAGCAAGGGGGAATTATAGCCATAATATTTCCTGAGGGCATGCAACTCTACTGTATGGCTAAATTATGGTGGCGTCCTCTTAGGTAAAATACTCCAGAGGTAAAATAGTCTCCCATTTGGATTTCCAGGCATGGACTACTTAGGAGGAGTTCATCAAGGAGAAACAAAACTGGCATTCTATGGATTGGAGTGTGGAATATTAGATCTCTTAATGAGTCAGGTAGGTTAGAAAATTTAAAAAGGGAAATGGACAGATTGAAGTTAGATTCAGTGGGAATTAGTAAAGTTCGGTGACAGGAGGAAAACAGTTTTTGGTCAGGTGAATACAGGGTTATAAATACAAAATCAAGTAAGAGTAATGCAATAGTGGGTTTAATAATGAATAAGAAAATAGAAATGCATGTAAGCTACAATGAACAGCATAGCGAATGCATTATCATAGCCAAGACAGACACAAAGCCCGCACCTACCACTGTAGTACAAGTTTATATGCCAACTAGCTCTGCAGATGATGAAGAACTTGATGAAATGTGTGGTGAGATAAAGGAAATTATTCAGATAGTTAAGGGAAATGAAAATTTAATTGTGATGGGGGACTGGAATTCAGTAGTAGGAAAAGGAAGAGAAGCGACAATAGTAGGTGAATATGGACTGGGGGAAAGGAATGATAGAGGTTGCTGCCATGTAAAATGTTGCACAGTGTCTAATTTAATCATTACTAATACCTGGTTTAAGAATCATGAAAGAAGATTGTATATTAGGAAGCGACCTGGAGACACCAGAAGATTTCAGATTGATTATATAACGATAAGAGAGAGCTTTTGGAACCAGATTTTAAATTGTAATATATTTCTAGGGGCAGATGTGGACAATGACCACAATTTATTGGTTTTGAACTGTAGATTAAAACTAAAGAAATTGCAAAAAGTTATGAAATTAAGAACACGGAAACAGAGCTTGTTGAGAGTTTCAGAGGGAGTATTGGGCAATGTTGACTAGAATGGGGGAAAGTTGGTTGGTTGATTTTGGGGGAGGGGACCAAATAATGTTATTGTTCCCATTGGATTAGGGAAAGATGGGAAAGGAAGTTGACCATGCCCTTTCAAAGGAACCATATTGTCATTTGCCTGAAGCGATTTACAGAAATCACGTAAAATCTAAATCAGGATGGCCGAGCAGGTTTGAACCTTCATCCTCCTGAATGTGAGTCCAGTGTGCTAACCACTGTGCCATCTCACTCGGTAACAAGGGAAAGGAATACAGTAAAAGATGAATAGGTAGCTTTAAGAGGTGAAACAGTGAAAGCAGCAGAAGATCAAACAGTTAAGAAGACAAGGCCTAGTAGAAACCCTTGAATAATACAGGAGATATTTAATTTAATCGACGAAAGGAGAAAATTTGAAAATGCTGCAAATGAAGCAAGTGGAAGGGAATGCAAACGCCCAAAAATTGAAACTGACAGAAAGTGCAAAATGACTGAGCAGTAATGACTTGAGGGCAAATGTAAGGATTTAGAAATGCATGTCACTAGGAAGAAACATAGCTATTACCTACAGCAAAATTGAAGATGCCTTTGGAGTAAAGAGAAATTGCTGTATGAATATCAAGAACTCAGATGGAAAACCAGTTCTAAGCAAAGAAGGGAAGCTGAAAGGTGGAAGGAGTATATAGACTATGGACAAGAGAGATGATTTTATATAAATGGAAGAGGACATGGATGAAAATGAGATGGGAGATATGATACTGGCGAGAAAAATTTGACAGAGCACTAAAAGACCAAAGTCGAAACGAAGAAGCTCCAGTATTAGTTGTCATCGTGTCTGAAGTACTGATAGCCTTGGGAGAGCAAGCCACAATAGAACTCTTCTATCTGGTGTGCAAAATGTATGAGACAGGCGAAATATTATCAGACTTCAAGAAGAATGTGATAATTACAATTCTGAAGAAAGCGGGTGCTGACAGGTGGAAATATTACTGAACTATCAGTTTAATAAGTCATAGTTGCAAAATACTAACACTTATTCTTTACAGAAGAATGGAAAGACTGGTAGAAGCTGACTGGGGGAAGATCAGTCTGGATTCCAGAGAAATGTAAGAACACATGAGGCAATATTAACACTACAATTTATCTTAGAAGATAGTTCAAAGAAAAGGAAATCTACATTTATAGCATTTGTGGACTTGGGGAACAACTTGTACATAAACCAGATGACAGTTATCAGAGTTGAGGGGCACAAAAGGGAAGCAGCAATTGAGAAGGGAATGAGACAGGGTTGTAGCCTATCCCCAATGTTATCAAATCTGTACACTAAGCAAACAGTAAAGGAAACCAAAGAAAAAATTGGAGCAGGAATTAAAGTTCAGGTTTGCCAATGACACTATAATTCTGTTGGAGGCAGCAAAGAACTTGGAAGAGCAGTTGAATGGAATGGACAGCATCTTGAAAGGAGGATATAAGACGTATATCAATAAAATCAAAGTAACAATAATGGAATGTATGTGAATAAAAACAGGTGATGCTAAGGGTATTAGATTAGAAAAAGAGACACATTAAGTAGTTAAATTTTCTTATATTTTGGACAGCAAAATAACTGATGATGGTTGAAGCAGAGAGGATATAAAATGTAGACTGGCAATGGCAAGAAAAGCAAATCATGAAGAGAAATTAGTTAACATTGAGTATAGACTTAAACGTTAGGAAATCTTTTATGAAGGTGTTTGTCTAGAGTGTATCCATGTATGGAAGTGAAACATGGACTACAAATAATTTAGATAAGATGAAAACAGAAGCTTTTGAAATGTTGTGTTACACAAGAATACTGAGGATGAGATGGGTAGATCATGTAACTAATCCGCAGGTACTGAATAGAACTGGGGAGGCAAGAAATTTGTGGCACAACTTGACCAAAAGAAGGGATCAGTTGATAGGACACATTCTGAGATGTCAAGGGGTCACCAATTTAGTAATGGAAAGAAGTGTGGGGGTAAAAATCGCAGAGGAAGACCAAGAGATGAATACCGTAAGCAGATTCAAATGGATTTAGGTTGCAGTAGTTACTTGAAGATGAAGAGGCTTGCATGGAGAGCTGCATCAAACCAGTCTTCGAACTGAAGACCACAACAATAACATCTGTATGGTGCAAATAGTGGCAATTGACTCCGAATAAGTTCAAAAAATATCGGTTCATTTTATATTATCAAGAAATAGAGGAGATTGGATCACAGATATGCTCCCTGCCGCCGTTGGATAAGCAGCTGCAGCAGCAAGTCGTATACTCCTAGCTCACTCATTTGTTACATAGTTTAATTCTTAATTTCTTTGCGTGTTTTTGGTACTTGCATTGTTTAATTCATAAATTTTGGGCGTATTATAGTTATTGGTTATTTGGTAACCGTGATAGCGTTACGGAGATGTTTAATAAACTCAAGTGGCAGACTCTGCAAGAGAGGCGCTCTGCATCGCGGTGTAGCTTGCTCGCCAGGTTTCGAGAGGGTGCATTTCTGGATGAGGTATCGAATACATTGCTTCCCCCTACTTATACCTCCCGAGGAGATCACGTATGTAAAATTAGAGAGATTAGAGCGCGCACAGAGGCTTTCAAACAGTCGTTCTTCCCGAGAACCATACGCGACTGGAACAGGAAAGGGAGGTAATGACAGTGGCACGTAAAGTGCCCTCAGCCACACACCGTTGGGTGGCTTGCGGAGTATAAATGTAGATGTAGATGTAGATGTAGAAGTGAGTTGAGGTAGCAGCCATTAAACAACAGGTGTCTTTCTTCCCCCCCCCCCCCCCCCCCCCCAGGAAATTCCAATGACCAACTCTCTTCCCCGGGTGCAAAAATATTTTCCTGACTTCCACCTGTATGGACTGGAATGACCAATATAATAAAATAAGAGAGCTCAGATCTTGCACAGAAAGATTTAAGTGTCTGTATTTCCTGCACACTGCTCGTGTGTGGAATGGTAGACTCTGAAGGTGTTTTGATGAAACTTTGGCCAAGCACTAAAGTGTGAATTATCAAGTAGTCATGCAGATGTAGATGGGAGACAGGGATACTACAGAAATGATAAGTGTAACATATGGTGAAGAAATAATAACTAAGGTAGAAACTTAACAATTTTTAGGTGTCTACGTTGAAGGGAGTTTAAACTCAAAAAACACATTTTGGAACTCCCAAAACAACTAATTTCAGCCACATTTGCACTTTGAATCATTGCAAATCTTGGGACGAAACAAATCTGTAAGTTAATAATTGGCATATTTTCATTCAGAAATACATACTTTATGAATACATACTTTATGAATAATACCATCTTATAGATATCTGTTTTAGGAATTAGGCATTTTGACTACAGCTTCACAATATATTTAGTCCTTCATGAACTTTTTTGTTAACAAGCCACTGCAGTTCAAAAGGAACAATGATAAACCTAATGTCAGTAGTCAAAGTAAAAATGACACTTATTACTCCACATTAAGGTTGGCTTTAGGGCTAAAAGGGTGCACAATGCTGCCACAAAAATTTTTGGTCACCTATCCCATGATATAAAATGTCTGACAGACAGCAAAATCAAATATAAAAAGAAACTGAAGAAAATTTTTTCTTTGAGAAACCCCTAGGAACTGTTGCATTTCCCATCAATAAAAGTAATTAGTCAGAGAATCTTTATATAAACCAAGAGGTTTTAACCTAGTCTGTGTGGTATTGAGTGAAGTCACACAGTGTTAAAGGTGTAGAGCTAATATTGAGCAGAACTGAGGTTCAAACCCCATCCATCAGTTAATATTGTACATGTGCCAGCATGTTTCCTTAGAAGCAGTCAACGCCAATATTCTCCACCATTCTCATTCAACTGAGATAATTCTTTGCCTCTAATGATAAAAAAATTCAATATAATGTTATACTCTATATCTTGTTTACACTGTAATTTTCAAATTTTCACAAAGACACTATTGGATATGTAATATTTTGTGAATAAATGAACTGGTTGCTGAATGAATGGTTGTAATACACATGTTGCTGAATGAATGGTTGTAATACACACAAAAGTGATATTATGAGGAAAAAATTGCTAATGATTACAATTTTTTAAAACATGCTATACATAAACCTGTCAAATAATGAAGGAACCATTATTCAATAACTACTGAATTTCCAGATCTATTTCAAAATTATTGATGTTTATAGCTTTTATCTATATTTTAGTTCAGGTGCAGTTGAAACCCCCAAGTGAGGTGGCACAGTGTTTAAGAGAACTTCATTTATGGTCAGGAGGCATGGGCTTCAAATCCCGTTCCATTTTTCCAGGTTTAGGTTTTCTGTGTTTTTCATGAAATAGAGTTCCCTGCTGTGATGAATGCTTTAAAAGAACATGGCTGATTTCATTCTCCACATATGTTTTCTTCGAACTTGTGCTCCATTTCTAATGCCCTTATTATCCCAGAGATTTTAAATCCCAAGCCTCTTTTTTTCTTCGTGTCCTTTTTAAACCTTTCTCCTAAAGTCACTCTCTCTCATTTAAAAAGTACAAGCTGCACAAATAAATAGAATTTCCAAGAGAGATGTATAAAGGCTTTTGTAACTCCCAGCAACAGTGGGCACTGATGATGTATCACATTCATTTGGACCATTGATAGTCAAAATTATTGTGTTTGCTGTCATTCCCCAAATATTGAGAAAAATATGATGTGGCACTAACACCCAAAAAAGAAAAAAAAATAAATTGTTGTATTGTTTCAGTCTTTACTTGCGTAACTACAAAGTTTAATTTATGTGGGACATCTATCTCTTGATCCCTGTTTGCCTATTAATAATGAGTAATTTTTATGTAATTGGGTACTGTTATTATTAGGATGTGGATACGCAAACAATACCTCCACCACGTGCAAAGTTTTCTGAACAAGTAACACAGTGGGTTATATATGATGCATATCATGAAGATTTCTTAACACAACAGCGTGAAAAAGATAAGGACAAGAAAGAGAAACCTGCAACATCTGGAGCTATGAAGAAAGAAGAAACAAAAAAGAAGGAGGTTCAAGTGCTGGATGTAAACAGCCGAATGCTAATGGCTGTGAAGATACTGGAAAGAATGGTCAATCAGAACACATTTGATGAAATAGCACAAGGTAAAAATATTTTCTGGCATTCATTCATTTTATTAATCCATTTGTAAATTATATGTACAAAATCTTTTCATAAATTGTGTTTGAGCAGATGTTAGTCCTTATTTTTCAGCAGTCTCTACTATACAATGTTAGTCCTTATTCTTCAGCAGTTTCTACTACACAATGTAAGCAACACTTATAATTGTAGATTAGATGTGTCTCAACATCTCATCTATGCTAATTCCTTCCCTACATTATTTTACCTTCTTCTTCCACCTTTAAGGTTTTTCCTTCTTTTAATGAATAAATTATTGTGTACAAGGCACCTTTTCTCAGAAGTTAACTACTATGCTTAATCTTGAATTACAAAAACTCACCTAAGATGCAGGCTTAGAAATATTTCCTGTTTTCTCCTGAATTTTGTACATTTAAAGCTATATGCCAATCTTTGCACAACTTTGAAATCTTATTAGGAGCTGATTGGATATTTATGGCAGTTTTTCTTTTCTCCAGACAGTAACCCATTATAAATCTGTCTACATCATATGGCACATGTTGGAGGGTGCCTTGTACCACTACTAGTCATTCCTTATCTTGTTTCATTTGCGAATTAAGGAAAGAAATATTGACTTTATTTTTTTTATTTGAGATACATATTCCATGGATCCAGTATGGCATGATTACGCATGGATGTGGAACGAGTCAAAGCAGATGCAATATAGATATCATACAATACAATACATACTGGTATATTATACATGGTAGATGAATGATTCAAAACTGGTACAATACAATAATGTAATAGAGATAATAAACAATACAATACAAAAATACGGTAGTGATAAGAAAACCAATACAGATACAATGACAAAGGAAATAATCTGAATTACTACTCAAAATTTTCAAGTAGGAATTCCTTTACTTTTTTTTTTTTTTTTGATAGTGTTTTATTTTCTTTTAGACACTTTATATTACTCGGGAATGTGTTAAAGATTTTTGTACTTGCATACTTTACCCCTTTTTGTACCAGAGACAGATTTTTCCATTCACAGTGCATATCACCTTTCCGTCTTGTCTCATAATGATGGTAAGCCTCATTTGTTTCATATTCAGAGGAATTGAGAAGTGTGAAAGCCGTGAGTGAGAGAGGATATTGTGAGGTAGTGGTTAATATACCAAACTGTTTAAAAAGATTGCGGCATGAGGTTCTTGGAGGAACACTACATATAATTCAGACTACTTTTTTCTGGCTTACAAAATTTTTTTTGGAAGTGGTGAGTTGCCCCAAAAGATTATTCCATAGCACATCACTGAATGAAAGTAGCCAAAATATTCAGACTTTGATACATTGATGTCTCCAATTTTGGAGATTATTCGTATGGCAAATGTTGCTGAGCTAAGCTTTTTTTAGGGTTTTCAGTATGTGGAATTGCCAGTTGAGCCAGTTATCTATGTGAATGCCTAGGAACTTTGTGCACTGAACGCTCTCTAACTGTTGGCTCTCATGTGCAATGTTAATCTCTTCGGGGCATGTGTAACTGGATTGGAACTGCATGTAATTTGTTTTACTGAGGTCTATTGGTAGAGAATTTGCTGTGAATCAATTCAGAGCATTTGCAAGTGCTTGGTTGGCATTTAACTCTATGCCAGTGGAAGTTTTGCTGGCTGTCACTATACTTGTGTCATCTGCAAACATTGTGATATTGTTTGAGGACAGTGGTAGGTCATTAACATATATGATAAATAAGAGAGTACCAAGGACTGTCCCTTGTGGAACTCCATGATGTACTGTTCCCCAGTCAGACTCTACCTCTCCTACTTGTAGATTGTTAACATCTAATACTATTTTTTGTTGTCTGTCTTCTAAATATGATCTGAGCCAGTTACCCATTTGTCCACGGATTCCATATTGGGCTGCTTTACCTAAAAGTATTCTGTGATCAACACAGTTGAAAGCCTTAGTCAGGTCACAGAATATGTCAACAGGTAACGGGGCGTGAGTTGTGCTTGGGTCGCTCAGTCGGTAGAGCACTTGCCCACAAAAGGCAAAGGTCCCGAGTTCGAGTCTCGGTCCGGCACACAGTTTTAATCTGCCAGGAAGTTTCATATCAGCGCACACTCTGCTGTAGAGTGAAAATTTCATTCTAGAAACATCCCCCAGGCTGTGGCTAAGCCATGTCTCTGCAATATCCTTTCTTTCAGGAGTGCTAGTTCTGCAAGGTTCGCAGGAGAGCTTCTGTAAAGTTTGGAAGGTAGGAGACGAGGTACTGGCAGAAGTAGAGCTGTGAAGATGGGGCGCGAGTCGTGCTTGGGTCGCTCAGTCGGTAGAGCACTTGCCCGCGAAAGGCAAAGGTCCCGAGTTCGAGTCTCGGTCCGGCACACAGTTTTAATCTGCCAGGAAGTTTCAGGTAATTTTTTCTTGTCAAGGCATTTTAAAATGTCATTTGTAAGTGCGAAATATGCTTCGGTTGTTGATATACCTGATCTGAAACCAAATTGTTGTTTACTAATTAGTGCAAATTTTTTAAGGTGATTGACAACAAACTTTAGAAAATACTGTTACAAGAGAGTTAGGACGATAGTTGGAAAAATCTGTGGGATCACCTTTTTTGTAGAGGGGCTTGTGGCGACTACCGCACATGTCGATTGCAGCCGACGCATAAAATTCGCTCCAACCACAGATATCATTCTCCACAGTTCGCACGGGAGTCACAGAGAAGAGAGCTGTCGACTGTGATTCTCATACCTACCTTTTTACTCTTTGTTGTTGATTCTCTTTTATGTATTCTCTTACTTGACAACCTGTTATATGTGAGAGAAATAAAAAAGAAACTTGAGTTCAGACTCCATTAGTTTCCGCTTTCTAACTGTGTTTGGGTGGGTACACACCTACTTTCGCAACATTGGTGGCCCTGACTGCAAAACAAACAGCAGATACAGATATGGACACACCAGCAGTATCAAGACTAGTGTTTCACTTACCACCCTTTTCGCCACACAACCCAATGCTGTGGTTCGCACAGGTGGAAGCGAGTTTCACGTACACGGGAATAACTGCAGAAACAACTAAGTTTTCCCTTGTAGTAAGCCAACTCTATCATCGTTATGCAACTGAAGTTCAGGATATCATAACAGCTCCTCCGACAGAGAATGCATATGAACGGTTAATGACTGAACTGATATGACACCTAGCTGTTTCTCAAAAAGATGGAATCCGGCAAGTATTGATGCAATAAGAAATCGTTGACCGGAAACCTTGGCAGTTCCCGCCTGCCACCACAGGTAAAAGCAGTCATCGCCACGCAGAACAAGACGTCACTGGACACGGTAGCAGAACACACCGACCGCATACTGGATGCGATCATGCTGAACACTCAGGTCAGTGTTGTATACATACCTGTCAGCGTAGCAGCTGCATCTACTACGGTGTCTCGGGCAGATTACAATGCACTAACCGCCTAGGTCGATCTCCTATGCACACAGCTTTCGAAACTAATGTCAAATGGCATCATTGTCAATCAGAGAAGCCATAGTCGATGACGTTCTGGAAGTCGTTCTGCATCACAATCTACAACTGAGAACAGACAGACCATTTGTTGGTATCATAGTCGGTATGGAGAGCAAGCATGTAAATGCATTAGCCCATGATCTTTCTCCAAATCAGAGCGGAAAGTGGCAGTAGACGCTACCTCCTACCTTCCTGCATCTCGACGCCTTTTTATAACAGATTGTGCGTCAGGCAGGAAATTTTTAATCGATACCGGTTCAGACCTCAGTATACTACCAAGACAGTCCTTGCATTGTTGCTGGCCGTGCACTGCATTTAACTTATGTGCCGCCAACAATTCGCAGATTTCAACATACGGATTACAACAAGAGAATCTGAACTTGGGACTCCGTAGAGATTTTAAATGGAATTTCATGGTAGCAGACGTCACAGAAGCAATACTAGGAGCTGAATTCTCATCAAACTTCAGACTTTTGTCAGACTTGGCCAATGCTCGCCTGATAGACAGTCTCACCAACCTATCAATGGCTTGTTATTTTCGTGACACAGATTGTACCAGTATTAAGTTAATTCAAACGGCAGACAAGCAGAGTACCGCGCAATCCTAGCGGATTTTCCTGAATTAACGAAACTGCCAAGAGCACAACAGAAAGTTTTGCATGATACAGTACACTACATAAAAACCGCGCATGCCCCGCCTGTGTCATGTTGACCTAGGAGACTAGCACCGGAACGCCTCGCTATAGCTAAAGCGTAATTTGAGCTAACGCTTAAAGAGGGAATTATACGCCCGTCATCCAGTCCATGGACATCAGCCTTACACCTCGTACCAAAAAAAAGTGGATCCTGGCGTCCATGTGGCAACTACAGAGCACTGAACACCAGAACTATTCCGGATCATTATCCTGTACCTTTGTTAAGGGACTACAATCACGCGCTGCATGGCGCCACAGTCTTTAGTGTGCTAGATTGCACAAAGGCCTATACACAAATTCCTGTAGCGCCAGAAGACGTACCAAAGACCGCCATAATAACACACTTTGGATTGTTTGAAAGTAATTTCATGACATTTGGTCTGCGAAATGCTGCACAGACATGGCAACGTTTTCTGGATTCTGTATTACAAAGATTCCCCTTCTGTTTTGCCTACCTGGATGACGTTCTCATATATTCTGCAAACAATGAACAACACAAGCAGCATTTAAAAGAAGTACTCCAACGCTTAGAGAAGTTTGGAATAGTGTTAAATACAGCGAACTGCCTGTTTGGCCAACCTGAAGTGGAATTTCTAGGTCATCGCATATCCGCTACAGGTTCAGCACCCTTACCCAGAGAAGTTGAGGCTATTCTACGCATGCCCAAGCCTACTACGGTCAAAGAATTAAGAAGATACCTAGGCATGTTAAATTTTTGCAGAAGGCATCTACCACGGACACCTGAACAGCAGGCACCGTTAAACGCGTTATTAGCCGGCTCAAAGGTTCGCAGCAATGCAACCATTCCATGAGGAATCTGATGCAGCATTCGAAGTGACACGTCAGAGTCTGGCTCAGGCCGCACTACTGGCACACCCTAAACTAGAAGCACCTTTGGCACTGGTGGTGGACACTAACCAGTTTGGTGTTGGTGCAGCCCTGCAACAATTCGTAGATGGTGCATGGCAACCTCTGGCATACTATTCACACAAGTTGTCACCAGCACAACAACACTGGAGTGCTTACGATAGAGAACTTTTGGCTATATATTTAGCGATCAAATACTTCAGACCACAAGTCGAAGCTGGTGATTTCTCAGTTTTTGCCGATCATAAGCCCTTGACTTACGCATTCAACAAGAACAGTGACAAATGCTCTCCAAGGCAGTATTCTCAATTGGAGTTTATAAGCCAATTCACCACAGACTTTTGCCACATCTCAGGTTTAACTAACATGGTAGCTGATTGTTTGTACTGAGTATCCAGTATAACACAGCCTGTAACTATGGCAGAACTAGCGCAAGCCCAGCAGGAAGATCATGAGCTAAATGCCCTGTTGAGTGACGACAACACGGTGTTGGAGTTTCAGCTAGTTGACGTGCCCGGGGAAGACGTACAACTACATTGTGATGTACAACATGGTCGATCATGCCCTTATGTTCCAATCGCACATCGCAGAAGAGTGTTTGATTGTCTCCACAGCATATGTCACCCCGGTGTTCAAGCAGCTACCAGACTGGTGTCCAAAAGATTTGTATGGCCAGGAATAGACCGTGATTGCCGTAACTGGACTAGATCTTGCCCACGCTGTCAGCTATGCAAAGTGAGCAGACACGTGCGCCCTCCAATCGGACAATTCCCAGATGTCAAGGCACACTTCTCCCACATTCATTTGGACGTCATAGGACCTCTTCCACCATCAGATGGTAATTGCTACCTGCTAACAATCATTGATAGGTATACACACTGGCCGGAAGCAATACCTACCGATAACATCTTGGCAGAAACTCTGGCAACGGTATTCATGTCAACTTGGATATCGAGGTTCAGCTGCCCACTCCATATAACAATTGATAGAGGATGACAGTTCAAATCAGAACTATTCGCTCAGTTAGCAAGATTCTGTGGATACTGCCATCACCGCACCACCGCCTACCATCCGGCAAGCAACGGGATGGTAGAAAGATGGCACTGTACCTTAAAAGCAGCCCTCATGTGCCATGGTACTAAATGGGTGGAAGCATTACCCATTGTACTGTTAGGTCTTAGGACAATCTTGAAACCTGATATGGACGCCTCTCCGGCAGAGTTGGTCTGTGGAGAAACAATACGTCTGCCCGGAGAGTTCGCTGATGACTAAGGGGTACCGAATGCAGATGACCAGTCAGAATATTTACAAGGATTGGGAGCAACGATCAAGAAAATCAAAGCTGCAAAAGCGTCCAGACATGGAGCCCCGGTAACATTCATGCACAATGATTTAAAAACTTGCACACATGTATTGTTATGCACAGATGCCATCAAACCACCACTACAACCGCCATACACGACCTCATCGTGTGATACGCAGAGATGCACACACCCTAGACATAGTACTGAATGGGAAACAAGCCACCATATTGCTAAGTAGAGTGAAACCTGCTTATATACTTCAAGACACTCCGGCGATGTCAGTGTCGCGCAGCGATCAGCACAAGACAACGCTGCAGAACCCCACTCCGCTACCTTCGCAGTCAATAAAGCAGCAGCCTCGATGCACCACACGTTCTTGCAGACAAGTGCACTTCTCTGCCCGCTACAGAGAGGAACATCCAAGCTCCGCTCTCACCAACGGGGCTCATGTGGCGACTACCGCATACTTTGATTGCAGTCGACGCATAAAATTCGCGCCAACCACAGAGATCATTCTCCACATTTCGCACGGGAGTCACAGAGAAGAGAGCCGTCGACTGTGACTCTCATACCTACCTTTTTACTCTTTGTTGTTGATTCTCTTTTATGTATTCTCTTACTTGACAACCTGTTATATGTGAGAGAAATAAACAAGAAACTTGAGTTCAGACTCCATTAGTTTCCGATTTCTAACTGTGTTTGCGTGGGTACATACCTACTTACGCAACCAGCTTCACAGTAACATACTTCATTCTGTCAGGGAAGATACCTTGATTTACAGAGGCATTGAATATATGAGCTAGAACTTTATAGAGTTGGTTACAGCCGGCTTTTAGCAGTTTGATGGAAGTATTGTCTACACCCAATGAATTTTTACTTTTTAGAGAAACTATGGTTTTTTTTTTTTTACTTCTTGCACAGTTATGGGGCCATACCTATCATTTCTATAGAGTTAGGGAAAAGTTCTTTCAGAGTTTTTATTGCCTTTTCTGAAGAGCCTTTGCATGCTGTTTTCTCAGCAACAGTTAAAAAGTGCTCATTAAAGATTTTAGCTACAATATCTTGATTTTGAACTAGCTTACCTTCATTGTTAAAAGAGCAATATTTTGGGTCTTGTTGGGATAATTTGCACCAGTCTCATTTCATATCACTTCGCATATAGTTTTGATTTTATTAATTTTTGAGCCCAGATACATTCTTTTTTATTTCTGAATGACATTATTCAGTATCTTACAGTATTTTTTATAGTTATTTAAAAGGTTAGGGACATCTGATTTTTTTGAGGCAATGTACAACTCTCTCTTTCTTTTGCATGAAATCCTAATTCCAGTGGTAATCCAAGGCTTGTTGGTGGATTTTTTAGTATGGGTTTTATATATTCTTTATGGGAAAGTACTTTCAAATATTAGAGCCACTTAATTGCTGAAAAGAATGTATTTGGAATTGGCATTTTCTACATTATATACTGGACCCCAGTCTACGTTTTGGAGATGTGATTTAAAGATCTCAATAATTTCATCAGTAGATTTCCAAGTAATTTTCCAGTTGGGACCACTATTAATCTCACAAATATTTGAATTGTTAATGGTGAATCTTTGTCCGTCAGGGTCAGAGAGACCATGCAGGACTTGCCTGACAGCTATATCATCAATCTTGGTTATGTCAATAAATACATTGTCAGTTAATGATTTTGTTCGTGAAGTTATTCTGGTGGGAAAATTTACAACAGAAGCGAAATTATATGAGGACATCAAGTTCTCAATGTCTATTCTGTCTCTGCAGTTCGTTAGGAATTTGCATTGAAGTCTCCAACAACTGTGACATCTCTACTGAGTTTAAATATGTATGTTAAGAGTGCATCAAACTGTTTCAAAATAATACTTAAGTTACCTGAAGGTGGCCTGTATAAAGCTACTACTGCTATATAAGAATTATTTAAAGCCAGCTTTATGGCACACACTTCAAACTGTTGATCTATACAAAAATTCTGCTCATTAATTACACTGAATGTGTTTCTGTTTTTGACATAGATTGCTACTCGACCTTTTTCTATGAATTTTCTAGATGTTGCTAAGCAGTAATTATCTATAGCAAGTTTTTCAATATCTGGCATAACATGGTGCTCACTAAAGCACAGAACATGGGCACAATCTATACCTTGTGGCTCCTGGATATTAATTAAGAGTTCATTAATCTTGTTGGTCAGGCTACATATGTTTTGATGGTAAATAGTCAGATTTTGATTTCCAGAACCACTTACATATTTATCCCTAAAAACGAAATATCAGTTGACAGAGTGGGTTTTGGTATTTTTCACGATGCATTTATTTGTCATTTAGGAGATGTTCTTTTCTAGGCACTGGGCCGTAACAATCTGACCTTTGTCAAAGTCATTGATGTCAGTGAAATTCACCATTTGCAGCCTGTGTCATCACTTAAGTGATTCCCCATTTATCTCTGCTCCACCTACTGTACCATGTGCCCTCAACACCAGTAGGTGGCATTTGTCTATTGTGGGAGAGGACCATAATGTTTTGGCTCACTTGTGTAGGGCAACAGCTGTTGGCCATTTGTTTCTATCCCCAGACAACTTCTGTGGTACAGATTTAAAAGCAATAGGTAACTTTTTGTCTAACCATGTCAGTCAAATATTGTCAATAAAATATACTGACTAGTTTGGTTTAGACTATAGAAGGGAAGAATTGTAACACAGAGTCACAAACAATGATTCCATTACAGTCTTTAGAGAGAAGTTACAGAAATAATATTGGGAATAGATGTATGAAGGAGATAGTACAGATGGAAAATTAGACTTTTTTTTAAACTCACTTCCACAGCACTTAGAAATTAGAGTTTTTCATACTAAGGACAGAGATTTCTGCTAAATAGGTCAAGAGCTCACTACATTGAGGAAGTAGCTACATGGATAACAGGGGCTATGTGGAGGGGAATGGGTGGTTTTTTAGGTTAGAGGGTCTTGGGAAAGTGCAGAAAGGGCTTCAGTTGCAAAGGATACACTACACTTACAGGAGATGGGTAGACTTAGGAACAATCAATATTGCAGTTGTAAACTGTTGTAGCTGTGTTGGAAAAGAACCAGAGCTCTAACCGATAACAGAGAGTACTGAATCTCAAATTGTTATAGGTAGGGAAAGCTGACTAAAGTCAGAGATCAGTTCAGGCACAATTTTTGCAAAGGGCGTAACTGTGTTTAGATGGTGGAGTATGTATTGTTGTTAGAGATAGTTTAAACCTGTAATGAAACTGAAATGGGTAGTTCCTATGAAATAGTATGGGTGGAGGTTATACTTGACAACTGGAATAAATTAGTTATTGATTCCTTTTATTGACCTCCTGACTCAGATGATACAGCTGTTGACTAGTTCAAAGAAAACTTGGGTGTCATTACAAATAGGTACAGCTGTAGTTGGTGGAGTCTTCTACCAACCCATGATATGTTGGCAAAAATACATGTTAAAAGTTGGTAGTAGTCATAAAACATAATCCAAAACTGTTCTGAATGTTTTCTCAGAAAATTATTTTGGACAACTAGTCCAGGGGCCCACTTGAAATTTAAATGGTTGCGAAAATGTACTTGACCTCTTAGCAACATCGCATTCGGGAGGACGACGGTTCAATCCCGTCTCCGGCCATCCTGATTTAGGTTTTCCGTGATTTCCCTAAAATCACTTCAGGCAAATGCCGGGATGGTTCCTTTGAAAGGGCACGGCCGATTTCCTTCCCCACCCTTCCCTCACCCGAGCTTGCGCTCCGTCTCTAATGACCTCGTTGTCGACGGGACGTTAAACACTAATCTCCTCCTCCTCCTCTTAGCAACAAATAATCCTGATCAAATAATGAGCATCATGACAGATACAGTGATTAGTGACCACAAGGTTGTTGTAGCTAGATTGAATACCATAACATCCAAACTCAACAAAAAAAATGCAAAATACATCCATTTAAAAAAGCAGATAAAAATTTGCTTGACACCTTCCTCAGTCTCCACTCCTTCCAATGTGACTGTGGAAGTCTGGATCAGATGTGCTTTAAATTCAAAGAAGTAGTATCACTGGCAATGAAATATATATACCAAACAAATTATTAAAAGATGGTACTGATCCACCATGGTGCACAAAACAGGTCAGAATGCTGTTGCAGAAGCAATGAAAAAGCATGCCAATTTAAAAGAATGCAAAATTCCCAAGACTTGCAAAGTTTTTCAGAAGCTCAAAATTTAGTGCGTACTTCAATGCAAGATGCTTTTAATAGTTTCCACAATGAAACTCTGTTTCAAAATCTAGCAGAAAACCCAAGGAGATTCTGATTATAAATAAAGTACACCAGTGGCAAGAGGCAATCAATACCTTCACTGCACTAAAGCAGAGTTATTAAATACAGCTTTCTGAAACGCCTTCACAAAAGGAGACAAGTAAATAATCCAGAATTTGAATCAAGAACAACTGCCAACATGAGTAACATAGAAATAGATATCCTTGGTATAGTGAAGCAGCTTAAAACACTTAAGACAAGCAAGGTTTCTGGTCCAGAATATATACGTCAGGTTCCTTTCAGAGTATTCTGATAAAATAGTTCCATACTTAAAAATCATATACCACTGTTCCCTCATAGAAAGATCTGCACACAAAGACTGTAAAGTTGCACAAGTCACACACACCACTAATCAAAAAAGGGGATAGGATTAATCCAATGAATTACAGATCCATATCAGTAATTCAAATTTACAGTAGGATTTTGGAACATATACTGTCCTCAAACAGTATGAATCACCTTGAAGAAAACGATTTATTGACAGATAGCTAATATGGATACAGGAAATGCAGTTCTTGTGAAACACAATTAGCTCTTTATTCTCAAGAAGTAATGACTGTTATCAACAGGAATGTCAAGTTGATTCCATATTTTTACATTCGCAGCAGGCTCTTGAAACTGTTCCTCACAAGTGACTTTTAATTAAACTGTGTGCCCGGCCATGAAGTATTGCCCAGTTGGGTGACTGGATTCACTATTTCCTGCCAGAAAGGTTGCAGTTCATAATAATTGAGAAAAAGTCACCAAGTTAAACAAAAGTAATATCTGGCATTCCTCAAGGAAGTCTTGTAGGCTCTCAGTTGTTCCTGATGTTCAAAACGAACTAGGTGACAATCTGAGCAGTCCTCTTAGATTGTTTGAAGGTGATGCTGTCATTTACTATCATGTAAAGTCATCACATGATCAAAATGAATTGCAAAATGATTTGCACAAGATATGTGTATGGTGCAAAAAGCAAGAAAAGTGTGAAATCATCCACACAAGCACCAAAAAGAATCCACTACATTTCAGTTGTATGAAAAATCAGACAAACCTACAGGCTGTAAACTCAACTAAATACAAAGGGATTACAGTTACAAAGAATCTAAATTGTAACTGTCACATAGATAACATTGTGGGGAAAGCAAACCAAAGCCTGAGACATATTTGCAGAACACGTAGAAAATGTAACCAGTCTACTAAAGAGACTGCTTACATTACACTTGTCTGGTCTCTTCTGGAGTGTTGCTAGGTGGTGTGTGATCTGCTTTAGATAGGTTTGATGGAGGACATTTAAAAAGTTCTCTTCAGAATGTGATAATACTTTGTTGGTGCCCACGTACATAGGGAGAAATGATGTCATAATAAAGTAAGAGAAATCGAAGCTCACATGGAAAAATGTAAGTGTTCCTTTTTCTCACTCACTGTGGAATGATAGAGAAGTAGCTTAAAAGTGATTCAATGAACCCTCTGCCAGGCACTTAATTGTGAATAGCAGAGTAATCATGTTGATGTAGATGTAATTCAAAGGACAGGCAGTAGTCAAGAGATGAAAATCCATTACCACCAGAAGTGTAAAATCCTCCAGTATGCCATTCAAAAAGGGAAATGTGCATTGTGTACAAAAATAAAACATTCCAAGGATAAGGGGAAAAAACTGGACCATTATTAGATAAGAATCAAACAAAAATAATGATATGAGTTGCCAGTAAATATCTGTCAGAAATGAGCTCTCAATGGAATCATTGTCCACCAAATTCAATGAATACTTCCTCATAGTGGCACTGGACCCACTCATTAACAACAAAGGACAGATGCACTATATTTATGTCTATAGACATTGATGCCACCAACAGACATTCTTCCGTAAGGTGACCACAGAGTTATTTACTTCTCTAAAAGTTTGTAATTCTTCTGGTTGTGAGGGTGTTTCAAGCAGTGCTCAAGCTGACAAAAATTCCATTCGTAAATATGAAGTTAAAAGTGATAATGTACCACACTTTGTAACAAAAAAGTTAGAATTGAATTCAGTAAAAGCTGCAGGCGTTGTTATCATGAAAAATGCTGATAGTGTCCAGAGGAGACAATATTTAGCTATCAAACGTGTTGGCGTTGTCAGTGCTGACAAACAGTCTATCAACACACTTAAAGGCATGACATGTCTGATCACCAAGCTTTTGTGCCTGCTAGACACTGAATTGGCAGTAAAATGGTGGACTGTTAAATCAACTAATATGTGCGTAGAAACTGAAGAATCACATGAAAAATTATGGAAGATAAACTTCAGATTTGTTGCTGACAGTTATACACAAACGTGAGGAATACATAACCAAAATATGTGAAAGGGGGTTTATAAACAGTATCAAGAAGAGCGACAACATAGGTAGAATGCTATAAAATGTTATCAAAGACTTAAAAATTTGATATACTACTTTTTTTGTGTAGTCTAATCACTTGTTGCAAGTCCGGGGCTTTCCCTGCCCGTATGTCGCTGGGTCCAGTCCTCAGACAGAAACACTATGCATGTCTTCTATACTTTGTGACTGAGTGTTTGAGTGATTTGTTTTGAGTTTCCTATTGAGTTTCCATTTGGTATGGTATACACGAAGGATCAATGAGTTTTTCTTGTGTCGAACTACACAAAAACATAATCATATGTGGAATGTCGGCTTGTATTTGTACAAAAATTTCCCAATGTGCGTGTTCCCAGTGATCGAACAATACACAGATTAGTGAAGAAATTTCAAGAAACTGGATCTGCGTTAGACAAATGTAAGCCTAGAGAACCTAGTGTTTTGCCCAAAAATAAATTAGACAAGATAGGGGAGGCCATGGAAAGAGGACCAAGAAAATCACTACGCCATTTGGCACTTCAGACTGGTGTGTCAAGAGCATCTGTTCACAGAGCTGTGCACAAACTGAAATTGAGACCATACAAACTGCTGGTAGTGCATCAACTGAGGAACCCAGATACTGTTGACCGAGCGAGGTGGCGCAGTGGCTAGCACACTGGACTCGCATTCAGGAGGACAACGGTTCAATCCCGCATCTGGCCATCCTGATTTAGGTTTTCCATGATTTCCCTAAATCGCTCCAGGCAAATGCCGGGATAGTTCCTTTGAAAGGGCACGGCCGACTTCCTTCCCCGTCCTTCCCTAATCCAATGAGACCGATGACCTCGCTGTCTGGTCTCCTCCCCCCAAATAACCCAACCCAACTCAGATACTGTTGCTTGATATTGTTATTGCAACTAGCTGTTACAGTTTGTGCATGATGGGGAATCTAATCCTGAGATGCTTTTTTTTCTGGGAAATATGGCTACATTTATCAGGGTACATAAATTCTCAGAACAATCAATGTTGGAGCTCCGAAAATCCTCATGAATTACATCAACAACCTGTGCATGATGTGAAAACAGGACTGTGATGACCAATCTTTTTCCACAAAACAATATATTCTGAGAGGTATGTGAACAATATACTTCATGTAATTCTTGAGCCTTTCCTGGTAATCTGTTGACATGTTGAACAATCAGGGTTTGTGCTGAATGTTCGTGTCATTCTCGCATGACATTTTGATGGCATAACTCACTCTCTTCTTCAGGTGCTACCGAGAGTGGTCCTTGGGTGGATTGAGTCCAGTATTTATGTCTGGGTAGTGCTGGGTGCTCCATAATTGGTCCGTGCCATGATGAGTGTTCTATCCATGGTCCGTGCCCGCCATGCGTGTCTCCAATGGTCCTCTCTGGTTGCCGGTGTTTTGACTGCCATCCACACCCAGCTTGGCCATCCTCTGGGTTCGTGTTCATTATCTGAGATGTGTCAAAGCCATTGTGTAATGTCTAGTGCTCTGTTATGTGGCTGTTTCCTTGCTCTCCACATCTATTTCTTGCTGGGCATTCTGTAACCAGTCCAGTTACCAGCAAACAGAAGATACGGCGATGGGCAGTCCTCTATCGCCAGTGGTGGCCATCCTGTTTATGGAAAGGTTTGAAAAGAAGGCACTTACATCGGCCACATATCAACCCAAGTGCTTTTTCAGGTATATGGCTGATACCTTTGTCATCTGGCCCCATGGCAGGGAGAAGCTAGATGATTTTCTGGAACATCTGAATTCATGCCACCCAAATATAAAATTCACAGTGGAACTGGAGAAGGATGGACAATCCCATTCCTGGATGTGCTAGTCAAGAGGAAGGCAGATGGCACATTTTGGCACAGTGTGTACCGCAAACCTACACACACTGACTTATACCTGCAAGCTTATAGCAGCCACCATCCAGCACAGAAGAACAGAGTGCTCAAAACTCTGGTCCACAGGCCACATATTCTGTCAGATGCTGACAGTTAGGCATCGGAAATAGAACACATACAATCGGTGTTCAGCAAAAATAGGTTTTCCTCTAGAGACATCCAGAAGGCACTTTGACCTGCCAGTCAGTCACAGGATCCAGAAGAAGAACCAGAAGAGGGGAGAAAGATGCCATACCTGCCATATGCTGGACTGATCTCTGCCAAGATCAGCAGAACTCTCATGAAACATGACATCAGGAGCGTATTTTGCCCACCCACCAAAACTGGGACAATACTGGGAAATGTAAAGGATGAGGTGGGGCTATACAAGCCAGGTATTTACAACATCTCATGCTAGTGTGGGATGCCATAAATTGGCAAGACCACTAGCACTGTGGACATCAGGTGTAAAGAACACCAGAGGCACACCAGACTCAGACAGGCAACAATATCAGCCACAGTGAAACACTGTCTAGATATTGGTCACTCAGTGAACCACAATGACACTAAAATTGTCACACAGACCCAAAGATACTGGGATAATGTCATAAAAGAATCCATCGAGATAAAGGTCACGGTGAATCTCATCAACCATGACACTGTATACCGACTCAGCACTGCCTTGGCTCTTGAGATCCTGAAAACTCAATGGAAGACACTTTGAGATTTTGCAAGAAACAAAAGTGCAGACCCAGGAAACAGCCCTGAGACAGAGCTACAGATATTACAGGTCGGATTTGACACACCTCAGATGATGACCACAAACCCAGAGGATAGCCGAGCTGGGTACAGATGGCAGTCATGACACTAGCTGCCAGAGAGGGCCATTGGAGCTGCTCTTGGTGGGCGCGGATCATAGATGCAACACCCAACGCAGCATGGACTTTGAAATTCCCAGCGAAAAAGAGAAGTGGAGACCGAGGGAACAGCCATGTGACAGACCCCCAGACATTACACATTGGCTTTGACATACCTCAGATAATGACCACAACCCCAGAGGATGGCTGAGCTGGACGTGGATGGCAGTCGGAACAACGGCAACCAGAGAGGACCATTTGGAGTCATGCCTCAGTGGGCATGGACCATGGACAGAACACTCGATGCAGCACAGACTGATTACAGAGTGCTGAGCACCATCCAAGCATAAATATTGGACTTGATCCACCCAAGGACCATTCTCAGGTAGCACCTGAAGAAGACAGTTAGTTATGCCATTGATATGTCATGCGAGAATGATGCGAACATCTTGCAGAGATCCCAATTATTCAACATGTCAATATATTTCATCCTTTTTTTTTTTGAGAACTAACACCTAACAAAAAGATGTACAGTTATTTCATGTAGGACAATGCAAAATCATACATCGCCAACACTTCTGTGACAGCAATATGAAGCGTTTTTAATGATAGGATAGTTGACTGGCCTGCTCATTTTCCAAATCTAAATCCATGTGGTTTTTATCTTTGGGGAATGTTAAAAAACAATGTGTATGCAAGCAGTCCCCACATGCTCGAAGGGTTGGAAGATGGGGTTGGCTAGTCATTTCCCAGATTTCAGCAGCCAAAATTCTGAGCTGAGTGGTCAGCGTGACAGACTGTCAATCCTAAGGGCCTGGGTTCGATTCCCGGCTGGGCCGGAGATTTTCTCCACTCAGGGAGTGGGCGTTGTGTTGTCCTAATCATCATCATTTCATCCCCATCGACGCGCAAGTCACCGAAGTGGGGTCAAATCGAAAGACTTGCACCAGGCGAACGGTCTACCCGACAGGAGGCCCTCGTCACACGGCATTATTATTATTTATTTAAAGCTACTTTTCAAACCACAACTATGAAGTTCATAAACATAATACTCTTGAGCCTGCCTGTGAGGTACAACTTAGTGGACTTATCTTATATAAAACCAGAGATCTGTAGTACCAGCCAAATACTGACAAACTTATGTACAAAATTTAAAAATGTCACACTTCTGGACACTAGTACTTTACAAAATAAACTGTTTCACAAATCATGGGCAGCATCTAAAGCAGAAGGGTAAGAAGAGAACCACAGCCTATCATGAACAGAGCAGCACGAGTATAAAACTAAGACAATAATGAAGTGAGGGAATAGGAACTGATTAAACACAGCCAAACTCACCTAGAATGAAGCAAAATCCACTAGACAGTGGGATTATGAATGGAGAAGCCTCAACAGAAGAAAGGCGGATAGTGATACAGAACACGTGATCCATACAATGTGTGTTGTCTATGGTTCCAATAAACATTACATTTGAACTGAAGGTGAGTGGGCTGTAGACATCTCTGTAACAGTCAAGAGAATGATAACAGTGTACTAAAAATCTATCTTCATAACTTTCAGTCCATACACAACCAAAAAAAAATGTATTAAATGTGTTAATGATAAGTGAATTGTAGGAGGTTTCCATATTATGTCGTTTGAACACTGGCTGTCTTGAGACTCAGTTCACCCAATCTCTCTGCAAAACTTTACTCTGGCTGAGTCCTAGTGCAGATCTGACAACTGTTGTGGATGAGTTTCTATACTCTATGTAAATAATACAGAATTCAATAGTGTAACTAACATATTCTCATTGAGGCCTGCTGCACACTGCACACAACAGAGACACAGCAGAGCCCCAGAGTGTCCCCATTTCAGTGCATAGCTCTCATGCTGCACAGCACTCTGAATTTGAAAGGAAATGGCAATTTTACAGTTGTCTTAGAGTTGTTAATGGGAACCTGTTACAGTGAGAAAACCTCTATTATCAGCTTCCTCTTATTTCATTTATAAACAGCATTACTCGTAGTCATAATGGCAACATTGACTTCTATAGAAATTGATTGAGTGGGGAGATTTCATGACACAAAAACTTATCAAACTTCATATTAGGTAAAAAGCTCATTGTGGGACTTTTCATAACCAGTAAGGTAAACAACTTTCTGGACATTAGAATGGAACTTCTTACATTTTGAAGATAATGAGGCACTTCCATTATTAAAAACTTAGCACAATTCTACCCTAAATGTAAAATCACTGATAATGAGAAAAAGTTTTTAACTGCTGGCTTTCTAATGCTCATCAAACAGTGGAATGTGCATTTGGTATATTGAGTTCCAGGTTTTGAGTGTTCAAATGATCTTTTGATTGTGAGCTGGGGACATAAGATAGAATAGTGACAGCTACATGCATACTCCTTAATTGTTTGTGGACTCAGAACATTACGTCAAGTGACCTCGTTGGGGAGGACATGGGACCTCGACAAGGGTAATGTCTCAGACACGGCCACCTGATTTGGCTCATATTGCTTGTGCACATTGCTTGTGCACAACCTAAAATTGAGATGTTTTTGAGAAAACTGCCGTAAAGTCCATGACATGCAGTTGACTCAGAATTGATAGTATCGATAGATAATTGAAAGTAGGACATTTTTCATCAACTTGTATCGGATATTTTCCTAGAATCAAGGAGGAACTTTTTTGACCACCGCTTATGCACCCATAAGGTATGTGATGTTAAACGAAAGCACCACTGTTGTAGCAACCAGGGAGTCTGGCTGCAGAGCAGAGAACTTGTGTTTAATTCCCAGTTGCAGTCTGCAAATTTTTATTTCCAGTTTTTTCTCTTTCAAAGCTGGTAAACATAAGAGGCTTAATAAGGTAAATAAATCAATGGGGAATAATAAAAAGACAGGCAAATAAATTTCTCAAATGACTTCAATTAGTAAAAAATAAAAAATTTAATCCTGGCCAATTTACAGTGTTTCTTTCACTCGCCCTATTACATGTGTGTTTGTGAACCCCATGTATGATGTTGATGAAAAATGCTCAGTTTTGATCCTGTCAGCGTTTTGTGTTCTGCTTCTGTCAGCTGCTGGGGGAGTGCATCTGTTTGTTGTTGCAACATGCAGACTTGCTCCACAAGTGGAAGTTGTTGCTCTCTTGTAAGGGCAGAAGAAGTCACCATTGTGACATCGCTACAGGATTTTGCCATTTTGAAAAACTCTGTATACTGTATCAGCAATGTCCAGCTGTGAAAGCATGTCACTCTTATTCTTAGAAATCAGAGGAAATAGCAGTTTATTATCTGTAATAAAATGTTTGTCAGTTACAGCACAACTTTTAGCTGGGCAGCTTTTGCATAGCCCTATTATTGTGTAAAGTAAACAGACATCACACTGGAGAAAAAAAATTTATTAGTCTCGGAGTTATCACCGCTTTGAAATTGTATGATGATACAGCTCTGCTTTCTCACTACAGCAAATAATTCAGAACAGCAAAAACATGAATAATCTTAGACAGTAATCGGGTTAAAAGTATAGCTAGGGAAAAGTAATTACATGGGGTGCACATATCAAAGAAAGGAATTTTTAAACAGAGAGTAACAAAGATTGCATGGAGAAATAAACACAGCACCTCTGGCGGTTGGACACGGAACTGTTTGAGAGCTACGATGCACCTGTTACAATACTGAACATTGAAACATAACATTGTATGGTCGCGCCTTGAAACCGATGTGCGCAATGACTACAAATGACGTCAAGGCATATGCTATAAGCTGATGTTTGGTGCCTAGGCTCACAAAGCAGTATTCTTTGCTGATGACTTGGTGTTACAATAGATTTTGATAGACAGATATAATAGATTTTGACAGCAGTAAAACAGTAGCACTAAATATTTACAGTTAGCAATTTAGAAATGTTCAGTATTCAAGTGCCATCATTAGTAATCAACATATAGTAAATAATTTGTGTTTACAGCACAATATAGGTACACAGGTGTGTGTGTGTGTGTGTGTGTGTGTGTGTGTGTGTGTGTACTTTAGCTCATCAAAGAACTTCTTCCTTGTCAAGAAATTCTTCCAAAAGCTATTGAAGTTTTCGTTCTCTTTTGTGTGTGCCTGTTATGGCCCAACACTTCTGCTACTCAGTGAGTAGTCTCCTTTGCTCCAGATCAATAGCGTTCTGCCAGAACTATCCAAACTGTATTTGAAGTAAATAGTAAAGTGACTAAATTCTCGGACCTGTGGGTTCAAAAATAACATGAAATGGGACATAAATGTGGTACACATTACTTTAAATCTGAAAAAAAGTTGTTAAACCCTAAAAATTATGAAACCCTGTGTAAGTGTGCAGGTGTAGTGTACATTTTCTTTCACATCAAAAATATGGACTCATATTCTGGGGTAACTCTCCTGATGCACACAGTATTTTCAGAATATGAAAGGGAGCTATCAGAATTGTTACTGGGAAGACCATAAGAGATGCAAGCCTTTCTTTAATAGTACAAGGAAAAGATAGAGTGATACTTGCAGTAAAGATGACACATTGAATTGCAGTGTCTTTTTCTTGTGCCTGTATGCAACTCAACATGCCATGTGTACAGTGAGTAGCAATGTATCTTTTCTTTATATTGTTCATATTCCAATCTGGAGTTTCCATTGTTTGATTAGGCCTTTCTATAAAATATTAAAGATCCCACCAGAGCCCAGTATGTACATTGTAGAAACAATCACTGTTCATTAAGAAACATGAAATCAGTAAGGAAACTATTGTAAAAATTCAGATATAAGCTATAATTGCATAAGACAACATAATCTTCTTGTTAAGCCAACAAACACTTACAGATATCAAAAAGGAATCTATCACATGTATATAAAACATTCCAACAACTTGCTAATACAATAAAATCTGTCATTTATGTAAAAAATCATTTAGGATGCAACTAAGGACATACCTACACCACATTATCTAATCAGTAAGAGTATATTTTGTCAACATATAATGGTAGTATAGGCTCCATTTCTCAATTTATAAATTAAATGCTAACTTCAAGGCTTGTAATTGTATGCATGAATTTCTTTAAACCTATAATTCTTTGAAACAGAATGTGCAAATGTAAAAAATGCTGATAGCCTTAGGTTTAAGATGTCCAGTATCACGAAAAATGCCATGTTCTATGTGATATTACATAATATCAGTAACAGTAATAATAATAACAATAATAATCATAATAATCATGTGCTGACCTGATAGGATAAACTTTAAGGTATTTTTGTAATCAGTAACTCATGGCATATTTCCTTACAGACGCAAGTATTCTGTAGTAATAGCTGTCTGTCAAACAAGAGAGAAGGAAATCACCTCTAATAAGAAAACTATTTCATTCCTTCCAGTCTTTTTGAATTGATTTGAGAAAGCAGCCTTTAATTGAATACTGACTCATTTTACTCAGCAGAACTTGATAAATGTCTCTCATTTTGACTTCATTAAAAATTATAGGAGAAAAATATGTTTTGATAATTTGACTCAATATTAATTTGTTATCCAGTTACATTTCAAGTAAGAAACTTCCAGGTGGGTTAAGACTGTGTGCCAGACCAAGAGTTGACTCCAGGAACTTTGCCATTTGCAGGCAAGTGTTCTGCCAACTGAACTATCCAAGCATGTTTCACAATCTGTCCTCACAACTTTACTTCCACCATTACCTCATCACATTCCTTCCAAACTTCACAGAAGTTCTCCTGCATAACATGCAGTACTATCACCCCAGGAAGAAAGGGTTTTCCAGAGACATGCCTTAGCCACAGCCGGGGGGACTGTTTCCAGAATAAATGTTCACTCTGCGGTAGAGTGTGTGCTGATATGATTCTTCCTGATAGAGTAAAACAAGTCTGGAAGATAGGAGATGAGGTGCTGCTGGAAGAAACTGTGGGAACGGGTTGTGAACCATGCTTGGGAGCTCAGTCAGTAGAGCACTTGCCCACAAAAGGCCAAGGTCCTAGGTTCAAGTCCTGGTCCCACACACAGTTTTAATCTGCCAGGAAGTTTCTTACTTGGAACTGAGCTGAATAACAAGTTAAAATTGAGTAAAAAAATCAAAAATTAATTATGAAGCTCAATTCAGGATATTTTGCTCCTATAAATATCTCTCCATTGCATTGACCTAAAAGCAATGGTTTTATTTTGCAAATTTTAACTTTTTTTTTTGTCGGATTATGCTGTAGAGAAATGCATCTGAAGAAAATAAAGTATTCATTCAGCAGAGTATAATATTGTGTGAAATTTTTTAGTGAACATTTAACAGAAGCTACTTTAAATATCTTGCAATTCCTATATTCATTCACCAGTATGTTTAATTCTTAATAGCCTTTGTATCTGATGATAAAAATCATTTGTAGGTGCAGTGTGACTAAGGTTCAGAATTAAGAATTCTGTGCAGAATACATCCAACAAGCTCCTGATAAACATAGAGGCAAAAGATTGCCATCATAAGGTGCACTGATGAACTGACTGCTTGGCAACAGGTGTAGTGTTTTTATCTCTTTTCCCCTTCCCTTCGATCTGCCATTCAGTCTGCCATCTGTATCCAGCATCTTCCCAAATAAGTAAACCGTTGATCAGTTGTGACAGTGGCTACATCTTTATTAAGCCCTAGGAACTGGCAGTTAGTCTGATTAAGTAGAGAAAGGAGATACCCTACAAGAAACTGACTTCAGCGGCAGATGAAGGAACAGCACGCATACGTGGGTGTGAAGTGAGGGTGGAACAGTGTGTCAGCAGGAGGAGAGAGGGAGGAGATGCTGGTTGTGGATGGCAGATAGATTATCGGATAGGAGGATGGAACAGGGAGAGAGAGAGAGAGAGAGAGAGAGAGAGAGAGGAGAGAGAGAGAGAAAAGTGTCACACTGGCCCCCAAGTGGTCAGTTCATCAGCATATGTAGTGATGGCAGTGTGATGGGTTGCCAAATATTTTTCCTGACATATTCTCAGATCTAACCATTCACCTGTGCCCTATTTTCTCATGAAGTATGCTGGGTGAAGCTGAAGTTTCACATAAAAGAAAAATTGATAATCCTTACTGTTATAACCTTTAATCACTACTAAAGTGCGTGGAGATACAAAAGTAGAAACACTAGCGGGTTACATGTTACTAACTCCGTATCTGTCATTCGACTGCCGGGCCGTGACATGCGGCCGGCGCCGTTCATAACCAGGTGGCGCTCCCGCGCTCGGCCGAGCTGCGGAGCGCCTCTATCGCCGTGTTCGCGTACTAACGTAGCGGCACTTTTGAATGGCGTGGCACTGTCACAACACTTTTCCCCCCTTGAAAAAAAAAACGCTCACTTTCGTGGAGACACGGACAGTGCGGAGACATCCATGGCCTCTTGGGAGGTCCCGAGAAGATCCCGCGGAGAAACACGAGAGTATGGTCGAAAATGTCCAGGACGGAAGCTGGCGCGTGGAACGTGCCTCCTGGACGAGATGATGGGTGAAAACTCCGGAGCAGCATCCATAGGTGTCGTGGACCTGGGGGTGTGCTCCAGCGAGATGGGTCCCGGAGAAGGCGGCGTCGCGACTGGGGCCGGTTCCGGCGTACTCGGAAGCGGTAGCGACGGCGGCGGCAGCAACACGCCCGGAAGATCGGCAGCAGCGACAGGACTGGCTTCTCGGGCTGGTGGAGACGAAAAAAGGGGCAGTGGTACCGGCGTGGCCACCACTCGTGGGCGCATCTGGTCGTAATGGCGAACAACCATGCCGTCGTCCGTACGTATTTCACAAAGCCGGCGGCCGCGAAGAGCCTGGACCACCCCTGGAATCCATTTAGGGCGAGATCCATATCCCCGTGCCCACACGTCGGCGCCCACCTGGTATTTTCCCGCACTAGGGGACACAGTACAAGGCCTGACAGGGTGAAGCAGATGCAGTAGGGTGCGCGGTTGGCGGCCATGCAAGAGTTCAGCAGGGCTGCGATCACCCAGAGGCGTGAAGCGATAAGAACTCAGAAATTGCAACAGAGCATCATCTGTGGAAAAATCACTAAGGAATTTTTTCATTTGGCTTTTGAAAGTGCGGACAAGGCGCTCGACCTCCCCATTCGATTGCGGATGGAAGGGCGGTGCTGTAACATGATGAATCCCTTGTCCAGTACAAAAATCACGGAAGGCCTGCGAAGAGAACTGAGGGCCATTGTCCGTGACAATCGTGGATGGAAGACCTTCTAGCGCAAAGATTTTTGACAAAGCCAGCGTCGTCGCCGCAGTGGTGGGCGACGGACAGTGAACAACAAACGGAAACTTTGAGAAGGCGTCAATCAACAGGAGCCAATAAGTGCCGAGGAAGGGGCCGGCAAAGTCAGCGTGCACCCGTTCCCACGGCTGCGCCGGATCAGGCCACGGAGAGGGCAGAGTACGAGGCGCAGCCAGTTGTTGAACACACTGATCACACGCAGCGACCATGTGGGCGATGTCCGAATCGATACCGGGCCAATAAACGTGCCTGCGGGCCAGGGACTTAGTCCAAGAAATCCCCCAATGGCCCCCATGCAATAGTTTGAGAACAGCTTTGCGAAGAGAGGCGGGCACCACAACCCGTGGAGATGCGCCATCCCTGGCCAGAAGAACAACACCCTCACGAACAGACAGACGAAGGCGCAAGGCATGGTAGTTGCGAAGGGGATCCGACGCCCGGCCCTTGGTCCTGTCCGGCCAACCACGCTGAACAAAACTGATCACCTGACGCAGGACCGGATCCCGCGCAGTAGCCGACGCGACCTGCGAACCTGTAAGTGGAAAACCCTCGACCGCACGACGTTCTTCCTCATCAATGTGGAAACAGAGGAGTTCATCGCGATCGAAAACCGGGTCGGGGCCCATCGGCAAACGCGACAATGCGTCAGCGTTGGCGTGCTGGGCCGTGGGGCGATAGTGAATCTCATAGTGAAAACGAGACAAGTATAAGGCCCAACGTTGCAGGCGGTGAGCTGCCTTATCCGGAAGCGACGCCGAGGGGCTGAACAGAGAGACCAGCGGCTTGTGGTCGGTGATGAGGTGAAACTTAGAACCATACAAAAAAACGCTGAACTTTTTCAGAGCATAAATGATAGCGAGCGCCTCCTTTTCTATTTGAGAGTAACGCCGTTGGGCATCGTTGAGGGTCTTGGAAGCGTAGGCGATGGGTCGTTCCGACCCATCCTCATACCGATGGGCGAGAACAGCCCCTAGGCCATACTGTGACGCATCAGTCGCCAGAACCAAGTGCTGACCCGGACGGAATGTGGCAAGACAAGGCGCCAACTGCAAATGAGCCTTCAGGCGGACAAAAGCCTGCTCACACTCGGCGGTCCAACAGAAAGGAACGTTTTTGCGTAACAGCTGATGCAGAGGATGAGCCACCGCCGCCGCGGAGGGAATGAATTTGTGATAATAAGCAACCTTGCCTAGAAACGCCTGAAGTTCTTTGACCGTAGACGGCCGGGGTAGAGCGGTAATGGCCGCAACGTGCTGTCGTAGAGGGCGTATACCCTCACGGGACAAGTGGAAACCAAGATACACAATGGAGGGTTGGAAGAACTGAGACTTGTCCAGATTGCACTTCAACCCTGCTGAATGCAGAACCCGAAACAGTGAACGCAAATTGCGAAGGTGCTCCTCAGTGGAGGCCCCCGTGACAACAATGTCATCCAGGTAGTTGATGCAGCCGGGAACGGAAGCCGTGAGCTGTTCCAAAAACCGCTGAAAAATGGCCGGCGCGCTAGCGACGCCAAATGGTAACCGCTGGTACTGATACAACCCACAAGGAGTGTTGATGACGAGAAATTCCTTGGAAGATGCATCCAACGGCAACTGATGGTACGCCTCCGATAAGTCAAGTTTGGAAAAGAACTGGCCCCCAGCGAGCTTGGTAAATAACTCCTCAGGACGGGGAAGAGGATAAGTGTCAATGAGGCTTTGAGCGTTGACAGTGGCTTTAAAATCACCACACAATCGCAGACTCCCGTTTGGTTTAGAAACCACCACGATGGGCGATGCCCATTCGCTGGAGGTAACAGGAAGGAGAATCCCCGAAGCTGTTAACCTGTCTATCTCAGCTTTGACAGGCGCACGCAACGCCATTGGAATAGGGCGTGCCCGGAAAAACTTAGGGCGAGCCGTAGGTTTAAGAGTAATGTGGGCTTCAAACTCCTTGGCACGACCCAGACCAGCAGAGAACACGGACGAGAATTCAGAACACAAGCCATCCAGCTGTGGATACGGAATGTCCTCAGATATGAGGTGCACATCATCATCAATGGAAAACCCGAACAACTGGAAAGCATCATAACCGAACAGGTTTTCAGTGCCCGCATGATCCACCACGTAAAACGTGAGGGGCCTAACAACAGACTTGTAGGCAGTGGAAGCATCAAACTGGCCAACAATAGGAATTTTCTGCTTATTATAAGTTCGTAGATTTCGTGTAACGGGAGACAAGGGAGGGGAGCCCAACTCCAAATACGTGCGAGAATTAATGAGAGTTACTGCAGAGCCAGTGTCCACTTGCATGCGAATGTCTTTATCCAGAACACGAACAGTAACAAACAACTTAGTCGTTTGAGAAAGCACACAGTTAACATCCATGTCCGATGCCTCGTCCTCGTCGACAGGAACTTTAGGGGACTGACACACAGAAGCAATGTGGCCTCTTTTCCTACATGAATTACACGTGGCCCAACGTTTTGGACACGCGGCTCTGTCATGCTGTACGAAACAACGTGGACAAGAAGGAAGGGCCGAACGAACCTGCTTCTGTGGTTGCTGTTTTCGCTGCGAGCGTGGCGGCCCAACGCGACGTTGTTGACGCGAGTGCACCGCCGCTACATCGTCGTTTCCCTGTGAAACAGGCACATTGTCTGCGTCGAAAGTGGTCTGGACAGCGCCTACATCACACCACGCGTCTATTTGCGCACCAGCAGCGTGAGACACTTCAAAGGATTGAGCGATGCTGAGAACTTCCGACAACGACGGGTTTGGCAATTGTAAGGCACGTTGCCGAACTTCTTTATCAGGAGCAAGCCGTAAAATAGCGTCCCGAACCATTGAATCAGCGTAAGACTCATGATGAGTGTCCGTGACAAACAGACATTTCCGACTCAGACCGTGGAGTTCCGCCGCCCAAGCCCGGTAAGATTGATGGGGCTGTTTACGACACCGGTAAAAAGCCACGCGGGCGGCAACGACATGGGTGTTTTTTCGGTAATAGTTAGACAATAAGTCACACATTTCTTGGAAGGACAGAGAGGCAGGTTCCCGCAGAGGGGCTAACTGAGATAGCAGCTGATAGATCCGTGGGGAAATCCAAGATAGAAATAACGACTTACACATAGGAGCGTCGACAACGCCGAAAGCCAAGAAGTGTTGCCGCAAACGCTTCTCATAATCCTCCCAGTCTTCAGCGGCCTCGTCATAAGGAGGGAACGGAGGCGGAGAAGAGGAAGACAGACGATGAGTAAGCGACGTCGACAACGCCTGAATAGCAGCCGTCAGCTGTGTTTGTTGTTCAATAAGCGCTTGCATAAGCTGTTCCATGTCTGCCCCGACACGAACACACAAGTCCACAACGCAGGAAAAAAAATATCCGACCTCGTCGCCAAAAAGTGTTATAACCTTTAATCACTACTAAAGTGCGTGGAGATACAAAAGTAGAAACACTAGCGGGTTACATGTTACTAACTCCGTATCTGTCATTCGACTGCCGGGCCGTGACATGCGGCCGGCGCCGTTCATAACCAGGTGGCGCTCCCGCGCTCGGCCGAGCTGCGGAGCGCCTCTATCGCCGTGTTCGCGTACTAACGTAGCGGCACTTTTGAATGGCGTGGCACTGTGACAACACTTACAAATTTAAAAGCAGAATGAAAAACATACCTCACTAGCCACTCCCACGAATTATCAGATAATCTATATTCAGAGATTTAAAATTCCTGCAAGCTACATGGCAAGCAGCAAAATCCGTCACAGAGTTCCATTACAACTAGCAGTGTCTTCAAAATGGCCTTTATCATCACAGATGTAGGTAACGATTTTCTTTGAAAAATACCTATGTGTTCTTGTACATGTTACTTTATCTAATATACCTGAGGAAGCAGCAGGTTTTCTGATGTAACAGCTTTCTTGCCTGTGTATCAGGTTAGATTTAACTAATGTAAGCATAATTAGTATCAAGTCATATAATGCCAGTTTATTGTTAATACAGGGTGCAGCCTAAGTTTCTGAAAATTCCTTCACTTTTGTATGTATACATTCACTCATTTCATATCCTTGAAGTTTCTTGATGGAGTCTACAGAACATGATGAATGAATTAAAAGTAATTATAAAACTTTTTACATTTGCTTAGTGACCTGATGTGAATAAATTGTTGGGCTTAATTTTTGCTAAACTTTCATTTCTACATGTTAGCATGCATGGATCTTGTTCCATGGCTATGGATTGAGCTGTTAGTGTCAAAATTATCTTTTTGTGTGTGCATAACATATTGGTATCTGTACTCACATGGTATAATTGAAATGGTAGGGAGTGAGGACTGAGGAGTGGTAAGGATCTGAGCATAAAGAAAATAATCATTTTAACATATAATTTTAGCAGAGAGACCAAATTTAACCTCAACAAATGAGCCATAATTACTCGCCAGAGAGAACCAACTCTATAATAAACTAGTGGAAACACCCTAAATTTGAAAAAATAATAAAAAATATAAAATTGGAAAATCCAAAAAACTGAATTATAGTTTCTATCATAGTACAGAGAATTCCTTTTTTTTATAATAAAACCCAAACTATGTAAACTTCATAAGTATTGGAAAATTGCCTCGGAGGCATTTCCTGGGTCTAACAATAGTTTTCGCTACTTGGAAACTGATACTACAAAGACCACAATGTGCAAAAAAAAAAATGCTGGGGGGGATCTGAAACACAAGGATTAATCAATACATGGTAACCAACTTGAGCTCGGCCCATGCCCCAAACAATTGCTCATTTCAGTACCGATTCCAGAACATATTCACATATAATGCATTAAATTTACATATGATATAAGTAGTGGCAAATAGTACACGTGCCTCTAATCGAAATAGGGAAAATGAGGGCAGGTAACTGAGTCCATTTGACCTGCAAGTACTTTGGGTTAACAGAGTAGAATTTGCATAACAAAATAAATTACAACACACATGGGTCTTTTGATCTTAAGTGACAATGAAAAATGAAAGATACCTAAGCCTGGAGGGGACGAAAACCAGTAATGCAGGTAAAGAAATATCTTTCTAGATCAGAGTTAAACAACAGTGAAGAAATTTTTAAGATTCCTAAACCTAGAAAATAAAACAAATAATGGAAAATTCATGTTGGAACATCAACATTATCATGAAAAAGATAGATTGCTAGTTGTCCAAAAGCTTATTTGTAACAGTCTTTTTGTTGTGCCTTTCTGCAACTTAGCATGTCATCTTTATGGTGAGTAGCAATCTCTACTGTTAATAATATTGTTGACATTAAACAAAATACATGCACCAGTAGTGCAGGTGAAGACAAATCTTTCTAGATAAAGGTTAACTGACAATAAAAAAATTTAAGGATACCTACACATAGAAAATACATGTGCCAGCAGTAGATCAAGGTTTAGAACAGCGCAGAAGACCAAGTGATACAGTGGGCTGCAATGTGAAAAGGATATATAACCACAAATCAATAGCAAAATCTCTTTCACACAGTGATCAGTGAAAGATGTAATCATCTAGGCACATTAAAGCCTGTGGACCATGTTCTAATTGAGTGTCTTGTGAACTGTGGTGATTTTTAGGGGAAATGGCTTTGAGCCTCATAGCATCTTTCAAATTATGGTAGCAAGCAGTGGGTATACTCCCATCTAAAAGGAATATATACATTACAGGCCATTTTTAAAACAGTTTAAGATACTTCCACTAATTTTGTTATATATAGTTAAATTGATTTGTGACACAATTCAACATTTATAGTCTGTACACAAATGCCTGGATTTCCATTTCCCTAACACAAGAACAAAAGTCATTAATAGATCTTACCACATAACACAAAATTAAATGGATAAAAGATGGCAGTCAAAGTATACAATCACATGAAAGCCAAACTGAAACAATTTTTATTAGACCATCACTTCTACTTAATGTATTTCTAGAGACAAGTTCAGATTTGTATGTTTTGTATGCCTATATATAATTTGTGTGTAAATATTAAATTTATGTGTACTGCAATATTCCTGACTACATACTTTAAGTTTTCAGTTGTTACAACTTATGACTTTGTCATGTTTGTTCATTTTATAAGTAGCTGCTCCATCTCTTAATTTTTGTTCATGTTGTTGTAATTCAACTAACCCATTCCACATCAAATGTACAATTATGAACTGTTCTACAGAATGAATAGATAATCAATTAATTCTTGGACAATTTATTGATTTATTTTTGGTGTCAGGAAATGATAAAGCTGAAATAGTGGGAGAATTGTCCTGATCCAGGGTTCCAACTCTGCAATAAGAACAAAATTTTAACAAGTTTGCTCTACAAATGATACACAGCAAATAGTTAACCCAGAGATATTTCAAAAGCAAATCATTCAGACAATGTTGTGAAAATTGCTGCCCACCATGTAGCAGAGTTGTTGAGTCACAGACAGGCACAATGAAAAGACTACTGAACATGTAAGCATTCAGCCAGAGTCTGTCCCAAGCAGCCAGAGACAGTGGTCAGGTGTGTGTATGAGCTGCGTTTGTGTGAATGTGTGAGTGTATGTTGTCTATTTTGGAAGAAGGCCTTCTGGCCAAAAACTTAAATGTTCAGTAGTCTTTTTGTTGTGCCCATCTGTGACTCAACATCTCTGTTATATGGTAAGTAGCACTCTATCCTTTTCACGATTATATCATTATTCCATCCTGAATTTTCCGTTGTTTAATTTTGCCAAATCATTCAGAGTTCCATATGGTACTTAAAAAGTACTTCTAAAACGGGCCTTAACAAGACATAAAAAAAGTCACACTTCAAGTATAAAAATACTAGAAACAGAAATGGACCTTTTGTTAGTATCAAACTGGCATATTATTTAGCTTTTTTTTTTTAAAAAAAAAAAAAAAAAAGAACCGGATGTTTTGAAATCAATTAACTTGATAGCAAAATAAATTTGTCATCATAATTTACATGTTTCCTTTTTCGGTACTGCTGTGGAGAAATTCTGTAGAACCATTAATATCACACCACACTTAGTGCAGCAGTATGTTTGTACAATATTTCTTATAAAATGAACATGTCTTTACAGTATGTACAACTCCTATACTTACGCCTACTTTTCTAATCATCTCAATTTAAATTTGTTACACAGTAGAATGTTCATGAACATTAATCTATAGTTATTTTAAATATTCATCTGCAGTGTAATATCTGTTTTCTGGTATATATTTTCTATTTTAGCCTTTGACTAAAGGTGTTGGGATCATGTACATCTTTTATTTCTTGTGGTAATCTGTTGTACAATTTAATACCATGATATAATACACTATTTTGAGTTTTTGACTTATTTCTTCTGTTTAGATGCAAACAGTGTCTGGATTTGGTTCCAAGGTCGTGAATTGTGTTGTTTGTGGTATACAGATTAATGTTTTTCCTCATATTATATGTTTTGATAAATATATTCACACAGAACTGTCAGAGTTTCTAACTTTTTGAACAACTCTTTACAGTGTGCGCTGTTACAGTGTGCCCAAGTCACTTTGGATAGTTAAATATGTACTAAATGATGGTGTTCCCAACAAACAACAGAAATACTTTTTAAACAACATACATTAAAAGAAAGTGAAAACATATCTTGTTGAGCATATTTACTATAAGCTAATTTGATTCCTGAAGTTGTAAGTTACACTTAAATGTTTATTACTGTGAGCAGGGGTGGGGGGGCATGTAATTGAGCCTATGTCTGATTGGATAGGAAATACATGTGGAAGGAATGCCTCAAGGGATTACAGCTCAGTGTACTAAACAGGTTGTGTATCTAGATTATCTACAGAGAATTAACTTGCAAGTTGTAAGCAACAGAATTGGTAGTAGGAGTGTCATAGAGATGGATTAGGATATTGCATAGATTGAATGGGTAATAAGACACCATTTTTCAGGATGATATGTGTTTGTCAATACAGGTGATTGAAAATTATGCTGAGTTATTTAGTATCTCTAGAACTAAATTTCAAATGATGCTGTGGTTGTTAGATTTCAGGTACTGGGAGGATCCATCTGATGAGTACAGAGATGAAGAAGGAACTCTGTTGCCACTGTGGAAGTTTGCTTATGAGAAGACAAAGAAAAATCATGTAACAGGTCTTTCCTGGAATCCTCACTACTATGATCTGTTTGCAGTATCTTTTGGCTGCTGTAAGTCCAAAATAGTATTATCAGTGAATGAAAGCACATCCATCACCATCAACAGCAGCAGCACCAGCACTACATATGGCAATGAAATGCAGAAAAATAATTAATTCACAATGCAATGTCATTGGCAAACCTCAAAGTTCTCATTTCTTGCCCCTGAACTTTTAATTCCCTTTCAAAATTTCTTCTTGGTTTCCTTTTCTGCATGCTCAGTGTACATAACCCTGTTTCACTCCCTTTTCAACTACTGCTTCCCTTTCATGCCATTCAACTCCCATAGCTGCAGATTGGTTGTGTACAAGTTGTAGATAAGATTTTGCTACCCATATTTTACACCTGTTATCTTCAATTATTTCAAAGACTGTGGTCCAGTCAACATCATTAAGTTCTTTCTTTAAATCTAAAAATGCAATAAATATAAGTTTGTTCATCTTCAGTCTGCTAAGATAAGTTAAAGGCAGTAAATATCAAAGCTGAGGAGGCGGAAAGATTAGTGTTGTTTAATAAGCCAGAGTATATCGTAAAAGGGATTTACATTCCTCACTCTGCAGAATTCCTTCAGTTACCTAACCACACATGATGAAATATTCTTTGGAAGAGAAGGACTTATTAAAACCTGCGAATCCATAGTTACTGATAGTGATTCCAATTGTCTCACAAATATGAATTTTATAGGCTATCTAAGCTTCACAAGATAGTTATTCCAATAAAACTTGTAGTTTCTTCACTTTCAGCTTAAATCAGCAAGAGTTAGATTCTTTAATTGATACAAAAATAAAATGTAAACCAAAATTTCCAGAAAAATTAAAAGATGAAACCATTCCCCCTAATGCTAAGCTTATATCATTTGATGTAAGCAGCTTATTTTCCAATATTTCTGTTGGAGAGGCTATGGAAATATTAACGGAATTGTCATGTAAAACCAGAACTTTTCCATTGGAGACGTAATGTGTAAGACTGGCAATTGAGATGAGCTTAAATCAAAATTGTTTCCAATACCAGCAGGTTCTGTTGTCAGTCAGACGGTTTAGCAGTGGGGTCCCTCCAAGTCCCTTAGTAGCTGAAATGTTGATGGGTAATTTTGAATAAAATATTTTTAGATGAAGAGCCACTAAGTTCTAAAATACAATACTGAACTGTGCTTGTGGACAGGTACCATTGGACAATTAAACAAATATTTCCAACATTTAAATTCACACCACAGTACAACTGATTCTACAGTGGAGTTGGGAGGAGACTCCACTGTTGTTAGAACTTGTTAGAACTTAACACTGACATTAGCAATAAAAACGTTTATTTAAGATACACAGGAAAATAACTTCTACATACACAGGAATACCTTCCAATTCCCAGCATCCTGTGACACACAAATGCTCAGCCTTCCACCCCATGATGCACTGCCTGCTATCTATACCACAGACCAAAATGAATTAAAATAATTAAAGAAGTTGGATACACTAATGGTTGTATTCATACCTTAATTGATAACATATTTAGTAGAAAGAAGAGAGAGAGTATAACAGCATTTCTGTATCCTCCTCAGAAGGCACTAAGTCACACTAACAACAAATGGGTCCCCAAGCTATATGTAGGTAGGATTTTACAGATACTTGGCAGCAAACTAAAATCCAGGAAATATACAGTAGCTTTCTATACTAAGAATATGGTTGCCCATATTCTGTTCAGTGTAGAGGCTAGGTTCCACCTTTAGAACAGAGTGGAGTTCTTATGATTTACTGCAATTTGTATGGCAAATTATTGTAGGTCAATCAGGTAGAGCTATAACTACTAGATTTACTGAACATGAAAGGAACTGGACACTGAAAAAGAAAAATTGCATGTTTTCTGAACATGCTCTAAATGAACATCAGTCTTATTAAATGTGTTCTCCATAGAGCAAAGAAGGGCCAAAAACTAGCATTACTTGGAATTCTGGCCATCAATGAACACCAATCACAGAACAGCAGGTCATTCTAAGCAGAAAGAACTCCTCAGACATAAAAGTAACATACCTGAGGGGAATGTTAAATGAACATTACTTGCCACCACAATTATAAATGAACTGGTTGATAACATCAGAAGGTCCATGAGGCTTTTCTTAGCTGCTATGTATAGAGAATTTACAACATTATGAAGCAGTAACCAAAAGCAGAAAGATCTGTAGGCAGTGGGCGCGACCACTTCTGACACCAAATCTGTAGGCAGTCCGGTGGTTCCGGTCGCCTACGGTGGACTGGATGGCCGAGCGGTGACCCCTCCAGTTGTCAGGTAGGAAATGACTATGGACGTGTCAGAAAGGCCAAAGAAACATTATTAATTCATAACACCTTTATTCCTGCCAAGTACAATGTGGCCCGTGTAACACAGGTTGGCTGAGCTTGGTGATATCAACGACCTTCCCCAAGTCCTCGCTGACTTGTAGTGATGACACCAGCTCTGGGCCGCACATCTTGCTAGGCAGCGCCGCATGCTGTGACATAGTGGAGGACTGTCCTTACTTCGTACTTCGGCCGCACGTGGCTGGCAGCGCTCAGCTAGCCGGCTGGCTCGGCGGCGGACAGCAGGCCGTTGTGTGTAGAGGTTCCGGGTTGGAGTCCTGGCGCTGTTGGCACGAGAAGTGTTCTCATAGTGTGGAGTGTACTCTATCCCACCCCATCTTCTTCCCTGCTCTTCCTGGTGGCTCGCCCATGGTGGAATGGTGCAACGAGCTGCAGTCCTCCAGTGTTGTCCGCTCACCTGGTTGTGACGGCAGATGCACAGGGCCTAGGCCCCACACGATCTCGACGATGGCTCACTGATGTGGTCAGCATTGGCAGCGAGCAAGTCTGCCGCAATGTCTGATAATCCTGGGTTGATGATTGACAGTGGCAGCAGAGAGGACCAGAGCTGGTACTGTCCCCTCACATCTGCTGCTGGATGGGCCGCCCTTACTGAAACATCTCCTTAATAAAGATTAACATGTCGATCACCGAGCTGAGTGCTACACAGTGACCCAGTACACATCTATGTGCAAGTCTAACTGCGAGTGCCTTGTTGCTATCAAAGCTGGCTTATTTAAGGAAGCACGAGCGACGTCCTGATGTCATGCTCGTTTGTAATGAACGCATTCGTTCCACTTATACTGCTGACTCATCTGTCGTACTCGCCCCTTAGGTGTTCTTGCAACAGAGTTATGTGTTGTTACGGCAGACTTACGCGAAGTTGTGAAATGCAGTACAGCTGACGCTATACCTCCTGTCTTGCGCTCTACGAAAGTCTCCGTCTAACACAAACCCGCGTGCTAACCAATTCTCTCTCACCTGTTGTGTGTAACCAGGCCATTGCCCCTGCGTGATGACACATTCTGATATATGTGCAATCCTCCTACCTCTTGGCTAATGTACTGCCTCTGGCTCTCGGCATAGGCAAAGAAACTTTGACAATATTCCATGTTTCCAACTCTTTACTATTCCGCGACACTACAGATCTACAACATTTGGCAGTTGACCCTTGACATAAACGAATGTCATATATTGCGAATAAATAGGCAGAAATTCCAATTATTTAACAATAAGACCATTAACATGGAACAACCACATAAAACTATTCATAGGTAAGGCAGATGTCAGACTGAGATTCGTAGGAGCAATCTTCAGGAAATGTAGGCCACCCATGAAGGCATTAGCATACAAAACCCTTGTTTGACCAATACTTGAATATCACTCATCAGTCTGTTATAGATAGGATTGATATAGGAAATAGAGAAAGTCTAAAAAAAAAGAAGTGCATTTAATCTGTGGTTCAAGTTCTAAATGCAAAAGCATAAAGGAGATGCTCATCCAGCTCTTGTGGCAGGCTCCAAAAGGGAGTCATAGTGCATCATGGTGTGGTTTACTGTTAAAATTTGTAGAACATTCTTTCCTAGAAGAATCAACAAATATTTTGCTTGCTCCCATACATATCTCATGAAAAGGCCATGAAGGTAAAATGAAAGAGATTCGAGGTCTCACGAAAGCTTACCAGCAGTCATTCTTCCCTTGGAGTGTTTGCAACTGGAACAGGAAAAGGGGGGTAACTGACAGTAGGTAGATAAACAGCAGCTCTATAGTGCAACTGAGGAGCGAGCAGTTTTCTCTCTCTCTCTCTCTGTTATAGGTAGGATTGATATAGGAAATAGAGAAAGTCTAAAAAAAAAGAAGTGCATTTAATCTGTGGTTCAAGTTCTAAATGCAAAAGCATAAAGGAGATGCTCATCCAGCTCTTGTGGCAGGCTCCAAAAGGGAGTCATAGTGCATCATGGTGTGGTTTACTGTTAAAATTTGTAGAACATTCTTTCCTAGAAGAATCAACAAATATTTTGCTTGCTCCCATACATATCTCATGAAAAGGCCATGAAGGTAAAATGAAAGAGATTCGAGGTCTCACGAAAGCTTACCAGCAGTCCTTCTTCCCTTGGAGTGTTTGCAACTGGAACAGGAAAAGGGGGGTAACTGACAGTAGGTAGATAAACAGCAGCTCTATAGTGCAACTGAGGAGCGAGCAGTTTTCTCTCTCTCTCTCTGTTATAGATAGGATTGATATAGGAAATAGAGAAAGTCTAAAAAAAAAGAAGTGCATTTAATCTGTGGTTCAAGTTCTAAATGCAAAAGCATAAAGGAGATGCTCATCCAGCTCTTGTGGCAGGCTCCAAAAGGGAGTCATAGTGCATCATGGTGTGGTTTACTGTTAAAATTTGTAGAACATTCTTTCCTAGAAGAATCAACAAATATTTTGCTTGCTCCCATACATATCTCATGAAAAGGCCATGAAGGTAAAATGAAAGAGATTCGAGGTCTCACGAAAGCTTACCAGCAGTCATTCTTCCCTTGGAGTGTTTGCAACTGGAACAGGAAAAGGGGGGTAACTGACAGTAGGTAGATAAACAGCAGCTCTATAGTGCAACTGAGGAGCGAGCAGTTTTCTCTCTCTCTCTCTCTCTCTCTCTCTCTTCCCCCCCCCCTCCCCCCCCCCCCCCCCCCCCCCGGTTAATATTCATTTCATAAATTGAAACACCTTCTTTCTGTAACCTATATTTGTGTTCCAGTAGTGTTTCACCTTTTACAGTAAATGTTTCACATTTTACATTTTATCAGTGTATTTAATCTGGAACAACATAGTTCTAATTTTTTGTGCTATACTTATAGATTATAAAATATTTCATGTCATGATTTTTACATTAATAAATAATTTGTTACTGTAAAAATTATAGTGTGAACTGCCTTTTAATGTGTAAGTACCAAATATAAAAACAAAAACTATATTTTTCCAGATTAAATCCACTGAAGATTGCTTAGTGTAAAAGCCAAAATGCATCTGAAACATAAATATAGATTGCAGCCAAAAAGGTGTTGCAGTTTATAAAATGAATTTTTATGCACTTTATAAAGTAAATAGCCATGCTAAGAAACTAGTTATGTGTGTAAGGTTAAACGGCATAAGCATATCATTGAGGAGTGTGCTAATAGGTTATTGTTAAAACAGTTTACAGATTAAATTTCTGTGATTTCTTTGTCTTTTTGACTCATTCCACATCAGTCAATGTTCTCCTTGTCATTGGAACACAATGAATGAATGACAGGAATTGCTATGCATGCAGCTAAGTATTACTGAGTGGGATGGTAGAAGAGAGGTATTCAACACAAACACACACCTACATTTGCTACTTCAGAGTAGCAATAATTGAAGGGTGTATCACAAGCAGGCATGTATGCTAATGAGTGACAAATGAGTGATGTGAAGGAAAGACTGAGCGGTAAATTAAGTATTTTTCATAGTTATTTTTAAATTTTTATTTTAATTCATAATAGATTCAAATTGTGAGATTTTATTGTAGTGTCCTTTTTTCAGTTGATTTCATGAAACCACAACCTGAAGGTGCTGTGTGTCTGTTCACATTGAAAAATCCATCATTCCCTGAATATGTTTGTACTACAGATACTGGAGTAGTGTGTGTGGATATTCATCCTAAATTTGCTTGCCTCATCGTTGTTGGACTGTTTGATGGAAATGTTGCTGTTTATAATGTTATTTCCCCATCAAAGGAACCAGTAAGCAAGAGCAATTCAATATCAAGCAAGCATGGAGGAATAGTGTGGCAGGTAAACATTCCTTACATTAACATAAAAACACATAAATCTGTTCATTAAATGAATCCAAAGCAGTAGGCCAGTTGCAACAAAAGGTGGTGTTATGCAACCTTTGACATGGTTATGACAGATGTGAAGCAGTCTTCTTCAGAAATACATGTAACTAGTATTTCAGATTGGAAAAACACCAAATAATGAGGCAGTCTGACATTTGTCTGGTGAAAACATGCTGTCAGCGCACATCATTGTATACATTATTCAATATACTGACCCCTTTCATCAGAATAGTTATAGTGGAGAATTAAAACCAATCAAGTAAAATGTCAGTGCCTAGCATCACCTGACATTTTATTTGATTGATTTTATTTCTTCATTTTAACTATTATTACTTAACAGGCACTGATCATAGAGGTCAGTATATTTAATAATGTATACAGTGATGTGTTCTGACAGCATATTTTCGTTGGACAAATGTCATAGCACTTAATTATTTGGTGTTTTTCCAATGTGAAACTTTAGTTACATGTATTTCTAAAGAAGATGGTTTTACATCCATCAAAACCATGGTCAAAGGTTGAATAAAACCACCTTTTGTTGCAACTGGTTGGCTGCTTCTGATTCATTTACTGATCTCTAACCATTTCTGAAGTGCAGCCATGTTCAAATTATATCTGTTGTTAAACATTTCCTTGCCGATTTCTTAGAATTCTTTTTATTGAAATGGGGATAATGTGAAATGAAATTATTTTTATAATAGTGGTAGGAGTTGCTCTAAATGTAAAAAGCTTTTGAGAGGAAACCACAGTAAGTTAGGAAAAGAGGAATAAGGCAGAATGTTGCATAGACCAGGGGAGAAGGGTAAGCAAAGGAAGGAAGGAAGATAAGGGTTTTATGACCAGTAGGTAAAGTCATTAGAGATGGAGCACAAGCATGGATTGTTTTCTTAAGGGTGGGAAAGGATACTGACTGTGCTGTTTCAAAGGAACCATCCTGGCTTTTGCCTAGAACAACTTAGGAGAATCACAAAAAATCAAAATCCAAATGGATTGCAACTGTCCTCCATCCAAATGAGAGTCCAGTGTGCTAATGACTGAGCCACCTCGCTCAGTGATGGGGAGCAGGTTGAGATTTCAGTAAAGGAAGAACCAATCAAAAGTAAATAAAATGGAGAGTAGAAATGAAAGACGGGCCACAGGAAGAGCCCTAAGGTGGCTACAATAAATGTGAAAGATGTAATAATTAATCATGCAAGAACAACAGAAAGTTGATTAGTCTGTGGTAACAAGAGGGAGGTGTGAAATAGGAATCCAAAATGATGAAAAGGACGGAGAAATAAATAGGAGTGCAGAAAGTAAACAAAGGCAAGAGGTAGAAAGTGACCAGCAAATTTCAGGAGAGGGAGGTTTTGGATGGGGATTTTCCACAACTCACTTCCTAACATCATTTTTTGATTGAATTTATTAACACAGAGAACACACGAGCACAACACATAGTGATTCTCATGTTGTATTCTGGCCTGTATCTGATGTGTTGAGGGAGACTACATTTGACTTATAACCAAGGAAACAGGTCTTGGGATGTTCAGTCAATCAGCTGCTCAGCTGTGGTGAGTTTTTGGCTCGATCTTGACATCTCACCTGTGCTACTGCTTTCCCATTAATGTTACTTCTGCTTTAGTTATGGGCAACACAAATCTGCAATAGAATAGTTGCTGATGTTTTACAGAATGTGTCATTTAAAGACATTTATTAATAAGACACTGTTTAATAAAGATTTATAACAATGTCTTATACTGTTGGCCCACACTGGTGCCCACCTACTGCCACTACAGAACAATAACTGTCAACTGGCCCTATCTTACCACTGGTGCACCCTTGCACATGACACCACACCCTGCAAGCAAAACACAGAAAGTGCTCTACTCTGCATAAATTGAAGATTGTGGTTACATCAGTTATCCTCCATGTACTTCCAAGTCTATTCTGTATCCCCCTTTCACCAAAAATTACTTTGGCTGACATTAATATTAGTAACAGCAATTTATACTAGGTTTAACACAATATACTGATGCATACTGTAACATCATCTTTGCAGTTTGAGCTTGAAAGTTTACATCAGAGTGTGTGTATGTGGCATGAGAAGGAGACACCTTTTCAGTTTGTTTGTCAGTTGTTAACTTTTTGTAACAGCTGACAGCTCTACAATATGCTGCTTGACACTGCCGACAGCTGCCTGTATGAGAAATTTTTACTACATAGCTGTTCAAGTAGATAAGGCTGAAAGTGTATCTGTGTTTTGCAGTATAATAATAATGTAAATTTCTGGATGGAAAATACATGAAGTAAGGAAAAGTTGACTGGTCACGTATAGCAGGCCTGTGAGTGACACACAGAAACATTTAATGGAAAACAGTGTTCACCCGATCTTTCAAGCACTTGCTCTTTCTCTAGTAAAAGTATGCACATTCACATGCACAACCACTTAGTCAACTAGATGACCCAAGGAATGCGTAACAGGATGAAAGGTGTTCAGAGGGTTGAGCATGTAAGAGATAGAGAAGTGTGAGGGAGGGGATGAAAGGAGAGGAAGCGACAATTGAAGAGGGAGACTGGGAGGGGAAAGAGAAAGGACATGGAATGAGTGACAGTTATTATAGTGGAGGTGGTGGCTGATGTGAATGATATTAAATATTTATGGAGCCACCTGAGAGGCGGAAATTGATATGAGGGAAGGTGGCTCATTTCTCTCCCCCCTCCCAGCATCTCTCTTCATCTCCATATTCCTCTCCTATCCACCTCTCTCTCTATCTCTTACATACTCTGCCCTCTGAACTCCTTTTGTCTTGCTGGGTAGTTTCGGATTCATCTGTCAAAAGATGTGCCTCACACTATACTGATATCCTCTCCTTGCCTCCTGTGCTCTCTCCTACCAACAACCCTCCACCACCTGCCTAAGCAGCAACTCTCAATAATCAGTCCCACTAGGACTGCAGCAGTGTACGTTTAGGTATCTGTGTGGTTATGTAAATGAATGTGTGTATTTTTACTAGAGAAACAGCAATAGTTGGAAAGCTAGTGTGAATGCTGTTTTCTGTTACATGTTTTTGTGTTCCACACATTGGTTCTCTGTATGTGAGTGGTCACCTTTCCCTTATTTTACATATATTTTATAGTCTGCTAAAGGAAGTATTGTATTTGCTAGAAAATATTTCTCTTACATATCATGAAGGGGAAAAAAGATTATAATTTTTATGCTACTGAATACTGGAGCCACCTTTCCATATCATGGATCGTATGTTCATAATCCTCCACTGGAATCACCCAGACTAACTCTTTTTTTTTTTTTCCTTTCCTGTGCTAACCTCTTCATCTCAGAGTAGCACTTGCAACCTACGTCCTCAATTATTTGCTTGACATATTCCAATCTCTGTCTTCCTCTACAGTTTTTGCCCTCTACAGCTCCCTCTAGTACTATGGAAGTCATTCCCTCATATCTTAGCAGATGTCCTATCATCCTGTCCCTTCTCCTTATCAGTGTTTTTCCATATATTCCTTTCCTCTCCGATTCTGCGTAGAACTTCCTCATTCCTTATTTATAAGGACAAGCATATTAATTGCCACAAAAAAGGCTAAAACCAATTCTCCTACTTGTACATAACCATAAATGATGTATACATGGCTGTCAATAATATATCTTTATGTTCTTTGAAATCTGCTAGATCCATTACAAACTTCCTTTATCAGACATATAAATTACTTGAAAAGCAGTGTCTTGAATGCAAAACAGAAACTGACTTTAAAATCTCTAAAATAAATACATTTATGAGTGCTTCTTGTATTTTAAAATATGAACCCAAACCCATAAAAAAACAAAAACATTCACTTTGTTAAGGGTTCATGTGATAGTATGTCTAAAGGAGATCAAAACTGTCACATATTCACTCATTGTTATTCTTTTAAATACAGCTGTGGGAATATTTTTGCAACTTCATATGGAGTGATGTAATCTCCCACAGATACAATACACTTGTGTCAATGCTTCTTCCAATCCCTCAAGCACTTCTCATAAGCACTTTCTGGTACAGCCTTGAGTACTTCCAACGATGCTATTTTTATTTCCTTAATCATTGAAAATCTTTGTCCTTTCATAGGTCTCTTCAGTTTTGCGAACAGGAAAAAGTTTCAGGGGGCCAAATCTGGTGAATATGGTGGCCGAGGCATGATTGTCATGTTGTTTTATGCCAAAAAATCTCTCACAAGCAATGATGAATGAGCAGGTGCATTGTCATGATGCAAAAACCATGAATGTATTGCTTCTCACAAACAGTGCATAACATCAAGGTGATACTCCTTATTGACTGTACAACCTTGAGGAAAAAACTCATGATGCACTACTCCACTGTAATTGAAAAAAACAGTGAGCAAAACTTCGACATTTGATTGAATGTGGCGTGCTTTTGTCAGTCTTGGCTCCCCGGGATGCTTCCGTTGGGATGATTGGGCTTTGGTTTTGATGTCACAACCATAAACCCATACTTTGTCACCAGTTATGACCCTTTTGAGCAAAACGGAATAATCATTAATGTCATTCAAGAACTACTGAGCAATGCTTATGCAACGGTTATTCTGATCAAAATTGATAAGTTCTGGAACAGACTTTGCTGACACACATCTCATGCCCAAAACATCCAAAAAAATTACATGACATGAGCTGACCGATATGCCAATGTCCTGAGCAACTTTTCTTACAGTAAGTTGATGATTTTCCAAAACAATTTTCTTCACAGCTTTGATGTTATCATCTATTATTGATGTGCTGGGGCGTCCAGAGCAAATTCGTCACTGGCATCTTCTCGGCCATCTTGGAAGAGCTTGTACCACTTGTAAGCATTTTTTTTTTTTTTTGCAAATTCTTTGCTCCATTTTTTATAATAAATGAAAATCGCTGAGCACACTAAAACCCATCTAACCTTCCTATCTGTCAAAAATAAACAAGGTATGCTATATGTTTGAAACTGTGAACATATGTTTGGGACATGTGTGCCAACATAACAAAAAAGATCAATAATCAAATCTACGTTGCCCACACAATTTGAAAAGTCACCTTACTTTTTGAACAGCCCTCATATATCGAAATGGCAGTATACAGTGTCAATATTTTTATTTTTTATTACATTTCTTCGCAATTTTCGATAAATATTCCCTGTGTGAAGGAGCATGGCCACTTTTTGAGCTTTCGTCACATCCAGTCTTTCTCTTTGACTGTACGAAGCAAGTACAGATGATGCGAAGAAGAAGTCCAATTGCCAATTGCCCTTGGGGGGGAGGGGTGGATGGAATAACAAGATATCTATATCTGATGTGAAGAAATAGCACACCAGTTGCATTAAAAACAATTTTTAATGTGACTAGTGTGCTATTTCTTCACATTGGCATTCTTCAAAAACAGATGCTGAAACTGATGAACAAAAATCTAAATGATAAGACTGGTCTTTGCGGGGGGGCAGAGACATGCAAGGAGAAATGCTGATATATTCGGCACTTGGCGCTACTAACATTTAATTTCACCACACAACTGTGACACTACAAGTGCTGGAGTGTCAGGAAATAGCTCTCAGTGAGAACTGTAGCTACACACCTAACCAACGACTGTCGTGGAGACTGCACTGGGCAAATGGATGGCCCTGATAGAATAAAGCTACTGACTAAGCTGAGACCATATCTACTTTCCCTTCCTGGGTTTATTGTGATGGGGTCAGTTCCTGCCTCATAGCTGGCTATGAAACATTGCTTCATGTTACAGCATGTGCTAGGCTGATGAGTTGTAGAGTGCTATGCAACATTGTTGCAGTACTGAAAATTATGCAGGTTGGTGACCACATACCCCTTGGCTGGCTGCTGAGGCCAGTCTGAGAATGATAAGATGATACAGGTAACAATAACGTAAATGTTAATATGAGACAGAGTTGCATTCTACCTCTAATAAATGGCTAAGACATCTCTGTGTGGTGAGACCACAGTATCTGTTTTTCAAAATTGAAGAGCAACTTAGATGGTTGGGGATTGCGGGGCAGCCAGTTTTTCAGTACAACTGTATGTAGTATAGTCATTTAAAGCAGTATGCATGGTGGATACTATGCTCAGATTCACATTATCTTTATGGCACCTTGTAACCTTGATGTTAATGAATTTGAGCCACCCAAACCCATCATACTAGGGTACAGCTAAACTCATCATATTTATTATTGCACATGCCTACATGCTTATAGTGTTACATCACAATCAAAATGTAAGTAATCCTCTGTTATTTTAATGAGCATGCAAATAGGTTCATTTTGTGCAATACTTTACTTGATACTTGATTCTAATCTTCATAATATGTTTCATTGGCATGATAATTTGATATGGGTAAAACAAATTCTATCAGTAATCCAGATAAATTTAATGACTCTCAATAAAGTCAAATAGTGCTGCAAGATTGTCTTTTATTGTATAACTGTTGTGTGTTAATTCAAAATTGACATTTAAATAAACTTGTCAATAAATTGGAGGGACTGAAAAAGAATACAGTTCACTATTTGATGTTAATAATATTATATGCTATCTGTTATATTTTTACTGTTAGGAGAATGTTATAAGGGAGCTGTGAAGGCTGCAGTTTGACCTGGATGTGATTTTATTTACTATTTTAGGACTCCTGGCATACATAACTCTACAAAAAATATCAAAATGGTCTTTCAATCTCTCAAGTATGCATTTACACTTTCTTTTGTTAAGTGACTTTTTAGTTTTTATTAAACTTTAGATTGGTCAAGAGAATTGAGCCTCTGAACCTTTCACTTTAATCAAAGATTTATTAATTGTTATTCTGAAGGTATGATAAAGATAAATGAAATCTTTTCTGAACAGTTGTGCATTGACTCAAGAAATGTAGGGAGGTCAATTACACTTACTGAATTGCTATTAGAGCCAACAAAGCAAAAAATTACACTAAAATATAAGAAGAGAGACAGGCTACAATCACAGAAGCAGCTATCTTAATGGCTGATCTAAACAGAATGTTTACAATGGAATTTACTTTCACCAATAATGTAAACTTTCCTGTACATGGTCATCTGGTCCCTAGAACTAAATAATAAAAACAATAATCTACTTTTTGCCATCATTCCGAAGACCAAACCAAAGTTCACTAAGTCTCTTCAGGCATCATCTACTGATCTATAACTTTAATCCTACTAACAAGTATAGAAAGTCTACCCCTTCTCCTAAACCTCATGAGTCCTTCTCCTTCATCCCCAGTCTTCCTCTTCAACCCTTCTACCAGAAGAAGGAGAAACAAGCTCCAAAAGCTAGGAAACTGTAATACCTTTTACTTGTGTGTTCTCCTCCCACTGCTTGGTGAGTAGAATTTTTTTTTATCTATACAGTTGCTTTTATTGTTTGCTACGACTGGTGACTCCTCTGTATTTTGGATACAGGATCAGGGACTTTAGCCTATAAATTGCAAAATGCAGATGTGCCAACAACTTGCAGCTAAGAGAGCTCACTGCTCTGGGGAAGTAAGGTTAACTCATAAAAAAGTGCAAATATGGTAAGACATTTTGATTCAAATGTCTTCAAAGCTGCCAGATATGCTGAAAAGCTATTTCCCTTCTTTTACATCCCTAACTCTGCCAAATTTTCGCCTTTTATGTCTTCTTACTCTTCTCTCTCCCTGAACCGGTTCGCACAAGTTTGGTAGAGTATTGTACCATAGGAAGCAAGGGAGAGTGCACACATGGATTAATACAGTTCTTTATTTACAAGGACTCTCACATTTACTTATCTTGAATAGAGTCCACGTGTTGTGGTACAAGCTTCTCAGCAATATTACTATGAACTGTCGTAGTGTGCGATGAACTATACCCGCTCCATGATTGAACTGACAGACACCAAAGTGAAACTTCCTGGCAGATTAAAACTGTGTGCCCGACCGAGACTCGAACTCGGGACCTTTGCCTTTCGCGGGCAAGTGCTCTATCATCTGAGCTACCGAAGCACGAATCACGCCCGGTACTCACAGCTTTACTTCTGCAGTATCTCATCTCTGCAGAAGTAAAGCTGTGAGTACCGGGCGTGATTCGTGCTTCGGTAGCTCAGATGATAGAGCACTTGCCCGCGAAAGGCAAAGGTCCCGAGTTCGAGTCTCGGTCGGGCACACAGTTTTAATCTGCCAGGAAGTTTCATATCAGTGCACACTCTGCTGCAGAGTGAAAATCTCATTCTGGAGATACCAAAGTGTAAGTCAAGTCAGTGAAGCCCTCTGGTCAGCATCAGTGGCCTAAATACCTGCTGTTGAGAGGGCGTTGGCAGTGCGTTGCTTGTCAGTGTGTCTCTGGGGTCTCTCATGATAAGGCACACTTTATCCAACAGCTACTATCGATCTTCACGCTTCATCTTTGCTGACCTGTGTACTGATGACAGCTTATGCCAGCATATTCCTCTCTCCTCCCCCTACCTCTTTCCCTCCCAAAAAGCTGCACCATGGTTGTGTAGGGAAGATGCAAACGACAACAGGGAGAGAGGCAGGACACTGCCTAACTCAGAGTTACATAAAGAACTCTACAAGCAGTACAAATATAAGTACCACAAAGAAGTCAGGAGATTAAAATCAGAAAGAATCAGCCAGCAGATACAAGGTTCAGATAATGTTTCAAAAACTTGATGGACAATTGTAAATAAAATCAGAAACAATGAAACAGAAAGTAAAATTAATAATGTACAATTAACTCTGAATAATGAAGATATCTCTGATCCCCTTCTAGGCAGCAATATTTTTCGTAATTACTTCATTGATACTGTCAAAAATTATGTCTCTATGAAACAGGATATACAGCACACACTTGAGTCCAATAACAAACAGAACTGCAGTACACTACCTGCAGTAAGCACATATGACACTCTGAAGCTTATTGATAGCCTCAGAAATGAAAAATCAACAGGATTAGATGAAATTTCTCCACATCTATTGAAGAAATGCAAACATGAACTAATGAAATGACTAATTCATCTAATAAACTGTGTTCTTGAAGACGGCGTGTTCCCTAATAAGTTGAAACTGGCTCTGTAGTTAAACAAATAAACAAAAAGGGGGAAATGAATCATGTACAGAACTACAGACCCATTGCCCTAATCTTAACTTTCAGCAAACTGATAGAGAAAATAATATTTTAAAAAATCCTGAAACATTTCAACAATGCAAACATCTTAAATGATTTCCAGTATGGTTTCAGAAGAGGTCAAAGTACCATGTCAGCAGCAGTACAATTTGTCCATCATGTACTTAAAAAAATAAATGAAAATCCCAAGCAGCAGGAGTATTCCTTAACCTCTCTAGGGCTTTTGATAGTGTACATCATGACATGCTCTTATCAAAAGTTGCAAAGAGTGGTGTCACTGGAAAACTCATACAATTGCTAGAAACATATTTAAAGGGTAGACAGCAGTGCATGGAGATAATATACTGTACTGGAGAAATACTGGAGAGGAGAAGGTCAAGTATAAGAAATATACATTTTGGTGTTCCTCAGGGCTTCATCAGGGCTCTATTTTAGGTTCAGTCCTATTCATATGCTATGTAAATAATTTCCCAAGTTCTCTTGACAATAAGCTATTAATCACAATGTATGCAGAGGATACATCTGGTATCTGTCATGCAGACAATGAGGTCAGCCTAGTTGAAGAGATACATAAGTTTATCAAAAAGGCAGGCGCTCACTTTGAAAGAGACAATCCTAAGGGTAAACGTAGAAAAAACTATTATTCATTTTAAACCAAGTGGTCCAAAGAGACAAAATACTATGATCGATGAAATCCACCAAAAACCTGTACATATTGTACATTCTTGAACATATTGTACATTCTTGAGTTTATGCATAGATGATTGACTTTCATGGAAGCAGCAAGCCGATTATGTCTGTAAAAATATAGTATCCAGCCTACATGTATTAAGAAGATTATCACCATATCTTAATTCTGAAACCCTAAAGACTGTATATTATGGGCTAGTGTACCCGTTCTTGTCTTGTGGAATAGTACTGTAGGGTGGGACATGCCAAACAAATATGAAAAGGGTTTTCATACTGCAGAACCAGACCTTGAGTATCATAGCAAAAGTAAAACCAGGAACTTCTTGCAAACCTCTGCTGATTACACACAAAATTTTCACAGTTTGTGCCGTGTATATAATATAAACTATAATGCTAGTGGAAGAAGACACTAAGACCACAAAAAGGAACATAGATATTCACAACTATGAAACAAGGCATAGAAAAGACTTTCACATGATTAACAGAAGATTAACTTTCACGGCGAAAAGCCCCTATGTCAAAGTATCTGTTTTTAATAACTTGTTAGCAAATGAAGTTAAGGTATTGACAGGGGATTCTTTTAAAAAGCGAGTCAAGCAGTGGCTTATCCAAAAATGCCCTTATAACTTGAATTTATCATGAATTAGAATGTAATAATAAATAATGTAAACTAAGAAAAATTGTAATTATGAAAACTTCATACTTAGTTGAAAATGCATGTGCATGTAAAATTATGTGTTATGAGCAATAAATTGAACCTGAAATTTGTCATTGTTATGAGAACTGCATGGCACCATGTTGTGGAACTGCACCTCTTTTCTGATGGAGACCTTGATGCAAACAAACATAATATTTAATAAGAATCTGCTTACTACTGATAAACATTGCACCACACATTGCTCTATGGAATAGTGGCAGCACATTCTTTCATTAATATTTTCACTACTCATTCTTTTACTCTGATCAAAATGTAGGAACCTGCATTCACTATTAACTGTAAAGGGAAAACTTCCAGCTCAATAAAAATAAAATTGATGATATTCAAAATAAACTATTGAAACACATCCAAGAAGAAAATAAATGGATCTTTTATGGTGAAACATTGAAGTGAATGACCTCCTGTGATTATGATTTGGTGATGTGTAGTGCTAAGGATCTCATTTAGAATGAACAATATTATGAAAAGGAAAGTTTTCATAATATTGTTATATTCCATCCTGAACTTTCTATTGTTTGATTTCATTTAGAACAAGCAAGTTTATTGTGCATTGGAGCCGCCTATAGTTACAGTTTTATAAAGACTTGTTCTGTATTCAGAATAACTCATTTCTGCAACAACATTCTGACTTCAGTCCATTATTCTCATTTCACATTATGTTAGTTCATGGAAAGTCATAAGGTTTCTTTTCAGTTTTTTAAGCAATTAGATCTATTATGGGACAGAAACACTGATTCTTCCTCAGTCTTCATTTCATAGAGTATACAATACCTGTATTAGTCCAGAGAAACTAGGTGTAGCAACATGATACACTAGTGAAAGCTTTATTCTGGTTCTGCAGCAGAATGATCAACCCTGGATGAACAAAGTCATCAGACGAGTTAACCAGGAATTGACGAAATTGCTGCAGATTTTGGATGGTGCTCACATTAGTGCTGTGCCAGTTGCTGCTAGTGAGATATGAAGATACACAAGACATGTCCTACACCATAATGGGAAGGTGAAAGGTAGATTAGTTGAACTGACAGCTGAAAATATAGGTGGATGTTGGGGAGGGAGTTCATATTGTCACAAATGGCACAGTTCCTGTGGCTATCGGTGTGAGAGGTAAGCTGTTTTTAGGTTAAATACCTCATTCAGAACACTTTAAAATAGGTCCTTGTAAATGAACTGAATCACACAAAGTAAGCTTTTACGAATGTTACTGTTAGCAGTTGGTATGTTGGAAGCCTAAAAACCAAAATTAACTACTTGATTATCTGTTGACATGATCAAGAGTGTAAAAAAGTAGTTCACATATTATGTCTCTCTGAGTACAATGTAATGTGGGAATCCATATGTAGTACTTTGGATACACAGGGATCCATATGTTAAACATAGAAAACTATAAATTAGCGGCCCATTTTTGTAGAGAAATATGCAGAAAGAGGGTACTGTCATTATAATTAATTAAGTCAATTTCAAATTTATCGATAGTAGTAGCTGCTTATATCAACAAATGGAAGCCTGTGCTTGTGAATTGCTGTTACTATAAAAGAAGTCATTTATAATTGTTATGACATACAGATCCCCACTTGGAAACCTTCAAATACAAGAGCATGCTGAAAAGTAACACCTCTGAATTTTTCATGTGAAAACTCTTAAAACTTTTTAAATAAAACAAATGTTATTAACATTCCATATCTTTATTCTTCATGTTTATGTATTTGCTCAAGGGCTCAGAATTGCAGTGTGTAAATGGCAGTATGGACATAACTATTTTGGTGCATGAGAAACAGTATGCTGTAATCAAGTTTCAAATTTGAAAAGTTTGTCGACATATGGAGCACACTGTCTTTCAGCGTGATGGTGCCAGGCCACACACATGAGCAGTGCAGCACCTGCAACAAACCGATGCCTTGGGTTTTCTGTTATGATCATTATTCATAGAGTCTTTACTTGGCTCCATCCAATTTTCAAGTGTTTTCAGAAGTTACAAAACACCTTTGAGACTTCACTTTGACAGTGATGAATTGGTGCAAGCAGAGGTGTGGCTGTGGCTCTGTCAACAAAGTCAAATGTTCTACAGAGACAGTATCTACAAACTGGTTGCTCAGTGGGAGAAATGTTCTCATCACCAGGGTGATTACATTGAGAAATAAATATGTAGGAGAATATAGATGTAGAATGTTAATAAGTTTTCAGAATCTTAGACATGGCTGTGAAACAGCAACTGTATAAATCTGAAGAGGTTGAAAAATCAGCCAACCAGTTGGAAATAAAGGTTTATTAAGGTTAATAAACCTTTCACATAAAATATTTGGAGACATTACTTTTCAGGACACCCTCATATTCTTTGAAAAATTTGAGGCATTATTATGCCACCTATCAGACAAAAGGAAGAAAGTCAATAAAGATTTAATATTACTTTTATGAAAGATTCAGATAAAAGTAATAATTTGGAAATGTTACTTTACGCTTACAATGTTTATTTTGTTGCTAAGTTTATCACAATATTTACAGAGGAAGGGTAGTACACAGATAGGAAACATTTTTGTAGGATACTTAACTGGGGCTATAAATGTCACCCATTTGGCTCTCTGGGTAGGGAATACTAAGATGGATGTTGCCATCAGGAAAAATAAAACTGGTATTCTATGGATCAGAGCATGGAGTTTTAGATCCCTTAATTGTATAGATAGGTTACAAAATTTAAAAAGGGAAATGGGTAGGTTGAATTTAGATACAGCATGATTTAGTGAAGTGCAGTGGTGGGAAGAACAAAACATTTGGCCAGGTCATTGCAGGGCTACCAACACAAAATCAGATAAGAGTAATGCAGCAGTAGGTATAATAATGAATAAGAAAATTGGAATGCAGGTAAACTACTACAGACAATGTAGTGAACACATTGCCATAGCCAAGATAGGTGTAAAGCCAGTGCCCACCACACAAGTACAAGTTCAAATGCCATCTTGCTCTGCAGATGATGAAGAGATTGAAAGAATGTATTACAATATAAAGGAAATTATTCAGGTAGTTAAAGGAGATGAAAATTTAATTGTGATGGGCGGCTGTAATTCAGCAGTAGGAAAGGGAAGAGAAGGAAATATAGTGGGAGAACATGGACTTCAGGAAAGGAATGAAATAAGAAGTCATATGGTATAATTTTGCAGACATAATTCAGTCATCACTAACATCTGATTTAAGAGTCATGAAAAAAGGCTGTGCATGTGGAAGAGATCTGGGGAAATGGAATGGTTTCTGATTGATTATATAATGATAAGACAGAGATTTCAAAAACAGATTTTAAACTGTACGGCATTTCCAGAGGCAGACATGGGCTCTGATCATAATTTATGGGCCATGGACTGCAGACGTTTCTACAAAGAAAGCAGTTCCCAGGACAGACAGACTCATAAACTATATTACACCAGGCATTAACATCTCTTGTAAAATGAAGTGGGAACTCATTTTGTGAATTGTGGTTTATTTGTCTCATAACGTACATAATCTAAATCATTTGATTCAGGTACAGGAGGAATGCTGAAGATTAGATGGGTAGATCACGTAACTAATGACGAGGTATTGAATAGAATTTGGGAGAAGAGGAGTTTGTGGCACAACTTGACAAGAAGAAGGGACCGGTTTGTAGGACATGTTCTGAGGCATCAAGGGATCACAAATTTCGCATTGGAGGGCAGCGTGGAGGGTAAAAGTCGTAGAGGGAGACCAAGAGATGAATACACTAAGCAGATTCAGAAGGATGTAGGTTGCAGTAAGTACATCTACATCTACATTAGTACTCCGCAAGCCACCCAACTGGGAGATGAAGAAGCTTGCACAGGATAGAGTAGCATGGAGAGCTGCATCAAAGCAGTCTCAGGACTGAAGACAACAACAACAACAACAACAGGAGACACGTCAAATTGTGGTAAAATTTCCCCATTAACAAAGAACAGCTGATGTTAACAGACTGTATTATAATAAAAATAAAATTTTGTTATACATACATATGATAAAATCTAACATTTAATTACCCCTTGCTCAAATGATCATTTCATCTGCTATGAATTCTTCTATTGCACAGTAGCATTTCTGTCACAGAATCTGCTGTAGCCTTGTTTTTAAAATTGCTGGATTTGTATGAAATATGTTTTTGCCCATTAACTTGTTATATATTGTCATCCCCATATACTGTGGAGTCTGTACATATAATTTCAACTGGTGTGTAGGTAGCATTAAATTATGTTTATTTCTTGTGTTATACATATGGTTAAAATGATTCTCCTCAAATAATTTTTGTCTGCTGAGTAGGAAGACTCTAATTTCATAAATGTATGTGGATGAAACAGTTAGGATAAGACTGTATTTGCTGTGCAGTGCACATGTATCGGAAAATTTTCTTTTGCGGTTTCAGTATTCGAGATACACTACTTGAATGCCCCAGAAAATTATCCCATATCTAATGACAGATTCAAAATAACTATGATATGCAATTTTTTGTGTACTCATGCCAATGGAATTTGCTAGATTTGCATTGCAAATGCAAAACTGCCAAGTTTATTTGGTAGGAAATAAATGTGTGTATTCCAGGTTAAGTTCTTATCCACATTTAGTCCGAGGAATTTGACTGTGTCACCTTATTTCATAGGATGACTGTTACACTGTATTTTAAGTTCCACACATTTCTAATATTTGGTTTTGAAATGTACTATATTGGTTTGTGCAATGCTTAGTTTCAACCCATTTGACTGGAACCATTTTCTATGGTATCCAGTGTGCTTATGATGGAGCTCGGAATTTTTTCTGCATTGTCATCTTCAATTAAAACCGAAGAATTGTCTTCAAACAGAACTGATGGGGAATTTATATTAAAATGGAGCCTTGAGGCACCCCTTCTGATACTGTACTCCATTTAGAACAATAGTTCACTGCATCTGAGGTGATAATACCCTTTGTTTTCTGTTGTGTAAGTATGTTGTTAGTCAACTAAGAGCATTGTTCTTAATCCCATGTTTGTATAATTTATATATAAGCAAGTCATGGTTCACAGAGTCAAATGCTTTTGTGAGATCACAAAAGAACCTGCAACTTTACTCCTCTGATCCAATGATCTGCCTATCTTTTCAATAAAGTTATTCACTGCATCCAGATTGTTTTTTTGCTGGTTTAAATAAAAATTGGTTACTTAAAATATTATCATTTTTTACAATAACATTTTTTATCTTTTTTGCAGCTGCTTTCTCTAACATTTTTGACAGGACTGGAAGAATAGAAATAGGCCAACAGTTTCCCATGTCTTCCCGTGACCCTTTCCTGAACAGAGGTCTGACTTTGGCATACTTCAAAACATCGGGAAAGTATCCCTGTTCAAACAACTGGTTCAATATTTTAGTTAGTGGTGGTGCTATTATGCCACATACCATTTTAACCATTTTAGTGGGTGTCCCATCCCACCTGGCAGAGATTTTATTTATTTATATATTTTTAATGATAATATAACATTTTCCTCATCCTTTATTGTGACTTTTTAAAAATCTATAAGATACTCATTTTCATGGTGGATTCCAAAGGCTGCTACATCAACTTCTTACTTTGCCAAATTTATGCAGAATTCATTTAAACACTCTGATATTTGTGCGTGGTCTACAATAAAGCTAACATCTACTTTAATCCTAGATATTTCATTACTACTAATTCTAACACCTAATTCTGGTTTGACAACAGATCACACTGCTTTTGCTTTACTTTTATGTTGTACAATGAACATCTTATTTGCCATTTTTTCGGCCACCTTCATAACTTTTTTAAATATAGCTTTGTAATGGTGAACATACTCAGAAAAACATCTGTTTTTATTATATTTCAGTTCATTGTGGAATTTCCTCTTTATGCACTAGAAATTTTTATACCCTGTGTTATCCATTTTGTTCCATTTAGTTCTAGAGTTCCACACTCAAAAACTAACAGCAGCACAGAACTTTAAGTCATTTAAAAAATATGAGTTTGTTTTGAGATGTGTTGTAAAAGAGGCATTATGAAGTAAAATGACAAATATATTATGGAGTCAGCCAATAAAACTAAGTCCAAGTGTGTGCAGAAAAAAAGACATGACACAAAAAGTATTGTGTTATCACAGGATGGAAAAATTGTCACTGATTCTTGCACAGTTACAATCAGTTTCAATTCTCATTGTGTAACCATTGCTGAAAATTAGAGAAGGAAAAATTTGGAAATCCACCCAATGCAACATTCAAAGAACTTTCATGTATTTAAGTTAATAATCTGTACATGTTACTCAGTCCTTTAGGTCCAGGTAAGCTCGTAAATACCATTAATTCACTGAAGAGTAAATATTCAGCTAACATTGATGATATCCCAAATTGTATTATTAAAATACCAGCAAGACATATGCTCCCTCCTTCGTTAGATATCTGCAGTTCACCTTTATCAAGTGGTGTCTTCGCAAAGTAGGTGAGACAGAAAAAGTAGTAATATACATAAAAGTGATCATCACTGTGTGGATAACTATTGGCCTGTGCTACTACTGTCAGGATTTTCTAAAATTATGGAAGAAGTGTTCCTTCTGCAACTGACTACATTCTTCAACAAAAGTTATATTATTCAGCTTGACTCCACGCCACAGCACACAAATGAAACAGCTACTGTCATCCAGTTAAACCGTATCGTAAATGAATGAACCATCAAACAAAAATCTCAGGAATATTGTTAGACCAAACAAAAGCATATGATGTCATTGATCTTCTGTGCTCTTGAGAAAGCTTGAATGTATGAGGTAAGAGACATGCCAAATGAGTGTTTTAAATTGTATGTGTAATAGCAAAAATAAAGAGCATGGAAGGAAATGAACTCAAGATATATTTTCCAAACCATGTGAACTAAGTCACGGTGCTCCACAAGTCTCAGTTTTAGTTTCATTTCCTTTTTTGTATACATAAATAATGTCCTATTACATGTTATGAATTAACTGCCATTACTGTTATAAGGTGACCCCAGTCTATTAGTTAAAGGGAATGTCAAAGAAGATCATGTTGCATTTGAAGAAGGTATTATGAAACAAGTGACTGAGTATTTTACTTGAAGTACGCTAATAGTTAAGTCCCCAAAAAATGGTATTCATGAATTCACATAAGACCAAAATAAAACTGACATTCATTGCTGAGGTACAGTATATTTTCTGGGGAAATGTACACCAAACCAAAACAGTTTTTGGGAAATAAAAGGTAATTATGAAAATAATGTAAGAAGCAATCAGGAAAAAAAATCCAAACCTTTCTTTAAAGATCTAAAAATCTTACCCCTTTCCTGCGTTTCTATAGTGGAAGTAGTTATACAAGTCATAAAAAGTATAGTGAAGAAAGAAAAAAAATTTACTCAAAGCAAAATTGCGCATGATCACAGTACCACGTCACACAGTGACATACATAGACTATGTGATCAAAAGTATCCGGACACTCCCCAAAACATACGTTTTTCATATCAGGTGCATTGTGCTGCCAACTACTGCCAGGTACAATTCAATTCAATTCAATTTTTATTATCACATAACATGCCTTATACAATCAAAGATTGTGACATATCAGTGATCTCAGTAGTCATTAGACATCGTGAAAGAGCAGAATGGGGTGCTCTGTGGAACTCACGGACTTCGAACGTGTGTAGTGATTTGAGAATTTCTGTGTCAATTCTAGAACCACTCAGCCTTCTACCATCTCAGACAAACGATATTCTAGATATGAGTGTGGAATGGTAAAATCCTACCTACTGGGCATCACATGTTTGTGTGTGCAGGTTTAAAATCAGTTGCTGGAAGAAAGTTGATGTGGCGGTCGAACGGCACTGACAAATGCCTGTCAAGCAATACATAAAGGTTTTAGTGTGTGTGTAAGGAAGAATCATGGAGTTTTTATGCTGCTGTGTGCTTATTGTGTCATTGACTGTTGCTATGTGAAACAAGAACAGTTGAAAAAGTACTATTGTGGACTCTTGACTCAGCCTTTTAAGAAACTCGTGGTGGTGAGTCCAACATTCTTTTAACTGGAGCTCATTTTGTTTCTAATGCTCAACGGTATGAGGTACTTACAGAAAGATACATATGTATGTTGAAAGTGTAAATTATATTGGGCATGAAAGTCAGATACACTGTTAACTGATGAAAAGGAAAGTTTGTATGCCTACTTATTTTATAAGTAGAAAGAGGCTTAAAAGTTCCTGTACCTCATGCTATGTGACAGAGAAGAAGTCCAGAGAGTTTCCAGCAGCTGGTTATCCAGTAAAGAAGAGTGGCTGCAAATCTGAAGTAAGTCATCTCGTAAAGAAGTGGAATGTGGTTGGGGGAATAAATCAGTATAACCCAGACTCACACTCACACTTTAAGTCATCAGAACATTAGACATGGTCATGTGATTGAGTGTCACTTGTGTCATATGTCTGTATGCAAGATTTCCACACTCCTAAACGTCCCTAGGTCCACTGTTTCTGATGTGATAGTGAAGTGGAAATGCGAAGGGACATGTACAGCACAAAAGCATCCAGGTTGACCTTTTCTGTTTAGTAGCAGGGATTGCCGACAGTTGAAGAGGGTCGTAATGTGTAATAGGCAGACATCTATCGACACCATCACACAGGTATTCCAAACTGCATCAGGATCCACTGCAAGTACTATGACAGTTAGGTGGGTGGTGAGAAAACTCGGATTTCATAGTCGGGCAGCTGCTCATTAGCCATACATCACGCCGGTAAATGCCAAACGACACCTCACTCGGTGTAAGGAGCATAAACATTGGATGATTGAACAGTGGAAAAACATTGTGTGGAGTGACAAATCCTGGTACATAATGTGGCAATCCAATGGCAGGGTGTGGGTGTGGCAAATGCCCAGTGAATGTCACCTCCCAGTGTGTGTAGTGCCAACAGTGAAATTTGGAGGCAGTGATTTTATAGTGTGGTCATGCTTCCCATGGAGGGGGCTTGCACCCCTTGTTGTCTTGCATGGCACTATCACAGCACAGACCTACATTGATGCATTGATGTTTTAAGCACCTTCTTGCTTCCCACTGCTGAAGAGCAATTTGGGGATGGTGATTGCATCTTTCAACACGATCTTGCACATGTCTGTAATGCATGGCCTGTGGCCGAGTGGTTACATGACAATAACATCCCTGTAATGGACTGGTCTGCACAGAGTCCTGACCTGAATCCTTTGGGTTGTTTTGGAATGACTTCATGCCAGGCCTCACCGATCGACATTGATACCTCTCCACAGTGCAACACTTCGTGAAGAACGGGCTGCCATTCCCCAAGAAACCTCCCAACACCTGACTGAACATATGCCAGCAAGAGTGGAAACTGTCACCAAGGCTGAGGGTGGGTCAACACCATATTGAATTCCAGAATTACCAATGGAGGGCACCACGAACTTGTAAGTCAATTTCAGCCAGGTGTGGATACTTTTGATCACATGGTGTGTTAGTCATTGCAACACCACATTGTGCCAAAAATGTGTATACAATGCAGGAACAAAACTATAAACAGATTACCCAGACATGTAAAATCTCTTTCAGAATTACATACCTTTAAAAAAAAACTGTGGTTTCCTACCTACTGTAAAACTATTTCTATTCAATCTCTCATTATCTCATTCATATTTTTTATTGCAGAAATAAGTTGTAAATGGAGAACATCAACTCAAAATTTTCTTTTTTCATTATACTGATGTAATTTTTTATAAAAATTTAAATGATATGTATTTGCAAGTTTGAAACCAACGGGTAAAAAGATTTTCCATCCAATATCTTCTGCACAATATATGTTCTGAAAAAGAGATTCACGTGGACAAATAAAAGGCTAAAACTGAAGAAACTGTCAAAAGTTAGGAAATTAAGAAGAAAGGACCTGGATAAATTGAATAAACTAGAGTTTTTTGAAAGTGTGAAAGGGAGTGATTGAAAGAGGAGGAAAAAAATAAAATATCAAATGAATGAGGTAGCTTTGATGGATGAAGTAGTGAAGGTGGCAGGGGTTTACATAGATGAAAAGATGAGGCATAGTAGAAATCTTTGGATAGCTTGGGCAGTATTGAATTTAATTGACAGAAGGAGAAATTATAAAAATTCAGTAAATGAAACATGTGGAAGGGAATACGGGTGTCTGAAATAGTAGAGTGACAGAAAGTGCAAAATAGCTTAGCAGGAATGGCTAGAGGACAATTGCAAGGCTGTAGAAACATGTATAATTAGAAGAAAGATCTACATTGCCTTCAGGAAAATTATAGAGATCTTTTGAGAAAAGAGGAGCAATAGTATGAATATCAAGAGCTCAGGTGGCAAGCCAGAACTAAGCAAAGAAGGGAAAGCTGATAGTTGGAAGGAATATGCAGAGCATATATATATAAGGGGAACAAACTTGAGACCAATGTTATAAAAAGAGGAGACAAAGTACATGAAGATGAGACGGGAGATATGATACTACAAGAAGAATTTGACAGAGCACTAAAAGACCTAAGTCAAAACAAGGCACCTGTAGTTGGTGACATTCCTACAGAATTATTGAGATCATTGAGAGAGCCAGTGATGACAAAATTATTCCACCTGCCATGCAAGATACATGACTTAGATGAAATACTCTCAGACTTAAAGAAAAATGTGATAATTTCAATTCCAAAGAAAGCAGATGCTAACAGATGTGAATAATACTGGACCATTAGTTTAAAATAAGTCACAATTGCATAATATTTACACAAATTATTTACTCAAGAATGGAAACACTGGTAAAGGCAGACCACAGAGAGGATAATTTCAGGTCATAGAGATGTGTAGGAACATGTGACACAATACTGACACTATCGCTTATCTTGGAAAATAGGCTGAAGAAATGCAGCTTACATTTATAGCATTGGTAGACTTAGAAGAGGGAGCTTCTGACGACATGGACTGGACTACACACTATGACATTTTGAAAGTAGCAGGGATAAAATACACAAAGCAAAAGATTAATTACAACTTGTACAGAAACCAGACTGCAGTTAAGAGTAGAAGGAATGGGAATACATAGTTGAGAATGGAGTGAGGCAGCATTGCAGCATATCGCCGATGGTATTTAGTCTGTATATTGAACAGTCTGTGAAGGAAAGAAAAGAGGGATATGGGAAAGGAATTAAAGTTCAGGAAGAGAAAATAAAATTCTGCAGTTTGCATGTGGCATTGTAATTCTGTCAGAACCAGCTAAGGACTTGGTAGAGCAGTTGAATGGGAATGGATAGTATTTTGAAAACAGATTGAGTTGAGCATCAGTGAAGTAAAACAAGTGTAAGAGAACGTGGTCAAAGTAACCCAGGTGATCCTGAGGGAGTTCAATTGGGACACTAAAAGTTGTAGGCATGTTTTGTTATTTGGGCAGCAAAATAATGGATGATGGCTGAAGTACGGAAGATATAAAATGCAGGCAGGCAAAAGCTAGAATAGCACTTCTGGAAAAGAGGAATTTGTTAATGTTTAACACAATCTTGCAAAGCAACATTAAATGAAATGAGCATGTTAGGTTTGGTGCAGGGAATGTGAATGGTTAACTTTGGTTTATTGAGAGAATTATAGAAAAAGGATGTAGCTCATCTATAAAGATGACTGCTTACAGAGAACTGAGATACCTATTCAGAGGCATGCTGTTAGATTTGCTTCCAGTAGACTTGATCAAATGCAAGTAGTAATGGAATACTCAATGAACTAAGAAAGGAATCCCTGGAGAGAAGAAGATGTCCCTTTTATAAACACTCTTGAGAAAGTTCAGAGAGCCAGCATTTGCAACAGACTTCAGAATGAACCTTCAGCCACCAATATACATGTTACATAAAGACTGCAAAAACAAGATAAGATAAATTAGGGCTTGATTGGAAATATACAGACAGTTGTTTATCCCCACTCCATTTGTAACACAACAGGAAAGGGGATGACTAGCAGTGGTGCATGGTACCCTCTACTGTGCGCCTTGCCGGCCGAAGTGGCCGTGCGGTTAAAGGCGCTGCAGTCTGGAACCGCAAGACCGCTACGGTCGCAGGTTCGAATCCTGCCTCGGGCATGGATGTTTGTGATGTCCTTAGGTTAGTTAGGTTTAACTGGTTCTGAGTTCTACGGGACTAATGACCTCAGCAGTTGAGTCCCATAGTGCTCAGAGCCATTTGAACCATTTGAACTGTGCGCCTTACTGTAGTTTTCAGAGTATGTATGTCGATGTACAAGTTGAAGTCTTGCCCAATTTATTAAGACAGTACTTCTGTGTATTCTTGTAACAAGTTAAATTACTACTCTCAATAAAATAAAGAATGCCTATTGTAAGAGGCACCAGGGTGGTTCAACAAAGCTGCACCTTTGGAGTAATTGAAGACAAAACAACAAAGAAAGACAAAGGTATTTGTAAAGACTTATGGTGAAGGACAGTCTGTGCAATCATACAACAGGAAGAAAAAGTGGTATTCTTATTAGTATTGCATATAAAGAAAACCTATGCTAAACCATTTCAGGGAGTGGGATCGGAGGAAAATATAAACAGAGTGAGATGGGTGAAATGATAGACTTTTTAATTAATTTTATAGTTGCAGATTGAGTGAAAAAGTATTAATTCAACTCATAGAACTTATAATTTGGAAAAACTGTGCATAGTAATGGTAGTAACAGTGTTGAAATCATGCTTTGGTCAGTTATTTATGAACATCCAGCAGGATGCTAATTAGAAATTAGATGAGAAGAATAGTAACATGATACATTGGAAACTCCATGGAGGAATAGCAACAATGTAGGAAAAGATAGACTGATACTTACCATAAAGATGACAGATTAAGTTGCAGACAGGCAGTACTGAAAGATGCTTACACAAAGCTTTCAGCCACAGCTTTCATCTGCAAAAGAGAAACACACAACACTCATAGACACAAGCAAGCACAGCTCATGCACAATGACCACCAAATCAAGCCGCTCAGGGCAGAATGCATTGCTGAAAGATGGAGGAGGGGGCATTGTGGCAGGAGTGGTGTAAAGGAAACAGGTATGACATGGAAATGGGGAAAAATTGGAGTTGACAATTGAGAGAGTAGCTGGACAAGAGAAAAAAAAAACACATAATAAATACATAAAGACATACAGAAACAAGCACAGATATGCAAAAATGTGTGAAACCATGTAAAAATACAGACAAATATTTTAATGTTGTTGTTGTGGTCTTCAGTCCTGAGACTGATTTGATGCAGCTCTCCATGCTACCCTATCCTGTGCAAGTTTCTTCATCTCCCAGTACCTACTGCAACCTACATCCTTCTGAATCTGCTAAGTGTATTCATCTCTTGGTCTCCTTCTACGATCTTTTACCATCCACGCTGCCCTCCAATGCTAAATTTGTGATCCCTTGATGCCTCAGAACATGTCCTACCAACCGGTCCATTCTTCTCGTCAAGTTGTGCCACAAACTCCTCTTCTCCCCAATCCTATTCAATACCTCCTCATTAGTTATGTGATTTACCCATCTAATCTTCAGCATTCTTCTGTAGCACCACATTTCGAAAGCTTCTATTCTCTTCCTGTCCAAACTATTTATCGTCCATGTTTCACTTCCATACATGGCTACACTCCATACGAATACTTTCAGAAACGACTTCCTGACACTTAAATCTATACTCGATGTCAACAAATTTATCTTCTTCAGAAACGCTTTCCTTGCCATTGCCAGTCTACATTTTATATCTTCTCTACTTCGACCATCATCATTTATTTTGCTCCCCAAATAGCAAAACTCCTTTACTACTTTAAGTGTCTCATTTCCTAATCTAATTCCCTCAGCATCGCCTGACTTAATTCGACTACATTCCATTATCCTCGTTTTGCTTTTGTTGATGTTCATCTTATATCCTCCTTTCAAGACACTGTCCATTCCGTTCAACTGCTCTTCCAATTCCTTTGCTGTCTCTGACAGAATTACAATGTCATCGGTGAACCTCAAAGTTTTTATTTCTTCTCCATGGATTTTAATACCTACTCTGAATTTTTCTTTTGTTTCCTTTACTGCTTGCTCAATATAAAGATTGAATAACATTGGGGAGAGGCTACAACCCTGTCTCACTCCCTTCCCAACCACTGCTTCCCTTTCATGCCCCTCGGCTCTTATAACTGCCATCTGGTTTCTGTACAAATTGTAAATAGCCTTTTGCTCCCTGTATTTTATCCTTGCCACCTTTAGAATTTGAAAGAGAGTATTCCAGTCAACATTGTCAAAAGCTTTCTCTAAGTCTACAAATGCTAGAAACGTAGGTTTGCCTTTCCTTAATCTTTCTTCTAAGATAAGTCGTAAGGTCAGTATTGCCTCACGTGTTCCAATATTTCTACGGAATCCAAACTGATCTTTCCCGAGGTCGGCTTCAACCAGTTTTTCCACTCATCTGTAAAGAATTCGTGTTAGTATTTTGCAGCTGTGACTTATTAAACTGATAGTTCGGTAATTTTCACATCTGTCAACACCTGCTTTCTTTGGGATTGGAATTATTATATTCTTCTTGAAGTCTGAGGGTATTTCGCCTGTCTCATACATCTTGCTCACCAGATGGTAGAGTTTTGTCAGGACTGGCTCTCCCAAGGCCGTCAGTAGTTCTAATGGAATGTTGTCTACTCCCGAGGCCTTGTTTCGACTTAGGTCTTTCATTGCTCTGTCAATCTCTTCACGCAGTATCGTGTCTCCCATTTCATCTTCATCTACATTCTCTTCCATTTCCATAATATTGTCCTCAAGTACAATTCTCTTTTCTCCAAAGGTCTCTTTAATTATCCTGTAGGCCGTATCTATCTTACCCCTAGTGAGATAAGCCTCTACGTCCTTACATTTGTCCTCTAGCCATCCCTGCTTAGCCATTTTGCACTTCCTGTCAATCTCATTTTTGAGACGTCTGTATTCCTTTTTGCCTGCTTCATTTACTGCATGTTTATATTTTCTCTTTTCATCAATTAAATTCAATATTTCTTCTGTTACCCAAGGAGTTCTACTAGCCCTTGTCTTTTTACCTACTTGATCCTCTGCTACCTTCACTATTTCATCCCTCAGAGCTACCCATTCTTCTTCTACTGTACTTCTTTCCCCCATTGCTGTCAATTGTTCTTTTGTGCTCTCCCTGAAACTCTGTACAAACTCTAGTTTAGTCATCTTCAACTTTTATAGTCCTGTCTTCCTCAGTTGCGTGTAATATTACGGTATATTAATAATTTTTACTTATGGACCGTCACCCATGACTAGTTTAGTCAGTTTATCCAGGTCCCATCTCCTTAAATTCCCACCGTTTTGCAGTTTCTTCAGTTTTAATCTACAGATCTTAACCAATAGATTGTGGTCAGAATCCACATCTGACCCTTGAAATGTCTTAAAATTTAAAACCTGGTTCATAAATCTCTGTCTTACCATTATATAATCTATCTGATACCTTTTAGTATCTCTGGGATTCTTCCATGTATACAACCTTCTTTTATGATTCTTGAACCAAGTGTTAGCTATGATTAAGTTATGCTCTGTGCAAAATTCTACCAGACGGCTTCCTCTTTCATTTCTTACTGCCAATCCATATTCACCTACTATGTTTCCTTCTCTCCCTTTTCCTACTTTTGAATTCCAGTCACCCATGACTATTAAATTTTCATCTCCCTTCACTACCTGAATAATTTCTTTTATCTCATCATACATTTCATCAATTTCTTCATCATTTGCAGAGCTAGTTGTCATATAAACTTGTACTACTGAAGCAGGCGTGGGCTTCATGTCTATCTTGGCCACAATAATGCGTTCACTGTGCTGTTTGTAGTAGCTTACCCACACTCCTATTTTTTATTCATTATTAAACCTACTCCTGCATTACCCCTATTTGATTTTGTATTTATAACCCTGTATTCACCTGACCAAAAGTCTTGTTCCTCCTGCCACTGAACTTCACTAATTCCCACTATATCTAACTTTAACCTATCCATTTCCCTTTTTAAATTTTCTAACCTACCTGCTCGATTAAGGGATCTGACATTCCATGCTCCGATCCGTAGAACGCCAGTTTTCTTTCTCCTGGTAATGACGTCCTCTTGAGTAGTCCCCGCCCGGAGATCCGAATGGGGGACTATTTTACCTCCGGAATATTTTAACCAAGAGGACGCCATCGTCATTTAACCATACAGTAAAGCTGCATGCCCTCGGGAAAAATTTTGAAGCATACATAATAAATACATAAAGCATACATAAATGTGGGAGAAAAGGAGTGGATGAGGTATGGTAGTGTTTGTGTATTGCAATAAGGGAAGAGAGGTGGAGAGGGGATGGGTTAGGTCAATAATCACAAGTTCATGCAGAAAATAAGATGCTAAAGTACGTCAGGATCATGTTATGAAGCAGAATCAATAGGAACAAATACAATAATAATGATCAGAGGAAAGAATTTGAGGTGTCAGATGCTGCATCAACAATCTGCACAGTCATGAAGATTGTGTTGTGCACTTATGATCATTTATACAGTGTGGCTCAGAAGCAGATGTCATTTGGAATTCAGCGAATAAACATAGTAAAGAAGAGAAAGAATGAACACTGAGAAGGATTATGTTATAGAAAAAAAGGTAACAAAGGAAAAAATTTCAGGGTTGTAGGATGGAAGAAAAGCTATTCGGCAAAATTAAATGGTAGGAATTTCAGCTATGAATATCAGCAATGTAGGAAAAGACAGATTGCTACTTACTGTGAAGATGACACATTAAGTTATGGACAGGTGCAATTAAAAGACATTTTCACAAAACTTTCAGCCACAGCCTCCATCAGAAAAAGAGAATCGCACACAATTGATGCACACAAGCAAGCACACCTCACACACACATGACTGCCAACTCCGGCAGCTCATGCCAGAATGCATTCTGGCCTGAGCTACTTGAGTTGGTGGTCATGTGTGCATGAGACGTGCTAGCCTGTGTGTATGAATGGTGAAGGCTGTGGCTGAAAGCTTTATGTAAGTGTCTTTTAATTGTGCATGTCTGCAGTTTAATGTGTCACTTTACAGTAAGTAGCGATCTTATCTTTACCTACTCCAATGTTACCAACGGCTAGTGGTAACTACTGCTGCTTGCAATCCAGCAGAGAGTGAGTACACAACCTATTACATGGCTCATCTGCACAGGGGTTTTGCCACACACTGTTGCTTTATGCTCTTTCATAAAAGATTATTAAGGTGGCCAGTGAGGTCAGTCAGCGAAGTACACATATGTAAGAGTATATTGAGCAATGAAATCTAGAATTAAGGATATTAATGTATGTTTAGCACACATTAGATTTATATCATTTCTTTATTCGTAGAAACTTGCTTAGATATGAATGATGGTCCTGCACACAATGGTCCAGTCAAATCTGTAAATACTTTTAGCACAGCAGTGGCAGGCACTATATCACAGTCACCATAATTCCACTATGTTCATAGCTCAAATACTTATAAACTGAAGACTAGCTTCTGAACAGTCCTATATACCTGATATGGCCCCACAATCGAAACATGTGTGGCCCCAGGCTGTTCTAGCCCACCTTACATGCACGGCTCCCAGCACACCAAAGACCACGATCTCCACCTTGCATTCTGCCCTGCATTTTGTCATGTGACACTCTGCTCAAGTCAATTTAACACCCATATATCTGACCATCATTCGTTTCCAAACAAACACTTTTCACACTATACAAATGCTAAAAACAAATACATTACACAGTTCTGTATGCTTATTCTATCACATTCTATTATATTTTCCGATTACAATTATTTTTATTTTAATATATTGCCTGAAATGTAACAGCAATTGCTCATAAAAACAACTACTTAATTCTTTCTTGCCCATTTTGTATTATGTTATCCAAATCCTACAAGTATCAATACTTAAAATTATTATTAAATGAACATAGAAAATGATATATTGGTACAAATTATGTATGCAAAGGCTAATAGTTTTGTTTATTTGTAGATGACTCCATTTTAGGTGCACAGTTTCACCTGCCATGTTACGTATTGTTGAATAATAAAATGAAGAACATTAATTTATTTGATTTGGAAGAAAACAAATTTATAGTGAAGATAAGGAATATCAAAAGCTAAATCATGCCAAAATTTATTTATTGTATGGTATGTAATGCATCCCACAAGAAGAGAAAATGAGAAACTATTTTCAAGTAACTTATAGAGTGTACTTTTGTCTTGCTAGTCCATATGGGCTCTTTGAGTGTGTACTAGACATCGGGATCGCCATGCTGAGAGCTTCTACTGACTTGAGTATTACTGTCAGATTAAGTGGCTAAACAGAAAGGTGTTGATCTGTTGAATGGGTTTACAGTCAGTAGTTTTCAAGGGTGATTTAGGGAGTGCATTTCTGTCATGAACGTCAATCTGGGTTCATACATAGGGGTAGTTGTTCACATTCTATATTGTATAATGCTTCTTGTGTCAGTTGGGCATTGGCTCTGCCACTCTCGGGGAGGGGGGCGGGGTAAGGGGGTAAGCAGCCACTACACCATTCTTGTCAGTAATATGATGTGTTAATTTCTGGAAAGTATGATTGATTTGGGGTACAGGCATAAAAAATATTGTGTAGAGCCATCAATGATGTGACAAGAGAGAGCAAGGAAATTTGTGGGTCAGTTCGAATGGAAGAAAAGGGTGTTGCAGAAAGAATGACTTGATTTCAAAACTCCATATTTATTGATAAAAACATACTAAAATGAATTGCAAAATACTCAAAAAATCTTAAAGTTTTAGCTATGCTATCACAAATGCTCTATGTGTCCACCAGCAGTAGCATGAACAATCACTAGATCATAGCTAATTTTGTCATAAACTTTACACAGTGCACCTGCTTTTATAGAAGTTATGGTGGCTGTTTTCTGTTCTTCACTTCTTCTATGTCATGACGTGAAGGGGAGATGAACACACTTTCCTTCACATATCCCCATGTGAAAAAATCATATGAGGTCACTTCTGGTGATCTTGGAGGCAAAGAATGCAGGTCAGTGTCTTGGAGTCCCATATGGCCTATCCAGTGATGAGGCAGAGTGTCATTGAGAAACTGACTGATGTTGTTGTGCCAGTATGAAAGAGCTCCGTCCTGTTGGTAAACGAAGTCATCAGAGTCCTTCAGAAGTTGTGTAAGAAGCCAATTCTGCAGCACTTGAAGATTCTTATTCCATTCATCAGAAGTCTGAGGCTGACCTGGACTCTTACTTTTCCACAGGCATCCTGTCCCCTCAAATTGGTGATAGTAATGATGAATGGTTTTGGGTGCCGGTGGATTAATGCCAAAATGCTGATGGAAAGCACCCTGAACAGAAATTACTGACTCACTCTTTGCAAACTGCAGCACACAAATGCCTTCTATTGAGCACAGCCATATTACTTCTGACTGACTGCAAACTGAGAAGATGCATTGAGTGCTATCTAATGGCAATTTTCTGACATTCTAGCCGATGTTTATTCAAACAACACATATTTCCTTGCTGGCACATCCCATGTTTTGTAATTATTACTGTCAGGTCTTTTTTTTTTAAACACACTGCAGTTTCTACACTGTAATTATCTTACTTTTGCTTAAAAATGAGAGATATTTTGTCACATTTAACTTTTAATATATGAAGATTTTTCAAGCATTAACCAGGCAATGGCTGTAGAGTGTGTGGTTTTGGTTTTAATTATGAACTCAATGAAGCAGCTGAATGAGAAGATAAATAATATGGGTACCCCAGTAAGTAATGCAGATATCCAAATGAATAATATAAATATCCAAATAAGTAATACAGGTTCCCCCTAGAGGTGTGGTCAATATTCAGGGATATGACAGGAACAATCATTTGAAGTAAAAAAAGTATATTAAACATAGACTCTAAAATGTATACATTAAGAGCTATGAGCACATATTCATCATCGATACTGTAAAACAAATCTCTTCTACTGCAAGCTCTTTGCTTTCCATCTTTTGAGAAGTGGTAGTATGGACCAAAACAAGAAATAAAGTCCAGTAAACAAGTGCTATAAAGTGCACACCTTAAGAACTATGATCACTTGTTCATCTACACTACTGTGAAATATCTCTCTCCCACTGAACAGTGCACACAGCTCTTAAGGTATGTGTTTTACAGACCATGTCTACTAGACAATCTTTTCTTGTTTTGGTCCATACTACCTGCTCTCAAAAGATGGAAAGCAAAGAGCTTCCAGTAGAAAAAAATTTGTTTCACATTATCGAAGTTAAGGAGCTAATAGCTCTTAATTTTGGCATTTTAGAGCCCATGTCAGTAGACTTTTTTGCTTTGAATGGTTGTTTCTGTCATATCCGTGTACACTGACCATTCCTCCTGGGACACCATGTATAATTATCCTAATTAATAATACACAAAGTGTTAAAAAAGTGACTAATATTTTGCTAGATATTAGTAACCAAGAAAACAAGAAAAAAAGTCCAGTGAACACGAGTCCAGAAACATATTCCTTCTGAGATCTGTACACTTGTCCACAGTGGCTGAAGATGTTTGGTTGTGAATATGTCCACTTCCACAACAGACAAGGAAACAAGTACTGTATGAGCACAATTGTTGCCAAGGTGATCCATTGACAGTGTTCACTATTGTGCATGTCTCTATGCATCAGTGTACTCTAGTGTACATATCTGTATTGGCACTGGGTTGTCTACAGGCAGCTGTGTTTGGAGGCGCTATTGTTTGTCTTGTTAGAGTGTATTATTGTGTAGTAAATTACTTGCAGTGCTGAGTGTGTACTGCAGCCTCACTTTTGCTTACAAAAATGGCTAAATTGTTATGTTTAATGTTATTGAGTTCTTTGTATTGTCCTGTACACAAATAGTTCAGTTCATTTTCTTTTCTCTTCCACATGTTAGCAATGGGAGCATACTACTTCACAAGTGATATGGCGGATACAATTTTCTGCTACGGGTTAGCAAACAGAAGCAGCCTACAAACCCATGCCCTCTATGTGGAAAAATAGCCACATCACAGAGTACCAGTCAACAAGCTGTTTGGACAACTTTTTCAGTGTTTCAGGGACACAGATTTTCTGACACCCTACAAGGTGAACAGTGGACAGCCTCGGTCAGGCCACACACATAAGATGGGAGAGCTTGTGTTACATTGACTGGATGAAAGTACTGGAATCAGTTTGTGGTAATTGGCAGCAGCAGGAGGCATGAGTCATCCTCATGTCTGGACAGTCCTGCATGAACAATTGCTGTATGCATACCATCTTCAATGTGTCCAGGCACTAAGGCCAGAAGACCACTGTAGTTAGACTGCAGTTCTGTCAGTGGCTATTGCAGAAGTGTGCTGCAGGTTAGACTGTTTTTGTTGAAGGTTTTATTTCCCAATGACATGGAATTCACAAGAGATGGTGTTGTGAACTTTCATAACCAGCATGTCTGAGCTGATAAAAATCGCTATGCAGTTGCAGAAAAAGTCCATCAACATAGTTTATCCACCAACATATGGGCAGGCATTCCTGATTATAAAGTACTACAGCCATAAATATTGATACAAAGATTAAATGGGCCTCATTATCATCAGTTTCTTGTTAACATATTACCTTATTGGAGAATGTACAAAGATGACAGATGTGGTTTATGCATGACAGTGCTCCAGTACAATTCCTCAGCACTGACACTGACATTTCAGGATCACTGGACTGGTCAAGGAGGCCGGACACCTTGGCTTCCCTGTTCCCTAGACCTCAATCCTGTAGATTTTTAGTTGATTTGGGGACATGTGATGGCATTAATGTATGCCCCCCCCCCCCCCCCCAGTCAATAATATCCAGACAGTACAGAATCACAACTTCAATGCATGACAGCACTTACAACAACAATCAGATGTATTTCAAAGAATGCAGGATTCCTTATGCCTAAAGACAAAGGGATGCATTGCCATGGGCAGATGTCATGTTGAGTACCTACTATAACAAGCATCATGAATGGATGTCAGGTTGAACTTCTTTTATGAAGATGTGTATGAGTATGCACTTCTGGACCCATGTATAATGGTCTCTCTCCCCCCCCCCCCCCTCCACCCCCCCCCCCCCCCCCCCACACACACACACCAAATGTTGTGATGTGTATTACCACCTCTCACAATATTTTACAATTTTTAGCTGTTACAAACAAATTTACAGATCTCAGAAAGTAAGTGTTTCGGAACTCATGTTTACTGGACTATTTTCTGTTGTTTTGGTGGGTACTACCAACTCTAAAACTATTTGACACTTTTGTTTAACATCCTGTATAGTGGTATAAGAAGTCCTTAATTGGACAGCTCTGTGATGGTTGTTTAAGGATCTCTCTCTCTCTCTCTCTCTCTCTCTCTCTCTCTCTCTCTCTCTCTGTGTGTGTGTGTGTGTGTGTGTGTGTGTGTGTGTGTGTGTGGTGTGTGTGTGTTTTATTTGAGAGCATCTGCCTTCTCCAAACTGATTCAAGGCATTATGGGATAACAAGTATGTTAGAAACAAACTTAAGAACCAGTCAATAATAATTCTACAACAATAAATTTATACAGAGAAGGACTATGTAGTGGATAATATTCTGCTCCTTACAGAAGAGCTTGAGAGCTAAATCTCTGTAGTACCACGTGCTCTAAAAATGTTACTAACACTAATTGTTTGTTAGGATATTGACTTACACTTAACTAAAGTACTAAGGTTCCTATTACTGAACAGTGTTTGATTTACTTAGTATGCAGACGGTTCAAAAGTTATTTGAATTTAAATATCTCACTGTTAATAAGATGATGTGATTTTCAGTGTGAGAAATTGTTTATGCAGCTCTTCATGTTAGTCTATCCTGTGCAAGTCTCTTTATCTGAACCTAAATCCATTTGAGCCAGGTTACTGAAGTCAAGCCTTGGTCCCCCTCTGCAAGTTTTGTAGTCTTTGCTTCCTTCCATTACCAAATTGACAGTTCCCTGATGCCTCAGGATGTGTTCCATCAACCAAGCCTTTCTTTTAGTCAGATTGTGCCATAAATTTCTTTCTACTGCAATTTGATTGAGTACCAACTCATTAGTTATTTGATTAACCCATCTAATCCTCAACAGTATTCTGTGCCATTGTATTATAGAAGCTTCTGTTCTCTTCTTGTCTGAATTGCTTATTGTTCATTTTTTACTTGTGTACAGGTCTACCCACTGACAAATACTTCCAAAAAAGACTTCCTAACAGTTATGTAAACTTTTTGTTGTCCATGTTTCAGATCCTCAGAAGACTACGTTCCTGACAAATAGTTTATCAACAATGCATTTCATGCTATTGACACTCTGCATTTTATATCCTCTCTATTTTGGCCATTGTCAGTTATTCTCTTGCCTGAATAGCAAAACTCATTGACTTCTTCTAGTGTCTTTTTTTCTAATCTAAATCCCTCAGCATCACCTGATTTAATTCAACTACATTCCATTACACTTATTTAACTTTAGTTGATGTTTATTTTATAACCTCTTTTCAAGACATTATATATCTCATTCAACTGATCTTCCAAGTCCTTCAGTGCCTCTGACAGAATTACAATGTAATCGGCAGACTTCAAAGTTTTTATTTCTTCTCCCTGAAGTTTATACCCTCAGCTGATTTTCTTGTGGTGTCCTTTACAGCTAGTTTAGTGCACATATTGAGTTGTAGACTACAAACCTGTCTCACTCTTTCTCGTTTACTGCTTCCCTTTCATGTCCTTCTACTCTTATAACTGCAATGTGGTTCTGTACAAGTTTCAGATAGCCTTCTGCTTCTTCTGTTTTTTCTTCAGTGTATCTAGTCATAGGGTCTGTATTGCCTCAAATGCTCCTATATTTTTCTGGAACCCAAACTGATTTTCCCCGAGGTTAACTTTTATCAGGTTTCACATTCTTCTGTAAATTTTTCACAATCATTACTTATTTAACTGTTGTTTGTTCACTAATATTCACACCTTTCACTGACTGTCTTCTTTGGTATAGGAATTATTAAATTCTTCTTGAAGTTTGAAGGTATTTCACTTGTCACATGTATCTTGCATACCACATGGGATAGTTTTATTATGGCTGGTTCCCCCAAATATTTCAGTAATTCTGAGGGAATGTTGTCCACTCTTGGGGTCTTGTTTCGACTTAAGTCTTTCAGTACTCTGTCAGAGTCTTCTTGCAGTACCAGTCTTACATCTCATCTTCAATTACTTCATCTCACCCTTACAAACTAATGCCATCAAGTTCATTTCCTTTGTATAATTCTCATATATATTCCTTCCACAGTTCAGCCTTCCTTTCTCTGCTTAGCATGGGCTTGCCATTTAAACTCATGAAATTTGAGGGCAATTCTCGCTGTATCCATGGTAGTTTTGACAAAGCCACGCTTGCCCTCAGGGTTCATTGTAAATGGTGAGCCCCTCAGAAAGCTCAGCATTCATTTGCTGGGTACAGGTTTAACAAACCTGAACTGGGGATTGGTGAGCACTGCCAGTCCTCTGTAACTGTAAGCTTTGGGCATGTTTCTGTGACCACCTTGCAATGTAGGGGTGGAACATTGTGTGTCACAGTGTGCACGCATAAACACCCAGATCATGAGGATGATAAAAACCTGTATAGAAAAAGCCTCATTCTCAAGGTATGCTGCACATTGATGAGAAGTGTGGTTGTTGAGGTGAAACAGTCATTAGCGGGCTATCTCTGGGGAACCAACTGCACTTCAGTTGTATAAGACTTACCCAGACAACAGGGCTCTGTCTTGGTGGACCTTGATTTCCCTAGCTGATTGTGGGATCAAGATGGAACCTATGAACTTTTCTCTTTCAATTCCCAGTAAAATGGATTTACCTATGGTAGGTATCAACACCCAACCTAACCAGAGGGCTCATGTTGCCAGTCCCCATGATACAGGAAGTCATTCACAGAACTTTGTTTCTAGTATCAGAACAAATACTGGTAGTGAGAATGTGTTTTTATAGTTAAAAGAGGGCATCCTTTCTTTCTTTTGGCCAAAAGGCCTTCTGAAATAGGCAACACACACACAACACACACACACACACACACACACACAAACACACACACACACACACACACACACACACACACACAAACGACCAGTGACCACTCTCTCTGGCTATCGAGGCCGGACTACAAGCAAAAGTGCATGATGGGAGAAGCAGTCTGGATGGTTGGGTTAAGGCGGAGGCTGCGGCATGGAGGCGGAGGGATAGTATGGTGGAGTGCTGCCTGTGGGAACATACAGAGACAAGGTGGGGAGAGGGTAGGGCAGCTGGGTGCAGTCGAGAGGTTAGAAAGAGGGGGGCTAGGAGGGCAGCGGGGGGAAGGGGGGAGAGAAAGGAGAGAAGTAAAAAGACTGTGACTGCAACTCTCCACCATTCCTATTCCCTTACCACATGGTGCTCTGCTCGTCACTGTTGATGCCACCTCCCTTTACACCAACATCCCTAATGTCATTGCTGCTCTAGAACACTGCGTTGCTCAATGCCCGATGGATTCCAAACCTACAACCTCTTTCCTGGTCAGCCTGACTGCCTCAAAGATGGCTACATCATTACATCTATCCATAACATACCTACCAACCATCAGCAATACCTCCACTTTAAAAGCTGCCACCCATTTAATAACGATAAGTCCCTTCCATATAACCTTGCCACCCATGGTCACCACAGACCCTCTCAAAATATACCCTCTCAAAATATATCAAGGGTCTCACAGAGGCCTTCACAGACCATAATTACCATTCCAGCATTGTACAGAAACCGCTCTCCTGTGCCTTACCTCTCCAATAACCCACCACCTCCTAAGGTCCCACCCTCCGGCCACAGAGCAGCACTCACCTCGTGACTCAGTACCAACCAGTATTGGACAACTGAATCATATTCTCTGCCACGATTCCAACTACCTCTTGTCATGCCCTGAAATGAGGAATGTCCTACCCACTATCCTTCCCACCCCTTCCTCAGTCGTATTCTGTTGCCCACTGAACCTGCATGATAATTCTCACCACTCCCTATTCGAACCCTGCATCCAACCCCTTGCTTCATGGCCATATCCCTATAATAGACCTATATGCAAAAACTGTCTAATACGTCCTCCATCCACTACCTACTCCAGTCTGGTCACCAGCAACACCTATCCCATCAAAGGCAGGGCTACCTGTGAAACTAATCATGCGATCTACAGGCTAAGCTGCAAATACTCTGCTGTGTCCTACATGGGCATGAAAGTAAACAAGCTGTCTGTGTGTCTGAGTGGGCACCAACACACTGTGGCCAAGAAACAACTGGAACACCTTGTTGATAAGCATACTGCTCAGTACAATATTATTCATTTCAGTAACTGTTTCACAGCCTGTGCCATCTGGATCCTCCACATCAAAACCAGCTTTTCTGAATTGAGCATGCGGGGACCCTCCCCACTGTACATTCTACATTCATTAGTCACTGTTCTTTACCCAAATATTTCCTTCCCTGTTCCTACTCCAGAATTACCCAGCCCTCATTCCACCAATACACCCACATTCCTCTTACTTCTCTCCTTTTCCGCTCCCTCAACCCTCCCCTCACATCAGCCTAACCTCCCAACTGCACCTAGCTGCCCTACCCTCTACCCATCATGTCCCTGTATGTTCCCACAAGCAGCACTTACTGTCCGCCACCCCCAACCCGCTATCCCTCCCCCTCCCTGCCCCAGCCACCTCCTTATCCACACCACCCAGGCAGCTTCTCCCATCATGCGCTGTTGCACACAGTCAGGCCTCAGCAGCCAGGAACTTAGGTTGTGTACATGTGAGTTGTGTTTGCATAAATGTGAGTATGTGTGTTGTCTAATACAGAAGAAGGCTTTATGGCCAAAAGCTTACTTGTGTGGCAGTCTTCCTGTCATACCTGTGTGCGACTTAATATTTCCTCTATATCTATCCTTTTCATAACATTGTCATTACACCATCCCGGATTTTCCATTGTTTGAAAAAAATAATTAAGATTTTTGTTTGACTCCACCACATATATTCTTAGATTCATAATTTAAATCTGATTCTTGTAACTTTATAAGTAGGCTTTCTTGGGCAAGTTTGTGTTTATCTTCAAGTGTCTGCCAGTTTAATTTCTCCAGCATCCCTGTGACACACTCCCAAGGCCCAAACAAAACTGACTATTGGTATTGCCCTCCTCTGCATATGTTCAGTATCCCCCATTAGTCCTAATGGTACAGAGCCCTCACATTTAAGCAATATTGTAGGATGGGACTCATGAATAATTTGTAAGTAACCTCCTTTAGAAACTGATCACACTTCTCTCTTATTTTACCAAGAACCAAAGTCTGCCACCTGCTTTCACTATGACTGAGCCTAAGTGATTGTTCCATTTCATATCCCTACAAATTGTTACAACAAGGTATTTGTATGAGCTGACTTATTCCAGTTGTGACTCATTTATATTATAGTAATAGGATATTACATTTTTTTGTTTTGTGAAGTGCACAATTTCACAATTTTGAACTTTTAAAGCAAATTGTCAGTCTTCTTTGCACCACTTTGAAATCTTATCAAGATCTGACTGAACTTTGCATTTTTTTTTTCTTCAAATAGTACTTGGAATAGAGAACAGCACCATTTTCAAAAAGTCTTAGGCTATTATTAATACTTTCAGCAAGATCATTAATATGCAACATGAACAGCAAGGTCCCAACACACCACCCTGGGACAAACTGGAAGTCACTTCTGTATCTGCCAATAACTCGCATCCAGTATTATGTGCTACAGCCTCCCCATCAATAAATCTTTCAATCCCGTCACAAATTTCACTTGCTAATCCATGTGGTTACACTATTAAGAGTAAGCATAGGCGTGATACTAAGTCACATGGTATTTTGAAATGGGGAAATACTGCATCTACCCGACTGTCTTGAACCATGGCTTTCAGGCTGTAATATGAGAAAACTGTGAGTTGGGTTTTACATGATTGATGTTTCCAGAATCCATGCTGGTTGGAATGGAAGAGTTCATTTTGTTTGAGATAGCTCATTATGTTTGAGCTCAGACCATGTCCTAAGATTCTACATCATGCGGATATAGGGTGGTACTTCTGTGGATGACTTACACTACACTCCTTGTTGTTAGTTGTGACCAGTGCTTTCTTCCAAATACTGGGTATGGTTTTTCTTTGAGGGATCTACAGTAGATTATGGTTAAAGGGTAGTCTAAGTTAATAGCAAATTCAGTATGGAATCTGACAGGTATTCCATTGGGACCTGGAGCTTCGTTCAGTTTTAGCTATTTCAGTTGTTTCTCAACACCACTGGCACTAATACCTACATCACTCACCTTTGCAGTGGTATTAGATTAAATTGGGCAGTAGCTCTGGAGTTTTATTTGTATGGGAACATTTTAAAGCAGACTTCAGCATAGGTGCTTTTTCTTTGCAACCCTCAGTTCTAGTCCCTGTCTTGCCTATGAATATCTGGACTCTAAGTTTGGTACCACTAACAGGCTTGACATATGACCAAAATTTCTTGCAAGTTTTTCGAGAGACCCTTCAATAATATTTTGCTATGGTAGTCACTGATGGCTTCACGAGCGGCCCTCTTAACAGTTAAATACGTTTCATTCAGCATCACCCTGTCTACAGCCCTACACTTTGTTTTACACATATTATGCAATAGTCTCTGTTCCCTTAGAAGTTTCTGTACAGTGACTTTATACCTTGGAGGGTCTGTCCAATCATGAACTGTGCTGTTAGGCACATATCTATCAAATGCATGGTCAACTATTCTTCTAACATGTTCCTCTACACAGCTAGATATTTCAGGTTCCTTATTCCTGCCTCTTTATTCAGTTTACTGAACACATAAATCCTTCTACCTGTTTTAGTTGTCCTTTGCACTTTGGTAATCATAGTTGGTATAACTGCCTGGTACCACTGTTAGTTCTGATACCAGTTTCTATGTGATCATACTCATATAGGTCAGGTCAGTTTGTTGCTATTACATCCAGTACATTTCCAACATGAGCACACTTCCAAATAAACTGTTCTAGGTAATTAAGGTCAAGGTTAGAATATCAACAATTCAGAAAAAGATAGGTTGCTACTCACCATGAAGATGACACATTGAGTTGCAGACAGGCACAACAAAAAGACTGTTGTATACTAACCTTTCGGCCAAAGCCTTCTTTAGAAACAAAAAACATACATGCATTCACAAAAGTTACCACATCTCACACAAATATGACCACTATCTCTAACCTTTCCAATGAGAATACAGTTGAAATTTGTCAAATTGAAGAACTATCCAGAGTGTGGCAAGAAAGAGGGACTGATAGTACGTACGGGTGGGGGAAGGGGAATCAGTGGAGATTGGCGGAGCATGCAGGACTAAAGGTGACAGGACAAGGCTGCCAGGTGCAGTATCAGGAGGCTGGGGGAGGGAGGAGGGCTGAGAAAGGGCTGCGGAAAAGAGAGGAGCAGAGAAGGGGACGAGACCAGTGACTGCATTGGCAGAGAGCAGTGCACAATGAGGTTGAGGTGATGTGAAATGGGAGCAGGTGGTAGGACGAGGGGGCAGAAACAATTGGGTGGAGGGTATGGGGGCAGTAGTTTACCACAGATTGAGCCTGGGATGATTTTGGGAGCATAGAATGGGTTTACAACTCCCATATGTGCAGTTCAGTAAAATTGCTGGTGGAGGGGAGAACACATATGGACCACGTTGTGAAGCTGCTATTGAAATCAAGCATATTATGTTCAGTTGTACACTCCTGGAAATTGAAATAAGAACACCGTGAATTCATTGTCCCAGGAAGGGGAAACTTTATTGACACATTCCTGGGGTCAGATACATCACATGATCACACTGACAGAACCACAGGCACATAGACACAGGCAACAGAGCATGCACAATGTCGGCACTAGTACAGTGTATATCCACCTTTCGCAGCAATGCAGGCTGCTATTCTCCCATGGAGACGATCGTAGAGATGCTGGATGTAGTCCTGTGGAACGGCTTGCCATGCCATTTCCACCTGGCGCCTCAGTTGGACCAGCGTTCGTGCTGGACGTGCAGACCGCGTGAGACGACGCTTCATCCAGTCCCAAACATGCTCAATGGGGGACAGATCCGGAGATCTTGCTGGCCAGGGTAGTTGACTTACACCTTCTAGAGCACGTTGGGTGGCACGGGATACATGCGGACGTGCATTGTCCTGTTGGAACAGCAAGTTCCCTTGCCGGTCTAGGAATGGTAGAACGATGGGTTCGATGACGGTTTGGATGTACCGTGCACTATTCAGTGTCCCCTCGACGATCACCAGTGGTGTACGGCCAGTGTAGGAGATCGCTCCCCACACCATGATGCCGGGTGTTGGCCCTGTGTGCCTCGGTCGTATGCAGTCCTGATTGTGGCGCTCACCTGCACGGCGCCAAACACGCATACGACCATCATTGGCACCAAGGCAGAAGCGACTCTCATCGCTGAAGACGACACGTCTCCATTCGTCCCTCCATTCACGCCTGTCGCGACACCACTGGAGGCGGGCTGCACGATGTTGGGGCGTGAGCGGAAGACGGCCTAACGGTGTGTGGGACCGTAGCCCAGCTTCATGGAGACGGTTGCGAATGGTCCTCGCCGATACCCCAGGAGCAACAGTGTCCCTAATTTGCTGGGAAGTGGCGGTGCGGTCCCCTACGGCACTGCGTAGGATCCTACGGTCTTGGCGCGCATCCGTGCGTCGCTGCGGTCCGGTCCCAGGTCGACGGGCACGTGCACCTTCCGCCGACCACTGGCGACAACATCGATGTACTGTGGAGACCTCACGCCCCACGTGTTGAGCAATTCGGCGGTACGTCCACCCGGCCTCCCGCATGCCCACTATACGCCCTCGCTCAAAGTCCGTCAACTGCACATGCGGTTCACGTCCACGCTGTCGCGGCATGCTACCAGTGTTAAAGACTGCGATGGAGCTCCGTTTGCCACGGCAAACTGGCTGACACTGACGGCGGCGGTGCACAAATGCTGCGCAGCTAGCGCCATTCGACGGCCAACACCGCGGTTCCTGGTGTGTCCACTGTGCCGTGCGTGTGATCATTGCTTGTACAGCCCTCTCGCAGTGTCCGGAGCAAGTATGGTGGGTCTGACACACCGGTGTCAATGTGTTCTTTTTTCCATTTCCAGGAGTGTATGTTGTGCCACAGGGTGGTTCACTTTTGTCTTCACCATAGTTTGGCAATGAGCATTCATCCTAGTGAACAGCTGATTGGTAGTCATACCAATACAAAAAAGCTGGGCAATGATTGCAGCAGAGCTGGTATATGACATGACTGTTTTCATAGGTGACCTGGCATCTACTGGGGTAGGATACGCCTGTGACAGGACAATGGAACACTACTTTAGGAGGCATGGGAAGGATCTTTGATAGGATGTCACTCATTTCAGGGCATGATGATAGATCATCAAAACCCCGATGAAGAATGTCCTTCAGTTGTTCCAGTCCAGGATGGTACTGGGTGACGAAGGTTGCACGCCTTTGTGTCTGGTTCTTGGGGTTGGTGGAGGAGTTGGGATTTGTGGACATATGGCACAGCAAATCTGTTTACAGCCTAGGTCTGAGAGCAATGTCTGTCTGTGAAGGCCTTCATAGGACCTGCAGCATAGTGGGCAAGGGAGTTATTGTCATTGCAGATTCACCACTCCTGGGTGGTCATGCTTTATTGGACGGCTTTTTGGTGTGGAAGGGATGGCAGCTCCCAAAGCACAGGTACATTTGGTGGTTGGTGGGTTTAATGTGGGCAGAGGAATGGATGAAGCTGTGAGAAAGGAGGAGGTCAACAGCAAGTTGGCATGCCGGGATGAGGAGGTGTTGACATTGTGAAGGAATGAGGGAGGAGTGCCTTATCCCTGTGTCCAGATCATGAAGATATCAACAGTGAACTGAACCAGACCATGGATATTGGGTTTTAGGAGGCTGGCTAGGTTTTCTCCAGATGACCTATAAACAAGTTGCCATAGTAGGGCCCCATGTGGATGCTTATGGCTGTACCATAGGTTTCTTTTTTTTTTTTTTTTTTTTTTGTGCCTTCCTTTCAAAAGAAAAGTTTTTGTGCATTACAGTAAAGTTGGTAAGGTGAATGAGAAATGACACAGTGGATTTGAACTCTGAAGGATGTTGGGAGAGGTAGTGTTCAGTTATGGCAAGACAATGTGCCTGAGGGATATTGGTGTATAGGGAAGTGGCATCGACAGTGATGAGTGGGGATTCGGGAGGTAAAGGGTACAGATGGTGGGAAATTGGTAAAGGAAGTGGAGTGAAGGCCAAAATCTATTTTTTTTGGGGGGGGGGGGGGGGGGGGGAGTGGTGTACAATAACCATATGGGATGGGATCACTCAGACAGAGTTTATAGGTGGAGGAGTCAGACCATTGGTAGTCTCTGTGATTCATAATGACAGTGGTGGAAGGGATTTGGGGAAGTGGGGAAGAATGGTAGGGCCAAGTTTGAGATAAGGATTTCCTGGAAGGTGACAGGAAGTGGTTATGTGGGAGGGGGAGTAGGCCTGTGACAAGTCCAGCATGTTTACATTCGGGTGGAGGGCTGAAGGTGAGGCTTTTGTATAGGACTGAAATTTATGTGGGGATGAGGACTTCGGTGGAAAGGCAACAGTGTTCTGGGTTTGTTTCAGCTCTGGATTTGGTGGAGTGTTGGCAGGGAGTTTTGGGGGATGTGCCATGTTGGGAAGGTCAATGAGGCAGGGTCTGGATGCTATGCGGGGTTCTCAAGGAGGAACACTGTGGATAGGACAGGGGTCGGATAGTGTTACTCCAAGATGGCAATAGGATGGCAGCAGGTTGTGTAACTTAATGGAGGTGGTGTCTGGAATGCTCTTCCAGGTGCTGGATAGCAAGGAATTGAATTTCAGAGATGTAATTTATATAATAAGGATTCCACAGTAGCTGTACCTTGCAGAGGGGGTAGAAGTGGTTCTGGGATGCCTGTGCCATGGAGAAGTGCTTTTGCAGTACCTGATTTGTGATGGACAGGGACTGGTGGAGCATGAAAAGGTGAAGGTCATTATGAATGGAGAGGTGAGATCCGGAGAAAGGAATTTTTGTGGTTAGACCGATGGGGAGGATTCCATGGTTTAGGCAGCATTTAAGGAACAAGATGTGGGATTGGGTTCTAGCCAGGGAAAGGGATATTTGTTTGAACTGGTGTAGAAAGATGGAGGAGGGTTCCAGTGTGGTGGGGATGACGTGGGGAAAATGGGAAATGATGTAGGAAATGGGCAGATGAAGACAGTAGGTGGTTGTGAGGGGAACAGGACAACAGAAAAAGATATGTATAAATATGTACAGACATTCATGAATGCATAAAAATACACACAAATATGTAAAAATACCCACAAATACGTAAGAGTATGCACAAATATGTCAAAATATGTAAGTATACACACAAATAAATGTGGAAAAACTTATAAAATGTAGGAAAAAAGGACACACCAGATGAAGTATGGGAATATTCGTGTGTTTTGAAAAGGGAAGAGAGAGAGGGGAGGGAGGATGTGGGATTCAGAAGTTTGTGTAACATGGGTGGGTGTGGAAAATAAAATGAGAATATACATGAGGATGAGCAAGGAAATGGGTTCAATAGCAGTAATTAATTATCACAAAGAATTTCCCCCATGAGAATAGAAGCTAAACCAGCAATCCACGCAGTGATGTAGCCATGTATTGTGAATGGACAAGACTGTTGATACAGTGTGGCTCGTATGTCAGATTGTGCACAGTTTGGAAAACGGTGAAAATAACACAGGAAAGATGAGGAAGAATGAACAGTGAGGAGCATAACACTTTAGAGAATTGCAACAAAGGAAAACATCACAAGATTGTGAGATGCAAGAAAAGACATTGGTAAAAATCAAACAGTGGAATGTCCAAATTGGAGTATCAACAGTTATGAAAAGGATAGGTTGTTACTCACTGTAAAGATGACAGGCTGAGCTGCAGACAGACCCAGTGAAAAGACTGTTATGCACTAATATTTCGGAGTAAGCCTTCTTCAGAAAAGGAGAGAAACACTTGTATTCACAGAAGCAAGCATAGCTCACACACACGTGACCACTATATCTACCCACTCCAACCAAAACACAACTGAAACACATCAAATGCAGGCATGGGAAATCTGTTTGTAGGTTAGGTCTGGGGGATGGTGCCTATCTGTGAATGCCTTTGTGAGATTATCAACATATTTGGCAAGTGAGTTCTTGTCACTGCATATATGGTATCCACAGGTGGCTAGGCTATACAGGAGGTTTTTTTTTATGTGCAAGGGATTTTAGCTGTCAAACTGTAGGTACTGAAACTGCAGTGAAAAGAACTCCCTTGCCCAGTGTGCTGAAGGTCTCACAAAGGCCATCACAGACAGGACCTAAGACCTAGTTCACTAACGGATTTTTGGTGCCTCCAGTGCTGACAGTGTCTTTGGGGAACTTGTGTATTAGTAAACTTAGGTTTTCACTAAAGTTTTTAGTCACATCTGGAGTTGAGCCTGATGACCAATTGAAAAATCTTTTTGTAAGTTCAGCTTATCAATATGATACATGAACAACAGACTCCCCTGAAGCATAATGAAACTACAGCTTTGTCTGGTGGTGGCTCTTCATTTTACATATCACAGTACACACTACATATAAAAATACTCAGACTAGTCACAAATCAAAGAAATATTGTGTTTCAGACATTATACATTATGTTAAAGATGTGTCCCTAAAGCCATGACACATATTATTTGAAAAATATTTATTAGCTATTTCTGTACAACAGGTTACTATTCTTCAAAGTACTCTCCATGACCATTTACACTCTTTTCCACTGACTGTCCTACACCCCTACACCTCCTTGGTGAGCAAGATGGGAGTTTCCTTTAAAGCTATAGACACAGTCACTTGAATAACCTCAGTGCTGTTAAAATGGTATCATTTGGGTATGTTCGTGACTGTGCAGAACAGAAAAATATTGTCCCAAGTCAGATCAGAAGTGCAGGTGGCTGCTGCAGTGTTCCCTTGTTATGCTTTGCCACGAACTCACCGATGTAGGAAGACATGCAGCTGGGTGCATTCTCGAAATGCAGCAGCCAAGTAGAGGCAATGTCCCTTCGTACATGAATGAGTCTTTTCTGCCATATTTCTTTGAGGTTCATTCAAATGAAACCTGGTCAGTGCATCTACCTTTGCCTTACACGCAAGGTGGCACCACCTAACTGCGGGTATGGTGGTGCCATCTATTGAAAGAGAGACTGACGTGTGCGCACCATTTGATGTTGCATAGTGCTAGTGTGGTTTCACGCCAAAGATAAGGTGGTCACAAAAGCTATCGTCCACTACTGAAAGTGCAGGTGAGTAAGCAGGAACAATGAGCAGTGATTCAATTTTTGGCGGCAGAGGGAGTTGGAGGCTGTGAAATGTATCGACGGATGAAGGCTGTGTATGGTGAGCACAGTCTGAGTTGTTCAAGTGTTGTGGAATGGCGCAAATGATTCCTTGAGGGGCACAAGTCACTGGAAGACGATGCTCATCCTGGACAGGCCCATAGTGTCACCACACCAGAAATGGTAGCAGAAGTGAATTTTTAGTCTTGGACAACCACAGAATCACCATGGACAAGATCCATCAGTTGCTGGGTATTAACATGGGAACTGCCCACACCATAATGCATCAACGCTTGAACTTTTCAAAAATCTCTGTGCCGTGTATTCACCACCAACTGACAGCCAAACAGCATAATACTTGAATGGCACTGTCTTCAAGTCATCTGCAACATTTTCATGAGGAGGAATACGGCTTTCTGTCATGTATTGTCACAGGTGACTAAACTTGGTGTCACCATTTTGAACAGGAAACCAAGCGTCAGAGCAAGCAGTGGAAACATGTGACTTCACCATCTCCAAAGAAATCAAAGGCCGTGCACATCAGTTCTGGTAAGGTCATGATGTCCTTCTTTTTTGACCACAAGGGCACACTGCTTGTTGAGTTCCTGGAAGGGGAATCACCATCAATGCCCAGCATTATCAAGCCACTTTACAGAACCCTAGACGAGCCATCAAGTCGAAACGCTAAGGCATGTTGTCCAAAGGCATTATCCTCATGCATGATAATGCCCGCCCACACACAGCCAATGTGGTGAAGACAACATTGCAGCAGTTTTGGTGGGAAATGCTGGAACATACACAGTACTGTCCTGACCTTTCACTGCGTGACTGTCATGTGTTTAGACCTCTAAAACAAGCTATTCGCAGACATCAATTCGCAACAGATGATGAAGTGTGTGACTGGGTTCAGGCCTGGATCTGACAGCAGCCTACTAGCTTCTTCAAGAATGGAATTGGCAATGGGATAAATGTGCCAACAGTTTTGACGACTATTTTTGAGTATGTGTACTGTGTAGAACTACATTTTTGAGACAGTAAAATCGTTACTGTTACTTTACACTAGTGACTGGGTTTCATTTGAATGCCTCTTATAGAACACTCATATAGTAGGCAGCATACATATAGCATTGTAAGAGATGAACTGTCAAATTACTGTCACATCGAAACTTACTGGCAGATTAAAACTATGTGCCGGACCGAGACTCAAACTCGGGACCTTGAGGTACAAAGTTTTTACAAACCGTACCCTTGTAATCAGGAAAGACAATCAACATTCTTTTCAATTTGGATTTACTCATCCTTGCCTTCTTCTGTTTTGGCGATGCCAGGATGTACCATTCAGCACTTTGGCACTTTGACTATGGGTTGTATTGAAAAGTGCACGTTTCATCACCTGTGATAACATTGTTCATTTAATCCAGTTCATTTTCCACAAATTCCTTTTGTCCACTTGTGATCAACACTTGATTGATCTTTTGCTCCTCCATCAACAGTTTGTGGACCAGCTTAGTGCACACTTTCCTCATGTTCAATTCTTCTGTAATTATGTGATGCATGACAGTTTTCAGAATGTTTAGTGCGTGAACTAACAGCTGAACACTCTGTCAACAGTCAGAATTCAACAACCAATGGAGATGAGTCACATTTTCATCAATTTGGCTTGGTGATGGCTACCCACTCATTCCTGGTGCAGCTTAAACTTTCTCATCCACTTCATAACTTGCACATACAAAAGAATTAATTCCTCTCAACACTGTTTAAGCAGTTAATGAGTTTCTGAAACTTTTTGTTGAACTTTATGCAGATCTTGATTACCCAGCATTGCTCAAAAGTATCAACCATGACATGGTCTCCAAGTAGGGGTTTAACTAATCAGTGATCATGATGCCATGGATGCTCAGAGCAGACTGACATAGGGTGTGCTACAAAGCTGTGGGTCATCCCACCCAACTCAAACATGCTGTGACCTATGAAGGCACAGCAAAAAAATATATTTCATGACTTCTGGGGCACACCTTGTAACATTTTTTTCAGAATCTAGAAGTGCTCAAAATGAGCAGCTAATAATTGTGCTAGGTAACTCAGACTTCGACAGTTTTGTAAAATGGAAATTAGCGTATGGCATCATTGGCCGGGAGGCTCCATCCAGGGAAGTTCGGCTGCCAAGTGCAAGTCTTATTTCAGTCGATGCCACATTGGGTGACTTGCATGCCGGTGATGAGGATGAAATGATGATGAGAACAACACAATACTCAGTCCCCGAGGGGAGGAAATCTCCAAGCCGGCCAGAAATCAAATGCTGGCACGGGGAGCGAGCATCTTACCACCCAGCTAAGCAGGTGGACAGTTCTTTTAAATAAAGATTTATGTGTGTGTGTGTGTGTGTGTATGTGTGTGTCAAAAATGGTGTTTTATTTGCTAAGTCATTTTATTCATCTAACACAATGTTAACAAAGTCATTGTAACTGTAATTATTAATGTTTGAGTAATTATTGCACTGCATAAATAACTTTTAATATACCTAGGTTCGATGGGGAGAAGACATGCCAGATGGAGAAATGAATTTTTTCTCAGTGTCAGCTGATGGGCATGTGTTTAGTTGGGTTCTTGGGCAGAGTGGTTTATCACAAACAGTTGTTATTCCACTGGTACTGGCAAAAGAACCAATACCTGGGCCACAAGGAACTTCAACAAGCCTTACAGGTAGGCAACATCCTTTTTCAAAAGCTAACAATGTTCTCTTTTGCAATTATAAATACTTAGGTTAAATCATTTACTTGGTAAATCAAGCATCATCATCAGAGATCAAGCTACTGCAGCATCTTGTATATTATCAGGATAGCTATTTAGTTTGTGTTCACCTAATCTGATACATTATTATTATAAACATATTGGTATTCAAAACCTTGTTTGTAATTACAACAATACGTGTAATAACTACATGATAATAAGCTTATATACACAATGCTTAAATTAGCATTTGAAAACAACAAAACTGTTTGTAATAATTATTTCTGTGGTAACCTCATACTTATCAGTGAATTACAAATACCAGTCTAATAGAAAATACTATAATACATGGATTACCTGTTCATTTTTGTCTTGGGATCTTCAGCTGAAGTGATTAAACAAACATCAGCCAATGATCTTGAGACAAAAGCTGACAGGCAATGTGTCAACAAGTGACTATGAAGGCCTCAACAGTTTTGTATTGTAATTTCATTTTTTAACATGGTTTCACTGTTTCTAAAGCATTTAAGCTGTGGAGAAAGTGAGATGTAGTTTTCAGCACAAGCATACTCAATACATAATTAGACAAATTACACTTTTTAAATTATTAGAGTAGATGCACCAAATAGCAGCTTATAATAAGTAATCTTTATTTATGACTGACTGTCTAGTCATTATCACCATTTTCAAGTATATCTTGATTGATGTGACATCAATATTATGTCGTTAGTGGACTGTCTTGTAACTGACACTGTCTTAATAAGATGGTAAGTGACATCAATATGTTGAAAATAAAATGTTAATTATGATGTGACAGTAGAATGAGATTTTCACTCTGCAGCGGAGTGTGCGCTGATATGAAACTTCCTGGCAGATTAAAACTGTGTGCCGGACCGAGACTCAAACTCGGGACCTTTGCCTTTCGCGGGCAAGCGCTCTACCATCTGAGCTACCCAAGCACGACTCATGCCCCATCCTCACAGCTTTACTTCTGCCAGTACCTCGTCTCCTACCTTCCAAACTTTACAGAAGCTCTCCTGCGAACCTCGCAGAACTCATTCTGGAAACATCCCCCAGGCTGTGGCTAAGCCATTTCTCCGCAGTATCCTTTCTTTCATGTGTGCTAGTTCTGCAAGGTTCACAGGAGAGCTTCTGTAAAGTTTGGAAGGTAGGAGACGGGGTACTGGCAGAAGTAAAGTTGTGAGGACATGGCGTGAGTCATGCTTGGGTAGCTCAGATGGTAGAGCGCTTGCCTGCGAAAGGCAAAGGTCCCAAGTTCGAGTCTTGGTCCGGCACACAGTTTTAATCTGCCAGGAAGTTTCATATCAGCGCCCACTCCACTGCAGAGTGAAAAATCTCATTCTGGAAACATCCCCCAGGCTGTGGCTTTGCCCGCAAAAGGCAAAGGTCCCGAGTTTGAGTCTCAGTCCGGCACACAGTTTTAATCTGCCAGGAAGTTTCGATGTGACAGTAATTTGACAGTTCATCTCTTACAATGCTACATGTATATATACTTTTTAAATTTGCAGTGGCTGTCATTTTTGTGTCTGTTGTCAAGCACATAGATTCTGTACTGCTCTCATAAAGAGAACTGTTCTTTATAATAAACCACATAAGAGAATAATATGTATTTGAAAGCTGTGGTAGGTATCCGTAACTGCTTGAAAATTTTTCTCAATGTGAGGTAGTATTCTTAGTGTAAAAAGCTGTGGTAGGTATCTGTAACTGCTTGAAAATTGTTCTTAATGTGAGGTAGCATTCTTAGTGTAAAAAGCAGTCGAGTTCAAGCTCTTCATTGTCTGGTGCATTATTAGGTGGCATTCTAAATGAAGACTGGAGAACTAAATAAAGGGGTGAGTGCCTGAAATATCACATACCCTAAGTGTGTTTTTTTATGAAGCTGGAATCTCAATAAATATTACAAATAGCTATATTACTTCATAAAAAAATTAATTATGTATTTTAGCCTTAGACCACACATAGACAGTATGCCTGGTCTGTGTATCTTACTTTAGTTTCCTGGAATCAATTATCTTCTTATTCTTTCATCCATGAAAATGTTCTGCTGAGTTTAAAACATTTGAAAAGGCAGTTTTCAAAAATTTGTTCCTAATTCTGCATACTCCAATTCATAGTATAATTTACCAGGCAAAATTAAGAGCATTATTATTGTAGTTTACATTTTAGCCCATATACCAGTTGTAAAATTTTGATGTTTCTGTGGTATGTGGTGTGAGTTGTATTTAAAGACAAGCACACACACGCTGTAATAGTTTTATTGAAAACTGTTTCAAGGGAACATACATATGTAGGGAGGGAAGCGTGGAGGGTAAAAATCATAGAGGGAAACCAAGAGATGAATACACTAAGTAGATTCAGAAGGATGTAGGTTGCAGTAGTTATTCGGAGCTGAAGAGGCTTGCATAGGATAGAGTAGCATGGAGAGCTGCATCAAACCAGTCTCTGGACTGAAGACCAGAACAATAACAACAACAATATATTTTGACTAAAAACAGAAACTGTAATAAAGGTAGCTAGGTATTATCTGTTATTCATTTTAGTCATAATATTAACTGGTACTTATAGCATAGTCATATAGGCCCCTACATACATGCTGCATGTTTATATCTTATTAAATTATTAAAGAAATGTGAATTAAAATCATTGAAGATAAAATGAAGAGCATCTCACCCAGTTTTGTCTGTTGAAATTGTTCAAGTATTTTTCTTGGCAAAGCATGAAGGTGGCATCCATTGTGTCCATATCCATATCAAAATCATCTTCTGAGATGACTAGTGGTTCTTCTTCAAAATCATTAATGCTTTAAGAAGCTGAAGCCTTGAAATGTGTTCCTGTAACTTGCTTACAATTTTCAGTGGCAGGCTTCTTGTGAGTGCCATGTGTAGTGGCCCTCCAAACTCCAGGATGGAAAATATCAGTAAAATGATTTTCCATCCTTGAGTAAAGTCACTATTTTTCTCATTGGTCAGTTTTAGTAAGTGTTCTTTGATTTGGTGTGTAAAGTCATCTTTATACCAAAGATTTTTTCGAGAAGTTTACATGATATGAAAAAAAGTTTGTGGTCATAAAGTTTTCTGTGGCAGATGGATTGAAAAATTAGAAATGCTGTTGAGAAGGCTCTGAGTTATAACCTTATAATCAATCTTGTGCACCAGAGACCAATTCTTAATCTCTATGATGGGAATGTTGTCTAAATGATGTGAAGTAAGTGAAAACATGAAAACATAACAAATCTCAAAATAAGCCACAAACTTCAGAAAAGAAAAATGATACATAAATTCTATCAAAAATATCATGTATTTGTCTCAGATAAGTCAAAATTATAAGATAATCTAATCTTGAGAAATTTAGACAAAAATATTAAATAAATTGTCACAAGAAGTTTGTTATGAAATTGTACAAGTACAGTTATACGAATTTTAATGACAGTTTCAGCAGATTAAGAAATGTAATTACTGAAATATTATAGACGTGTGATTCTTGAGTTTCTCCCGGCGTATTTGATAGTCAAAATATCCACGGGTGTGCTGCCGGTCTATAGTGTCCAACAGGCACAATATTTCGGCGATCATACATGTCGCCATCATCAGGTGAACTGACGGACTGAGCTCCTGTGAACGTGCCGGCACGGAGATCCGTACGCTATGGCTGCTCAGAGGGAACTGGGTTCGGTCGCGGCGGCGGCCGATTTAAATACCCTCCGCCCGCGGCGCGCTCCCTCCGCCGTCCGCGCCCCACGCCACGGTCGCCCGGTGGAACAGATTGCGACGGCGTCTGAGATGACGTCGGAGTGATGGCTCTGTCCGCCGTGGTCGTCACAACTATACGTTTGCTCGATTTACTCTTGATTAACCCGATTGCTGGTTCCCAAGCCTTGCTAAGATCATAGCCACAGTCACGGTTTATGAGGTGGTCATTGGTGCAAATTTCGATGGCCTCTCTAACAACGCTGTCCCAGTATCTCGACGTCTGTACCAGAATCCTCGTGCGGTCATATTCCATGGCGTGATTTTCCGACAAACAATGTTCAGCGACCGCCGACTTGCTCGGATACATCAGGCGAGTGTGCCTCTGGTGTTCATGGCATCGATCCTCGACGGTACGCATCGTCTGACCAATATACGACTTGCCACATTGACACGGAATCTGGTACACGCCGGCCTTCCTCAAACCGAGGTCATCTTTGGCGCTCCCCACCAGTGCACGAGTTTTATTTGGAGGACAAAACACAGTTCCGACCCGGTGTTTCTTCAGAATGCGAGCGATTTTCCCCGAGAGTGCTCCTGTATATGGAATAAATGCAGTGCCTCCCTCCTCCCTCACGTGCCGTGCCGGCACGTTCACAGGAGCTCAGTCCGTCAGTTCACCTGATGATGGCGACATGTATGATCGCCGAAATATTGTGCCCGTTGGACACTATAGACCGGCAGCACACCCGTGGATATTTTGACTATCAAATACGCCGGGAGAAACTCAAGAATCACATCATACACCTTTACGGGGAGGAGATGTATCGCAGCATGAAGAAATTTGAAAAGTTGCGCCACCGTAGATGTCGTTTGCTAAGTACTCTTGCCTTTCTAAAGAGATGTCGTTCCGAGAATGTTGTTCCAAATTTTGCTAAGGTTATGCATCACATCGATTCTGCAGCAGCTAAGAGAATCAAGAAACGAGCCAGCCTCGCATTGGTACGTGAGAGAGTGCAATTCACCCGCCGGAGCCTTGAGTTTATCTCACAGGAATTACTCAAACTACATTTGCAACTGGCTAGTAAGTTTACTTCTTGTTCCTGGGATTGGATTGATGGTGTCACCTGGGTGTCAGCTGATTCCGCCCATAAGAAGGCTACGGGATGTCAAACAGCTAAGTTCTCACATCTCCTTGACAAACCATCTCTGCAGGCTCTGTGCAAGACTGTCATCAATTTGAGTGGCATGGTGTTGAGTGATGATGCAGTCTCGGTTTTGCAGAAAGGTCTCAACTTCGCTCCCACCCCCAAGTTCACTCCAGTCGCAGAAATTGTTAGTGCTGTTGAACAGGTTGCAGCTCGACTTCCGCCAGAATCAGCCGAGGAAATACGTCGTGAAACTTGTCGTGCGTTGACGAAATCCAAACCGATGAAGTCAAATATCAGCAGTAAAGAGAGGGCGGCCATTCGTGATCTGAGGGAGCGCTCTGAAATTGTTGTCTTACCGGCTGACAAAGGCAATGCTACAGTTGTTGTCTCCCATAAGGACTACACTGATAAGATGCAGAGCCTGCTAAATGACGATTCCTACCAGAAGATCAGCGTTGATCCTACAAAGAAGGTGGAGAACAAGACGAGGGCGCTTCTCAAGGATGCAGATTTACCGGAGGGTGACGCTAAGAAATTGTTACCCCAAGGTCCGGTACCGCCTAGACTATATGGACTCCCGAAGGTTCACAAAGAGGGGATACCATTACGCCCCATTGTCAGCAACATCAGGGCACCTACATATTTGCTGGCCAAATACCTGACGGGAATATTAAGTCCTTATGTGGGTAAATGCCCTCATCACATCCGTAATTCCGTGGATTTTGTTAAACGCCTTGACAGCTTCAGGTTGGATGAGTCAGATATCATGGTGAGTTTTGACGTCGTTTCCTTGTTTACGAGGGTACCCCTGCGAGAGTCACTAGAATTGATTAGTCAGAAGTTTGACGAGAAGACCACTGAACTTTTTAGGCATGTCTTGACTTCCACGTATTTTCTTTTTAATGGAGAATACTACGAACAAACGGAGGGAGTCGCCATGGGTAGCCCACTCTCACCGGTGGTAGCGAATTTGTACATGGAGAACTTCGAGGAGGAAGCCCTGTCGTCATCCGTATGGAAACCTACTTGCTTTTTCCGTTACGTGGACGACACGTTCGTCATCTGGCCACATGGTATGGATAAACTCCTTGACTTCCTTACACATCTAAACTCCATACACCCCAACATCAAATTCACTATGGAGACTGAAACGGAGGGTAAATTACCTTTCCTTGACGTCTTGGTCAAGAGAAGGGCTGACGGCACCCTAGGTCATGGGGTGTATCGGAAGACTACGCACACTGATCTGTATTTGCACGCAGACAGCTGCCACCACCCTTCACAGAGGAATGGGGTACTTAAAACTCTAGTACATAGGGCGCGCACTATCTCTGACGCAGAGAGTCTACCCCAGGAATTGGAACATCTGAGAACTGTATTTCGGAAAAATGGGTACTCAGAGTGGCAGATTCAACGTGCTCTCCGCCCAACCACTGCAGCACAACCTCTTGAGATGGATGAAGTCACGAGGGAGGAGGGAGGCACTGCATTTATTCCATATACAGGAGCACTCTCGGGGAAAATCGCTCGCATTCTGAAGAAACACCGGGTCGGAACTGTAGTTTGTCCTCCAAATAAAACTCGTGCACTGGTGGGGAGCGCCAAAGATGACCTCGGTTTGAGGAAGGCCGGCGTGTACCAGATTCCGTGTCAATGTGGCAAGTCGTATATTGGTCAGACGATGCGTACCGTCGAGGATCGATGCCGTGAACACCAGAGGCACACTCGCCTGATGTATCCGAGCAAGTCGGCGGTCGCTGAACATTGTTTGTCGGAAAATCACGCCATGGAATATGACCGCACGAGGATTCTGGTACAGACGTCGAGATACTGGGACAGCGTTGTTAGAGAGGCCATCGAAATTTGCACCAATGACCACCTCATAAACCGTGACTGTGGCTATGATCTTAGCAAGGCTTGGGAACCAGCAATCGGGTTAATCAAGAGTAAATCGAGCAAACGTATAGTTGTGACGACCACGGCGGACAGAGCCATCACTCCGACGTCATCTCAGACGCCGTCGCAATCTGTTCCACCGGGCGACCGTGGCGTGGGGCGCGGACGGCGGAGGGAGCGCGCCGCGGGCGGAGGGTATTTAAATCGGCCGCCGCCGCGACCGAACCCAGTTCCCTCTGAGCAGCCATAGCGTACGGATCTCCGTGCCGGCACGTTCACAGGAGCTCAGTCCGTCAGTTCACCTGATGATGGCGACATGTATGATCGCCGAAATATTGTGCCCGTTGGACACTATAGACCGGCAGCACACCCGTGGATATTTTGATTATAGATGTGTTTGTGGCTGTGACTGCATGGCCCACCTGTGTGACAGGTGTGTATGTGGGGGGGGGGGGGGGGGGGGGGGGGGTCAATGTGTTTACACAGAACTGAGGTTTACCACCATTCTGCACATTATGTTACTGTCAAGAAGCTGTGCTTAGTTTGTGCATGCTCCTACATGTTGTAGCAAGTAACTCTTTGTTTTTCTGTTCTGTCAAGTTTGTTCATTCTGTTTGACATTAATAATACCAAATTGGGTTGCTGCGATACATGAAAACTCTAAACAGAAACCTAATTATATTTCTTTCAAAGCTTCAAAAATCAGTAGGTTCAGCTCTGTAGAAGAAGTGGTGGCAGTAACATAAAAAAATGTTATCTGCAGCATCATTTTAAAGATGATGGTTATTTATAGGATCTCTAGGGCAATTTATTGAAGCTTCCGTAATTGAAAATCTTCAAGCAGGCTGCAGTGCGTACATTGTGCTCTATCAAAGCCACATCTACTGCTGACAGCTATCATGAAGAATTAATAGAAGGACAGCTCATGAAATTCATAAACGTTCACTTAACACAGTAGCTTCACTGTCACCAAGGAAGAAAGTGGAATAAAGCAAAGGAACAGAAAAGGGCCATATCTGGGATGAAATTAAGAACTTGAGAAAAAAAAACAACATTAAATACCCACTTAAATATTTTTAAATAATTATGAGGTGACTTACCGAACGAAAGTGCTGGCAAGTCGATAGACACACAAACAAACACAAACATACACACAAAATTCAAGCTTTCGCAACAAACTGTTGCCTCATCAGGAAAGAGGGAAGGAAAGGGGAAGACGAAAGGAAGTGGGTTTTAAGGGAGAGGGTAAGGAGTCATTCCAATCCCGGGAGCGGAAAGACTTACCTTAGGGGGAAAAAAGGACAGGTATACACTCGCACTCACGCACATGTCCATCCACACATACAGACACAAGCAGACATATTCCTTTCGTCTTCCCCTTTCCTTCCCTCTTTCCTGATGAGGCAACAGTTTGTTGCGAAAGCTTGAATTTTGTGTGTATGTTTGTGTTTGTTTGTGTGTCTATCGACCTGCCAGCGCTTTCGTTCGGTAAGTCACCTCATCTTTGTTTTTATATATAATTTTTCCCACATGGAATGTTTCCCTCTATTATATTTTTAAATAATTAAATACAGGTCTAATTCCAAACAAATGATTACAACACAACATCTACATACTTTTTTCATTGGTAAAGCCATGATTAGTGATATTTACTCCAAGTTAAATGAAACCTTGGATGATGTCTATCTTTCTCATTCAAAGCCATTGATTATAGGTTGTGAGGGAGCCAATATGAAGAAAAATGTGACTCATCATTGACATATCATCCACAATGTGTTCCAAAAAGATTTACAAGACTATGGTGAAATGCTCCATACATGATTTTGCTTCTCTATAATTTTTTTGATGGCCAAACATCTCATTGGGAAGTCTTTGAAAAAATACAGTCAGATATGAAACTCCCAGGTCATCAGTTTATGGAACTTGCTTCCCCTATATGGCTGAAATTAGAACCTGCTGGAGAGAGACTCTTAGAACCATCGTCAGCTGTTGAAAACTGCTTTCTTCATTTCATACCCCAGCACAAAAGCAAGTTGATTGGTTCTCTGAAATACAAGAATATTGTTACACTATTAAAAGACAAAATTACCGAAGCAGAAATTATATTTGCTTGTGCAGGAGCACTTACATCTTCAAGATTCATTGTTTTCTTTCAGAAGGGAGAACGTTTAGTGCATCTAATCTATAAGGAGTGCAAAACCTCATCAGAACACTCATGAATCAATTTTGTGTTAGTAGTGCTTCTTTGAGTCATCTTGCTTTTCACTGAAAAACGTTGTTTTCAACACTAGAGAAAGTGAATATCTCAAGAAGCTAAGTGACAAGAAACATCCTATATGCCCATGAAAGCTAGAAAGCACTATGTATCTGCTTGTGCACATAATTTGGAGAAGTCCTCTTTGGATAAACTTTCATTGTGGTATCTTCGATGTTTGCAGTCTGCAAAGAGGATGAAAGAAGATTCTCACTAAAACATACACTAGTTGATACAGTGAACAAGCACTAGTTGATGAATGGAAACTATTGACGTTAGAAGAAGAAATATCAGACAGTGACAAAAACCTAGTGGATGTTAATTGAAGTCAGTTTTTTGAGAAGACATCTACTGCTGGAAAAGAGAAGTACGTTACAGTTACAGAAATTGTGAAGGCTGCACTTGCACTTTCCCATTGTCAGGGGACATCTTGAATGAAGACACTGCAAATATGTGTGAAACAATGTTGAATGCTCATTTGACTGTAAAAGATGCTGTGGTGAATGTGTTTGAGGAAAAGGCTCACTTTCTAATCATCACTCACGAACTTCTTCAATTGGGGCAAAAAGCTGATGTCTGATATAAGCTTGCAGCAACACTGACGTGCCATAACATCTCTGGCGTACAAAAATCTCTTTGGGGCTAAGGTGGCCATTATGTTCTGTCTATGTGATACTTTTGATGTGTAATGACGTATATCTGGAGTGTGACAATAAATGTGCTCATGTTTTAACAAGTGGATCAACGGGTTGTTATTTATAACGATAAGGACCCAAGATTTCCCACAAGCTATACTCTTGATGTGAGAAGAGAGTGGCTGAGGAAAAACTGAGGAAACAAGAAAAAGAAAAATTGTTGCAAACAAGTATAAAGAGTAAGTTTGAAAAAGAAAAAAGTAAATATTGAACACAGTGAACAGGCACTGAAGAAAATGAAACAGGAAGAAAAGGAAAGAAGACTGACATTGACAGATTATTGCATGATGTAAACAAGTGCTTAAAAGAAGCATTAAATAAAAATGAATTAGTGTGGCCCACGAGATCTTAGGAAGTGCTGTGAAATCTAGGAAACAAGAAGTGAAGAAAATTAAAGATGTAGACAAGGTACAGCAATCAGTCGACAAATGAAAAAATAGTGTTATAACAACAAATTTTTCAAATTAGCAAAAAAAGTGAACTAATTTTGTAAAGGAAGGTAGATGATTTTCTACATTACATTTAAAAATTAAAAGTTGTTCACATTTTGTATGTATTATTCTGAAAATGGTGCCATATAGCTGCCCTTTAAGGCCTTTTCTAGTTTAAGGTATATTTGTGCTGAATAGGAGTGTTACAGTGTATTATACTAACGTACGCTGATGTTCCTGATTTATTATTATTATTATTATTATTACTGTTGTTGTTATTACATGTAATTTTGTAATAGTTTTATATGTTGATTAAAATTCAAACAATAAATAGGTGTGAGTTGGCTGGCTGTGGGGAGGTTGGAGGGCAGATAAAAAAAATGTGATTTGATTTGTTCTTTCCTAATGAGACATTTGAGTCATTATTTATTCTTTTTTATGTCCAAGTCAGTAAAGCCAGTTTTGGTAATCAAAATTATCAGTAAGTCAGCAATTTTACTCTTGGGTTTGGCTTCCATCTCAAACTCAGGAAAGTTGACAGCATAAAATCATAGTTGGCATGCAAGTTGCCTTCAGATCAGGCCCAGGTAACTTAGACGCAGGGGCAATGTTGTCCTATATACTCTCTGTAACTGATGATCATTGTACTGCATTCTAAATTCTTGCTGGTCTTTATGGTTAGAATGAAACATAATGAATCAGAGAGTTTATGGTAATCCAGTTGATGACCTTGAAAACAAATTATTGATCTTCGTAGTTGATAAATTTTCATTTAAAATGGTGATTTAATCTCAAGACATCATTAATTTGCACTTACCTTTCACCACTGCAGGCGAGTTGTAAGCATGAGTCATTAGTAGTAAGATACTCGGGGTAGAACCCTGAGGGACTCAATCATGAATAAGCCCCCATTGTGATGCATTAGATATTAATGACTTGCACTCTACCTCTTCCAAATTTATTTTCTGTTGGTTATTTTATCAAACTTCCTTTGGAACCACTGATACTACAGAGCTTTCTGTAATAGACTGCTTTGCAAAATTTAAAGACTAGATAGATAAAATAACATGTTAACATGGAAATGAATGAAAGTACAGGAGCTTGTTGCCAGAGGTCTTCCAGTCATGCACAGAAAGTTGGACGGTAAATGGCATGAGGTCATCATGACTATATCACCAAATGGGGCTACCCCCACAACATGTGACAGTTGACGGAATAGGAAAATACGGTGTATCAATCAGTGAGCAGTTATGGTGCACTTTGAAGGTGTTCATCATTAAAACAAGGCCCGGAGACAACATCTGGATGATTTCACATGGGGAAAAATCATCAAGAAACTGGAAGAAGGACAAAGTGTGACGAGTGTAGCCCAGGAGTTTGATATTGCTCACAGCATTGATTCACGCACATGGGAAGCACTTCAAACCAGCGGTACTGGTGCTCGAAGGAGAAGAGGTGGTGAACCGTGGTCAATTACAGTAGCAGATGACCTCTATATTGTGCAACAGCCAAGAAGGGACCCACGTCAAACAGCAGTGTAGTTACAACTACATTTAACAGGACTGCAATCATGCTCCACAGTGGCACAGCAGCTGCATGGTGGGGTGGTGGTCTCTCTGCTGTGTGATCAGTATGTTGTGTTCTATTGACACCCATACAACTGCAGCACCATTTGCGATGGTGCCAAGAGCAAGGGACTGGTCAGATGATGAGTGGGGTTGTGTGCTCTTCTTGGATGACAGCAGATTCAGTCTGAGTAGTGATTCTGGACATACCCTCACATGGTGAGTTAGTTAATTTAATGTTACATGAATCATTTGCATTATACATCTTAATGATGCAGAATGAGTCATTTTACCTTCACAGCAGGTGTTAATTTGTAAATACAATTACATGCTGGACATTTATAAGTGTTAAAAAAAAGAAGTAAAAACAGATTTGAGTTAGTAATTCCTGCTCATTACCTTTTAGACATTACAGTAACAGAAATTCTTCTTCAGGAAAGAAGGAGCTCTTGAGCAGAAAATTTTCCAGTTTGTTTTCAAATTTTGCTTTTCTGTCTGTCAGATTCTTTCATGACTAAGTAAGTGATCAAAACTTTTCATTGGGCATTGTGACCCCCTTTTTGTGCTAAAGACAACCTTAATGCGAAATAATGAATATCATTTTTCCTTCTGGTATAGTCAGTATGTACATCATTGTTCCTTTTGAACTACAGTGGATTATTTACAACAAACTTCATGAGGGAATGAATATACTGTGAAGCAGAAGTCAGAATGCCCAACTCCTTAAACAGATGTTTATAAAATGATCATGGGTGAGCACCACATATTATTCTTACAGTATGTATTTAAGGAATGAAGACTTTATTTCTTAAAAAGTTACCTCTGAGCATTATTCCATATGACATTATCGAATGAAAATATGCAAAATATATCAACTTACTCGTTTGTCTCTCCCAATGATTTCCAATGGTTCTAAGTGCAAATGTGGATGAACTAAGTTGAACACCTAAGACTTTTGAAGTTTCCATCCTATTTATTATTTCCTCACCATGTGTTACACTTATTGTTGGTACAGTACCCCTCTATGTGCAGAACTGGTTATGTTGCGACTCTTTAAAATTGAGAGTGAGACCATTCGCAGAAAACTAGTCAATGATACATGTAACACCTTCTTTACTATTTCTTTTGTTGCCGTATGTATGCTTGGGTTGATTACAATACTAGTGCCATCTGCAAAAAGAACTTATTCTGCTTGTTGTATATTAGACTGAAGACCATTTACATATTATGAGGAACAATAGTGGACGTAAGATTGACCCTTGGGGAATGCCATATGTGATTTCCACCCAGTCAGAATAATATCCTCAGACTACATTGGTTCAATTACTAAGAACAATATCTGCATACTGTTGGTTAGATATGACATTATCTGTTGGTTGGCTATACTACCACTCCCATAAAATTTCAGTTTATCCTGGAGACTATTGTGATTCACACAGTCATTTTCCTTAGATAAGGCACAGAAAATAACTTTTTTGTTATTTAATAGTTGTAAAATGTGGAAAGTGACCATGTAAATGGGATTCTCAACAGAGCAACTCTTCTTAAATCCAAACTGCAATTTGTTGAGAACATTATTGTTGTTCAGGTAAGATATTTTCTAGAAAACATCACCTTCTCAAAAATTCTAGAAAATGACATCAGCAGAGAAACAGATCAACAGTTACTGACATCTCTCTTGTCACCTTTCTTAAAGACAATTTTAGCAACAGCATATTTTAGTCTCTCTGGAGAAATGTGTTGAGTTAGTGATGCATCACACACTTCAGATAAGATGAGGCTTATTACATGGGAACAAATCTTTAGTACTCTGTAAGAAACACCATTGAATCCAGATGAGGTATTATTTTTGAGAGCATGTATAATTTTCTTAATTTCTGAGGGAGAAGTGGTGATACATTTGTATGACTAAATTTTATGAGACTTGCTTTTTGAACTTTCTACTGTGAATTTTCTCTTTAACTATTTGTCCTTTTTTTTGCTGTATTTAAGAAATGATTATTAAATAAATTTTCTGCCTGTGACTCATTTATAGCCCTTTCTTTATGTTCAATAGTTATGTTGTCCTATTCTGTGGCTTGCTGTCGTGCTTCTCATTTCATTACATTCCATATAGTCTTAAGTCTACATCTACGTGACTAGTCTGCAGTGCACACATAAGGGCCTGACAGAGGGTTCTTTTAACCACCTTCAAACTATTTCGCTACCTCTCCACTCTTTAACAATGTGTGGAAAAAATGAACACTTAAATCTTTCTGGATAAGCTCTGATTTTCTTATTTTTTTATTATGGTCATTTCTCCTTATCTAAATTGGCGACAAAATATTTTCACATTCAGATCAGAAAGTTGGTGATTGAAATTTTCTGAAAAGATCTCACCACAAGGGAAAACATCTCTTTTTTAACACTTACCACCCCTACTCATTTATCATATCCATGACACTCTTTTTCTCTATTTTGAGATAATACAAAACAAGCTGGCCATCTTTGAACTTTTTCAATGTTCTCAGTCAATCCTATCCAGTAAGGATACTGCACAGCAGTACTCTAGCAGAAGACGAAAAAGCGTGGTGTAGTCATGTTGCACCTTCTAAGTTTTCTGGCAATGAAACACAGTCTTTGGTTTGCTCCTCCACAATATTATCTATGTGATCATTCCAGTTTAAGTTGTTCATAATTGTAATTCCTACATATTTAGTCAAATTGGCAGGCTGTGATGTTGTGTGAAATTTATCATGTAACTGAAACTTAACAGTTTTCTTTTTGTACTTGTGGATGGCCCCACGTTTTTCCTTATCCAGAGAAAATTGCTATACAAAGTCCTAATCAAAAAGGCTAGGATGTTCTCATTATTATGTACGCAACAGATATGTTGACAAACACACTTTTTAAACCACAAGTCTTTAAAACTAAGAAATGTTATTACTTTGTTCCAAAGTCTACATCGCAATACCACCATCACTCCTTTTTTAATATGTTTCCAAACAATTTGATTGTAAATTTATGATGATAGGTTCAAGGCTTATATCCATCATCACTTCCCTGTAAAATTATTCTTGCTGAAGCTTTTCATCACGCTGCACAGACTGTGCCCACACTACAGGTGGGATGTTGCCTATTGCCTCATGCACAAGTGATCAGTGAATGTTATCATGAATTTTTTTTCTTCCCCCCCCCCCCCCCCCCCCAAGTGGCCATGAAATCCCCAAACCACCTTCCCTACCCTCTGACTCCTACCCTTGTACCACCCCGGGTGTAAAACCTGTCCCATGCACCCTCCCACCACTACCTACTCCAGTCCTGTAACCCGGAAGGTGTACAAGATCAAAAGCAGAGCCATATGTGAAAGCACCCACGTGATTTACCAACTGACCTGCCTACACTGTGCAGCTTTCTATGTGGGAATGACCAGCAACAAACTGTCCATTCGCATGAATGGACACAGGCAGGCAGTGTTTGTTGGTAATGAGGATCACCCTGTGGCTAAACATACCTTGGTGCACGGCCAGCACATCTTGGCACAGTGTTACACCATCCAGGTTATCTGGATACTTCCCACTAACACTAACCTGTCAGAACTCCAGAGATAGGAACTTGCCCTTCAGTATATCCCCTCTTCCCGTTACCCACCAGGCGTCAACCTCCGCTAATTTCAAGTTGCCACCGCTCATACCTCACCTGTCATTCAACAACATCTTTGCCTCTTTACTTCCGCCTTGACTGACATCTCTGCCCAAACTCTTTGCCTTTACAAATGTCTGCTTGTGTCTGTATATGTGCGGATGGATATGTGTGTGTGTGTGTGTGTGTGTGTGTGTGTGTGTGTGTGTGTGTGTGTGCGAGTGTATACCTGTCCTTTTTTCCCCCTAAGGTAAGTCTTTCCGCTCCCGGGATTGGAATGACTCCTTACCCTCTCCCTTAAAACCCACATCCTTTCGTCTTTCCCTCTCCTTCCCTCTTTCCTGATGAAGCAACCGTGGGTTGCGTAAGCTTGAATTTTGTGTTTGTGTTTGTTTGGGTGTTTATCAACATGCCAACGCTTTCGTTTGGAAAGTTACATCATCTTTGTTTTTAGATATAATTACTTAATTGAATGTACATGAGCGATTCAAATATTTTTGAGAGTATTGACACAATAGAAACTGGTCAGTAATTCTGGGGGAGTAATTTATCGCCCTTTTTGTATATGAGGATGACTTTTGAGATTTCAAGTGAATCCGGAAATACTCCACACTCTAAACATTTATTAAAAATAAAACTTTGTGGCTCACTTATCAAGTGAACTGTTCTTTTAACAGCATGATTGGACATCCAGTAGCAGTCCATATTTTTGGAATTGGATTATTTGGGGACAGTTTTACAGACCTCATCAGGTGTGATTTTTTCCCAGCGAAATAAAGGTTCTTAGGGCAGCTGAGGATCGAATAGATCCCTTGCGGAAGTATCTGAGGTCTTAATTATATCTCCTAGTTGCGTGACTGACGTGACAAACTAGTCATTCAGATATCATGAATCAAGCCGAGTTTGGCATGCCTGGCTGGAAGAATTATTGTGTCTAATAACTTCCCATGCTGCCCTGCACTTATTTGGAGCACCTTCTGTGTACGCTTTTTATTCCTAAGGTATTCATTGTAGGTCCTACTCCTCTCCTCCTCCCCTCGATTATCCTCATTTTCATGCATTTGGTACAATACAAGCACATTTTCTCTAATTTCTGCCAATTCTTTTGTATACCAGTTGATTTTTGTGTTTTTATGGTTAGGTCTACCTGGGGAACTAACTTTTATTAGTAGGGAACACAAATACTATAAGTATTTGTATTTTTTAAAGAGATCATCAGAACCATTTTCAACTCCAGATTTTCCTGTTTGACACTTATAAGTAGAGTCCTATTTTGTGTTCATGTTACTAAACTTGTCAGTAAATAACATAATGTGTTCCTCTCTCTGACCTCTCATCCAAGCCACTTTAGATTTATTGTAATAAGTTGTATGCTTGTGTTAAACTGTTAAAAGCAAAGGATCATGGTCTGCAAAAACTCCAACAGTCAGACTAGCCACATATTTTTCTCTACGTAAATTACAATAATATTGTCTAGATATGTATCATTGCGAGTAGAAGACGTGTTTGTGCAAATGCTGGTTTAAGGATCTTAAAATTTTCAGTAATGTTCTAGTCTTGTTGCTTTCAGTCTCCCGTTTCAGTATTAAAATCTCCTCTGATAATGACTTTTGTTTTACGTTTAAGGAGTTTCGTAGACCTTAACTCAAACTGTTCAAAAAATACATTTATATCTCAATTTGGAGACCTATACAGGCTAACAATTATTACATTTTCTTCACTTAGGCTCATACAACTAAATTTAGCATTTATTTCTGAACAATACAGTGTCACATCCGGTTTTGAAAATTCTAGCCCATTCTTAATGTAAATCCCAGCTCCACCATTTTTTTCCCTTTTTCCTAGACCTCATGTCAGCTACTACATGTCCTTGAGGAATGAAACTGTCAATTTCATTTTCTGTTCGCCAATGTTCTGCCCCACATGTCACATCTACATTCTTAATGTTACAAAAATGTTACAATTCTAATTTCTCCTACAACAGAACTGACCTGCAGCAATGTAAACATTTGATCATTTTTTTCTTTCTCGGTTGTACAATTGCGTGATATGTCTGAATTATAAGTAACGCAGCTGCAGTAATGTTTACCTCCAGTAAACAGCATTTTTTTTCATCGCTCTTGACAGAGGTTGGTGCTGAAGTTAAAGCACTTTTACCTTTCAGTGGTATAATTTGATTAGTGCATTCCAGTGTGTTTGTTTTCAAATGAACCATTTCGATGATCTTACTGCTAACAAATGCCTTTCCCAGTGTGCTGATGTGAAAACCAAGTGTTGTATGGATCATTTCCATAGTGTGCTTATGTCAACGTATGTTGCATTTTTAAAGTCCCAGCATAGATTTTGCATTGCTTTATTTGTTTCTTTTCACACAAGACCCATTGTGTATGTCGTGACAGTGGGGTATAGAAAATACGGTCACATTCATATTTCTAAATTTGTGCAGCCTCCATTTAAGGGTTTGGTATGAGATCTTTTGCCCCATTTTTTGTTATGTCATTAGTACCCGCAAGAAAGACAGAAAAATCATTACTATTTAATCTGAGTGTTTTTTGTGGCTGACTGTTGCTGTCTTGAGATCTGCTCCTGGTTTTATCATGCTGGTGATCCTGTGTTTACATATACTTCGGAATTCAGAGGCTATTCCTCACACTTGGCTATCAATGTAGATGTCAATTTTATATGTAGGCCTACTTTTTGCAGGATGATTACTGTTACTTGGTCTGTAGTACAGGTACACACATTTTCCACATCATTTTTTGTGCCAGCAAGAAATGGAAATAACGGAGAAGGATTCTGAAAGTCGGTAGATGTATCTTGTTCACATTCCTGTTATGTTGGTTGTTTTTCCATGGTGGAATATGTTCCTATCTTGTCTCGTTTGCACCATCTTCGATCTTGTAATGTGGTATCACATTGTTCACAGCTTTTGCATAGTTCGTATTAGAAAGTATTTGAGATCTGTTGACATACACTAAATTTCCCAATTCTGCAGAGTCTTCAGTAGTTTTCACTTTATGTCTGCTGTTTTTAAACGACTCGTTTGTTTCGGAGTTGTTTGAACTATATTGAGGAAGATTTGTCGAGTTTTGCTTCGACAGTGGTCCAAGTTTTTCGTTCTGAAGTTTTGAGATACTCGGTCTTAATTCACCAATAACTAATTGCACGCTTGAAATACATTCTTTAAGCTTTGTGATTTCATCTGTATGTGTTGTTTACACATGCTTTTTCATTGCCCAATTCACAATTTTTTGTGATGAAACTTTAGGCACTTTCACTTAGGCCATCATCTTGTAACTTCATCAGCAAATGCCAAACTGAAAGGCAACATACAGACACCATTTCTTCTCAGATTCATAATTTTTGTATACCTAATAACAGATATATCTTTTGAGGGTAAACACATTAGATGTATGACATGGAAACTACAAAGAACCCTCCCCATTCCCCTCTTTTATTCTTGCAGATCTCATCAGTGAAGTCCATGGACTATTAACTCCTCCTATGGTTACAATGCACTAATGATGATTTCACCATTTGTACCCCCTAGAGAAGATGGTAATTTTTCAAAATATAAAAATCTATTTTTACAGATAAAGATTTCCTTGATCCATAGTCATCTTCCTCAGTGTTGACTTCCATCTTACTGATGACTATCTCCATATTTATTTTCATTTTAATATCTTTAACAAACAGTTGTCATACTTTCCCCGTGTAATTCCCTTTCATACAGTATAAAAATTTTTACCAACACATATACTGATTTGCTACACAACCAGACTCACCACTGCCTTCAGTTGTCATAATTAAGCCACCATACAAATCACAATTACATGGTTGTTCCATCACAGGTACAGAAAAATATTATGAATCACCTTATGACAACAATGTGTTAAATCTCTTGTCGAATGTACTAGGCTGGTCCGAAATGAAGTCAATAACTTTTTGATTAGTGGTAAGTGTTTCACATGTTTTACCCTGAAATTAACCACAGTCTATGCTCTACTCTTCTCACACTAGCCAGAGTAGGTTTTTGTCATCTTCCCATCCTATGCACCATCCTGGTTAGATCTCATTTCTTTGTCAAGCATCATATATACTCAACATTAACAGTGCAAAGCTTTTCCTATGCCAGTTCCACCATTATTTTTCTGTTACCATTAGTGGTACAATAAAAAAAATTAAGGAAACAGACTTTTGCGTGGTGACCTTTGTGATAACAGTCTTCATGTAGTCACCTCTCAGCACTTAGTGTCAGCATCATGATCACTGTGCAGTCAGTATGTATAGATGGGATTTGACGAAAAGCACAGAATGTGCTAAGAATTTTAATCCTTCCTGTCAGTACCAGTGTCTAAACATGGTCCAAGTAAAAACTTTCTCCACAGAAAATATTTAATTTTTGCCACTAACAGGCTGACCTTCTTTTCACAACATTTTACTTCTCACATCTCTTATTTCACCATCATTCTCCAACTCATTCATACTGGTTTTTTAAAATAACAGAAGGAGTAAAAATAACAAGTCATTGTATAGCTGGTAGATAGGCATGTAAAAAAATGAGTGAAAACATTGCTAAGCTTTCAAACAAGTCTTTCTTGTACTTGTGTGTATTCAAGTGTGTGTATGTGTACTTTGTTAGCTCTGAAGAAGAGTTCATCTGAAAATTTAGAAACATTTTCCATCTTGTTTATGTACCTATCAACTACTCTGTGCCTCAGCTGTGTGGTGATCTGTTATCTTTACTCCTGCCATTATTTATATTTCACCAAGGACTTCCCATTACCATATTTATGTTCCCTTATTTTATTTTATTTTCCATTCTGTGAGTCATCTTATTTCATTTCTATCTTTAAACTTCTGATCCATGATTTTCTTCCTCTTTCTGTTCTCTCTGTTGTGCTAAATTTCGTCATATTTACACTTACAGCTCCAGTATATTTGTTTATTATCTCTTGACTTGTCGATTCACCATTTTGTAACTTCTGCTTTCTTAAGTTTTCATATATCAGTAGTTGCTGCCATCTGATTGCCGATATTCCTCTTGTCCTATCCTAGTGTGTCTCAATTTGCCCCAGGCCTGACTAGCATTCCTGTTAATTCCTGAATATTAGTAAATATTAGTGCCAGAGTTGTTGAGAAACAACTGTAATCACTAGAATCTAACAAATCTCCAGGGTCCAATGCTATCGCTGTCATATGCTGTATCAAATTTGTGGCTAAATTACCCCCCGTTTTAACTGCAGTCTGCTGTAGATCCTACAAACAAAAAACTGCTTAGTAGTTGGAAGAAATTACAGGTCACACCCATCTACAAGAAGGGTAGTAGAAGTGATCCACTAAACTACCATCCAATATCCTTGACATCAATTTGTTGTAGAATCTTACAACTTATTCTGAGCTCAAACATAATGAGGTATCTTGCACACAATGACCTCCTCAATGCAAACCTGCATGGATTTCAAAAACATTGATCATGTGAAACCAACTCACACTTTTTTTCACATGACATACTAAAAGCTTTGGGTCATGGTAACCACGTAAATGCAGTATTTCTTGATTTCTGAAAAGCATTTTACTCACTACCACACCTATGATTATTGTCAAAAGAACAATCATACAGGGTGTCAAGTGAAATATGTTACTGCATTGAGGACTTTTTGGTATGGAGGACACAGTATGCTATCTTGGATGGAGAGTCATCATCAAATGTAGAAGTAACTTAGGGTGCACCCCAGGGAAGTGTGGTGGGACCCTTGTGGGATCCTGAAAACATCTATCATGTGTAGTCCAATTTGCACTTTTCTCACAAGAAATCCTGAAAGCCATGGCTGAAAGCAGTCAGGTAGATGCAGTGTTTCTTGATTTCCAAAAATAATTTGACTCAGCACTACACCTACACTTATTATCAAAAGTGGTGCAAAGATTTGCAGTTTGCTTTAAATGTTCAGAAATGTAAAATTGTGCACTTCACAAAACTAAAAAAGTTAGTATCCTATGATTACTACATCAAAAAATTAGAACTGAAATCAGTGAAGTCATACAAATAAAGAGATGTAACAGTTTGTAGAGATATGAAACGAAACAGTCACATAAGCTCAGTTGCAGGTAAAGCAGATGGTAGCCTTTGTCCATTACTAGAATACAAAGGAAATTCAATTAGTGTAAGATTAGTTACAAATCACTGATGTGACCCACCTTAAAGTACTGCTCATGTGTGTGGGACTCATACTAAATAGCACTAACAGAAGTGTATTGAACATTAGCAGAGAAGAGCAGCACAAATGGTCATAGGTTTGTTAGATCCATGGGAGAGTGTCACAGATGTACCGAAGAACCTGAACTGGCAAATGCATGAACACAGACACAAACTATCCTAAGAAATCCTACTTACAAAGTTTCAAGAACCAGCTTAAAAAAATGAATTAAGTGATATATTCCAGTTCTTTTTGTATTGCTCCTGTAGTAGGGACCGTGAAGACAAGATTAGACTAATTACAGCATGCACAGTGGTGTTGAAATGATCATTCTTCCTGCATTCCATAAGTTATGGAACAGGAAGATGCCATAATAACTGGTACAATGGGAAGCACCCTCTGCCACACAATTCAGAGTCGTTTGCAAAGTATGGACATAAATATGAATGTACAGGCCTGCCACCTGGTAGCTGGAAGTTTTTTGATTTTCTGGTTGTAGTTAATTTTTGTAATATCTTCATGTGAGTTTCTTCACTTTGTCTTTAATATTAAACAATTGTTTTTGTCATTTAAGATGTTCCAATGATTTATTTGTTTCAGGATGTGGTACTGCAATAGCTTTTCATCCAAAGGAGCCTTTAATTTTTTTGGTTGGCAGTGAAGATGGGCAAATTTACAAATGCAGTACTGCATACTCTTCCCTATTCTTGGCAACATATGAAGCACATCATATGGCAGTGTATAAAATAGATTTCAATAAATACTGTCCAGATATTTTTGCTTCGTGTAGTGCTGATTGGAGAGTAAAGATATGGGAAGATAATAGGAGGTAAGCAATGACAACAGTCTCTCTCTTGATAAGCAGTGTGCCCATTAGAAAAAAATATGTTTATACACTAAATTTACAGTAGTAAAGTTATAGAACCAGGAACAATAAGAAGTGTTCTCCCAAGCCCACAAACTGTTTATCCGATATTTACATCACTGCACATACTATAATTTTTTTTTCCTTCTACAGGGTGGTCAGAAACAATCTAAAAAGCTTATAAGTGTGTTCCAGGTTGTGGTGAAAGGAAAAAAAAGAAAGAAAGAAAAATCAATATTTTTTGGTGTTTTCGAGTTATTTACACTGAAGTTAACCAATCACAAATTTAAGCACTTGCATCAACTAAAATGTGGTAATGCACAGACATCTGTGGATCTGTGAGTTACTTCTTGTTCAAATGCTCATTATCACTTAAAATGAAACATTTTCATAATTATAAATTTAAGCTAGATGAGTAAAAGCGACACTAGTTCAGTCTGAGGAAACCAAACAAAGAAAATGTTTGGCAACACTTTCTCTGGCAAGCAGCTTGAATGTGCACACACAGCAACCTGAATGGGTTAATTTCAATGCTAAATAACTTAGAAACAATGCAACATATAAAATTATTCTCCTAACGATTATTTCTCTGCACACCCTCCCCTATAACGCCCTTAAAAGCTTTACACACTCTTTCTGACCACCAATCATGTTCAGAAAAAAAACAGAACACCTAGAATGACTAAAGATAGGACGTTCATATTTGCAGTACATTTACATTTGTATGTTCCATAGAAATGATTAGCATTTCAGTCATTTCAGTGCATAGTAGGCACATGGTCTGCCATGGGCCCTGATAACCTGTTCCATATGTGATGGCATTGATGCTCATAAGGTGCAAATGATGTCCTGTGGTATAGTCATCCATGCTGCATTCATCTGGTTCCAGAGTTCGTCTGTGGTGGTTGGCATTCGGTCACAGTGCTGAACCACCATTTCACCATACCCTATTGTTTTTGATTGGTGACTAGTCTGGAGATCTGGCATGCCAGGGCAAAAGTCTTACATCCTGTGACATCAAGATGGCTCATTTTCATGCAGCAACATGTGGCTGTGCATTATCTTACTGAAAAATGGCTTCTGGGGTATTGTGCAGAAAGGGTATTACTACGGGCCGCAGGATGTCATTCATGTTCAAACTGGTCAAAGTGCTCTGGACACACACTAACTGTAATTTGTAGTTGTATCCATTAGCACCCTACACCATGAGGTCTTGAGCTGGCACTGTATGTCTTGTTTGAATGTGTCTCTGTGACGCCACTCCAGCTGTCTGTGGCAGACTAAAATGAGGCCATCATTTTCAAACAAACAGAAATTAGATTTGTCTGAAAACACTATCTGATGCCATTCCTGTCCCAAGTGTGCTGTCTAGCACATTTCTGCACATTCGTCAAAGGTGAGTGGGGAACTGGACAATGCACACACAACCCATGCTATAATAAACTGCGATGGACTATCACCAATTGTGTGCAGTGTGTTACAGTGTTCCACTGTTGAACCAGAGTTGAGGAGTTTGCGTTTCTGACCTACAATGCTATTTGGATGAGGTGTGAATTTTCTCTAAGGGTATTGTGGGTGGTGTGACCTGACTGATCTTGTCACATTCTACAGCCTTCCATGAAACATTCTGCACTGCTGAAACACTTCGTCCCACATACGAAGCAATTTCCTGGATGTATGCATCACATTTTCTCATTCCAGTAATGCACCCTCTTTCAAACTCACTGATTTGATGGTACAGTTCATGCAAACGTCCGTGAGACATCCTGCATGTCTGCTCAGGTCACACTGATCCATTACCTTGGGTTTTTAGTGACAATGAGAGCCACTGGCACATTTTACCAGTAGGTGGTGTTGTACTGCAATATCAATGTTGACCTCAAACCTGTGGGCTGATGTGGGTCAAATGCTAATCATTTCTGTAGAACATACTATTGTACATGTTCTGTGAATATGAACATCCTTTCTCTAATAGTTCAAGGTGTTCTGTTTTTCTGAACATGAGTATATAACATTCATAATAATCTGACTCTTACATTCCTTATTGCCTTCTACCAAATACCAATTAGAACAGGTTTTTTCAAGGCAAGTTTAACTGATGCAAATATTTTCCATGATTATTCCACATTACTTGAAAAGTAGTTTATCCCAAGAATTGTAAGACTTTAAACAACTCCTGAAGGCTTGCATGCAAAAGAATTTACTTATTTTGTTTTCTCAACACCTGGAGTGTGAGCTACAATATGTCCAAAATAAAAGTTGACCCATTCCATAACAAACATACTATAATTTTATTAGAATGAGATTTTCACTCTGCAGCGGAGTGTGCGCTGATATGAAACTTCCTGGCAGATTAAAACTGTGTGCCCGACCGAGACTCGAACTCGGGACCTTTGCCTTTCGCGGGCAAGTGCTCTACCATCTGAGCTACCGAAGCACGACTCACGCCCGGTACTCACAGCTTTACTTCTGCCAGTACTTCGTCTCCTACCTTCCAAACTTTACAGAAGCTCTCCTGCGAACCTTGCAGAACTAACACTCCTGAAAGAAAGGATATTGCGGAGACATGGCTTAGCCACAGCCTGGGGGATGTTTCCAGAATGAGATTTTCACTCTGATATTTTATGAAAAATTTCCACACTCCAGTATTCCCACTGAGAGTAATGTTCAGAAGTTGATAACAAAGTGGCAATCCAGTGGCAGTGTGTCGAGTTCTACATATTTTTGTATCCTGTTGTGGATGATGCAAGCTTGTAGCTCATCAAGAGATTTGCCCAGATAATCAATAACAATAGAACTTGATTACTAACACAGAGAGTATACAATAACATTTGGTTCTGGATAGGAATAAAAATGATTTTGGAATGAATGCAACTGAAAGATCACCCTGATCTGATGAAAGTTTGTCACTAACACAGTAACAGTATTGGAGGTACAAGGTGAGTAGACAATCTGTCACAGTAAAAGAGACACTGCCATAGACAAGATCTGTTTGTGTGGTGCTGGTGATGTCCTAGGTAGGTTCCAATGGGCTTGTACTATGCTCTGATGAATAACTTCCGGAACCACAGATGTACAGTTTTGATGTCAGGACTGCGACTGGAACTTGCACTGGCTGAAAAGCTGCTAGGTGACATTTTGTAAAGCTTCCCAGGCAAGGAGTATGAGGAAGTTGTGAAGTATCACATGGCTCATGGAGGCAAGCTGCTACCAGCAAGAGCAACACAGTATACAGCAGATCTGTTGCCCGCATGTACTGAAGCAGCTATCTTAGGCAGTTTGGGCTACAGTTAAGTAGTAGGCACCTCAACAAGATGGCAACCCCCAGCACTCTGTTTGGTGTGCGGCTGTATGGTAAGTTGCCAGCCAGATGTCAACTTCCTCTTCCTGATGAAGGTAATGGTGGAGTCTTCTCACTGCATAGACAGTCACTGTGCTGTAGATGGCAGCCAAGGATACAGCATTCCTCTTCACAACAGAGGAGATGGTGAAGCCATTTTGGAGAAGTGGACCTGAGAAAAAACGGGAATCAGGCAAGGTCACAGTTGAGAAAAGTGATTGAGTCACTGAAGACAGTGTGACCTGTCGTGGCCAGGCTCACTGCAAAACTTTGAGGACCAGAGAAAAGGAGGGCCAGGGAAGTTGATCTAAGGGCCCTGAGATGGTGCTCTGAAGATAAGGGGTGGACACTCTGCAGAGTGAAGTAGACCGTGGAGCATGCAGCAAATGATCATGACTGGAGATGCCCGAGGCCAGCAACCAGGGTGGAGCAGAGTAGACCAGAGCACTGGAGTAGGTACATCATGCACTGACAAGGGTCTGTCAGAGGCAAAAATTGCACGAGTTGTGTGTGACAAATACTCTGAAGAGAACAAGCCTGGGGAAAGAAGCAAGTCCCCAAGGATGTGGGTGGGACATCAGTAACAGGCAGAAAGGATGACAGAATGAAGGGCCTCACATGTGGATGGGACAAGGTGTGTTCAGCAGGAGCAGCAGTGGATGAAGAAATGCCACTGCTGGACTGAGAAGGTGATGGCACAATGGTGGCATGTGCCTGTGCCTCAGGAAATACCAGGGAGGATGTGTCGGTGGTGTATGGCAAGTGAGCCATAGGTGTGTGCTGTGTGGAAATGTGGCATGCAGGCTGGCAGCATGCAGGCCACCAGTTTGCAGGCTGGTAGCATGCAGGGGCCTGAAGAGGCGCCAGGAATGACACTGAGGGAGCCAGCAGTGTTTGAACAAGCCACAGAAGGTGCCCGGCCTGTACACTGCAAAGCATGCTGTATGATGCTGAAGCTGGCTGACTGGGAGGATGGTGGCAGCATGCTGGCAGCTGATGGGAGACAGCTACTCAAATTAATGATGGCTGCCAGAACACGAGGGTGCTAATGGGGCTGGCTGGGTTATATGGGCTGGAGAGACCATAGCAGTAGCCAGGTCCTGGCACAACAGTGCTAGCAGAATGCTCAAAGAAGTCAGTAGACTAATCATCACCAGTGGTAGCAGCAGTCCAGGGTCGTGATCCACACTTATAAGGAACGCCAACCACGGCTGCCTCGTGGGGAAGGTGGCGTGAACATGAAGCAGATAAGACCCAAAATAAAATGGGAGGAAGTGAAAGAGAGCACTGGAAGCAAGTGTGGAAGATCAGCAACAGACAGAAAGAAAGGTGGCATGAAGTGAGGCATGTCAGGAGGTAACTGGCTCGAGTCAATGGAAGTGGAAAAAAGGTGAGTGATACCACCATCGGATGGAGAAGAGGAGTCTGCAGAGTTAGTGGATGCTGAGGTGACAGGAAGTACAAGAGAGAGCTTGATGTAGAGGGTTGTTGACTGGGCTGGCTGTGGAGAGGCTGGCTCCAGTGGGGAGGGGGAGAGGTGCACTGAAGCTGGGTGCACTAGAGCTGGTGGCCCCATAGCAGGAGGCACCCAAGAGGGAGGCTTGTGAGGGAAAGGGGAGAGGGCTGGAACAGGTAGCACCAAAGTGAGCAGTGCTGGATTAGGCAGCATTGTAGTGGGTGCTGCTGGGGCCTGTGGTGCAGAAACACCAACAGGGCTCGTGGCCCAGGAGCCTGCATGGACAGTGGCGCAGGAGCTGCAAGGGCCCATAGAGCAGGAGTTGGAAGCAGAGTGAGGCACAGGAGCCAGTGGGCTGTGGGTGCTGAGGCTGGGTCAGGGGAGGCAGCATACAAGGTGAGTGTGCCAGATGCGGTGGGGCTGGAGGCTGCCAGGAGAGAAAATTCAGGATGAACAGAAACCTGAAAGAAGTGGGCCAGTGCAGCAAGGAAAGCAGGCCATGAATCTGAGGCATTCTCAAAATCTGGAGGCAGACAAGACGAGTTCTGGACAGGGGAGATTGCGAAGGGTAAGAAACTGCCGAAGAAGCTCGGTGGTGTGCAGCAAGTGCCGTGAGTCATGCAGAAGTTGTGCTGTCCTTTCTGCAGCAAGTGGGGGTATCACCACTGAACATATCTGGATCAAACGAGCAATGCCCCAGGTCCGGCAGCGCAACTCTTAACTGTTGACTTGTAATTGGAAAAGCTACAGGAGCGATAGTGGCATGGCAAATGGTCAAGTGAGACAATGAAAGAAAAATGAAACAAGGTCTGATATTGATAGGGAGCAAGAGAAGAAGACAGTTGCAGTGAAATGTGGAAGCAAAGTGCAAAAGTTTCGGAACAAGGTCCTGAAAGCAAAACAAATATACCAAAAAAAAGAAATGTTTACCCTCTTCGCTACTTTAGTATCCCGTTGTGGGTGATGCATGCTACAAGAAGATAAATGTTCACAGGTAACAAAGAACAATAGAAATTTGTTATTAAAACAGAGAGTACACAATAACATTTAGCTCCAGATAGCAACTGAAATGGTTTCAGAATGAATATAACTAAAAATAATCCTGAACTGATGAAAGTTTGTCACTAGCTCAATAACAGTTCTTGAAGGTACTGTGTGAGTAGACAGTCAGTCATGGTAAAAGAAACGCTACCTTAGGCAAGATCTGTATATGCGACTCTGGCAGTGTCTCATGTTCCAACTGACATGCACTGTGTTCTGACAAATAACTGGTGGAACATCCAATGTCGGGTATCGATATCAAGATGTCGAGTGTCGATGTCGAGGTAGAGACCGTAACCTGCACTGACTGACAAGCTGCAATGTAGTGTCCAATAAGGCTGCCCAGTGGAGGAGTACTAGGAAGTTATGTAGTATCACGTGGCTCTTGGGTGTGAGTTAGTACTAGGAACAGCAGCACTATAGCATTACATCTAGTAGGTGTTGTGTCCCTGGATAATGCAGCTGCTGTCACAAGCAGGATGGGCTGAAGATGAGCTACAGGTGCCTTGACAGGGTGGCAACCTGCATAGAGTACTCTGTTGTGTGCCATGTGTCTGGATCATAAGGTGCCAGCTGGGTGTCACATAAGCATCTTTTCGTTCTGTACTTATGATGTGGCACACAAAACCATGCTGTGTTTCATTTGAATTGGCAATACTTCAAGCTGATAAAGGTAAGGGGGTTAAGTATTGCAGGAAGTTGCTTAAACAGGTTGTGGATGTGAACTTGACCTGACACTGTATTTTATGGGCGATGAAAATTGGTGTAAAGCAAAGCATATGACTATTAGAGAGATGCTGAATGAAACACATTTGGCTGTCAAGAGAGCAATATGTGATTCCTTCAATGACTACCATGGCAGAACATTATCAAATGATTTTTCACAGAACCCAAAGAAATTCTGCTTGTTTGTAAAGACTGTTAGTGGCACCAAAGTTATGGTCCAGTTCCTAGCGAATGAGACGAGAACTGAAATTTAGGGTAGAAAAGCAAAAGCTGAAATGCTTAACTCAGTTTCCAAACGTCCCTTTGAAAAGGAAAACCCAGAAGAATTGCCCCAATTCAATCCTTCTACCACTGAAAAGATGGATGAAATAAGTGTTAGTGTCAAGTAGTGTTGAGAAACAGCTGAAATCGTTAAAATTGAACAAATCTCCAGACCTTGATGAATCCTTGTCAGGTTCTATACTGAATTTGCAGCTGAATAATCCACTCTCCTAACTATAATCTGTCATAGATCCCTCAGACAAAAAACCATGCCCACTTCTTGGAAAAAAGCACAGCTCACACCCATCTTCAAGGAGGGTAGTAGAAGTGATCCACAAAACTACAATCCAGTATCTTTGAATTGATTTGTTGTAGAATCTTAGAACATATTCTGAGCTCAAACATAATGAAGTATCTTGAACAGATTGACCTCCTCAGTGCTGACCAGCATGGATTTCAAAAACATTGATCATTTCACACTTTTCTCACATGATATGCTGAATGCTTTGGATCGTGGCAACCAGGTAAATGCAGTATTTCTTGATTTCCGAAAAGCATTAGACTCAGTACCAAACATATGGGTATTGTCAAAAGAATGATCATATGGAGTGTCAAGTGAAATTTGTGACTGCATTGAGGACTTTTTGGTAGGGAGGACACAGTATGTTATCTTGGATGGAGAGTCATCATCAGACATACAAGTAACTCTGGGTGTGCCCCACCCCAGGGAAACGTGTCACAGGCTTATTTAATCCATGGGAGAGTGTCATAGAGGTACTGAAGGAAATTAATTGGAGGACTCTTGAAAACAGGTGTAAACTATCGTGAGAAAATCTATTACCGGAGTTTCAAGAACCTGCTTTAAATTATTAGTCTAGAAATATATTACAACGCTCTACGTATCGCTCACATAGGGATCATGAGTATAAGATTAGAATAATTACTGCTTCCCCAGAGGCATTCATACGATTATTCTTCCCACACTCCATATGTGAATGGAACAGAAAGAAACCTAATAACTGGTATAATGGGACGTACCCTCTGCCATGCATCTCTCAGTGGTTTGCAGAGTATAGATGTAGATGTAGGTTTTCACCTTTGTAAAGCCACAGCAAGCTGAAAGAACGTTTGGTGGTAAATGATGTTTTCCAGTGATGAGGACATTCACACAGCACTTCTTGAATGGCTCCAGGACTGAGGAATGGACTTCTGTATCAAGGAACTGAGATAGGATGGTCTGACTGTTTCTTTGCAGAGACTTGGTGACTGTTAAAAAATAGTGCCATGCATCTGTGTCACTTTGAAGTATTATTTGACTGACCATAGTAATGTTTAACACTTTTGGAAGTCCTCTTTTAGGTGAATCTTTCGCTCACTCTCTACCTTGTAGTGTGACACAGGTTCTGTTGCTGTGAATGCTTGCTTTAGCTTGTGAGTGTAGATTATGACAGTAGTTTTGAGCACATAATTATCAAAAGTTTTTTCACAGTGTGTAATTACCTTAAATGGGCCATGATATAGTGGCTGAGACAGCTTTCCATTGGCATCATGGTGAACAGAAACTTGCTCACCTGTCATGGAAGATGAAAGACTCTTTTATATCATAATCCTTTGATGTAGCTGGGCACTGCTTTTGGATCTCACACAGCAACAACTGAAACAAGTTCAACACTTCAATAGAATTGGATCATGTATGAGGAAAATTCTGTAGGCAAGTGAAACACTACACTTGGGTTTATCAATAGACAAGTTCAGTGATCAGCACAGTGGGGTCAGATTTGAGAGCAGTTTGGAAAACAAGCACAACAATAGGTAACAAAACAAGCAAGACAATAGGTAACTTTTTTGTCCAGCAGTTGGATGTGTGGCATGTTGACATTGTAGGCATTCCTTTAAACCATTTATTGTGAAGTGGTGGGCTGTTGTTTGCACCCTGGATATGTCAACTACTGCCCACAGAGCGTTACAGATAGACCTCATCATGCAGTGTACTACTGATGTGTGTCACATTCACGGTGCGGATAACATCATCACCAATTTTCTGTCCCAAATCTGAGATGTTTCTCAAGACAGACCATGGCCCATAGTTCCATTCACCATGCATCAAGAAATTTTTGCAGACTATATAACCGTATCCACCCAGACGTAAAAGTGTTGGTATGATTAGTGACAGATACAGGGTGTTTCAAAAATGACCGGTATATTTGAAACGGCAATAAAAACTAAACGAGCAGCGATAGAAATACACCGTTTGTTGCAATATGCTTGGGACAACAGTACATTTTCAGGCGGACAAACTTTCGAAATTACAGTAGTTACAATTTTCAAGAACAGATGGCGCTGCAAGTGATGTGAAAGATATAGAAGACAACGCAGTCTGTGGGTGCGCCATTCTGTACGTCGTCTTTCTGCTGTAAGCGTGTGCTGTTCACAACGTGCAAGTGTGCTGTAGACAACATGGTTTATTCCTTAGAACAGAGGATTTTTCTGGTGTTGGAATTCCACCACCTAGAACACAGTGTTGTTGCAACAAGACGAAGTTTTCAACGGAGGTTTAATGTAACCAAAGGACCGAAAAGCGATACAATAAAGGATCTGTTTGAAAAATTTCAACGGACTGGGAACGTGACGGATGAACGTGCTGGAAAGGTAGGGCGACCGCGTTGCAGCTGCGGTCCAAATGACGCCAACGTCCACGTATCGTCTCATGCGCCAGAGTTTACACCTCTATCCATACAAAATTCAAACGCGGCAACCCCTCAGCGCCGCTACCATTGCTGCACGAGAGACATTCGCTAATGATATAGTGCACAGGATTGATGACGGCGATATGCATGTGGGCAGAATTTGGTTTACTGACGAAGCTTATTTTTACCTGGACGGCTTCGTCAATAAACAGAACTGGCGCATATGGGGAACCGAAAAGCCCCATGTTGCAGTCCCATCGTCCCTGCATCCTCAAAAAGTACTGGTCTGGGCCACCATTTCTTTCAAAGGAATCATTGGCCCATTTTTCAGATCCGAAACGATTACTGCATCACGCTATCTGGACATTCTTTGTGAATTTGTGGCAGTACAAACTGCCTTAGACGACACTGCGAACACCTCGTGGTTTACGCAAGATGGTGCCCGGCCACATTGCACGGCCGACGTCTTTAATTTCCTGAATGAATATTTCGATGATCGTGTGATTGCTTTGGGCTATCCGAAACATACAGGAGGCGGCGTGGATTGGCCTCCCTATTCGCCAGACATAAACCCCTGTGACTTCTTTCTGTGGGGACACTTGAAAGACCAGGTGTACCGCCAGAATCCAGAAACAATTGAACAGCTGAAGCAGTACATCTCATCTGCATGTGAAGCCATTCCGCCAGACACGTTGTCAAAGGTTTCGGGTAATTTCATTCAGAGACTAAGCCATATTATTGCTACGCATGGTGGATATGTGGAAAATATCGTACTATAGAGTTTCCCAGACCGCAGCGCCATCTGTTGTTGAAAATTGTAACTACTGTAATTTCGAAAGTTTGTCTGCCTGAAAATGTACTGTTGTCCCAAGCATATTGCAACAAATGGTGTATTTCTATCGCTGCTCGTTTAGTTTTTATTGCCATTTCAAATATACTGGTCATTTTTGAAACACCCTGTAGGTTTGTGTGGCCCAATGTTTAATACGACTGCTATCACTGGATGTGGAGTTGCCTTGCATGCCAGTGTTCAGAAATTAATTACCATACCCAACCATAACTCAGATAGTTCCCAGATCCCAAGAAAAGATTCTGTCACATCCACTTGGGCATCATTGGACCACCCTCGGGTTCTGAAGAATTCTGTTACCAACTTTTGATCATTGATAGAACGTCTTGGGTCGAAGAAATTCTCCTGTATTACAGCACTGTCGAATTGATTGCATACATCTTCATGGAAAGCTGGATTGCTTGGTTTGGTGTGCCCGGGCTGGCTACCACTGATCAGGGCCTCCAGTTCAAGTTGGGTCTATTCGACACCCTATGCTGGCTCTGTGGGATTACTCACACACAGATAACAGCTTGTCACCCACAGAGCAACAGCCTTATAGAAGTGACCATGAAGGTGATCCTAATGTGCCATACCGATTCGTGGACTGAAGTGTTGCCGTGGATCCTCCTCAGCATTCGATCCTCATTGTTGTTGTTGTGGTCTTCAGTCCTGAGACTGGTTTGATGCAGCTCTCCATGCTACTCTGTCCTGTGCAAGCTTCTTCATCTCCCAGTACCTACTGCAACCTACATCCTTCTGAATCTGCTTAGTGTATTCATCTCTTGGTCTCCCTCTACGGTTTTTACCCTCCACGGTGCCCTCCAATGCTAAATTTGTGATCCCTTGATGCCTCAAAACATGTCCTACCAACCGATCCCTTCTTCTAGTCAAGTTGTGCCATAAACTTTTCTTCTCCCCAATCCTATTCAGTACTTCCTCATTAGTTACGTGATCTACCCACCTTATCTTCAGCATTCTTCTGTAGCACCACATTTCGAAAGCTTCTATTCTCTTCTTGTCCAAACTAGTTATCGTCCATGTTTCACTTTCATACATGGCTACACTCCATACAAATACTTTCAGAAACGACTTCCTGACACTTAAATCTATACTCGATGTTAACAAATTTCTCTTCTTGAGAAACGCTTTCCTTGCCATTGCCAGTCTACATTTTATATCCTCTCTACTTCGACCATCATCGGTTATTTTACTCCCTAAATAGCAAAACTCTTTTACTACTTTTGTCTCATTTCCTAATCTAATTCCCTCAGCATCACCCGACTTAATTTGACTACACTCCATTATCCTCGTTTTGCTTTTGTTGATGTTCATCTTATATCCTCCTTTCAAGACACTGTCCATTCCGTTCAACTGCTCTTCCAAGTCCTTTGCTGTCTCTGACAGAATTACAATGTCATCGGCGAACCTCAAAGTTTTTACTTCTTTTCCATGAAGTTTAATACCTACTCCAAATTTTTCTTTTGTTTCCTTTACTGCTTGCTCAATATACAGATTGAATAACATCGGGGAAAGGCTACAACCCTGTCTCACTCCTGTCCCAACCACTGCTTCCCTTTCATGTCCCTCGACTCTTATAACTGCCTTCTGGTTCCTGTACAAATTGTAAATAGCCTTTCGCTCCCTGTATTTTACCCCTGCCACCTTCAGAATTTGAAAGAGAGTATTTCAGTCAACATTGTCAAAAGCTTTCTCTAAGTCTACAAATGCTAGAAACGTAGGTTTGCCTTTTCTTAATCTTTCTTCTAAGATAAGTCGTAAGGTCAGTATTGCCTCACGTGTTCCAACATTTCTACGGAATCCAAACTGATCTTCCCCGAGGTCGGCTTCTACCAGTTTTTCCATTCGTCTATAAAGAATTCGCGTTAATATTTTGCAGCTGTGACTTATTAAACTGATAATTCGGTAATTTTCACATCTGTCAACACCTGCTTTCTTTGGGATTGGAATTATTATATTCTTCTTGAAGTCTGAGGGTATTTCGCCTGTCTCATACATCGTCTGCATGTCCTCGGGAAAAATTACGGCTGTAGTTTCCCCTTGCTTTCAGCCGTTCGCAGTACCAGCACAGCAAGGCCATTTTGGTTAATGTTACAAGGCCAGATCAGTCAATCATCCAGACTGTTGCCCCTGCAACTACTGAAAAGGCGGCTGCCCCTCTTCAGGAACCACATGTTTGTCTGGCCTCTCAACAGATACCCCTCCGTTGTGGTTGCACCTACGGTACGGCCATCTGTATCGCTGAGGCACGCAAGCCTCCCCAGCAACGGCAAGGTCCATGGTTCATGGTTCCTCATAGAAAGAAGAATTACGTGCCTCCCTAGCAGAGGTGTTGTATGAGTAACCACTAGTCCTACCATCTGACTTTGCACAAACTTCTATAGATGGCCTTCAACAAGAGCTACCAGCTCTGTTGCAGTGCAGCTGTGCACTATTCAGAAGATGTACTTGCCACCTCTGGCTCCCCATACACCACCAAGGTATTCATACACAAAGAACTCTCTCCATGTGAATTCGTCATGATGAAGGATGACACGGTTTGGGCAGCCCTGTAGCTGCCATACACTGGTCCATGTTGGGTACTCCAATACTGGCCACAGACATTTGTTATTTGCTTTGTGTCAAGTCCATGACAGTCTCCCTCTCCCATCTTAAGCCCACTTGGATCCTGCAAGACACTCTGCATACATTGCAACCTGGGATGACACCTCGGTTGACACTTCTGGCAACCAAAGCATACTACAGCTTCCTACCACACACAGCAGAGTTGTCTCTCAGTGACTGATCTCCTGCTGATCTACCATCACCATCAGCCTCAGTTTTGCCATCCAGGTTATGCTACAGCCACCCACAAAATCCACTGTAGCACCTTGTGCTGTACCATGTGTACACTAATGCATCAGTTAAGTCAACCACTCAAGAAGCGACCCAGCCTGCCCACTCACATGCCAGCCACAATACTGCCAGTCAAGAGCATCTGCGCCAGCTGCACACGTCAACACAGCAGCCCACAGTGCTCCGCACTCCTGTTGGGGCCTTTATATGGGAGAAAAAATTTCAACACTGTCTCCAGAGACCCTCTGCCATGATAAGAGAATGATCTTTGGACTTGGCAGAGAAAGAGTGGTGCAATCTGGGTGTTGGTCCAAGGAAGTAGCATTCACTCATGTGAGCTAATGAAGTTTATGTTGATTTATGTGCTGCATCATTATTTGTGGCAGCATAAATACTGGCCTGTACTATGATCTTCCTATGCCAACACATAATTGTATTTGTTCACAGTCCACCACAAACAAAAAACTAAATAATCCCAAACTATTTTCATGTTGAGACTACCAGTTGATTCATGCAACCTGAAGAAGTTCATCAAGCATCCTCTATGTAGTAATTGTTTATGTTGGCTGTAAGATTAGTTTAACATAATTGTAGCTTATATAAGTGTATATATTTTTCACTTTCATAATGTATTACATAAGCCGATAACTACTAGAATATGAACATTAATGGCTAATCAAATGTGGTAGAAGTATTAGTACAGTACCACAAATTTCAGTGTTGGAATCTAAACTGAGACTGTTAATTATTGAAATACTGTGGAAGTATATGAAGACTGTTACAATGTTTGTTGCATATTGATTCTCTCTAGGAAGAAGATAAGCTACTATTGTGTGCTGCATGTTGGTGCATTCCTCACTGTTTTGGTTATTTACTAGTTCATCAGCATAAGACTTCATAATAACGCAAAAAAAAAAAAAAAAAAAAAAAAAAAAAAAAAAAAAAAAAAAAAAAAAAAAAAAAAAAAAAAAAACTCCACAAATCTGAATATAGTTCTTTTTCATTGCAGTGCTATGCAAATTGTTTTAATATTGCTTTTCTTTTCACTTTGAATCGTTTCTGTAGGCATGTTCTTGATATGATTCAATGTAGAGAACAGGAGAACGTTTTAAGATTTATTATTCTTAATTTTGCTATGGTTTTTTGGTCACTGCATGACACATGACTTGTCATTCCATGATAATATACTTTTAGTTAGGATGTATCTCGGAATAAGAGTTACATTCAGTATACACTGCCAGGGAAAAAATTAGTTCATCTGGAAAGATGATGTCAATTTCGATCTGATGACAGCATATGCCACCTGGCAAATAGTAGACATAATGATAATGGTTGCAATATTGTCCATCAACAGATAGCATAGTGGCATAGCTGGCAGAGAGTCATCTGTGTCTATCCTTTAATAGGGAATGCTCACAGCCAGAAGCTCCATATAGTGTAAACATGTAAATCAAGCAGGCAACCACACCATGGAGCTGCACTTGTGCTTCCTATAGCCACCTGAGTTAGTTTGAAGGGGACAAATTGTAGCCTTCCAAGTCGTGAAATGATCCTTTCAGAGAACTGCCACACAAGCTGGTCATGCTGCACCTGTTGTGCAACGATGCTGGTGTCAGGGGTCATGTGAAAACTCTCACACCCATAGTCTGGGTGTCCATGCAGCAAAGACACCCACCAGGATCGTCGTATTGTAAGGACAGGAGTGGCAGATCGTACAGCACACATAAGAGGACCTGTGGTCCCAAGTGTGTCAGTGCGAAGTGTTATGAGCAGATTATTAGCAGCAGGAGTATGGGCACACACATCTCTGGCCCATCTTTCATTCACACAACAGCATCGACGTGCACAGCTCAATTAGTGCCATCAGAGGATCACTTGAAAGACGGAATGGCGCAGTTGTCTTCAGCGGTAAAGCAGGTTCTGCCTGCACACAGGTTTTTTGTGCATATGACAGAAATCTGGTGAGTGCTGTCTCATAGAGTGTATTCATCCAAGATTCACTGGCCCCACCCCAGGTCTTATGATCCAAGGTGCAATAAGTCACAACTCTTGTTCGCCTTTGGTGTTTCTGGGGGGGATGCTAACCAGCACTTCATATGTGCAGAATTTTGTTAGATCCATTCTTTTGCCATTCTTGCAACAGGAAGGTGATGGGTTGTTCCAACAGGATAATGCTCACCCATACACTGCCCGAGAATCTCAGTGTGATCTACAAGATATGCAGCAACGTCCTCGGCCAGTACGATCTCCAGACTTGTCTGTAATCGAGCACATGTGGGATATGATGGGATGAGAAGTGACTCGTGCAACGTGTCAACCTACAGCTCGTACAGAATTACGTGAACAGGTCGAGCAGGCACGGCTTAACATATCCCAGAGCAGTATTCGTCATCTGTATGATCAACTAGATGCCAGAGACAGTGCCCGCATTGCCAACTGTTGAGGCTACACCATGTCAATAATGTGGGTGTTCGAGCATGGGTCAATACGTGGTAGCTCAGAACTGGTTGTGCTATTGATCTATAATTGTAATCATTTCGTGTACTCCGTATGCACTGTTGCAACAATATATAAAATTTTTCACTTCAGTGGGTTTCAAATAAGTTCATGTTCAGGGATGGATGCAAATTATGTAGTTCTCATGAAATGAGAATGACAGACTTCTCTAATACTTTTCCCCACAAATCTTCTCACATCGCCATTTGCTAATCGTTCCTCGTGATGCCAATTGAGGAGCTACTCAACCGAATAGTAGCAGCTTCGGTCAAGAATACCATCTTACAACCAGGAGAGCGGTGTGCTGACCCCACGCCCCTCCTATCCGCATTCTCCACCGAGGATGACACGCCGGTCGGATGGTCCTGGTAGGCCACTCGTGGCCTGAAGACGGAGTGCTTATAATACAGATATACTCTAAGACACAAAGCAGTGCATCATGAAGGAATCGTCCAAAAGATGTGATGTACATGTACAGACAAACAAATTATTACAATTACAGAAAAACTGAATGATTTATTCAAAAGAAAGACCTTCACAAATTCAGCAAGTCAATAATGCACTGACCCTTATGTGAGCATTTATTTGGCTTGACATTGTTTGATGGAGTTGTTGGATGCCCTCCTGAGGGATATCATGCCAAATTCTGTCCATTTGGTGCGTTAGTTTTCAAAATCCTGAGATTCATGTTGGGCCCTGCCAATAGTGCTCCAAATGTTGTCAGTTGGGGAGAGATCTGAAAACCTTCCTGGCAAGTCTGAAGACAAGCAGTAGAAATTCTCATTGCCTGTAGGCAGGCATTATTTTGCTTAAATGTAAGCCCAGATGGCTTGCCATGAACAGCAACAAAATTGGGCGTAGAATATCATTTACATACCACTGTACTGTAAGAGTGCCACAGATTACAAGAAAAGGCATCCTGCATTGAAAAGAAAGGGCACCCCAGACCATAACTCCTGGTTGTCAGACCTGATGGTGGGTGACAGTCAGGTTGGTATGCCTCCACTGTCCAGGGCACCTCCAGACACGCCTTCACTGATCATCAGGGCTCAGTTTGAAGTGGAAGTTATCACTGAAGACAATTATGTTCCAGTCAGTGAGATTCCTGGCTGAAGACATGTCTGGAGATCCCCCAGACAGTGGTGGGATACCAACACGTCACCAGACAAGCAGGAGTGATGGTCTGGGGTGCCATTTCTTTTCATAGCAGGACCCCCTTGGTTGTCATCCAAGGAACTCTTAGAGCACACAAGTTCATCAATGATATTCTGTGTCCTATTTTGTTGCTGTACATGGCAATCCATCCTGGGCTTACATTTCAGCAAGATAACGCCCAACCGCACACTGTGATAGTTTCTACTCCATATCTTCATGCTTGCTAAACCTTACCTTGGCCAACAAGTTTGCCAGAGCTCTCCGTAATTGAGAACATTTGGACTATTACAGGTATAGCTGCCCAACCAACTCAGGATTTTGACAGTCTAACATACCAATTGGACATAATGTGGCATGATGTCCCCCATGAGGACATCCAACAACTCTGTCAAGCCTGCACGAGGGCCAGAGATGGACCAGCACATTATTTGACTTGCTCAATTTGTGAAGCTCTTTTTCTTGAATAAATCATCCAATTTTTCTGAATTTGTAATCATTTCTTTGTCTGTACATGTACATCACATCTACTGATTTCTGTCCCATTTGGATAATTCTTTCATGGTGCATTGGTTTTTTGTCATAGAGTATATAAATATTTGCCTGATGGTTACTACTACTGTTAGAATGCAATATTAATGAACTTTATTCATTCTCAATGAGGTTCTAAGCAAAACTGCACATTTACATTACATCAATTGTTGATTCAACAATAATGCCTTAAACTCCTTTTGTCTACAGAAAAGTACAATGCCACATTGTCACAATCTTGTAGCCTCCATTTGAATCAGAAAAGAAATAAGATTCTGTATATATATTGAAATAAACCTCGTGTGAATACAATTAAAGATAATACAAAATTGTTAAGGCTTTCGTGGCCACTTGTTGACAAACTGCCTATTGGCTTCTGTCTCGAGTTCTTCGGCCGATGTTCCTCTAATGATTTTGTTTTTGATTTGAGGTCACCTGTTGGAGATGTTGAGTGGGCACCACCGGCAATGGAGGATGAAGCTTTGACAATGCCAGCCACTTGTGCTGGCGAAACGTCAGTAAAATCATTAGATGAATGTCAGCCGAAGAACCTGAGACAGAAGCCAATAGGCAGTTTGTCAATTAAAGATAAATTTATGAATATTTACCTGACTTCTCTCAAGCAGTAAAGATATTGAGTTTGAATGAAGCATGATTAAATTGAAAAATTAAGTATGATACACATCATCTAAAATTTATCAGCTTATGCAACTTCTTAATTTCAGTGATTCATTATTTGTTTTGGACTTGGGATCAGGTACTGTGAGCTTCCTTTTTTTCTACTTATTATAAAGTGTGATGAAGCTCCTGACAATGCATGTCTCATCTTGCGCTCCCGGTTGTCAACTAAAACTCTGTGGTGGCCAGCACTGCAAAACTTTGTACCAGTAAAGAAGTATAATTCCACATTGTGACGATCTTGTAACCTCCACACAAAATAGAAAAGAAACAAAACTGTGAGAATATATTGAAATAAACCTAATGTAAATACACTGAAATATAATTTTATAAATATTTGCATAACTTTACTCAGGTGGTAAAGACTTTGGGTTACTATCAATATGTAACATTACAACGTTCAAACTTAACAGCAAAATTTTGGATTGATTTTGGATCCAGCTGATTAAAATAAAAATTAACTACCATATACCTTATCTACTATTTATCAGTTTATATGATTTCTTCATTTCAGTGATCCATTATTTGTTTTTGATTTGGGATCACCTGTTGGAGACGTTGAGTGGGCACCTTATTCAAGTACTGTTCTTGCTGCAGTCACTAATGATGGTAAAGTCCACGTTTTTGATTTGAATGTCAACAAATATAAACCAATTTGTGTCCAGCCAGTTGTATCAGCAAAGAAGAACAAACTGACAAGACTATCATTTAATTACAAGTTACCAGTTTTAATTGTGGGAGATGACAGGTAAAAAATAAAATAATAGCAAATAAATGTAAGGAATGAAGCATGCCAATAAGATACAAAAGTCTGCTTAATGAGTTGCCATAAGAAGAGGTGTACCAGTTTATACTCTTACTCTTATTGTTTTTTTGTATATCCTATGTGTGTTTTTCTTTATTTTAATACTGTTTATGTACAACTGCATTTTATTATTATTATTATTATTATTGTTTATTTTATAGCCTTCATTGGACCACTCTAGTCAAAAATACAAAGCTGTAAACAAGTTGTTACACAGGGATACAATTTGGCTCAACAATAACTTAATACAATATTTAGGTAATATAATTATTGGAGTCTATTCTTATACAAAAGGTGTTTTGCTCTTCTGTCTGTCCAATATTTCTTCATTCTTTCAGATATTTTCTTTCTTTCTTCATCTGAGACCACTCTGTACTCCTTTTACTGATTTTCATTTGTAGTCTGGTTTGCGGGTCTTGCAGTATTCTGGTTCTCTCTGTCTTGTTTTTTAGGTCATCTACTGTAATTTGGAGTTCTTTTATATCTTACTTAATTTCTGTGATCCATTTTATGTCGCTCTTGCTATTCCACAATTTTTGTATTTTTGACTAATTCTGTTTTCTGGAGTTCTCATCAGATGTCCAAAGAATGAGATGTGTTTCTTCCTGATCGTGCTCATGATTGGTTCTATTTTCTTATATACTGTTTCATTTGATGCTATTCTCCAACATCCATTTATTTTATACTGTTTATTTATACATGTCCTAATTATTGTTCTTTCTATTTTTAGTATTCTGGCAATTTCTGCTGTATTAGTTGTTTTGAAGATAGTTTCAGCTGCATACGTTATTTCTGGTTGTGTAACTGTTTTATAGTGTTTTAATTTTGCATCTATAGATAGGCTTTTTTTGTTGTATGTAGTTTTGGTAATGTAATTTGCATAGTTCAGTTTTTTTATTCTATTCTTCCATGATGGCTTCTCATTTAGATTGTATGTTATTATTTCGCCTAAATATTTAAATTTATCAACAATTTTGATTTCCTGTTCTCCTATTGTAATTTTGTTTGCAAGTGGTGGATCAGTTAGCATAATCTCCGTTTTTTCAAATGATATTCTAAGGCCTACTTTCTCTACTATTTCTTGTAGTGATTTCACTTGTTGCCTGGCTCATTGAACGGTGTCGGCTAGGAGAGCAAGATCATCAGTGAATCCCAAGTAGTTTAAGCTAATATCATCTTTTGCACTTCCAATTCTTATCATCTTTGAATTGCCCTTGTACCATTCTCTCATTATGTATTCCAGTGCACAGTTGAACAGTAATGGTTATAGGCAGTCACCTTGTCTTAAGCCTGTTTTTATGAGGAATGGTTCCGAAATTTCTCCTCTAAACTTCACTTTTCATTTGGTGTTGGTTAGAGTGAGTTGTATTATTTTAATTAGTTTTGGATGGAGTCCTAGATTTCTTAAAATTTTTAATACTGAAGGTCTGTGGAGACAGTCATATGCCTTCTTAAAATCTACAAATGTTATTGCCATAGGTTTGTTCCATTTCTTGTAGTATGCCATAATCAATTTTAAACTAATTATCTGCTCTGCACAGCTTCTCCATGGTCTGAAACCTCCCTGATATTCCCCAACTCCTGTTCTAATTGCTCCTTGATTCTTTCATATAGGATCTTGGATGGAATTTTGTATGTGCAATCTAGGAGAGAGATTCCTCTGTAGTTGTCTGGGTTGCTCTTATCTCCATTTTTGTGTAGTGGGTGGATGATAGCTGTGGTCCAATGTTCGGGGAATCGTACTGTTACCCAAATTTTTGTTAGAGCCATGTGTAAGGAGGTCTTGACTGTGTCACTTGCATATTTCCACATTTCAACAAAAACCTGATCTTCTCCACATGCCTTATAATTTTTTATTCTTTAAGAATTTTTTCTACTTCTTGGAAAGTTGGAGGGTCTAGTTTGTTAGGTTTGGTTTTTATTGGGGTATTTATGTTGATTTGTAAGGGTTCTTTGGGTTCCTCACAATTCAGAAGTTTGTTAAATGTTTTTGCCATGATTTCTGCATTTTCCTTGTTACTGTGTGTCATTCTTCCATCTTCATCTTTCAGTATTAGTGTAGGGGCCTCACATTGTTGTAGTTGTTTCCCAAAGATTTTATAGTAGTTCCTTGAGTTGGTTTTATGATAATTACCTTCTATAGAGTTTATAATATCTTTATGGAATCTTCTCTTAATTCTTCTAATATTTTGTGTGAATTTTTTTCTTTCATTTTTTAGGTTGATGGCATTTTCTTCAGTTTTATGTGTTTCAAACTTTAACCATGCTTGGTGTCTATCTTCATGGAATTTGTCACATTCTGATGTCCACCATGCATGTTTCCTTAGTGAGTTCAAGAGAGTTAGATTTTCTGCTTCTTTTTTAAGATTAGGCACTAGTTGTTCTAGATCATGTGTTAATTTGATGGTTTGTGTTATTTGTTGGTATTTATTATTTTTAATTAACTGATGTGGGTCAAACCTTTTTATTTTATTAGTTTTTCCAGTCCTCTTCTTTAAAAGAGTGAATCTGATTTTAATTTTAACTATAGAATGGTCTGAGCCTGTGTCTACTACTCTCAGTACTTTAACATTGTGGATCTCCTTATGAAAATTTTTGTCCATACAGACATGGTCTAGCTGCCACTCCCCCTTCCTCCAGTTTGGATGTTTCCATGTTTTAAGTTTACTTGGCTTCCTCTTAAAGTATGTTGATTTAGATATAAGGTTGTGTTCTCTGCAGAGTTCTACAAGTTTTTGACCGTTTTTGTTCGTAAATTTATGTGGACTCCATTTTCCAATTATATCTTTATATTTCCTTTCTTTTCCCAACTGAGCATTGAAATCTACCAATAAGATTTTTACATTCTTTTTATTAACTCTGTTCACAGTTTGTTCTAGAAGGTCCCAAAATTTATCTACCTCTTCCTTTGTTTTTGTTAGACAATTTTTTTCATTTGTTGGGGCATGATCATTTATTATTGTATAGGTTTTATTCATTGTTTTAAAGCTTAGAGTCACAATTCTTGGTGATACTGCTTGGAAATCCGTTACTGAATCTATTATTTTTATGTTTACTAAAAACCCTGTTCCAAACTGGGGACATTGTTTCATTGCCCTCGGTCCTGGTTTCCCATTACAAATTCTGTATCCTTGTGGTTCGAATGGGTCTTCTGTGGTGTTTCTCATTTCTTGGATCCCTGTTATTAAAATTTTTTGTTTATTTAGTTCATCTGTGAGCTCCTTGAGTTTTCTGGTCTGAAGTAGTGAGTTTATGTTGTGTGTTGCTATGTAATTTATTTGCTTATGTTTAACCTTCTTTTTGTGTTTTAGTGTGCATTTTGATGGTTGCAGACACTCTGATTCGTTGCTGTCTTCTAGTTGACTACCCACCGAATCCGATGTAGCCTTTTCTTGCCTTTTTGAGCAGGACGGTGAAATTTTTTTCCTAAAAGACCTTTCCATTTTTGACTTTCGAAGGTTGTCAATCTTAGTTGGAGCAAGCTCCGATTTACAACTATGGTTGTTAACCGCAGAGGGTGTGTTTGGTCTGTGAGTGCTATTTTATTTCACTCAAGTCTGCCAGTAAACCGGTGAGGACTTCCCTGTCCGCCACCTGGGATGCACCACATAGTCGTATCACCTCTCCTCCTACTATGACAGCATAGTAGGTTCGTGGTTACCACTGCATGCTTCACTTCTACAGAATGCAAGGTATACCCACTGATGTAATATTTCTATCTGTTAAATGCAAACAAAGAATAAAATGTCAAATGATGAAAATCAATCACTCAACATACAAATAAAGAGTCAAAGTATGGATAGATACATAAAAAAGGTGGTTATTATTGTTGCTCAGCTATTGTACTTGAGTTTTTCACCAGAGCTGTTTTTTTTGCTGTGAGCATGATTTAGCTTTCCATGCTAGTCTGTTCTGTGCAGGCCTTTTCATCTCTTCATGACTTCTACAACCTGTATGTAGTTGACCCTACTTACTTTATTCAACCCTTGGCCCCCATCTACAATTCCTCTCCCCTACTTCCTTCCATTACCAAACTGATAACCCCTTGATGCCTCAGGCTCTGTTTTATCAACTCATCTCTTCTTTTACTCAGATTGTGCTATATACCTCCTCATTAGTTACTAAATCTATCCCCTAATCGTCAGCATTCTTCTGTAACCTGTAACAACACATTTCAAAAGCTTCTGTTCTCTTCTTGTCTGAACTGTTTATCATCCATGTTTCATTCTGTACAACCCTACATGCTACACAAATTCCCTCTAAAAGACTTCCTATCAATTACATTTAAATTAAATGTTAACAATTTATGTTTTCAGAAATATTTTTCTTGGTATTGCAAGTATGCATTATATATCTTCTCTACTTTGGCCACCAGCAGTTATTTTGCTGCCCGAATAGCAAAGTTCATATACCACTTTTACTGTCTATTTTCTCAATCAAATTCTCTCGTTATCATCTTATATAATGTGACCGCATTCCATTATGTTGGTTCTACTTTTGTTAATATTAATCTTACAAACTTGTTTCAAGACTCTATTCACTCCATTCAGCTGCTCTAACTAGTCATGTACTGTCCAATCCCATCTGCAAACTCAAAGGTTTGTATTTCTGCTCCATAAACTTTGATTCCTTATCCAAATTTCTCCTTACAGTCCTTCACTGTTTGCTCAGTGTATAGAGGGAAAAACTTCTGGGTTTGTTAATCTCTTATAATTGCAGTCTGTTTTCTGGACGAATTTTGGATGACCTTTCTTTCCCTGTACTATATCGTGGCTTCATTCAGAATTTTAGAGTTCATTCCAGTCAACACTGCCAGAAGCTTTCTCTAAATCTACAAATACTATAAAAGTGGATTTGCCTTTCTTCTAAGATAAGACAGGCAGCGCGGGTCTCCCGCGTCGCTCCCCTACACTCTGTAAAGAAGTATGGGACTCATCAACATCATCAACAAGACATAGAGTCTGTATTGCCTGTATTCCAAAATTTCTCTGAAACCAAAACTGATCCTCTCCAAGGATGACCTCTACCAGTACATCTGTTCTCCCGTAAATAATTTATGTCAGTATTTTGTAGCCATGACTTAGTAAACTGATAGTTCAGTAATTCTCATATCTGTCAGCACCTGGCTTCTTTGGAATAGAAATTACTGCATTCTTCTTTGTATCTGAAGATGTTTTGACTGTCTCATATACCCAGCATACCGTATGAAATAGTTTTATCATGGCTGGTTTTCCCAAGGATCTCAGTAATTCTGGGCGACTGTTGTCTACTCCAGGGATCTTGTTTCGACTTAGGCATTTCAGTGCTCTATTAGGTTCATCTCGCAGTATCACATCTCCCATCTCATCTGCATTTACTTCTTCTTAGCTTTCTACAATACTGTCATCAAGTTCATTTCCCTTTTACAGCTCTTCATTCAGTTCCTTCCACCTTTCAGCTTTCCCTTCTTTGTACCAGCTTGCCATCTTAGCCCTTGGTATTCACACAGCTGCTTCTCTTTTGTCCAAAGTTCTTTTTAATTTTCCTATATTTTCTTTTTCTTTACATTTTTAGAAATTTGATGTTAATATTTCCATTCTCATGTGCCTTTCTAATATTTTCATTTTCAGGTGCTTTTCAGTTTTGAAGCTTCTGTGGAATATTTTACGTTGTGAAATTCACTGTGTCCATAGCAGCTGTGTCACATAAGTATTCTTCATAACAAACATACCTTCCTTCTATGTAAGATTACATTTTGTGCATACAATGAAGGCTTTAGTATTAGCTGCTGGTGAGTCTTACAGGTTGTATGGCTGCAGCTCAAAAATTTTTTCTCTTACTGGCAGTTAATCCAGAGCACTTTCCAGAAGAGAGCACATGTAATTTGTAAAACTGGACAGTGCCTATTTTAGACAGTACAATACAACTCCAGTTAACTGAACTCGGGTCAACCAAAAATCTAAAATAAGAAAATGAACAGTATGCATGCAAACTTTGTCCACTCACAAATTTTTGATAAAATCCACATAAACCATAGAAGACTTCAATTGCTTGCTACTACGTGGTGCTGGAAAATCCTAGATTGCTTTAATTTTATCATGATCTGCCAAAATTTCTTCCCCAGTAATAACATGACCTAATACTTTTAGCTCAGGGACAGCAAATTTACATTTTTCGAGTTTCAGACTCATACCTTCTTGCCTAAATTTTTCACCTACCTGCTTCAACAATTCCAAATGCTCTTCCCAACTTGGTTCAGTTAGCAAAATTCCACTCCTGAACCTTTCTTTTATTTCCATTACTGGTTCTTCGGTGTATACATTGAACAACAGGGGGGAAAAGTATATCCTTGTCTTACACTCTTTTTAATCCGAGTATAACACTAACACAAACTAGAGTGTTTTCCTATCATATCCTGGCCAAGTACATATTCTAATGTTCTTATGAACTCAGCTACAGATGAGTTCAAACCAAAAGGTACTACACAGTATTGGTAATATCTACCACTGTAATGAAAGGCAGTATATTTATGTGATTCTGGAACTAAAGGTATCTCACGAAATCCAGAAGTTAAATCCCAACTAGACATAATCTGAATGTTTTTATATTTATGTAAAAGTTCATCAGTGTTTTCAGGGTGATCTGTTTCTCTGCACAAATACTTCTCCAAATACCTAGAATAGAGAAACAATCTCACTCCACCATCTCTGTTGGAAACAATGACTGATGGGTTGTTCTATGAGCTAACACCTCTCTTGATATCACACACTTCCATCTTATGCAACTCTTCTCAAGTGCAGCTCTCTTAGCTATAGGTACACAATATAGTTTTATAAAAAATGATTGATGTGGTTTTAGCTGCAATGTACACTGATATCCTCTCACTCTACCTCTGGAACACTACTAAACACATCACTATACCCCCATAACAAAGATTCCAATGCCCATTTCTGATTATCAGTTAACCCTTTTCCTTTTGAAATCTAGTGTCTACAAGTTCTTTAAATTCAGCTTCGTCTGTGTCTGATCCTGGAATATCTTTAACTAGAAATCCACTGTCTTTTAAACATTGATGCTATTTATTTTATCCTCCTCATAAGATATAGTTGACTTATAAAATCAGTACAAATACAATCTCCATCAGGTGCATTGATTATCAGCTTCTATCCTCCCCAATCAAAACCTGCATTCACACTAACTATCCATGTCATGCCAAGGATAAGATCTTCACAGAGATCTTGAATTATTAAACATCAATTGCAAAAGTAACTAAAGCCTGACTTTACTATGTTTCCCAGTTTCACCTTTAATCTACACTCCAATTACAGGTAATTCTACATAGTCTTCATCATGTTTTAATTTCTTTACTTAATGAGTCAGACACTCCTGAAATTTGGCTGCCTGTGTCAAAACACCTGCCTTCCCATGATCCTATTCTGACCTTAATGAACGGACAACAAACTTCAGTACATTTATCAGTCTTGACATCCTCATATGACAGGTCATCTTCTATCTCTACAAAACTAAAGCCTCTAAAATTATTATTATTCTTACCATTTTCATTGCCTTGACACACTTTCATTAAATTAACACTGACATCATTATCACTGTCACTGAGAATTTCATCAATCCATAAGTACTTACCTGTTTCATTTAGATCAACACTGTGGTACTTGTCTTTAAGTTGTTTTACAACCACATGTTTAATTTTTGCCACCTCTCTGGATACAAAGTTAAACACAGGTTTTTTATCATGATTGTAATAGCATAGCATCATTTTTTAAACACATATTATATAAAAATGATTCATTCTCATTCATAACATTAAGTAGCTTACTGTCACTGTCATAGCTGGTAAATAAATTAGGTTGGTCATCTATACTTGCCTTCTTATTAGTAATTAAATCAAGAATTTTGTTTGCTGTGATACTGTGATTAATGTCCCTCAATCCTTTAAAAGTCTCTTTGGATATCTCTACAGCATTATAGCAACTATTATACATTTCCTTACTAATACCTAATACCTCCAATTCTTCTTTAAAGCAAACAAAATACTTTTCTTCCTCATTACTATTCTCATCACCACTTACCTTCAATTTATTGTATTAAAAAAAACAATGAACATCATCAGTATCATCACATAAATTACTAATCATCATTCGCTGTTTCATTATTGTTTAAGTTCTCAGTTTTGCTGTTCATTAATACAGTATCCATATTTTTCTTACCTGGTTCTGGTATTAGTTTCTGAATTCCAAAATCATCACAAAAATCAGTCACTTCAGTATCTGACAAATGAAAAGTCTCTACCGAGTGACAGAATTCTGATAAATTGATTTCTTCTGTATCCTCCTTTTCAATTTCTGCGAGCTCACTTACCTTATTTGTATATTTTGCCATGCCTGGTGAACAAACTTCTTTCTCAACAGATATCGTATTAACAGAATAGTACACATCTTTAAAGTAACTACTGATTGCTACACTAGAGTGTTTTTCTTGTGTGTCGGTATTTGTGTAATTTCTGGTCCATCTGTTATTTGGTGAACAAACTTCTTTCTCAACAGATATCATATTAACAGAATAGTACACATCTTTAAAGTAACTGCTGATTGCTACACTAGAGTGTTTTTCTTGTGTGTCAGTATTTGTGTAATTTCTGGTCAATCTGTTATTTGTTTCATGAGCCCCTAAATTGCGGATTGACAATGGGACCCAGGCTAGATATTTGTTTCCTGAATTAATATCCCATCCTCCTTTCTTGGGTTTCTATTCCAATTTCTGTTCCAACTATTACCATGTTGCTCTCCATAATGAAAATTGTTACCATCTACTCTGTTATGTTCCTTCTGATGATAATTGTTATCATTGTGGTTACAATGTTCTCTCCTGTTGTGATTATTACTGTGCCAATTTTGATTACTACCTCTTTCAAAATTTGTGTGTCTGTTGTAGCAGTATTTCCTTGTTTTTTTTTTTTTTTCAAAACTCTACCTAATTTATGCACATATGTCAAAAACTGATCTGTTGTGTCATCTGGCCCATATACTATGTCCACTGTACATCAGCCAGTAACCTCCTTTTTAAACCATCAATCTGGGTGAGTTCATCAAAAGGTTTCCTCAAATGCGCTAATTTTTTAAGCTGATTTTTGCAAAACTGTTTCATGCTAATATGCCCTTCTTTGTAATTCAGTACATTGAGAAAATCACTATTTATTCTAGCTTGCTCAGTCTCTGACCAAAATTTATCTAAAAATCTTTTATCAAAATATACATAGCTTGTCATCATTAGTATACTGATTTGCCCAGCTTATTTATTTATTTATCTCTTGTTCCGGTGATCCATGTTGTGACACTATCACAGGATATGGAACGTGTCAATTTTACAAGCTTTTGGCCAGAATTTATGGTAATACATAAAACAACACAAAAATAGTAAACAGTAACTTAGGTCCCACTACAAAAAATACATTTTAGAGATAGATAGAGATTACAAAACAAAAAACAGTAAACAGTAACTTAGATCCCACTACAAAAGATACATTTTAGAGATAGATAAAGATTACAAAATAATAAGTGTTGCACAGCAATAAATATTGCAAAATATATGTTTACAATAAAAATATTCCATATTACAAATACAAATTTGGGCATACATTTGCAATATATGTTAAACACTGTAGTTCAGGAACTCCTCTATTGTATAAAATGATCCTTGCAATAGGAACTGCCTTAAGGTTTTTTTTAAACAAGAGATCATCATCTACCAAACACTTAATTCTTGAAGGGAGGGCATTAAAAATCTTACAGCCACTGAAATGGACTCCTTTCTGCACTATACTTAGATTTGGCTGTTCATAGTGGATATCATGTTTCCTTCTAGTATTGTGACTGTGATATGCACTATTCAGCTTAAAGATGGATTTTTCTTTCCTTATGAAGCACACCAACGAGAATATATATTGCGCCGTGGATGTAAGTATTTCAAGCTTCTTAAAAACATTCCTCCATGTGGCTCTAGGATGGACTCCACACATGATCCTTATGGCTCTTTTTTGTACACACAGTACTTTTTTAGCCAGTGACTCATTTTCCCAAAATATAATTCTAAATGCCATAATTGCATGAAAGTAACTATAATATGCTGACTTCATGGTTTCCATATTTCTATAAGAAGAAACAATGCGTAATGCGTATGTTGCTGAACTTAGTCTTTTGCATAGATCCACGATGTGGTTTGACCAATTCAGTTTGCTATCAATATGCAAGCCTAGGTATTTTGAGGAATCTACCCTGGTTATTGTCTGCTCACCTATTTGTACTACTATTTCCTCATCTTTGGATGTTTTGTGGAACTGAATGTAGTTTGTTTTACAGTAATTTAAAGAAAGACCCTTAATGTTGAACCAGTTCACCGTTTCATTTAGAACCTTATTTGCAGTTACCTCAAGTTTATCTACTGAATTATCAATAAGTAGTGTAGTGTCATCCGCGAAAATGGTGAATCTACAATATTCCGTAGAGAGAGGGAGATCATTTATAAATATAATACTTCACCTTCCAGAAACTTCTTAACAAACTTGATTTTAATAGTATCAGTCATATTAGACACAAAATTATCTTTACAATGCCGCAGAAAATCTACAGAATGTACACTACCTCCACCTGAAAAGTTTCTCACTAGAATGTTGCAAAACGGGGTACCAACATTGTGTGTGTGTGTGTGTGCGAGTGTATACCCGTCCTTTTTTCCCCCTAAGGTAAGTCTTTCCGCTCCCGGGATTGGAATGACTCCTTACCCTCTCCCTTGAAACCCACATCCTTTCGTCTTTCCCTCTCCTTCCCTCTTTCCTGATGAGGCAACAGTTTGTTGCGAAAGCTTGAATTTTGTGTGTATGTTTGTGTTTGTTTGTGTGTCTATCGACCTGCCAGCGCTTTCGTTGTATGTGTGGATGGATATGTGTGTGTGTGTGTGTGTGTGTGTGTGTACCTGTCCTTTTTTCCCCCTAAGGTAACTCTTTCCGCTCCCAGGATTGGAATGACTCCTTACCCTCTCCCTTAAAACCCACATCCTTTCATCTTTCCCTCTCCTTCCCTCTTTCCTGATGAAGCAACCGTTGGTTGCGAAAGCTTGAAATTTTGTGTGTGTGTTTGTGTGTTTTTTATTGTGCCTATCTACCAGCGCTTTCCCGTTTGGTAAGTCATGGAATCTTGAGAGAAACATTCCACATGGGAAAAATATATCTAAAAACAAAGATGATGTGACTTACCAAATGAAAGTGCTGGCAGGTTGATAGACACACAAACATACACACAAAATTCAAGCTTTCGCAACAGACGGTCGCTTCATCAGGAAAGAGGGAAGGAAATACCAAGCCCCCACAGAATGTATCTCTACCTATGTAGATCAACACCTTCAACCCATTACATGCAGTCTCCCATCCTTCATCAAAGACACCAACCACTTTCTCGAACGCGTGGAATCCTTACCCAGTCTGTTACCCCCGGAAACCATCCTTGTAACCATTGATGCCACTTCCTTATACACAAATATTCCGCACGTCCAGGGCCTCGCTGCGATGGAGCACTTCCTTTCACGCCGATCACCTGCCACCCTACCTAAAACCTCTTTCCTCATTACCTTAGCCAGCTTCATCCTGACCCACAACTTCTTCACTTTCGAAGGCCAGACATACCAACAATTAAAGGGAACAGCCGTGAATACCAGAATGGCCCCCTCGTACGCCAACCTATTCATGGGTCGCTTAGAGGAAGCCTTATTGGTTACCCAGGCCTGCCAACCCAAAGTTTGGTACAGATTTATTGATGACATTTTCATGATCTGGACTCACAGTGAAGAAGAACTCCAGAATTTCCTCTCCAACCTCAACTCCTTTGGTTCCATCAGATTCACCTGGTCCTACTCCAAATCCCATGCCACTTTCCTTGACGTTGACCTCCACCTGTCCAATGGCCAGCTTTACATGTCCGTCCACATCAAACCCACCAACAAGCAACAGTACCTCCATTATGACAGCTGTCACCCATTCCACATCAAACGGTCCCTTCCCTACAGCCTAGGTCTTCGTGGCAAATGAATCTGCTCCAGTCCGGAATCCCAGAACCATTACACCAACAACCTGAAAACAGCTTTTGCATCCCTCAACTACCCTCCCGACCTGGTACAGAAGCAAATAACCAGAGCCACTTCCTCATCTCCTCAAACCCAGAACCTCCCACAGAAGAACCCCAAAAGTGCCCCACTTGTGACAGGATACTTTCCGGGACTGGATCAGACTCTGAATGTTGCTCTCCAGCAGGGATACGACTTCCTCTAATCCTGCCCTGAAATGAGATCCATCCTTCATGAACTCCTCCCCACTCCACCAAGAGTGTCTTTCCGCCATCCACCTAACCTTCGTAACCTCCTAGTTCATCCCTATGAAATCCCCAAACCACCTTCCCTACCCTCCGGCTCCTACCCTTGTAACCGCCCCCGGTGTAAAACCTGTCCCATGCACCCTCCCACCACCACCTACTCCAGTCCTGTAACCCAGAAGGTGTACACAATCAAAGGCAGAGCCACATGTGAAAGCTCCCACGTGATTTACCAACTGACCTGCCTACACTGTGAAGCGTTCTATGTGGGAATGACCAACAACAAACTGTCCATTCACATGAATGGACACAGGCAGACAGTGTTTGTTGGTAATGAGGATCACCTTGTGGCTAAACATGCCTTGGTGCACGGCCAGCACATCTTGGCACAGTGTTACACGGTCCGGGTTATCTGGATACTTCCCACTAACACCAACCTGTCAGAACTCCGGAGATGGGAACTTGCCCTTCAGTATATCCTCTCTTCTGGTTATCTGCCAGGCCTCAATCTCCGCTAATTTCTAATTTCAATTTGCCGCCGCTCAACCTCACCTGTCTTTCAACAACATCTTTGCCTCTGTACTTCCGCCTCGACTGACATCTCTGCCCAAACTCTTTGCCTTTACAAATGTCTGCTTGTGTCTGTGTATGTGCAGATGGATATGTGTGTGTGTGCGAGTGTATACCTGTCCTATTTTCCCCCTAAGGTAAGTCTTTCCGCTCCCGGGATTGGAATGACTCCTTACCCTCTCCCTTAAAACCCACATCCTTTCGTCTTTCCCTCTTTCCTGATGAAGCAACTGTTTGTTGCGAAAGCTTGAATTTTGTGTGTATGTTTGTGTTTGTTTGTGTGTCTATCGACCTGCCAGCACTTTCATTTGGTAAGTCACATCATCTTTGTTTTTAGATATATATCTATATATATACAATAGAGAGAAACATTCCACGTGGGTAAAATATATCTAAAAACAAAGATGATGTGACTTACTAAACGAAAGTGCTGGCAGGTCGATAGACACACAAACAAACACAAACATACACACAAAATTCAAGCTTTCGCAACAAACGGTTGCTTCATCAGGAAAGAGGGAAAGAGAGGGAAAGACGAAAGGATGTGGGTTTTAAGGGAGAGGGTAAGGAGTCATTCCAACCTCAGGAGCGGAAAGACTTACCTTAGGGCGAAAAAAGGACAGGTATACACTCGCACACACACACACACACACACACACACACACACACACACACACACACACACATATATCCATCCGCACATACACAGACCATTTTTTCCTTCCTTTTTTCTTCTTGTTTGTGAACTCCTTTTTTGCTGTTATTGTTGCTGTTTCATAGCTATGATTCATACCTGGCCGAATGTTCACATAAAATTTTCACAATATCTTTTAATCTACAAGAAGAAAAATAGTCCAACTTAGTATTCACATTTTACTTTCAGAACATCCTGGACGATGCCACCATATTCTGACTGTCCCCACCCTCTTTTTGCCTAATGTTACTGATGTTTGGAGTAAGTTAGTAATTTGGGCAGCTGGTCACATTTTCGCAGCACTTGCCACACTGAGATAGTGACACACTGCAGTGAATGACAGTGACAGTCAAATTTTAATAACCAGTTCTGTTAATAAATAAAATATCATCTTTTTGGTTGCTCTTCTTTGTCGTATGTTGATGGATCATTGTTCTCTTCCTTTCTGTGGTTCATCTTCCTATAATTGTCTAGAGGGTAACAACGAGAAATTTGGTGGACTCTCTGCAGAATTATGCGTATATTTTCAGTCCTCTCACTTCACGATACAAATAAATAAAACCACATAATTCGTTCTCCATCCTTGCACTTCAGACTCTTACAACCAACAGCCCAAAAGAACAAAAATTTTCCTCCAACAACATGTAACAGAGAAATTACTATCATATATCGATCCAATTATGCAAAATAATCTTTGGGATATACATTTCATATTTAAAATAGAACTAATAGTCTATCTTTTTTGAGAAGTTCATAATGATCATTGTAGTTACATTAAGTATTTATAAACACTGACATATAAACATTTTCACACAGCTTTGTAGCAGTGGATTTTTGGTTTTTACTTCTTCACTGTGGTATCATTCACTTCATATGATCCAAGATTGGGTACTACATTTGTCTTACTATAACCAGTTTTATTACGTGATGTCTATTTTCACTTGTGAGCAATGTGCACTGATGAGTAGTCTGACTACACTTTTCCTGTCAAGTCGAACATCAAGGTCAAGTCTGGAAATTGCGCTGACTGGTGAGCTGCTGGACGATGTCCTATGAAGACTGGACAGTGGAGGAATACAGGGAAGTTGTGTGGTATCATGTCACTCACAGATGAGAGATAGTACCTGTTGTGTCCTCTGAATGTGGCGCCCTCAAATACTGCAGCAGCTGATGCAGGCAGAATGGGCTGTGGTTGCTTTGCAGGCACCTTTACAAGGCAGCAATCTGCAGCCCTCTGTTGTGTGGTGTGTGGCTGGGTTGTAATGCACCAGCCATACACCGCAGAACCTAGGTATGTCCACCCTTGGCATGGATGGCAGCACCGACATATTGTGGCATGGAAGCAATGAGGCCTTGGTAGGTCACTGGATGGAGGACCAGAATAAGCTCTGGTGCCACATTCAATCACATCCCAGATGTCTTTGACTGGGTTCAGATCTGGCAAGTTGAGGGGCCAGCACATCAATTGGAACCTGCCACTGTGTTCCTCAAACCACTCTATCACACTCCTGGCCTTATGACATGGTGCATTATCTTGTTGATAAGTGTCACTGCTGTCAGGAAACATGATCGTCATGAAAGAATGTATATGGTTTGCAACCAGTGTATGATATTCCTTGGCCATCATAGTACCTTGCACAAGCTCCACTGAATCCATGGATGCCCAAGTGAATGTTCCCCCCAGAACATAACAGAGCCCAGAGCCACAACCAGCTTGTCTCTTTCCCACAGTACGGGTATCAAGGAGCATTTCCCCTGGAAGATGGTGGATTTGTGCTCTCCCATCGGTATGATGATGAGGGTATCAGGATTCATCAAACCATGTAACGCTCTGCCACCGTGTCAATGTCTGGTGCCAATGATCATTTGCCAATTGCAGTTATAGTTGCCAATGTTGTGATGTTAATATTGGCACATGCACGGGTCGTCGGATGTGGAGGCCCATCGTTACAAGTGTTCAGTGCACTGTGCATTCAGACACACTTGTATTCTGCCCACCATTAAAGTCTGATGTTAGTCCCACCACAGTTCACTGCCTGTCCTTTTTTACCAGTCTGCACAGTCTACAACGTCCGACGTCTGTAATGAGGGTTGGCTGCCCAATCCCACAACATCTGGACATGGCTTCACCTTGATTTTACCACGTGTTGAGGACATTCACCACAGCACTACTTGAACACCCAGCAAGTCATGCAGTTTCCAAAATGCTCATGCTGAGCCTCCAGGCCATCACAGTCAAACTCAGATAGATTGTGTGCCTTCCCCATTCTACACATGGGATAGCACTCTCACTGATATTACATGCACTGTGTGTGTGTGTGTGTGTGTGTGTGTGTGTGTGTGTGTGTGTGTGTGTGTGTGTGTCTGACTAGCACTCGATCCTCGCCAGGTGATCCTGCTATTGCCTGGATGGCTTTATATCAATTGTAGGTCAGTGGTCATAATGTTCTGGCTGATTATTGTATGTTGTTGTTATTGTGGTCTTCAGTCCTGAGACTGGTTTGATGCAGCTCTCCGTGCCACTCTATACTGTGCAAGCCTCTTCATCTCCCAGTACCTACTGCAGCCTACATCCTTCTGAATCTTAGTGCATTCAACTCTTGGTCTCCCTCTACGATTTTTACCCTCCATGCTGCCCTCCAGTACTAAATTGGTGATCGCTTGATGCCTCAGAACATGTCCTACCAACTGGTCCCTTCTTCTAGTCAAGTTGCACGACAAACTCCTCTTCTCCCCAATTCTATTCAATACCTCCTCATTAGTTATGTGATCTACCCATCTAATCTTCAGCATTCTTCTGTAGCACCACATTTCGAAAGCTTCTATTCTCTTCTTGTCTTAACTATTTATCGTCCATGTTTCACTTCCATACATGGCTACACTCCATACAAATACTTTCAGAAACGACTTCCTGACACTTGAATCAATACTCGATGTTAACAAATTTCTCTTCTTCAGAAAGGCTTTCCTTGCCATTGCCAGTCTACGTCTTATATCCTCTCTACTTTGACCATCATCAGTTATTTTGCTCCCCAAGTAGCAAAACTCCTTTACTACTTTAAGTGTCTCATTTCCTAATCTAATTCCCGCAGCATTACGCAACTTAATTCGACTACATTCCATTATCCTCATTTTGCTTTTGTTGATGTTCAACTTATACCCTCCTTTCAAGACACTGTCCATTCCGTTCAACTGCTCTTCCAAGTCCTTTACTGCCTCTGACAGAATTACAATGTCATCGGCGAACCTCAAAGTTTTTATTTCTTCTCCATGGATTTTAATACCAACTCCGAACTTTTCTTTCATTTCCTTTACTGATTGCTCAATATACAGATTGAATAGCATCAGGGAGAGACTACAACCCTGTCTCATTCCCTTCCCAACCACTGCTTCCGTTTCATGTCCCTCGACTCTTATAACTGCTATCTGCTTTCTGTACAAATTGTAAATAGCCTTTCGCTCCCTGTATTTTACCCCTGCCACCTGCAGAATTTGAAAGAGAGTATTCCAGTCAACATTGCCAAAAACTTTCTCTAAGTCTACAAATGCTAGAAACGTAGGTTTGCCTATCCTTAATCTTTCTTCTAAGATAAGTCATAGGGTCAGTATTGCCTCACGTGTTCCAACATTTCTACGGAATCCAAACTGATCTTCCCCAAGGTCAGCTTCTACCAGTTTTTCTATTATTGTATACCAAGAAGAAATATTTATTATATGCACATAGAGGAATACTGATATTAAGTATCAGTATTTTACTGGATGTGAAGGACTGATGTGAAGATGATGACAGAGATTTTAAGAAGTCCGATAATTATTTCTTGTTTATAAAACAATAAGAAGGGATGAGAAACTTAGTCAAAAGCAAATACACTGCTGTAAAAAAAAAATAGTTCATCTGGAAATATGATGTCGATTTTGATCCAATGACAGGATATGCCTCCTGGGGAGATAGTAGATGTAATGATAATGTTTTCATCCATGTCCACCAACAGAAGCATGGTGGCATAGATACCACAGTGCCATATGTCTACCCTGTAATAGGGAATGCTCAGAACAAGAAAGCTCAATGTGATGCAAACGTGTGAAGTAAGTGGACAACCATTCCATGGAGATGCATTCATGCTTTCTACAGCTGGCTGAGTGACTTTGAAAGCAGTTAAATTGTGGCCTTCTGAATGGTAGGATAGCTGTTTCAGAGAATTGCCACACGAGTTGGACATACTGCGTCATTTGTGCAATGATGCAGGTATCAGTAGTCACATGAACACTCTCGTAGACACCCACCAGGACTGTTGTATTGTAAGGGCAGCAGTGGAGAATCTTACGGCTACCACAGCACACGTAAGAGGGATTTGTGCTTAGATGTGTCAACATGACCTGTTGAAAACCAGTTATGAGCAGTGGGACTATGACCATGCATATCTCTAGCCCATCTTCCACTCATGCCTCAGCGTCGACATACATGGCTCGACTGGTGGCATCAGAGGATCACTTGGAAGATGGAATAGCATGCCATGCCCATCAGCGATGAAAGCAGATTTTTCTTGCATGCAATTCATGGCCATTTGCATGTACAGTGTAGATATGTTGTCCAAGACAAACTGGCCCCACCCTAGGTGCTATGGTCTGGGGTGCAACAAGCTACAACTCTCATTCACCTTTGGTGTTTCTGGAGAGGATGCTAACCAGCAGTTGATGTGTGCAGAATGTTGTTAGATCTGTCCTTTTGCTGATCTTGTAACAGGAAGGTGATATTTTGTTCCAAAAGAGTAATGCTTGCCCACACACTGCCTTTGAAACTCAATGTGCTCTGCAAGACGTGGAGCAGCTGCCCTGGCCAGTGCAATTGCAGAATGTCTCCAATCGAGCATGTGTGTGATATCATGAGGCAAGAAGTGATTCATACAATTTGTCGACCAACAACTCTTACAAAACTACATGAACATGTTGAGCAGGCATGGCACAATATATCCCAGGACAATATTCGCCATCTGTACAATCAATAAGTTGACAGAGTCAGCACCTGCATTGCCGCCTGTGGAGGCTACACCACAAACTAGTATGGGTGTTTCAGCATGGGTTGATATGTAGTACCACAGAACCATTTGTGCTATTGATCTGTAATTCATTACGTAAGGCATTAAAAAGTGTTGATCCCTCACAGAGTTCATATATGCATTATAAGTGACGAGTCATTGTTGTGTTCAGATATTTAATGCAATGGTGTTTACTAAATGTCAACACTTCGTCTCTGCTTTTGAATATCCACTCTAGCTAAACCCGAAGTGTTTTTGGGTGCTAGCAAGTTTGTCTATGACCAGGTGTTCAAATCAGTATCCTGCTATACTCTTCACTTCTGAGACAAAACATCAAGCATATTTAATGCTTTACTATGACAGGAAACTGTGTTGGTGCACTGTAGCTAAGTATGTGTGTCTGTTTGTTCTCAAGGAGAATACAAGCCCATAACTGAGCTATCATTTCAACTTCTTTTTTTATATGCCTATTTACCACTCAGTGTCCCACTATGTAGTATTTATTTTTATTCATTCAATTATTTGCCTTTATCAACAGCCAGTGCACACTAAAATTAACAGTTGTTAGTTCTTTTGTTGAATATACAGACATAAGCTTAAAATAATTATTTGTGGAGATGCTGAGTCACAGACCGGCACAGAAAAAGACTGCCATACATGTGAAATTTTGGTCAAAAGGCCTTCTTCTAATATAGAAAACACAAACACATTGACACAGCACAACTCACACACATGTGATCACTGTCTCTGGCCACTGAGAGCAGACTGTGAGCAACTGCGCCTGATGGGAGCAGCAGTCTGAGTGGTGGAGGTGAAGAGGAGGCCGGGTCTGGGAGGGGGAGGAATAGGAGGCTAAGGGTGGTGGATGATAAAATGCTACTTGAGCTCCCACAAGCGGCACTAAACCCTTCTCCACCACGACCCTGCTATCCCTGCCACTCCCCACCCCCTTACCTCCACCACCCAGACTGCTTCTCCAATCAGGTGCAGTTGCTTGTAGTCCAGTCTCAGTGTCCAGAGACAGTGGTCATGCATGTGGGAGTAGCACTTCCATGAATGTAATGTGTGTATTTACTATGTTAGAAGAAGGCAATTTGGCCAAAAGTTCACACATATAGCAGCCCCCCCCCCCCTCTCTCTCTCACACTCTCTCTCTACCTGTCTACCTGTCTGTGACTCAACATCTCCTCTATATAGTGACAGCAACCTATCCTTTTCATAATATTGTTGTTATTCCATCCTGGTTTTTCCATTGTTTAGTAACTATTTGTTTTTTAATGTTCTTCTTGACTTGTTCCCTATCCCTGAAAGGTCTACTTCATAATGCTTTGTTCAGAACATGCTATGTGAATAAAGAAGTGTAATAAAGAAAACAGAAAGCACATAGAATGTGTGAACAGCAAAGAAAATGTAACAGAGAACTGATGAAAAAATACTTTACTTTTTAATTTTAGATCCATTTGTTTATGGATAAAGTAATTTATTAGCTTAACCTGAGGCATGACTAGGGAAGGACCATACTGTGTCTGGACAGAAACATCCCAATTATACAGAGTGTTACAAAGAGGTACGGCCAAACTTTCAGGAAACATTCCTCACACACAAATAAAGAAAAGATGTTATGTGGACATGTGTCTGGAAACGCTTAATTTCCATGTTAGAGCTCATTTTAGTTTCATCAGTATGTACTGTGCTTCCTCGATTCACTGCCAGTTGGCCCAATTGAAGGAAGGTAATGTTGACTTCGGTGCTTGTGTTGACATGCGACTCATTGCTCTACAGTACTAGCATCAAGCACATCAGTACGTAGCATCAACAGGTTAGTGTTCATCACGAACAAGGTTTTGCAGTCAGTGCAATGTTTACAAATGCAGAGTTGGCAGATGCCCATTCGATGTATGGATTAGCACGGGGCAATAGCCGCGGCGCGGTACGTTTGTATTGAGACAGATTTCCAGAATGAAGGTGTACCGACAGGAAGACGTTCGAAGCAATTGATCGGCATCTTAGGGAGCACAGAACATTCCAGCCTATGACTCGCGACTGGGGAAAACCTAGAACGACGAGGACACCTGCAATGGACGAGGCAATTCTTCATGCAGTTGACGATAACCCTAATGTCAGTGTCAGAGAGGTTGCTGCTGTACAAGGTAATGTTGACCACGTCACTGTATGGAGAGTGCTACGGGAGAACCAGTTGTTTCCATACCATGTACAGCGTGCGCAGGCACTACCAGCAGCTGATTGACCTCCACGGGTACACTTCTGCGAATGGTTCAACCAACAATGTGTCAATCCTCATTTCAGTGCAAATGTTCTCTTTACGGATGAGGCTTCATTGCAACGTGATCAAATTGTAAATTTTCACAATCAACATGTGTGGGCTGACTATAATCCGCACGCAATTGTGCAATCACGTCATCAGCACAGATTTTTTGTGAACGTTTGGGCAGGCATTGTTGGTGATGTCTTGATTGGGCCCCTTGTTCTTCCACCTAGGCTCAATGGAGCACGTTATCATGATTTCATACATGATACTCTACCTGTGCTGCTAGAACATGTGCCTTTACAAGTACGACACAACATGTGATTCATGCACGATGGAGCTCCTGCACATTTCAGTCAAAGTGTTCGTATGCTTCTCAACAACAGATTCGGTGACCGATGGATTGGTAGAGGCGGACCAATTCCGTGGCCTCCACACTCTCCTGACCTCAACCCTCTTGACTTTCATTTATGGGGGCATTTGAAAGCTCTTGTCTACGCAACCCCAGTACCAAATGTAGAGACTCTTCGTGCTCGTATTGTGGACGGCTGTGATTCAATACGCCATTCTCCAGGGCTGCATCAGCGCATCAGGGATTCCATGCAACAGAGGGTGGATGCACGTATCCTCGCTAACGGAGGACATTTTGAACATTTCCTGTAACAAAGTGTTTGAAGTCACGCTGGTACGTTCTTTTGCTGTGTGTTTCAATTCCATGATTAATGTGACTTGAAGAGAAGTAATAAAATGAGCTCTAACATGGAAAGTAAGCGTTTCCGGACACATGTCCATATAACATATTTTCTTTCTTTGTGTGTGAGGAATGTTTCCTGGAAGTTTGGCCGTACCTTTTTGTAACACCCTGTATAGCCCCCAATATATGAACAAGAAGAAAATATGGACATAGATTATGTCTTCTATATGTCAGCACTCTATACACAATTAATATTTAAGTGTCTATATTATGTTCTTAAGGCAACAGCCTTGCCGCAGTGGATACATTGGTTCCCATGAGATCGCTGAGGTTAAGTGTTGTCGGGTGTGGTTGACACTTGGGTGGGTGACCATCCAGGCCGCCATACGCTGTTGCCATTTTTCAGGGTGCACTGAGCCTCGTGATGTCAATTGAGGAGCTACTCGACCAAACAGTAGCAGCTTCGGTCAAGAATACCATCATAACGACCAGGAGAGCAGTGTGCTGACCCCACGCCCCTCCTATCCGCATCCTCCACTGAGGATGACACAGCGGTCGGATGGTCCCGGTAGGCCACTCGTGGCCTGGAGACGGAGTGCCTTTTTATGTGTCAGTAGAACCTATTATCGAAAAAATGCACTCCAAGATGCAGTATGTGTTAAAAATAGGCTGCTCATAGCGTTTGACCTGTTTTACATCCCTTCTTTTCCTTTTATCAGTGCCCCTTTTTCCATTTTAATTCTGGAAGAAAGAACCATGAACCTGAGAACATAACATAGTTTCTATTACTTTTTTTTTTTTTTTTTTTTTTTACATGGTAAAGAAACATTGCCATCAGTAGTGGCATAAACTGAACTACAATTTGTGACCAGCTTTCAACATATTACATAACTACATGATTTTCTCAATTTTTTCAATCTGATTTTAGCAATTTGATGCAATAGCTATCTCTGAAATTGATGAGAACTGAAATTATATTTGTTAAATGCATTGACATATGCAAACTCCTTAGAAATCAATACCAGGCTAAAAATGTGATGTTTCAACAGTATTTTATTTTTTGTTTTCAGGGGTTGTATAACTAGTCTGAAACTGTCCCCAAATCTCCGTAAAAAAGTGAAGCCACCAAAAAAAGGTCCACAGTATGAGCCTAGAGAACTGGAAATCATGAAGTTAGAGAAATTACTGGCACTTGTCCGAGAGCCTCAAACACAAAAACCGTGTACTAATATTGTGGAGCCAAAGGAAGGATAATAAGGTAAAATTTACCTTTTCGTTTTCAATTTTTTTTTTTGTTGGTAAAGCCATATATATCACATTACAATGTCAAATAGTGATTTGGTCTCTCATAATTAACTATTAATATAATTAATCATTTGTTGGCAGGTCTGAAAACATTGAACCTTCTGTTCCTGAGTGAGATGGATGATGACGTAGTACCCATGGCTGCAAACATTTGTGACCTGAAGATACTTGTGTAAAACCTTAAAGCTTGTCATAATCCAATCTTAAGAGTTCCCCGAGTATGTGTCTATGTTTTCTGGATGTAAATGTGTTTTCTTTTGTAGCAGTTCTCTCTGGATTCGTGGACCAGTTTTCATCTTCAATAGAATTTCTTCTACGGCTGAATTTATTTTAACAACAAAATGCCACAACCATGGAAGGAAAAGAATGCTGTGTGCTTGGTGCAGTCATTCAGAGCACAAGTTCACATTATAATAAAGTCTGAATTTGCAATTAATGTTATTAAACAGAACACTTCAGTTTCAATTTGATGGGGAGCAGCATAAATATTTTGTTGAAAGAAAAGAGTTGTCATTAGTGGTCACCAGTGTTAACCCATAAATTCATGTGCAAAACTCACAGTAGTATACTATAAAAACATGAAAGTCTTTGTTAATATTATTCTCTGTATGAACGTAGCAATGCTTGTGGAAAGTGATTCACTTAGAACATTTAGAGTTATGAGCAACAGGTTAATAGCATTTGCACTTGACACTGATGCTTCTGAGTTTTGCACTTACAGTATCATTGTTTAAGTGATCACACACAAACGCTACCAGAAGAGATCGCATTGGAAACCTGGTAGAGACCACTCAGAGAAGCTAAAATCATTGAAAATTAACCATTTCTCCAATGACTTGTATATATTATAGCATACACTATTGACACTCAACAGATTTCAGTTCCAAAAGAGGTCCTAGAAATTGATCAGTTGAGCTATGATGACAGTGGAATGGCTTCTTCTGAAAGAGTCTTCCTACACAACTGTCACAATGCAGGCTCAATGAACAGCTGATCTTTATCCTTCTTATCACTAGAAACTAGCCATTAAAGTGGTCAGTAATGCAAGGGGTAAAGGTAACCTCTCCATAATTGAGGTTTTGAGTGATTAGAGCCACATAAAGAACATTGAAAATGTAGCTGAGCTTTCAGACAGTGTTCTTCTTCAGAGATAACTGATACAAAGATAGTCCTACTGTTCCAGGGAAAGGCTGTATAAGGTGGAGTGGGTGAGTGAAGAAAGGAAGTGGGGAATGAAAGGGAGTAGTGGAGGGATGGGTTGCTGAGAGCTGGAGAAAGAGGCTATAAGGGAACAGTACAGAGATGTTGCATCAGTGAGTTCAACCTGGCACAGGAAGGGAGAATTGCATTTGGAAAATGATAAAGTGGAGGAGTAGGTTGGGAGATGTGTAGGGATGATAGCACTGAGGAAAATGATAACTTTGGAGAAGAGAGTGTGAGTGAGGTTTATTGAGTGAGCCCGAGGCATGGGGATAGGTGCAAAGGTGGATGTTGGACAGGGATTAGTGTAGACTGAGACCAGAAATACTGCATAATCAAAGGACAATTCCCAAACAGATCTCCTGTGCTATATGCACACATGCCCCTAATCTTCCACCCACTCCAACAAACCATCTGCAACCCAGCATTATCCCACACTTGAACATCTTAAATCATATCTTTCATTAGAGCTTTCACTATCTTTCATCATGCCCACAAATAAGGAACATCGTTCTCACAATGCTTACCACCTCCCCACTGTGTCCTCCTAATTTAAAAAATATATTGGTCCATTCTTATCCCACACCTATTCCAGACTCTTTTTGACATTAGTCATATCCCTGTGGAAGATCCACGTGGGTAGCCCTATCCTATCAGAGCCGGGGCTAACAGTGAAAGCAGTTGTGTGATATATCAACTCCACTGCAACTTTTGCACAGCTTTATATGTGGAGGTGACTGCCACTCACATGAATAGCTAAAGTGTGGCCAAGAGAGAGGTTGATTACCCAGTGGTAGAACATGCTACTGGGCACAAATGGCTCGACTTCACTGGATTCTTCACAAAAAAATGTCATTAACCTCCCACTTGCCCCCCAGCAATATCAGCTTTCCTGAATAGCATAGATGGGTGTCGTACTTACAGCACAGTTGTCAATCCTGCAGTCTTCAATCTCCACTAGTACCTGTCCCAAACCAACCCCCCAGTCCCCTCCCCATGCTTCCTATTTAACCCCATTAATCTAAACTCAGACTTTCATCTCCACAGTTGTCATCTGCCTTGGTTCAACCCCTTCCCCAACCTATACCATGACTTCATCCTGTGCCAGATGCATTGCAATTCTTCCTGCCTGAGCCAAGGTGAACCTGCCGGTGTCAAATTGCCATCCCATGCTCTTGCGGCTTCTCACTCCTGACCGTCACCCAGCTTTCCCCTCAACCCTTCACTCCCCCCTCTCTGCCACCTTTCCCCTGTTATCCACTCCATTGGAAAGAACCTCTCAGGCTGTAGAGCCAGGACAACACAGCCGGCCTCAATAATGTAGTAATATGTGTGCATTGGCATGTTTTGTTTTAGTCAGCTCCAAAGGACATTCCCTGAAAGCTCAGGTATGTTTTCAGTCTTCTTTATGTGCCTGTCAGTCACTCAGTGCCTCAGCTATGAGATGAGCCTTACTCTTAGTTTGTATTCCACTCTGGACTTCCCAGTATTGTATTACAATGGTTTGTAATGACAGAGAAACACCATGTTGTTAGCAGTTATTTGACACCAGAGTGGAATAGTCTTACTTGATCTTTAGAAAATTACAGTGGTGACATAAGTTTGCAAAACTTCATGTAAGTGAATATTAAAGCACGCATTTGATTCTTCGACGATTATATGTTGCTTGTTGCTATGGCAGGAAGACAACAGATTAGTATTTTATTTGCTCGTCATTAATTGAAGAAACTCCTAGCACATAATGTGTGTGTCAAGTAAGCCATACATCATAATTCTGGCATGATACTCTTTGAGTTCATACTGTTTCATGTATATGGATGAACCTTTGATGTATTGTTACAACTGAATCACATAAAATGTGTATTGTTTCCTTAGTAGATTTAATTGTTTTGGGAACAGAATTCTTCAATGTTGCAATATTCACAGAGGTTTGACAGCACATTTTAAAATTTTGAATAGATGTAACTACAGAAGGCAGAAAATTACATAATTTTTTTAATTATGTAGAAGCCAAGTTAGTACACATCAGGAAATCAGTTAGTCAGTAATAATATATGAACACAAAAAATCATTACAGGTCCAGTGACAGAACGACATATTATTACTCCAGCAGGAAGAGACAGGTGAAATAATTATGAAAATTATATTTTATACTATCAGAAAAGAGGATTCTTCCTCACTGACTGTTATACCTCAAAGATAAGTAGAATGAATAATTTATAAGTTGGTTAAATATGCTAATATTTAAATGTATGTATATGAAACCTTTTATGTTTCACATTTAATGTATTGCAATTGTTAAGTAATCACTGAAATACATATTGTTGATCGAACTGATTTCTGTTATTGCTGTTGTGGTCTTCAGTCCGTAGACTAGTTTGATGCAGCTCTCGATGCTACTCTACCCTTTGTGAGCCTCTTCATCTCCGAATAACTACTGCAAGCTACATCCTTATGAATCTGCTTAGTGTATTCATGTCTTGGGCTCCCTCTACGATTTTTACCTCCCACACATCCTTCCAGTACTAAATTGTTGATCCCTTTATGTCTCAGAATGTGTCCTATCTACTGATCCCTTCTTTTGGTCAAGTTGTGCCACAAATTTCTTGTCTCCCCAAGACTGGCTTCATGTGCCAGAGACTATGGTCACGTACGTGTGTGTGTGTGTGTGTGTGTGTGTGTGTGTGTGTGAGTTGTGTCATTTGCATGATTGCATGATTTTTTGTGTGTGTGTGTGTGTGTGTGTGTGTGTGTGTGTGTGTGTGTGTGTGTGTGTGTGCATGTCTGCCTATCTGTCTATAATCCATTTTTGACAAAGGCCTTGTTGGACAAAAGCTTATTTTGTGGCAGTCTTTTTGTTGTGCCTATCTGCGATACAGCATTTCTGCTATATGGTGAGTATCAAGTATCTTTTTCATAATATTGTTGTAGAGATCCTCTGTATATTCCTTCCACCTTTCCCTTCTTTTCTTAGGAGTGGTTTTCCATCTGAGCTCTTGATATTCAAACGACTCCTCCTCTTTTCCCCAAAGGCCTCTTTAATTTTCCTGTGTGCAGTATCTATCTTTCCCCTAGTGAAATATGATTCTAGATCTTTACATTTGTCCTCTAGCCAGTCCTGCTTAGCCATTTTGCACTTCCTGTCAATCTCAATTTTTAGACAGTTGTATTCCCTTTCGTCTGTTTCATATGCTGCATTTTTAAATTTTTTTCTTTCATCAATTAAATTCAATATCTCTTGTGTTACCCAATGATATCTTCCAGACCCTGTCTACCTCCGTAGCTCAGCAGTAGCATTACCATGTACTACGCTAGGGGGCCCAGGTTCGATTCCCGGCAGGGGACTGGGTGTTGTGTGTCCTTCATCACCATTTTCATCATCATTGACACGCAAGTCGCTGAAGTGGTGACAATTAAAAAGACTTCCAATCTGGCAGCTGAACCCTGAAGGGAATATCCCGGCCAATAAATGCTATACAATCATTTCCTTGTTTTTCCAGACCCTATCTTTTTATCTATTTGATCCTCAGCTGTCTTCACTGTTTCATCTCTTAAAGCTACTCATTTGTCTTCTGTTGTACTCCTTTCCCCTGTTATAGTCAACTGTTGTCTAATGCTCCCTCTGAAACTCTCAACAACCTCTGGTTCTTGCAGTTTATCCAGGTCCCATCTCCTTAAATTCCTACCATTTTGCTGTTTCTTCAGTTTTAATTTGCAGTTCATAACCAATAAATTATGGTCAGAGTCCACATCTGCCGCTGGAAATGTCTTACAATTTAAAACCTGGTTCGTTAATCTCTGTCTTACCATTATATAATGACTCTGAAACCTCCCAGTTTCTGCAGGTCTCTTCCACATATACATTCATCTTTCATGGGTCTTAAACCAGTGTTAGTGATGATTAAGTTATGTTCTGTGCAAAATTCTACCAGGTGGCTTCCTCTTTCAATCCTTACCCAGTCCATATTCACCTAATACTTTTCCTTCTCTTCATTTTCCTACTACCGAATTCCATTCCCCCAAGACATTTCCGTCTCCCTTAACTATCTGAATAATTTCTTTCATCTCATCATACGTTTCTTCAATCCCTTCATCATCTGCAGAGCTGGTTGGAATATAAACTTGTACTACTGTGATAGGCAATGGCTTTGTGTCTATCTTGGCTACAATAATGCGTTCACTATGCTATTCGTAGTAGCTTATCCATGTTCCTATCTTTTTATTCATTATTAAACTCACTTCTGCATTACCCTTGACTTAGAATTTATAACCCTGTATTCACATGACCAGAAGTCCTGTACCTCCTGCCACTAAACTTCACTAATTCCACCTACCTTCAGCCTACCCATTTTCCTTTTTAAATTTCCTAACCTACTTGCCTGATTAAGGGATCTAACATTCCACACTCTGATCCATAGAACACTCATTTTGTTTCTCCTGATGATGACATCCTCCTGAGTAGCTCCGCTTGTAGACCCGGTTGGGGGACTATTTTACCTCCGGAATATTTTACCCAAGAGGACTCCATCCTCATTTAACCATGCAGTAGAGCAACTATTATCTATTCAGAGTATGGTATGTTAGTAAGCCATTTATCATCACAGTAGTTTCTCTACAGTAGAGTAAACATCATCCACATACTGATCAACTAACACATTAGTTAACCAAAAGCATTCCAATCAGCAAATTCAAATATGTGCATGCACAGTATAGAAGTTTTGGCACTAGGCTGGCAAATTCAGCTGTCGTCATCCCCCTCCCCTCTCTCCTCCATCCCAATCATCACAGTTACTGTTATGTGTTGATGTGTAACCTTCACCGGTGAGTTATCATGCAGTTGTTGTGCTTTCGAGATAGCAACTAAATAAAAATCCATTACTCTTAGTGTTTCTGACAAAATAGACCATTTGAAGCAATCTGCTAGTGGATGAAACTTAGCTTAGGAATATGGAGTTATAAATGCAGACATTTAAAAAAAATAAAAACATAAACAGTGATGGTATTACAAAAAGTTGAGTGCACTTGACATTGAAGATGGAACCTTGCCTAGAAAAATAATTGAAATGTCAGATAACCACGGTTCAGACACTGCTGTTTACACATAGTTCATGCTGGTATATAACCAAGAACAAGCAATTAATACCTGTTTGATTTTTTAAACAGCTGTTTAAATAAACAAGAATCAAGGAGATAATGCTGATTTTAAAGAGACTACTGGCTCTCTTACTTGCCTGAAATCTAGGTGCTTGACTAGGCAGTAAGACATCCAGGATGAATAACTGTTGGGTGATACTGAAGCTGCTGAATATTTCAAAACATCTTTTAAAAACGTGATTAATAAGGAGTGTTACAGAAAAACTAAGGTCTACAATGCAAACAAAACTGGTTTATACTGGAGGAAAAAGCCAACAAAATCTCATGTTTCTGTGAATGAAATGTCAGCACGTGGTTGTAAGGCAAGAAAGTTATGAACCACTCCTGTGGTATGTGGGAATGTTACTGTTAACACACAGGCTACCGTTGCTGACCATAGGGTAGTCTGTAAATACACATTACTTTAAAGGAATAAAAAAAACTGCAAGTCAACTACAAGAGACAAAAGTGTGTTTGTATACCGGAGGAAGACATAAATATGGAAATATCAAAAACACTACAGATTACTGTGTCTAATACGGTGTAGGAAACTGTTAGCATTTAAAACAGCTCTTCCTTTCATCTCAGAATGGATAAATACAGGTCATGTATGGTTTTCAGTGGTATCTTATACCATTCTTCCTACAAAATAGTGACAAGCTCAGGTAATGATAATGGAGATGGATAACAACAACATACTCCTCTCTCCAAAGCAGATGACAAAGGCTAAGTAATATTAAGATCTGGTGACAGTGGTGTCCTGGTGGCCAGGAGAGATGCAAAAATTCATCTTTATGCTCACAAATCCAGTTCAGGATGATGCAGGCTCTTTGAACAAGGATCCTGTCATCTTAGAACATAGCACCACCTTTGGAGAACAAACATTGTACATGGGATGGACCCGATCAGCCAATATGGTCACATAATCCTTGGCAGTAATTTGACCTTGTAGAGTACCCGTGTGGCTCATGGAATACCACAATATTGCTGCCAAAATAATCATACAACTGCCATCATGTTTCACTCTTGGAATGTAAATTTGACCAGAAGTTGGAAACAGTGTGCGTCAAGACTCATCCGACCAGGTGACTTTCTTCCATTACTCCATAGTCTATGTTTTACGGCTTCAGCACCATGTTTTCATGTTATGGGCATCACGGATGTGTGGTTTTGGCATTCCAGCTCATCTTGCAATACTCTGCTTACAGAGCTACTTTAGTGTTGATTTGGTGCTGAAAGTGGTTCATGAGTGTGACATTGAGTTCTGCTGTGACTTTTGTAGTTGTTGACCTCGTATTTTTTTCTCACAATCGTCTTCCACAACCCTCTGCCATGATGATGTAGTGGATGATGTTTTCCCATTTTCCTTGTATGTGGTATAAATGTTCAATATGGTCTCCTTGAAACTTTGAACACTTCAGTTACCTTGGTTTTGGGAGAAGCACTCACTGTATGAGCATCAACAATTTGTCCGTGTTTGAATTCTCTTAGTTCCAAAAAAATGCACTTACAACTACACAGAACACTGTCCTGACCATGACTGATGCTTGCAACATATTGTGAACATTGCTTATCTGCCATTCGTAGTCAAATACAAGAGCACAACCTGCCTGCTTGGCTGACATCTGCATTTATGTTCAAGCATGCATTCATATTTTTGCCCAACCCCTGTAGAATGGTATGATACTGTATTTATTGAGGAAATCAAAGAGCATCAACTTGCAACTGGGGATTCTTAAAATATTGTGTTGTTGGTCAATAATGCCTCAACTCATCCTTCAAACCTTTTGCTTGACCGAGAAAACGGCAAGTTTAAAGGGTTTTCCAACCCATCCCAGAGTCACCCCACCCACGCCTCCCAGTATTACTTCAGTACTCCAAGCAGTAGACAAAGACGTCATTGAAAGGTTCAGATGTTGTTACAGAAAAATGTTTCTGTGTATAGCACTGTTCAGAGAAGAATATGAAAAAACACTTCAGCACCTGTACAAAGAAACTGACTTGAAGGACGTTTTATAAGTAACATTAGCAAAAGTTTGGAATAAGCTCCTTCCTTCAGATGAGTGTGTCACGGCACCTCGAGAGCCACTAAACAGTCAATTTTTATCTAAAATGATTGAGCTGATTAAAGACACTTCTGGAACTGAAGAATTCTGTCAGGAAAAGATTCAAGGCTGGCTTGAATGTGATATTAGTGATCCTGGCTACCATGTACTCATGCATGTTGAAGTAACTGCCAATGTCATTGGTGGCCAAGATCCTTGCAACAAAATAGCCATCTTGCTGGGAAGCTTTTTACTGCCTTGAGACAGCTATGAAGTGGAGAAGAAGAAGAAAGTGATGCTGTCATTAAAACATATGTAAGATATATAAAAGTATATGTCGTATCAGCCGCCGCCGCACAGCAGCCGTCAACTCGGCACGGCGTGCTACAACCGCTGGCGCCGCACACAATGTCAACAACCGGGGCAAGTGAACGCGTCGTCGTGGGGTTAGTGGCAGCGTACACACCACATACGGATTACCCTGGCGGCGCTGCCCTTGCCACCAGAGTGAGCAACCGTATAAGGGCGCCATCTACCAACACTCTGATTGGCCGGACCTGCGGATTTAAGCGAGCTCCCTGAGCCCGTTTAACCAGTTCAATCTTCGCTGATGACTGGTTACTACCCGGCGGCTGGATTCACGACGACCGAACCATACTGTGGCCTCCCAAGCTGTAAACTCCTGACGCGTCGGTATCGACTGGTTGGCAGTGGTTTGGACCTGTATTCTCTACTAGTGACTCTGATTTCTCCTTGGCGCTAGAGCCAGCGAAGTGTTGTGCAGTCGAACTTAAGTTTTGTTTTGAGTGACAGAACGTCAAATAAATTTGGTTATCACGGAATATTTGTTGTGTTATAGTGAGGACATAACAGTACAGTTTTGTATTTAATTTAGTGTTTCTTTGTTTCATATTACTCTGAACACTGGTAGAATATGTTTTGTATTGATCAGTTATGCAAAAAATCAGTTGTTGAAACACTGCTTCTCACTCCCTCTCCCAAATTATTTTGGATTATTGATGCTCTACTGTGTTTTAATAATAAGAAATTGGAGTAACACGTCCAGATCACTATACTGATTTATTCCATACAGGAAAAAGAGGTTTCCTTTTTTTTTATTTTTTTTAAGAAAATGTACGTGCAGTGCTTGTCGATAAATTGCAATGTTGGAAATGAAACACTTTTACAATATGACTCAATGATGTGAATAAAGGCATTTATTTTCCACATAAAAGTGATGTGTGTGTGTGTGTGTGTGTGTGTGTGTGTGTGTGTGTGTGTGTATTTTACATTGTTTAATTTCAACCTATGATTTTTTTATTTTATTAAGAAAGAATTAAGTATGTTAAAAGTAACAAAGAGCAACAGTAATAACATGAACTGGGAAACACAGAAACAGTGGGAGGAAAGAATTTTTAATTTAAAGAGTAATTTTTTCCATTAATCTTCATACCATGTATTCTGACAAACATTCTATCCTTGCTTATACACAAATTTAAGTTAATACAAGCACTGAAATTAACTGACTACTGTACTCAGATGGAAGCAGTCTTTTGAATAGGTTCTGATGAGACAAGGAGATGAGGAATTTGATCAGAAAATAACTTTCAGTGGCAAGGCAAAATTCCATTTAAATTATAATGATAAGAAAAGTTAGCAGGGTTATGATCACATCGTCAGATAGGAGTAACACAGGCCTAGTAATGAAAAAAGAGAATACAAATGCAGGTGAGATACTATGAACAGCATAGACAGAATGTATTATAGTAGCTAAAGTAGACACAAACCAACACCCACCACAGCAGTACAAGTTTATATGCCTACTAGCTCTGCAGAAGATGATGAAATTTGAAATGGGAAGCTGTCCTGTAGAATACTTCACAGAATATGAAAATGGTATCTGTTCCCGAAAGAACAGATACCATTGATGACCGTGCAGCTTCTCTATAATGAAATGATAATTAAATTGAAACCCTTAGCTACCGACAGGTGTTGCTGATATACATCAATGGAGGCAGCTGAAAATGTGTACCCCGAGCGGGACTCGAACCCAGGATCTCCTGCTTACATGGAAATGCTCTATCCATCTACTAGGAACACTACGAATGCAGATTGTGGACAGTTGGGAATGTGGGTCTCACGGGGAGCGTGCAAGGGATAAGTCCCTGCAGACGCACTATCCTCTATGCGACTGAACTAAAAGATGTACTTTATGTTTCTGAAGCAAGTGCTCACTTGTTGTCCATAAAAGCAGCTGCATTAAAAGGCTTCTACATGAGACCTTATAACAAAAGTGTCAGGACTGAACACAAAGTCACTGGGGAAACAATGACGACTTGTCACATCAACCAATGTCTACATATTCTTCACACATGTGTCGTTAAACTAGCACAACCACTTCAAGTGAATTTTAGAACATTGTCAGATATCCTGCAAATTTATCATGAGAGATACGGCCATCAACACAAACGACACTGAAATGCATCTTGAAGTAGACGAACATCAGCGTGGAAGGGTGCAAAGAAGAATTTTGCTATGGATATGCACTGGGAAAATGCATAGATTACCATTCAGGAATAAAATAAATCAACCAATGGTTACTGGTGAGCAAATCCATGCTGATGTAAATGGACCTATGTTCATAGAGTCTGTCGGAAAATGTTGCTACTAGGTATGATGCAAGGATTATTTTAGCGAATTGTGTAAATTTTTGTTCTTGAAGCAGAAGACTGAAGTCAGCACCATTCTGGAACAATCCTTGAATGAAGCTAAGACAAATGGTCATACTATCAAACAGTTCAGGTGTGATGGAGGAAAACAATTCAATAAGAAGAGTGTCAGAAGTTCTGGCAAACAGGTAGCTACAGTGTTCTCTATAGCTTTCTCCACGACCTGTTCTTGACTCATTCCTGTGTTCATAGGGGACACAGTAATTACCTTCATTCCAAAAGTTATTTCATCACTGATCTTTTACTTGTTGTCCTTGTGATGTAGTTTAATGTCTGACAGTATAGATTCTGAGTCACTTAACGTACACTCCAACTACTTTTTCTTCACCTTCATGATCTGGCTGTCATTACCATCATAAACGATTGGTCTGACAGAGGTGAATCTAACTGCTCATTTCTTCTACAATAAATGTTGAAATATTTTTTCCAGTTTATTATTCCTTCCCATTTCGTAAGTACTAGCACTGAAGATACTACTATGGCTCCCATTTTGTTGCTCATTTGGCCAGTATTCGTCTAAAATTACTTTCTTAAAGGCTCACACGTTTCGTATCCTGGGCTCATATTTTGAATTTCATCATCAAGCTGTACTCTTACAACAGCTATTTTCTTTGTTTGGGTCCATCATTTGGGTATGAACTGATACAGAAATTGTGTGGGACATAGTTTCCATTAGTGGAGAACTTTGCAAAACCACTATAGTGAAGAAATTTTCCCTTACTAGCTATTGCATTTCTGTGGTTGCCTATGCAAATTCCTTGTTGCACATTGCCAATTACTGATTGTGTTTGTTTTATGTCTTCAGAAATTTTATCCACTCTGTGGACACAGGTGTACTGTTTGATTTCGGGTTTGCCAACACATTCTGCTACTTTCTCGTGTTGTTCATAGATTCCAACGATCTGTTCTAATTAGTTTTTTCTCACTCAATAGCTTGTTGCTGGCTGTTTAAACATGATATTATGTTTTAGTTCACTGATATCCTGTGTAGTTTTGTTGGTACTGCTCATCACTTAGTGCTGGCGGATTATCGAATTTTTGAAACAGTTCTTCCACTTATTTGCCACATCATTGAGCAGCTTCCTTAATTGCATCCTCAATGAAGCTTTCAAATTGGCAACTGATGATTTAGTTTCAGTCTTCAGTTGTATTCGTTACACATTTTGTCAATTTGTTCTTTCCATTCATCGAGCTTTTTGTTATGTTCGTCGATAGTTTGTACTGTTCACGGTATTTTTTTTTTGTCGAATTCCTTGTCATGTTAGTAGAACCACAGTCTAACATATGTTAGACTGTGGTAGAACTGTTTCCCAAATTTCTCGTTTAACTGCTTAGTACTCTCAGAACTAGTTGTACAAGTTGCTCACTTAGTACATCGTCTTTGTCTTCAGTTTTACATACCTTGTTCTAAAGGTGCGTTTACACTGCGATTAGTATCGGCACATGTATGAGATACATGTATATGCGACTTTGCGACATGTATCGCGACTTGTATGAGTTGACAAGTATCAACCTCATACATGTATGAGCGTGCGTTTACACTGGTTGATGTGTATCACTGTGCGACAGCTTCCGACGACGATTTGGAAGTTTTCACATTTTTATGTGCTGATACACTTGCTCTTTTGGAAGATGATAAGAAGAAAAGGCGGAGGAAGCGTAGATGGTGGCACAGAGAGTTTCTCGCGAATTAACGCTAGAGGATGGCGCATATTTTAGAAATTATGTTAGGATGAGTATGGAGGATTTCCGCGGTTTGTTATCACTTTTGGCTCCTCTTGTGTCCAAAACCAACACAAACTTTCGGGAAGCGATTCCACCAGAGGATCAGTTGGCAGTAACAATCCGTTTTTTAGCCACTGGGGATTCCTCGTAAAACGAAGATTTCATGACAAAACATTTGCATTGTCGCGCGATAGCTAATGCCAACGTCTCACACACGATTGTCGGCATCCGTTGTCAACATTATCACGCGAGGCCGCCGGAATAACAGCAAAACATTGATATACGTGCCAGATGCATGAAAAAATTATATAATGTATTACATACTCTGATATATATAAAACTTTTACCTTCACTTATTGGGATAAAACTTGCACAATGGCCTCTCAAACACGAAGAATAATGTTGCATATGGCACTTTTTGATATTCTATGCAGATACATTAACGTCGAAACGACAGTCGGCACCTTCAAAACTCAAACAGCCGCCAAAGAGCCTGGTACTACGCATACGCTAATCGTCGAAATAAGCGGCAGTCGACAAGGCGACAGGAAATGATAGTACTGCGCATGCGCGAGTTCTTCAAATGTCGCTCATACATGTCGCGTATATGGCCAAAAAGCGATATACAAAATGTATACGCGACATGTATGAGCTCGAGGGTCCGCATACAAGTTCCGTGAATTTTTGTATGAGGTGATGTATCGCGACATGTCAAATTGACATGTCGCTCATACATGTCGCGATACATGTATCCCAGTGTAAACGTACCTTTATGATTCATTCTTGGAATAGGGGAATATTTACTTACAGTTAGGGGCAGTTCGGGCCGAAACAAGAATCACATATAGCTTTTCAGTATAACAAGAGCCAAAAGGAGAGCTTCGGAAGTACATCTGGCACTCGGGTCAAATGACATTGTTTGCTCGCTTCACCGGACTTGGATACGATGTGACGTCATTATGACATGTACACGCAACATCGAAAACGATAGAAACCGTATATCGACTATTCGACTTTTGTGAACTTTCGAGAGGTTGTGACAGGGTAGCGCTGTGCTCTGCACCATTCGTTGAAATGTGTTTTGCGTTCCTTGCGTTTAAATCGTGTATTGTACTGTGTTTATGTCCTGTGCGTTGTTTTTCGTTTGCTCGTCTCTAATTATGTGTTCAGCATTCGAGAGACTAACGAGAGAAAATCTGAAAGAGTTCAGCATCGATGACGACAGGCAATTGCGTGGTTATTGTGAATCTCAAGCAGAAATTGATGTACTTCTGACCCAGCCGAAGTGCGTCGGTTATTTGTACTCGGAGAGAAGAAGCACTCAGCAGCCAAAACCTTTAGATGCGTCAAGACACTAACCTTTCGTTAAGATTACATTGAGAAATCCACTTCCCCTCGTATTTCATCTCCAGTCGACGATTTTTCTTCAACAATGCCTCACATTTTTCTTTTTAAGTTCGAAATTCAATCATTCTACACACCAGTCATTACTGGACACTAAGGTACCTGTCTCTGCGGTCCGAGTGTAAAATTACTTGGAATTATGGTTGATAAAAGACTTTCTTGGGATGGACGTATAAATTACTTAGCTAACAAACTTGCACGAGTTCTCTTTCAGCTATATAAATTAAGAAAAAAAAAGTCAGCAAGAGTATGCTGCTACAATCTAATATGTACTGACAAGACCAATTGTATGAAACCATACTAAAATATTGATAATAAATAAATATTATTTTCGGCTTAAGCGTTCAATACAACAATCACAGAATCTAATCTGGTCAGGACACAAGAAGACTTCACTTTTTTACGAAACGTGTTGTCCGGAGTGTTTTCAAGGCCACGGTCAGGAATATTTCTATTAATATCCAGCTCATTTACTTTTATTTTTGAGAAATACATATACGCTGCCACACTGAGCTGTAATCAGAATCGCACGTGTCAAAACAAACCACTGGCTGACGACAGTTTAGAATCTCGAACGTTCGTAAAAATCGATAGGTGTGTTAATCGACTAAAGCATGTTACGTCATAATGACGTTACATCATATCCAGGTTGGGTGAACTTAGCATCCTCCGCTTCTCATGAGACGCCATGTTGTTTTCATCGTATTTGGATGTTATGACCTGTATATTGTGACACTATGCTATTTCAAGGCAACAGCACAATGAAAATTTATCGCAAATATGTTGCTCTAGGTATGATTTGTTATAAATAAATGTCACTTAAAGTCACTTCTGATGTAAAGAGATTTTAACATGAACAGTAGTAAAGCTAAACCTAGTCCTTAGTTTTAGAGACATGCAGTTGCAGAACAGAGGAATATAGTGTTCGCATCCTCGAGTGTGCTTTTTTTTCATCTCCACTTTTTTAACACGTTCTGGGACTTCCTTAGTTATATAACGTAGGTGTGTTCCGCAATATTCGAATTCATTTACATATAACAACGTGCTTTGCAAGTAACGAGTGTCTCCCATTTCGTGACTTAAGGCAAAAAAAAAAATTAAATTGCTGCAGGTGGAACAACCAGCAATGACATTTATATTCCTTCTTACCACAAATATTTTTTGTGAATATGTCGTGATTTATGAGAATGTGATTAGTCATAAATCTAAGAGTAGACAGTGAATGATGTTTACGTTCTTGCCTGTTACAAATGTTTGGCTGCTTTGCTTCCAAATATGTCCAGTTTCTGGCTGTGTGAAACCTAATGATGATGAGGGAGACACGCACCGCTGACTAGGCAAGGTCGTAGCAGAGGTGGTTTGCCATTGCCTTCCTCTGACGGTAACGGGGATGAATGATGATGAAGAAGACAACACAACACCCAGTCATCTCGAGGCAGGGAAAAATCCCCGACCCCGCCGGGAATCGAACCCGGCACCCCGTGCGCGGGAAGCGAGAACGCTACCGCAAGACCACAGCTTAAATTGTTGCAAATGGAACGAGCAGCAGTCATATTTATAGTCTTGATTGTCACAAATATTTAGCTGTGATCAAATCCTTAACAATGCGTTCGTAAATTTGCAGGTCAAGATCGTGCCATACAGAGAGTGAGGGGCATCACGTGACCAATTCCCTATTTCAGCCAAACAAAGAAACGTTACATGACTGCTTTCGGATTGCAGCTGTTGGTTATTCTTGTTTCGGGCTGACCTGTCCCTATCATAAATGAAGATTCTCCTATTCGACCCACACACTGGCAGAGATACTGCATTCAATAATACCTCAATCTATTGTTCCTTTATCTCCTCTAAGCAACGTTCGTGTGTCCTTCAAAACAGGAATTATTTCATTTCCTACTGTTAAAGTCACTATCGCAAGTCTGTTACAATGATTATAGGGCAGACAAGTTATACGAAATGTCGTCAATATTGTTTCTTGAGCAGTCTGTATCCTGCTTACAATTTGATAGCAATGTCATATTTGAGACATACATAAACAATGTAATAAGAGGTTGACGATAAAGTCTCATTGTCTGCTGTGATTCTATTCCAGGAGGAATACCACCAATACTGCACTCTGTTTGTCGTGTACAAACAACATGAACCTGTAATCCAAGGTAAGTGCTGATCCAAGTAGGAATGAAAAAACTTCCCAACGCATGTACACACTTGATCACTGCCACACTGCTAGTATCAAGTTTGGTATAGTTCTCAGAAGGCTGTATTATGGATACGCATGTATAGTACAAATTATGTGTGTCCTTTGGAAGTCAGATCTGAAAGCTGGAGAGACTGAGTAAGAGTCCCTAAGGGTTCTTTCCACCAACCTTTCGTCTTCTAAAGTTGTATCTCCCGTGTAAAAGGCAGCTCCGGTCATGGAATCTTCTTCGGCAGAGGCTGCTATGCCGTCATCTGGAATCCATGATTGTACTTTTTATGGGATGCCTCCTGCCCAGGTTAGTCTCCGCATCTATAGAGGGCAAGATCTGTAGTACTAACAATGATGTTAGGCGAGACTTCTCATTACTGTATCTTGTTTTGTTATATTTTTAAATCATCACACTTTTTACACTGTCTTTTCAATATTTTCCTTAATCGTACGGTAACTTTTCTGACAACTTCCGATACAGAGTACGACATGTTCATTCGAAACTGAGATACATGTCCGTCCCACTAGAATGCCCAAAACAGTCTTACAAGTTCGGACCTCCGAACGACCGAAATATATAAGAGGCCGTAGGCATAATTACCGAAAGCAGTACGTGCATGTTAGTGGTTGTAGAGACACTTGTCCCACTGTGACACAAGGCAGTGAACAGCTGTCTCATAAAATTCCTGGGGCTGTGATGTTAACAGCTGGATGTCGCCGTCCACATGAGTGCAGGAAAGGTTATGCTGATGTTCTTCTTTGAAGAGGATGATCTCCTTCTGATTCACTTCCTGCAGCATGGGACAACAGTGAATGCTCAGTATTACTCGCAAACCTTGAGGTCCCTTTGCCAAGTGATCAAATCAAAACAACAAGGCAATCTCACCTGTGGGCTCATTCTGCTCCACAACAATGTAAAGCCTTATACGACCAACACAGTCGCGTCACTCCTGCAGAAATTCAAATGGGAGGTTCTCGGCCACCCTCCATACAGTCCAGATCTCTCTCCCTGTGATTACGCCATTTTTGGTCCCCTTAAAAAGGCTCTGAGGGGCAAACGTCCAGCTGTATGTGCGGAACTGGTGAACATTGCACCCCCGGAAATTTTATGAGACAGCCATTCACTGCCTCATGTCACAGTGGGACAAGCGTCTCAACATCCAGGGTCAATACTTCTAACATACAGGTACTGGTTTCTGTAATTATGCCTCTGGCTCCTTTGTTTTTGAAGGCCTTTATAGTTGCATGACTGGACCTTTAGAAAGCTCAAAACAGTCCTATGCATCTAACTCTGAAGAATGCCCAAGACAGTCTTACACGTCTGGCGCTCTGAATGACCGAAACAGAGTTGTGTGACCAGACCTTCAGAGTGCCCGAAACAGTCTGACTAGTGCAGCCAAAGTACTTCGTCTCCCAGGCATGCTAAAGCAACCCAAAGGTGTCCGAAGCACTTCAGTTGAAATATCGTTACCCTTACGTTTCTCATAACTAGTCAAATTTAATAAACAGAAACGATAAACTCGTAGGGTAACCATGAGAGTGTGCCATACTGAAAACTGTGTTAAATACGGTGAAATGCATATAAATAATTAATAAGAGAAGTCATGCGTTTTGGTGCCTAAACCTGAATGTGCCAACCAATCAGAAGCAAGTTCAGTACAACTGGCGGACTCTCCCACGGGAGTAGTACATACCGTATCATTTGTTGCTTGTACCTCATCCCATTTTGGTACCATATGTATCAAGCTGCATCAAAGCGAGCTTCTAGTAAGATAAAATACTGGTAGCCACAGCGAGAAATATTACACTTCCTCTTTCTTCTTTGATTTCCAAAATTAGCCTGTTCTCGAAGACAACTAACAAGTTCGGGAATGAGAATATTTTGCCCCAAATTTGAAAAAAAATGAAGTTTCCAACCTCTCAGTACCTCCCCTACTCTCTCATTCATGGAAATTCTTTAAAAAAACTAGGAAATTTTTGTTCCTAAAATATTACCCAAATTAACCAAAACTATTGACTTACTAATGCTAAACATATACTTTCTCATCTTAATTCTATCAAAAAACCTTAACTAAGCACACATTACATCATGAACTTCTTCTTGCTACAAAATACCATTTGCGATCTTCAGCTCCTGGCTGTCCTTTAAATTTTTTGTAGTTTTGTTATTCAACAATAAACATTAGCACTGGGCTATTAAATCTTTTCGTAAAGACTCACTACACTTATTGATGTTTACGTAAGATATGCGCTAAAAAATATAAGTTGTTGGCGCAGTGCCGTTTATCTTTACACAACACACGTTTTTCATCTAATATTAGCACAATGCCACGCACGTTTTACCAAATAACATATATTTATTCTGACATCAGTGCAGTGCCGTCCACTTTTACCTAATAACATTCACATTTTTATATCTAACATCAGCACACAGGCGTCCCCTTTTACCTAATAATACTCACATTTTTTTACTTACGCCAGCCCTAGGCCATCCACATATGTTGTTTACTATCACAGAGCTCAGAAATACTCTAAATTATATCAGCATATAAGTGTCGTTACATAATACTCATACACAGATGTTACATAGTTTTACAATATACACAATGTTGCACTGAACATAATACAATAATATTTACAAAGCCTTTGTTACTGCTATGGTGACTACAGGGCTTTCATTTGAATTGTCTCCTTCCTCGGCTAATGTTCCTAACCTTCACTCATTGGTCAGTCCACTCTTGCACTACCTGTTAATATTTTGCCGTTACCCATCAGGCGTAACTCATCCCAATAAATAATCACTTTCACTCAAGCTCGTATAGGCGCTCGACACACTGCTATCTTACGTCTAAGTATTGTGGATGGAAATGATATGAGAATAGCTCTCATTTTGTACTTCAAGTTTTATATTCATTTCATAACTTAACTAGGCATTAAAACAAGATTCACAGGTCTTTTGAAACAACTGAAGATACCCTAGATCGTGATAACAGAGAAAAATAGCGAAACAAATCTCGTCGCTTTAAATTTGCTTGTAGCTTATTATGGACTTTGCTGCTCAAACATGTAAACATTATGAATATAACAAACATTTCTCATATGCTGTAATGCTTTGGACGACATAAAGTGATGAAGTATGTGTGTAAACTCCCACTTCTTTAATGATATGACTTACTTGAGATGGTCAGCCGTCTTTCCTTGCTGGTTAGCTTACTGCTGAAACGTCCTTTTCTCATCTTCTCCAAAGTATATCTGCTAGGAACAGGAATTTCTCAAGACTCTTTCTACTTATAAAAATAAGCAGACGTACACAGTTTCTTTTGCTTCACATCACGACGTATATTTGAACATCAAACTTTTACAAAACTCATTCTCCACATAAACAAACACTATCAAGTAAATCTCTTCATGTACCCAAAAGTTAAAGACAAAGTTCATTTACACATGAGAAAAAGTTGGCTAAAAACCCAAGTCCATTATCATTCTGAATCTGAACACACGTGTTATCCTCTCAATCTCCAAAAGAAACAACAATTAACAATATTTTAACTGTTCTTTTTTTCCAGTACAATAGTCAAAGTTATAAAACAGCACAGAATACATAAACACTCCTTGTTCTTTCACTACAGCTTCCATGGTGCGACCAGCAAACACGTGTCGGCGCCGTTCGATCGCCATGTCTACAGTCTTCTTATTACACACTTCGGACCTGCACACACAGAAAGAAATGGTTCATATGGCTCTGAGCACTATGGGACTTAACATCTTAGGTCATCAGTCCCCTAGAACTTAGAACTACTTAAACCTAACTAACCTAAGGACATCACACAACACCCAGCCATCACGAGGCAGAGAAAATCCCTGACCCCGCCGGGAATCGAACCCGGGAACCCGGGCGTGGGAAGCGAGAACGCTACCGCACGACCACGAGATGTGGGCTGCACACACAGACAGGCGACTTGTAGTAGATAGGCTCTATCACACTTATATTTAAAATATCGTGTGTTCGAGACAGTAGAAGGCCGAGTGATGCTAGAATTTACGCGGAAATTCTCGAAGCATTACAGTGCTTTATGTATTTCTTCCTCAGTACTTATTATTGTGTGTGTGCTATGTGCGATTCATGTTTTGTGTTCATTAGCTGTGTGCATAAATTTCTGCATCGTGATACAATTCATAATAACGCTTCAGTGGAAATATCTCGCCTACTAAACCCTAAATGTGTGGCCGACTCACGTCGCCGGCTATTACCTTCCTATTATTCCCTATCGTTTACATACGAGTGATCGACTTCTCTGGTCGATCCAAAAACTCATTTTATTTGAGTCTGGATTCATCCTAGCCTAAATATATATGTATTGCAGCAAAACTTCATCATTGTTTTTAATCACTTGCAGAGCATCTACCAATTGTTGCTAATAAAGTTTAATCTAATCATTTCAGGACCATTGTGTATTGTTTGTTCTAATTGTTTCCACTTACTTGATTTGGCGCCGTCCTCTTCCTCGCCTCGCGGGATTAGCCGAGCGGTTTTAGGCGCTGCAGTCATGGACTTGCGGCTGGTCCCGGCAGAGGTTCGAGTCCTCCCTCGGGCATGGTTGTGTGTGTTTGTCCGTTGTATAATTTAGGTTAAGTAGTGTGTAAGCTTAGTGACTGATGACATTAGCAGTTAAGTCCCTTAAGATTTCACACACATTTTTTCCTCTTCCTCTGCATCAGCTGCAACCTTGCTAAATAAAGAAATATAGAAGATTGTTTTCTCTGTATATGTACGATGTAATTCCTTTGTGTTTAATAATATACATAAAAAGTTTCTGTATGTAGTTTATAGGGTGTTCTCCTACCTGTATGGATGGTGATTTTAGATCTTATAGCCTAGGTCCTCTACTTGTTTTGTAAACTTTATGCTGCATGTTATCTTTTGTTATATATAAGTGTAGTCTATGGTCGGTTGCTCAACTACTTAGTACACGTTTTATTTCAATTGATCCCTTTTTATCTTGAATCGAGAGGAAGGATAGATGACAGACTTTAATTCAGAATGATGAAGAGGGAAGAACTAACAGCGTGAAAAGAAAGGAAGTAAACTGGTAGTTAACTCAGGTACTTGGTAGGCGTCAGCTATCTAGCAATGCAAAGAGGGCTATAGCGCCCTGAGGTTTCTCGACTTGTTATTCCTTTACGAGTGACGGTGGCGGTGGTCCGCACACCACCTGTTTTTACGCCAGCCTGCCTGCATTTGTCTGTTGCCTGAAAGCGTGTCCAGCCTTCTAGTACATACAGGAGGTTGTTAACTTCACTCTTGTCTACATGAATTAGTTTCTCCTGAACAGCCAGTGGAAAGTTAAGAAGTATTATTTCTGCTAAGTCAGATTCACATAGAGGATCAGTTAAATACTGGTTCTTTTTCTAGTAGTACTGAAATAACTCCTTATAACTATCGCAGCCACTGTTCTCAAAGATCCTAGCTTCAAATATTTCTGTTTTTATGCTGTTTTGTGCACTTGTGGATCAGTATTGGTTTAGGAATGCTATAACAAATTCTTGGTGTGTTTTACATGAGCTTTTGACTCCTGTTCCCCATGATATGGCGTCCCCTTCAAAACTACTGACCACAAAATTGCTTTTCTGCTGTTCTGTCATATTGTCAGGTATGATGCCCTCAAACTGACGAATGGAAGCAACAGGATGTAAACTACCTTTCCTAGAAAAATTACGAAATTTGTAAGCATTGGCATTACTGACTACTTGATTAATATGAACAACACACTTACGCTTTTCTTGTTCAACCCACGTTTCGAGTTTTCTGTTTTAGCACAACTTCCATATTATCTATATTTTTGCTCACCTCACTTAGTCGAGGTATGATTTCTACCTTCTGTTCTATCTCTCTCAAACGACACTGAATCATATTTACATTACCATTACAAACAGTTTCTTTTCATGATCCTTTATGGCTAAGGACAGCATTTTTGTCCGTTAAGTCCATGACTTGTTTGTTTTGCCTTTCATGGGTGTCTTTGCAAGTTTGTCTATTTTACTCTGGTCAATACTTAATTTAATGACTTCATCCCTAACTGACAATACAAAAGTATCTTGAGCTTGCATGAGATAATTTATTTTCGCTATTTCATAATCAATCTTATGATTAACCTTTTGCTTATACTTATCTAATGTTTGACCCCATTCATTACTCTCATCTTCAATTCTTTTCTCATATGCCCCTATTCTAATTTCGTGAGAATCAACCCTGGTCTCTAAATGTTTAAACTTACGATTAATTTTTGCCATCTCCTCGTTTGTTGCCTCTATTTTATCAGCAAGTAATTTTTGCTCTTTCTTTAATTCTTTTTGTCCCTGTTCCATCTTTTCTTCTAGCCTTGTTTTTAATTCTTTTTGCCCAGATACTAACTCCATTAATATTTCAACCATACTTTTATTATTATCTTGTGTAGGCACTGTATCAGCTGGTGCTGTTCCATGGCTTAATCTACTTGTTGATCCATTAGCAATGGCGGTGTCAGAGTCATTACCTCTGGCATCACTATTCACCTTATTTAACTTACCATTAAGATTCATGTCATCTACATCCGAATCCAATTCTCCAAATTCACTATTGTTACTATTTAAAATCATTTTTTCTTTGGAAACTTCAGTTTCTACACCAGATGACTCTGGTAAATAGCTATCATCCATTTGATTTTGTACAAATTCCTCTTTACTTATATTACTAATTTCATCTGGCATGGCCGGCCGCTGTGGCCGAGCGGTTCTAGGCGCTTCAGTCCAGAACCGCATTGCTGCTACGGTCGCAGGTTCGAATCCTGCCTCAGGCGTGGATGTATGTGATGTCCTTAGGTTAGATAGGTTTAAGTAGTTCTAAGTCTAGGGGACTGATGACCTCAGATGTTAAGTCCCATAGTGCTTAGAGCCATTTGATTTCATCTGGCGTCCCTGTAATTGGCTTGCCTCGTCAATGTCGTTACCCTGAGGCTGCACTGTCTCTCTACTTCTAAGATTGTACCATGTTTCGCTTTCCCCCGACATATTGTTATAAAAGAAATTATTACGAAACAGTTTAACAATATTCTTAAATATCCCTATGGTTGTCAATACGAGCTTCCTCTCGCTGGCTGTAAAGTGATTAGTGTACACGCTACCTTCCCTCCGGCGCGATGCTGCTGTTCGCTGCATTGTTTGTATCGTGTTGGGTGTCTTCAGCTGCTATAGTCGACCACAGACGTCTACCTCTGCCGTTCGCTGCTCTCTGACTTTGGACTGCAGCTTGTGGAGGCGATAGGTGTTGCTTCCAGGTCATTTGCCTCGCCTGCTGTACACTGCTCTACTAACTGCTCTCTGAAGCGTTGTTTCTCGTAGCGGTGAAATAAAACGTAATCCTTTGAACCACACGCACACTTGTAACTTTACATTTCGATTTGCGTTTTCACTTTCGACTACGTGACGCGGATTAATTAGCGGCATTTATAAATTTTGTTGCCTAGCGGTTCAAAGAAATTTAAAAAAGTTCAAACAGGATATAATTTCACAGTTCACATAGTGTCGCTTTTTATCTTTTTCACTGTTTATACACTGTTGACATGGGCGTTTTATGATAATCACTACAGTCCACTGTTGTCACTATGATTTTCACGTCTCACTTAGTTCACAGTTCTCGTAGACAGACAGTAGCCTCTTTTTAAAATATACGTCCCTCACCAGGGCTGCCACGTATAAATTATGCTTGTCCTTTGGAAGTCAGATCTTGAAGCTGGAGAGATTGAATAAGAGTCCCTAACTGTTCTTTCCACCAACCTGTCGTCTTCTAAAGTTGTGTACCCAGCGCAGAAGACAGCTCGTCGGTCATGGAATCTTCTTCGTCGGAGACTGCTATGTCGTCATCTGGAACCTGTGATTGTGCTTTTTATGGGTGCCACTTGCCCAGTTTAGTCTCTGTATCTCTGGAGGGCAAGATCTGTAGTACTAACAATGATGGTAGGCGACACTTCTCATTACTGTATCTGGTTTTGTTATATTTTTAAATCATCAAACTTTTTTCACTGTCTTTTACAACACTCGACATAGCTTCCTTAATTATACGGTAACTTTTCTGACAACTTCCGATATAGAGTACGACATGCCCGTTCGAAATTGAGATACATGTCCGTCACACTAGAATGCCCGAAACAGTCTTACACGTCCGCCGGCCGTTGTGGCCGATCGGTTCTAGGCGCTTCAGTCTGGAACCGCGCGACCGCTACGGTGGCAGGATGATCGCCACATAAGTGCCTCTTGTACTTTTTAACCAGGTTTCCACAGCCAACAAAAGTGTACAATAGGCGACATGAGGTCTGATATAGCAGTGGCGTTATGTGCTGCTATTTTCACATGCTCCTGTCAAAATTGTGGCACTGTTTTCAGTATGATGTCAGTCGGGATTATTGTTATGGACACCAGAGTTGTCATCCAGGGTATGACATTAGAACTGGGCCAAGAATCCAATAACAAGAGAAAGAACAGTCATTGGATCTGGAAGTGAAAATTATACACAAATAACATAGTGGCATCAAACAAAGTAATGGACATAAAACTTGTAACCGAAGACCCATATGTGAAACGCTTTTAGATAACGAAAGCTAATTTCATCTTCTTGTAGAGCTACGATTCGAGCTGTATTAAGAAATCTGATACATTAAAGGTGCAGTCATGGCTCTGACGATGAAATCTTTCCAATATTTTGGCCTACATCAGGTTCTCAAAAGCATAATTCCAAAGTTTTTATGCGGTGTATTATGTGCTATTTGCGATGCCTAAAGATTCATTTAAAAGTTTTCACTTTTGCACCAAACGTCAGTTAAATAGGTTGAAATATTAAATTTAATCTGTACCGATTTTTGGTTCTATGTATCGTGCAAGTACACTGAAAGACACTGTAATATAATTTACTTCTTTTATCAAAAGCTACACTCAAACTGAAATAATACTACCACTAGAAACCTTGTTCCTTTCTTTCTCAAATCGACTGGGCATTGAAGTTTCCAGTTCTAGAATCGGATTACCTGGAAAAGCTGCCAGTATTACTCTAATTCTCACCATTTTTAGAACGAAATGAACTGCTGTGAAACTGCAATCAGCCTTTACTTATTAAACAATACTTCCTCAGCCACAAAAATTTTACGTATGCTTCATATAAAGCCAAGTTTACATTGAGTATACAAACATGTTTCCATTTGCAGAATTGTGGACCAAAACATACTACAGTAGACGTGATGGGAATGACACGCTTTGCGAACGTTCTAGTTTTTGGAACTTCAGTAGGATGAAATTGCAATGAGTATGATAGGGACAGTTGTTTCGAAGAAAGACATAAATTTCAGAAAAGCAATTCCTATGAAACAAAGACTTGTTAATATTCTTCATTTTGTGGCAACAGGAGGTTCGTGTCAAAGCCTTACATATTTATACCACATTTCAAAGCCAGCCATATCTCAAATAGGTTCTGCAGTTTGTGAAGCTTTGGTTCAAGGGCTGAAGAATTATGTAAAGGTAATTTAGTTACGTTAAAAGCACTGAAACATATATTTAATTGAGTATATATTTATTTTAATTTCATATTAAAATTAATCTAGTTTATCATTTTCAATAAATATAATTTCCTCAGCCTCAATCTCTGTAACACTTCGAATGGATGTGACAGGGGAAGCTGAAGCTGAAATTGATGATCCTCTTGCCACGAACAGGCACATTCATTTTGGCCTCAAATAATGCATCATTAATTTTTTGTGGCCACCGCCCTTTCATACAGTGGAAGCTCCTGTAATTTGACGGCAACAAATTTTTCAAAATCAGTTGATGTATCTTGTTTTTGTTGCTGCTGGATATACTGCAACACTTCAGTGGTCTTGTTCAAAGTGTCGCTTCTTCCTGCCTTGCTCTTTATCTGTTTCGTGGAGGTGTAATATTTCCCCCTTCACCACTATCCGCGGCTTCATCGGTTTCTTCTGCAGGTTATCATATCTGTCATGGGGTCTGAAGTCAGGATCACTTGTTTCAGATGCTGGCAACTAAAGATGAATGGTGTGGCGTCTTGTCACTCTTCGCTAACGGGGTGCCTAAGAGATGCAGCGTTTTCGGAATGCTATACAACACGTCAGACAAATAACATTAATAGTTTTATTTATATAAAGCAATTGACAATACTTAACTTTGAGATTTACAAGTAGTATTCGCAAACGAGGGGCGACATGCAATATAATTTAGAGTCCCCGATCTGTGAAATGTTCTGGCAAGTTGACACACATCACTGATAGCTAACGTCCGCGATCCGGTGCCGATCTGAGCCCCGAAGCTGGCAGAGGCAGCGCTTGTGTTCACTTCTTTCAGCTCCTGGCACGGCGCAGGTCGATTCCACGCACCACTGGCCGACGTTTCCTCACCGCCTTTTCTGGTTTTCTGTTCGTCTTAGTTCCGACGCTTGTGGTTACGCTAGAACAACTGGTATGCAGAAGTAAGCATGTTCAGCCCGACACAACACTTCCTCATTGCGGCATATTGAGCATATCGCCGACTGAAAACTTGAGTGCATTAGACACCAATAAACTTAATAATATGGCGAGCATTTTCATTTAAAAACAATCCGTGCTTAGTAGCTGTTCAGATTTCGGAAAACGTTGCCATAAACTTGCTAAAGTGAATGAAAGAGCTTGTGCATGACTGTGTTAAGAATAGCACTGGCTTGGCAGTGAACGTATACATTATCGAAGTTCAGAATATACCGTAGTTTTGCCAGTATTTCCACTTTTCATTCAAAATTAAGACCTTTTCCCGATTCTTGGAATAGCTACGTTGTATGCAGCCTGGTGCGAGTTGCAGTACGGTATGTTTCTGCTCGGCTTTCCTACCGGCGATCTGCTGCAACGAGTTCACAGGTAGGTGTAGGTAAAGGACGAAAGGAACAGCACCGCCGCAAGTGCGCCTTACCATGCTGGTTAAATTGTATACGAAAGGCTTTGACACGAAAAGGAGCAGTAATATAATATTAGGGAAGGATGCAAAAAAATTACATTTCCAGATAAGGTTAGTAACATTTTTAGTCGACATTGTGTTAAAGTAGTGGAAAAACTCATAAACGATATCAGTACCTCACAAAAATAAAAACATTCAAAAATAACATCTTCAGTGTCACAGAAATAACACTTCTGCTGCTAACAAACGAATCATAGGTAGCAAATATAATAAAAACAAACACCGTCCGAACAGGTCATGAACGCCCAATTGTGGCGACCGGGCGCCGTGTCATCCTTACACCTTAAGCATCACTGGATGCAGAAAGAGAGGGGCATGTTGTCAGCACACTAATCTCCCGGCCGTTGTCAGTTTTCGTGACCAGTGTCGCTACTTCTCAGTCAAATAGCTACTCAATTGGCCTCACAAGGGCTGAGAGCACTCTGCTTGACAACAGCACTCGGCTGACGTGTATGGTGACCCATCCAAGTGCTAAGCAAGGCCGGCAGCACTCTGACAGGAACCAGTGGTACACCATCGCAAGGCTGTTGGCAGCAAAAATAATATACACTCAAAAATGCAAAAACATCTACTGGTGTAGTAAAATGCTGAGCTTTTGATTAGTGAGATGTCTGAATGATCTGATGAACTCAGCTGTGGAAAAGAACTTCGGCTACTCCTGCTGCCAGTGATGATTCTGTTGGTGGTGGCATTACTGCTTCTACGTGTGATGGTGGTGTAGGTAGTAAAGACAGAGCTGCTGTTTTTGGTGCTGATTAATCTACTGGTGGTGCGACGTTTCTACTGCTTCTGATAATTGCGTTGGTGCAGTTGAGAGCGTGCTGTCATATGACCTTATGCAATATTTGAACGTTTAGGTAGCGTGCTGGCGTTTGTAATTTGATTTATGACATTGTCACTGGACATAAGTTATTGTTGCCAGCATGTAAGCAATCGATGTTTCCGGCAACCATGTTAGCAACTAGACAGTGCCGTAGGGAAGCGTAAATCGCAGTATGGGATATTTCAACTAATACTTTATTGCAATGTGTTTTGAATATTGTGGAGAATCCAACGAAAGTATTTTCATAGAAATGTACCACGTTCACTAACGAATTGAAGGTGTTGTTCGCTTATGTACATGCGTACACGAATTATTATCAAGATATTCGTGAATGTACGATTGAGAAACGTCAGTAACAAGACTAGACTCAACTGAGTTTCTTCAGTATAAAAGTTCTTCCTCGCAGTATGACAACAGTACTTATTAACTTTATTGCAGTACCAAGTCGTGAATATATTCTGTACTCACTTGTACAATGAGATAGAGAAGATAAAAATGAGAGCAGCGCGCTTCGTTACAGGATCATTTAGTAATCGCGAAAGCGTTACGGAGATGATAGATAACCTCTAGTGGAAGACTCTGCAGGAGAGACACTCAGTAGCTCGGTACGGGCTTTTGTTAAAGTTTCGAGAACATACCTTCACTGAAGAGTCAAGCAGTATATTGCTCTCTCCTACGTATATCTCGCGAAGAGACCATGAGGATAAAATCAGAGAGATTTGAGCCCACACAGAAGCATACCGACAATCCTTCTTTCCACGAACAATACGAGACTGGAATAGAAGGGAGAACCGATAGAGGTACTCAGTGTACCCTCCGCCACACACCGTCAGGTGGCTTGCGGAGTGTGGATGTAGATGTAGATGTACAATAATGAACAATCAATAACTAGCTCTGACCACACATGTAAAATTACCAATTATCAAATGTAAAGTGAAACTGGTTATTTTCGTTGAAGACTTTCAGAACTTTGTGAGTGAATTTTCAAGTCTCTTCTACATTATTCAGAACTCGTCTTGTTATCTATGGCGATACCAATTTCAGGCATGATCTTTTGCAGTGTGGACAGCAAACAATTATAGTCTATGTACCATCAAAAGATGAGTGACTAATATAATCCGTGTTGTGTTCTAATCAGATATTCATAAATATACAAATGTACCACACACTCTTTATTTCGTAGTGCGCCACGAACTTAACCATCACATCATCACATCAAAGGTACAGACGGTGTTTAGAAAGGATAGATTGCATGCAACCGATGGTGGAGTGTCCGTCGCTGTTAGTAGAAGCTTATCCTGTAGTGAAGTAGAAGTGGATAGCTCCTGTGAATTGTTATGGGTGGAGGTTACACTCAACAACCGAGCTAGGTTAATAATTGGCTCCTTTTACCGACCTCCCGTCTCAGCAGCATTAGTAGCAGAACAACTGAGAGAACATTTTCTCAGCATGTTATAGTCTTAGGTGGAGATTTCAATTTACCAGATATGGACTGGGACACTCAGATGTTTAGGACGGGTGGTAGGGACAGAGCATCGAGTGACATTATAGTGAGTGCACATTCTGAAAATTACCTCGAGCAATTAAACGGAGAACCGACTCGTGGAGATAACATCTTGGACCTACTGATAACAAACAGACCTGAACTTTTCGACTCTGTAAGTGCAGAACAGGGAATCAGTGGTCATAAGGCCGTTGCAGCATCCCTGAATATGGAAGTAAATAAGAATATAAAAAAAGGGAGGAAGGTTTATCTGTTTAGCAAAGAGTAATAGAAGGTAGATTTCAGACTACCTAACAGATCAAAACGAAAATTTCTGTTCCGACACTGACAATGTTGAGTGTTTATGGAAAAAGTTCAAGGCAATCGTAAAATGCGCTTTAGACAGGTACGTGCCGAGTAAAACTGTGAGGGACGGGGAAAACCCACCGTGGTACAACAACAAAGTTAGGAAACTACTGCGAAAGCAAAGAGAGCTTCACTCCAAGTTTAAACGCAGCCAAAACCTCTCAGACAAACAGAAGCTAAACGATGTCAAAGTTAGCGTAAGGAGGGCTATGCGTGAAGCGTACAGTGAATTCGAAAGTAAAATTCTATGTACCGACTTGACAGAAAATCCTAGGAAGTTCTGGTCTTACGTTAAATCAGTAAGTGGCTCGAAACAGCATATCCAGACACTCCGGGATGATGATGGCATTGAAACAGAGGATGACACGCGTGAAGCTGAACTAGTAAACACCTTTTTCCAAAGCTGTTTCACAGAGGAAGACCGCACTGCAGTTCCTTCTCTAAATCCTCGCACAAACGAAAAAATGGCTGACATCGAAATAAGTGTCCAAGGAATAGAAAATCAACTGGAATCACTCAACAGAGGAAAGTCCACTGGACCTGACGGGATACCATTTCGATTCTACACAGATTACGCGAAAGAACTTGCCCCCCTTCTAACAGCGGTGTACTGCAAGTCTCTAGAGGAACGGAAGGTTCCAAATGATTGGAAAAGAGCACAGGTAGTCCCAGTCTTCAAGAAGGGTCATCGAGCAGATGCGCAAAACTATAGACCTATATCTCTGACATCGATCTGCTGTAGAATTTTAGAACATGTTTTTTGCTCGAGTATCATATCGTTTTTGGAAACCCAGAATCTACTATGTAGGAATCAGCATGGATTCCGGAAACAGCGATCGTGTGAGACCCAACTCGCTTTATTTGTTCATGAGACCCAGAAAATATTAGATACAGGCTCCCAGATAGATGCTATTTTTCTTGACTTCCGGAAGGCGTTCGATACAGTTCCGCACTGTCGCCTGATAAACAAAGTAAGAGCCTACGGAATATCAGACCAGCTGTGTGGCTGGATTGAAGGGATTTTAGCAAACAGAACACAGCATGGTGTTATCAATGGAGAGACGTCTACAGACGTTAAAGTGACCTCTGGCGTGCCACAGGGGAGTGTTATGGGACTATTGCTTTTCAAAATATATATAAATGACCTAGTAGATAGTGTCGGAAGTTCCATGCGGCTTTTCGCGGATGATGCTGTAGTATACAGAGAAGTTGCAGCATTAGAAAATTGTAGCGAAATGCAGGAAGATCTGCAGCGGATAGGCACTTGGTGCAGGGAGTGGCTACTGACCCTTAACATAGACAAATGTAATGTATTGCGAATACATAGAAAGAAGGATCCTTTACTGTATGATTATATGATAGCGGAACAAACACTGGTAGCAGTTACTTCTGTAAAATATCTGGGAGTATGCGTGCGGAACGATTTGAAGTGGAATGATCATATAAAATTAATTGTTGGTTTGGCGGGTACCAGGTTGAGATTCATTGGGAGAGTCCTTAGAAAATGTAGTCCATCAACAAAGGAGGTGGCTTACAAAACACTCGTTCGACCTATGCTTGAGTATTGCTCATCAGTGTGGGATCCGTACCAGATCGGGTTGATGGAGGAGATAGAGAAGATCCAAAGAAGAGCGGCGCCTTTCGTCACAGGGTTATTTGGTAACCGTGATAGCGTTACGGAGATGTTTAACAAACTCAAGTGGCAGACTCTGCAAGAGAGGCGCTCTGCATCACGGTGTAGCTTGCTGTCCAGGTTTCGAGAGGGTGCGTCTCTGGATGAGGTATCGAATATGTTGCTTCCCCCTACTTATACCTCCCGAGGAGATCATGAATGTAAAATTAGAGAGATTAGAGCGCGCACGGAGGCTTTCAGACAGTCGTTCCTCCCGCGAACCATACGCAACAGGAAAGGGAGGTAATGACAGTGGTACGTAAAGTGCCCTCCGCCACACACCGTTGGGTGGCTTGCGGAGTATAAATGTAGATGTAGATGTAGATATTCCTGAATCTCCTCTATGGTTTGGAAATGATGGCCTTTCAATGTTGTTTTAAGTTTGGGAAACAGGAAAAAGTGTGCCAGGACTAGGTCTGGATAATAGGATGCATGGCGCACAACCAGTGTCCGATGTTTTCCCACATAGCTCCGGGCAAGGAGCACCCTGTGAACCAACACATTGTCACAATGAAACAGCCAAGTCTCGTTTTTACACAGTTCAGACCTCTACCTGCTCACAGCATTCCGCAATGGCCCTAAAATTCCCTGGTAGACTTCCTTGTTTACCATCTGACAGGATGCTGTAATCCTTCTGGAAGTATCTTTAGAGTAAAACAGAATAACCAACATCACATTAACCTTTGACTGACCCTTGTGTGTTTCTTTTTGGACGAGGAAGCCCTTTACCTACACACATTGATGATTTGTGGTATGATTGCACCTTCGTTTCAACGTGAGCAATAATAACTCTGCAAAAGTTTTGCCAACTTTGACAGAAAAAGTCACACACACTCACAATGTCCTTCAAGCTTTTTTCATTGTCACTTTGTTATCAATCCAACGAATAGCTTGTGTAGGCGCTCACTTCAGTGACTGTAGCTCGGCAACTAATGGTCACAGTAAAACAGGGATAAAGGCCAATTAACACAGGCTGTCGTCTCACGTCAAAACATTCCACAATGCATTTCAAATGGCTGCGTTCACACATGGCATAAACAGAGTATGACAATATTTTATGTACATACGCATTATATCAAAAATAGCAGAATACTGCATGAATAAACGTATGAGTCAATATTTTCAACATAATGATACACTTACCTCCTCACATTATAGTTTCAGATCCAGCCTTTCTACAGTCAAAGCAGTTGCAGCATTGTAACAAAAATATACAACTGTTTTTAAATAAAGATTTTATTTGTGCAATACTGTTGGACCTTAGGAAAGCTTTTGATATGGTCTCCCACAATATTCTCATAAAAAAACTCTGCTATTATGGAGTGAAAGACAATTGTCTATGTCTAATGCTGTCTTATTTGGACAATAGGAAACAGTTAAGGTCAATGCTCAAACGTCAAAACGACTTCCAGTTGTGAAAGGTGCACCTCTAGGATCTGTTCTTGGACCTTTCCTTTTCATTATTTACGTAAATGATTTACCCACAGTTCTGCCATGTGATGGAGAGCTATCTGTAGATCACACAACACTCATCACATGTGCTACCAATCTCGAAAATGTGCAACACAGCTTGGCAGTGGTAACAGAGAGATGTACTATGTAGTTAGAGGCAAATGTACTGCAGAAGTATGATGGTAAAACTGACGACAATGTATTCAGTCGGAATGCTCCCAGTCATGACAATAAAATAGTCAAATTATTAGAATTTCACGTGGATCAACAGTTCAGCTGCAATACCCACATAGGGAAGTTATGTGGCAGACTTATCAAGTGTCATCTCTCTGCTGCACAAGCTGAGAAACAATTCAGTAAAGAACTTCTATTGTATGTATATTTTGTATTCTTCCATTTCTACCTGAGTTATGGTATACTATTATAGGGTAATTCCACAGGCTTAGAATTAGTGTTTACATGGCAAAAGAAAGCTGTAAAGTGCATTGCAGGACTCTGCTCATATGAACCATGCCAAGATTATTTTAAGAAGCTAAATATAATGACAGCACATAGCCTGTATATCTACAACTGCCTTGTCTTTGTTAAAGAGAATCTAAGTAAATGTGACCTAAGGAGGACAGCTCATGACAATAAACACAAGATGTGGACATACAACCAATGTGCTGTACATTAGGCTAGCAAAGACCCATAAGAGTTACAAATATTTTGGCCCTGTCTATTTCAACAAATTACCTGAAAATACCTATACAGAGCCAGTAAATAAATTTAAAACTAGTCTTTCGTGATGTATGAAAAGCAAAGTAATTTGCTCTGCTCAAGAGTTCCTTGAGTGGGTGTCAACAGACTCACATTTCTTATGAGAATGAACAATGAATTAACTAAAAACTTTACATATACCACACTGTGTAACTATTTTATTAATGTTTCATATACTTATTGTTAATTATCTGTTTAATTACGGCATTGAATAATATTATTGTTTCGTTCTTTTCTTTTCTTTTGTATAAGCCATATGTAAACTGAAAAACTGAATGAGTTCTAGACACCACCAGAAGTAAATTAGTAAATTAACGAGTTGTTTTGTGGCAAGGATAATGTTTTGATACATGGTTAAATATCTGTATAAAACAAAGTAAGAAATGCACTCTTCAATTTATTAATTCATGTATATTCACAGTTTTGTTTCAGGAAGTGGTGGTGTACAGATGGTTGCTTGGATCTGTGATACCAGAATTGCTAAACATGTTTATTTCAACCATTCATTAAGAAGTTACTAAAAAAGCAATATTTATTCATGAATAATCACAGTTTTGTTTTGGGAAGTGGTAGTGTATGGATGGTTGCTTGGATCTGTGATACCAGAATTGTTAAACATGAGTATTTCAACCATTCATTAAGAAGTTACTAAAAAAGGAATATTTATTCGCACAGTTAAGAGTTCAAATTCTATCTGTTCATCATTTCACTCGCCGCTGAGATCGTGCATCAAGAGGTTTGGTGCAGGCATGAATAATTCACGCACTAAATGGAGGAGCGTTCCTGCATTGACATTGCCACACCCAAGACTAAACACAATGGAAATAATGTGAAGATCTACAATATCAATGACTGCGGTGATTATGTGTCCACTATAATTATCCGGGCTGTTATGCTGTGGTCGGTTGATGGTGATTATGTGGTACCGCACGCTACTAGAAGCAGAGTATATAATGAAAATTGTGCTTATTGACTTTGAATGTAATGATACCTTCAAAAAATTTTTCACTATCATTTCCAATCAATTTTTCCAATTATTCATGCAAATATTAATCCATTTCCATTTTTGTAAATCTCTTCAATGGCTAGCTTAAAAGACAGCCCTGAGCGAAATATGAACAGACCTTTCAATTGTTGAGATGAAAATTTTTGAGATAAATTATTCATAGTATTATTACAAGGAACTAATGAAACTTTCATTGTACTTGTTAAACGTCCACGACAGTGGAATGATAAAAACGTTGAAGGAGCAAATTAAAATTCAATTTCTGCCTACAAACGAGACGATTCGGGAATGCTGACTTCAGCAGTAAAGGTAGGAAGCTGCTACGCTGTATGATTATATAGCAGCACTTGCGCCGTCTTTCTGGCAGTAAGTATGTAATGTGATTTCCTTACAGTTAATATCCTTTACGGAAAGTACATTCCAACATAAAAGACGAAAATGTGTGCAAAGTCGTCACTAAAGTGCAAGATAAGTCATTCAAATTCTATAAGACTGTGTCAGATAATAAATCAGTTTCATTACTGAATAAGCAGCTAAACCTACTACAGCTGAAAAGTACTGATACAGACAAAATTTCATTTCTGAAAAAATCGGTGAACCTCAAAGTTTTTATTTCTTCTCCATGGGTTTTAATTACTACTCCAAATTTTTCTTCTGTTTCCTTTACTGCTTGCTCAATATACAGATTGAATAACATCAGGGAGAGGCTACAGCCCTGCCTCACTCCCTTCTCGACCACTGCTTCCCTGTCATGTTCCTCGACTCTTATAATTGCCATCTGGTTTCTGTACAAATTGTAAATAGCCTTTCGCTCCCTGTATTTTACCCCTGCCACCTTCAGAATTTGACAGAGAATATTCCAGTCAACATTGTCAAAAGCTTTCTCTAAGTCTACAAATGCTAGAAAAGTAGGTTTGCCTTTCCTTACTCTATTTTCTAAGATCAGTCATAGGGTCAGTATTGCATTACATGTTCCAATATTTCTATGGAATCCAAACTGACCTCCCCGAGGTCGGCTTCTAACAGTTTTTCCATTCATTCGTCTGTAAAGAATTCGTGTTAGTATTTTGCAGCGGTGGCTTATTAAACTGATAGTTCGGTAATTTTCACATCTGTCAACACCTGCTTTCTTTGGGATTGGAATTATTATATTATTCTTGAAGTCTGAGGATATTTCACCTGTCTCATACATTTTACTCACCAGATGGTAAAGTTTTGTCAGGGCTGGCTCTCCCAAGGCTGTCAGTAGTTCTAATGGAATGTTGTCTACTCCCGGGGCCTTGTTTCGACTTAGGTCTTTCAGTACTCTGTCAAACTCTTCACGCAGTATCATATCTCCCATTTCATCTTCATCTCCATTCTCTTCCATTTAAGAACATTGCCCTTGTATAGACCCTCTATATATTCTTTCCACCTTTCTGCTTTCCCTTCTTTGCGTAGAACTGGGTTTCCATCTGAGCAAGTGGTTCTCTTTTCTCCAAAGGTCTCTTTCATTCTCAAGTAGGCGGTATCTGTCTTACCCCTAACCTCTACATCCTTACATTTGTCCTCTAGCCATCCCTGCTTAGCCATTTTGCCCTTCCTGTCGATCTCATTTTTGAGGCATTTGTATTCCTTTTTGCCTGCTTCATTTACTGCATTTTTATGTTTTCTCCTTTCATCAATTAAATTCAATATCTCTTCTGTTACCCAAGGATTTCTATTAGCCCTCGTCTTTTTACCTACTTGATCCTCTGCTACCTTCACTATTTCGTCTCTCAAAGCAACCCCATTCTTCTTTTACTGTATTTCTTTCCCCCATTCTTGTCAATCGTTCCCTAATGCTCTCCCTGAAGCTCTCTACGACCTCTGCTTCTTTCAGTTTATCCAGGTCCCATCTCCTCAAATTCCCACCGTTTTGCAGTTTCTTCAGTTTTAATGTACAGTTCATAACCAATAGATTGTGGTCAGAGTCCACATCTGCCCCTGGAAATGTCTTACAATTTAAAACCTGGTTCCTGAGTCTCTGTCTTACCATTATATAATCTATCTGAAACCTGTCAGTATCTCCAGGCTTCTTCCATGTATACAATCTTCCTTTATGAGTCTTGAACCAAGTGTTAGCTATGATTAAGTATGCTCTGTGCAAAATTCTACCAGGCGGCTTCCTCTTTTATTTACTCCCCCCAATCCATATTCATCTACTACGTTTCCTTCTCTTCCTTTTCCTACTTTCGAATTCCAGTCACCCATGACTATTAAATTTTCGTCTCCCTTCACTATCTGAATAATTTCTTTTATCTCACCATACATTTCATCAATCTCTTCGCCATCTGCGGAGCTAGTTGGCATATAAACTTGTACTACTGTGGTAGGCATGGGCTTCGTATCTATCTTGGCCACAATAATGCGTTCACTACGCTATTCGCAATAGCTTATCCATGTTCCTATCTTTTTATTCGTTATTAAACTCACTTCTGCATTACCCTTGACTTAGAATTTATAACCCTGTATTCTCATGACCAGAAGTCCCGTACCTCCTGCCACCGAATGTCACTAAGTCCCACTATATCTAATTTTAACCTATCCATTTGCCATTTTAAATTTTCTAACCTACCTGCCCGATTAAGGGATCTGACATTCCACGCTCCGATCCGTAGAACGCCAGTTTTCTTTCTCCTGATAACGACGCCCGCTTGAGTAGTTTCCGCCCGGAGATCCAAATGGGGGACTATTTTACCTCCAGAATATTTTGCCCAAGGGGACGCCATCATCATTTAACCATACAGTAAAGCTGCATGCCCTCGGGAAAAATTACGGCTGTAGTTTCCCCTTGCTTTCAGTCGTTCGCAGTACCAGTACAGCAAGGCCGTTTTGGTTAGTGTTACAAGGCCAGATCATTCTATCATCCAGACTGTTGCCCCTGCAACTACTGAAAAGGCTGCTGCCCCTCTTCAGTAACCACACGTTTGTCTGGCCTCTCAACAGATACCCCACCGTTGTGGTTGCACCTACGGTACGGCTATCTGTATCGCTGAGGCACGCAAGCCTCCCCACCAGCGGGAAAGTCCACGGTTCAGGGGGGGGGGGAGGGGGGACTCTCCCTTAGTTTTCTACATCTCCGTTTATTCAGTAGGCTTTACAAATGCTAATGTGGGCAGCAGCCCACCAGTTTTATTTGTTTTCGGCACTCCAACACTTGCAGCTGTGCCTGTCTGGTGCTCACCCACTTGTGGTTTGTTGACTAGCTTGCTCCCCAATGCACATGCACTACATTGCTCTGATACCACTGGTGTTGCAACCAGTTGTCCATTGAGTTGCATGCTGTTGTGTCTTTCATAAGTTCATTTTTTTATTTACAACTGGGCTACACACAAGGCGAAGCATTGTATTTAGAGTATCGTCGTCTCTAGACACATAAAAGTAAAATTCTTCCTTTTTACAGCCACTCGTCTTACCTTTTACACATTTGACATATAAGAAAATACACAAACAAAAATTTTCCTTGACAACTAATTACATAAACTCTGGAATGTCACATTCCAGCATCCTAAATCTAATATTATTTACATATATACAACTTAGAGGGTACACAGACCTTCTTCAATATATAAACGTTCTCAAGGCTTGTTGTTGGCAATGGCTCTTGTCTCTACCCATGTTCATGTTTACCGATCTGTATGCTCCTGGGAAGGAGATTTTAGTAATTATGTATGGTCCAGTGTATAGTAGTTGCCACTTATGGTTCAGTTTTCCAATTTATCCTCATTTCTTTGATACAGACCATTTTTCACATCACTGCCTTGATCGTACCTCATGAAGCAAGTGTCGATCTAGCTCGTACCCTCACTCTCCTCCCAAGTCACACACCAGGTGCCTACCATTACCGGTTCAAGTTTTCCAGCATCGTAGTGACATCGGTCTTCTACTATATGGACTGTTGGTGTTTGATTACGCCAGTTAGTATCCTGTGAGACTCTCAACTGAATTCCTCTTTGCCTTTGCATGTTATTCGGCACGTGAGCTTTACTTTGCTGGCCGAATTCCGCTGTCTGTGGATTATTCGATCGTCTAGTATTGTATTGTGTTTGTCAAGCGATCGCCTGGTTACTGCCAGTATTTTGTGTCTGTACATATTGTACTGGCTGGCCACACTCTACTTTCCCATTGTAGTTTTTTTTTAATTTTTTTACATTTCTTTTATATCCGCCTTTGAATTTATGGCTTTTGCAATTGCCGTTGTGATTATCATTATCGTTACCATAGATCTGTGTGGTGTAAGGTTGGCATCCGTGTTGTACTACGAAACCGTTGTCCACTTGTTGGTCTGTAAATCTCTGTGGCACTATAGTCCGCGAAAGCGTTAATAGCCTGTCGCCGCGCCGCGCAGCTTCCAAGGAGTGCTGCATTGTCAACTCGGAGCTGGGCGAATTGACGGCAGCTATGCTACGGACAGCTGCTTTAGCCGATGTTTGACCTGTCTCACTACCGTCAGGTTCATGGTGCTCTACTCCCCGTTCGTGATAAATTTATTAGATGTACCTAATAACTGCGAGATACACATAGCAGAATGGAATGTCTATTCAATCTTTCCCAGTCATAACTACATTACGAAATAGTGATACATACTCTCTCACTGCAGAATGGATTCTATAATAAATTTCACCTTACAGAAAGATTACGCCTTCCGTTCCTCTTGCTTTATAAATAAAAAGAAGAAAGAATCAAATCTAAAATACCCACCCCAGTCCCCAGGACGAACAGCATTTTAATCTACGTTATATCGTAGACAGAAAAGAGAGAGAAGTAAAATAAACAAATTTGTCTGAATGGCCGTTATCCGCAGCAAGTATATAAATAATCGTTTTTTGAAGTAAACGCCTTTTCTAGCTGCAATCTGTTTTATTAATCCAGACGCGTCCAGCATTTTATTTTAAGGCATTATCGGTGGATATCATCTGAAATAGTACACTGTTACTATATGCCGTCATTGTAGATTTAAGAACAGTTCACGCCCTTGTTTTTGTATATAATCGTAAGTAATAATTTATTTATGCAAAAATAAGGGCGTAAACTGTTTTCAAATCTACATGACGGCATATAATAGCTACAGTGTACTACACAGATGATATCAACCGAGGATGCCTTAAAATAAAATTCTAAACGCGTCTGGATTAATAAAACAGATTGCAGCATGAAAAGGCGTTTAATTTAAAGAAAAAAACGAAGTAAAATAAAATTGCCATTACAGACTATATATTCCACTGAACTACTTTCTATGGCGCAGACAGCTTGAAAGGAAGTAAATGTTCATGATAATAACAGAGTAAGTCTACATTCCATTCACATACCTTTTTACTCGGAGCTTTCATTGTCGCCGCCTTCGGAGCTGGAGTCCCTGGATGTGAGAGCTAGACACGATCAACGAATCCATTATTTCGTCCCTGACAACTTCTTTCTAGTAATCTTCTTGCAGTTTGTCAGTGTGACGCACGCAAGCTTCCCAATTTTCTCTATTGCTTCATGGGTGAGGCTTTCAGTGTCGGCTATTTTAAATGTAGTATTTTTTGTAAATGTAGTATTTTTGTCTGCCACGTATTTCTTCACTTGTGCCGACACCAGTTCAATGGGGCTATAATGTCAGTGATAAGGAGGTACTCGTATCACTCTGTGTCCATGTTTCTTAGCTATGGAGTCAATTTCGTAGTTTTTAACGCTGGTCTTTGACATGTTCACCAGTTCCAAAAGCTCTGCTCTTGTTTGTGTTTCACTGTGCGTTACATTATTATTTCGCAACCAAGAAACAATAGCACTTTTCCTTGTGCTTGTGGTGGGAGGCCTGTTGAGAACAACAGAGTGACAGCTTGCATTGTCCCTAACTTGGCAGGCCGTGGTGGCGCCTCAGTCTGGAACCACGCGACCGCTACGGTCGCAGGTTCGAATCCTGCTTCGGGCATGGATGTGTGTGATGTCCTTACGTTAGTTCGGTTTAATTAGTTCTAAGTTCTAGGGGACTGATGACCTCAGCTGTTAAGTCCCATAGCGCTCAGAGCCATTTGAACCATTTTTGTCCATAACAATGACAGAGTCTGGATGCAAATAAGGCAACAGCTGATTCTGAAACCATTCTCGAAATGTTTCTCCATTCACTTCGGTATGGTAATCAGATGTGGTTTTTGCTTTTGATTTGAAAATAAGTTTACTTTCAGGCACAAACCCGGTAGCAGCAGAATCAGCGTGACATATTATAAGACGCCCTCCTTTTCCCACTGGAACTTTCAACGATGACCAAAAAGGTGCTTCTGCTTAAAATGGAGTCCAAATTACCCACTCTATAATCACACAGTGTTTCATAATTAGAGCACTTAGCGATTTCCAACGAACTTTAAGCATAATTATTTCAATCTTTCTCCAAATTTTTCCTCACTTACATGTTTATCTTCAAGAAATACAGAATCAGAGCGCTACAATGATTGTTGCATTCCACTGGCAAGATCACGTACTCAGCTTCAGCCGGGGCTTTATACTCGTTCAAGTGGCTATAAACACTATGGGACTTAACATCTGAGGTCACCAGTCACCTAGACTTAGAACTACTTAAACCTAACTAACCTAAGGACATCACACACATCCATGACCGGGGCAGGATTCGAACCTGAGACCGTAGCAGCAGCGCCGTTCCGGACTGAAGCGCCTAGAACCGCTCGGCTACAGCGGCCGGCTTTATACTGATATATTATATATACACCACTGACCATTAAAATTGCTACACCAAGAAGAAATGCAGATAATAAACGGGTATTCATTGGACAAATATATTATACTAGAACTGACATGTGATTACATTTTCACGCAGTTTGGGTGCATAGATCCTGAGAAATCGGTACGCAGAACAACCACCTCTGGCCGTAATAACGGCCTTGACACGCCTGGTCATTGAGTCAAACAGAGCTTCGATGGCGTGGACAGGTACAGCTGCCCATGCAGCTTCAACGCGATACCACAGTTCATCAAGACTAGTGGCTGGCGTATTGTCACGAGCCAATTGCTCGGCCACCATTGACCAGGCGTTTTCAATTAGTGAGAGATCTGGAGAATGTGCTGGCCAGGGTAGCAATCGAACATTTTCTGTATCCAGAAAGGCCCATACAGGACCTGCAACATGCGGTCGTGCATTATCCTGCTGAAATGTAGGGTTTCGCAGAGATCGAACGAAGGATAGAGCTACGGGTCGTAACACATCTGAAATGTAACGTTCACTGTTCAAAGTGCCGTCAATGCGAACAAGAGGTGACCGAGACGTGTAACCAATGGCACCCCATACCATCATGCCGGGTGATACACCACTATGGCGATGACGAATACACGCTTCCTATGTGTGTTCACCGCGATGTCACCAAACACGGATGCGACCATCATGATGCTGTAAACACAACCTGGATTCATCCGAAAAAATGACGTTTTGCCATGTGTGCACCCAGGTTCGTCGAGGAGCACACCATCGCAGGCACTCCTGTCTGCGACGCAGCGTCAAGGGTAACTGCAGCCATGGTCTCTGAGCTGACAGTCCATGCTGCTGCAAACGTCGTCGAACTGTTCGTGCAGATGGTTGTTGTCTTGTAAACGTACCCATCTGTTGACTCAGGGATCGAGACGTGGCTGCACGATCCGTTACAACCATGCGGTTAAGATGCCTGTCATCTCGACTGCTAGTGATACGAGGCCGTTGGGATCCAGCACGGCGTTCCGTATTACCCTCCTGAACCCACCGATTCCATATTCTGCTAACAGACCAACGCGAGCAGCAATGTCGCGATACGATAAATCTCAATCGCGATACGCTACAATTCGACCTTTATCAAAGTCGGAAACGTGATGGTACGCATTTCTCCTCCTTACACGAGGCATCACAACAACGTTTCACCAGGCAACGCCGGTCAACTACTGTTTGTGTATGAGAAATCGGTTGGAAACTTTCCTCATGTCAGCACGTTGCAGGTGTCGCCACCGACGCCAACCTTGTGTGAATGCTCTGAAAAGTTAATCATTTGCGTATCACAGCATCTTCTTCCTGTCGGTTAAATTTCGCGTTTGTAGCACGTCATCTTCGTGGTGTAGCAATTTTAATGGCCATATATATATATATACAGGGTGAGTCACCTAACATTACCGCTGGATATATTTCGTAAACCACATCAAATACTGACGAATCGATTCCACAGACCGAACATGAGGAGAGGGGCTAGTGTAATTGGTTAATACAAACCATAAAAAAATGCACGGAAGTATGTTTTTTAACACAAACCTACGTTTTTTTTAAATGGAACCCCGTTAGTTTTGCTAGCACATCTGAACATATAAACAAATACATAATCAGTGCCGTTTATTGCATTGTAAAATGTTAATTACATCCGGAGATATTGTAACCTAAAGTTGACGCTTGAGTACCACTCCTCTGCCGTTCGATCGTGTGTATCGGAGAGCACCGAATTACGTAGGGATCCAAAGGTAACGGTGATGGACCTTAGGTGCAGAAGAGACTGGAACAGCACATTACGTCCACATGCTAACACCTTTTTATTGGTCTTTTTCACTGACGCACGTGTACATTACCACGAGGGGTGAGGTACACGTACACACGTGGTTTGCGTTTTCAACTACGGAGTGGAATAGAGTGTGTCCCGACATGTCAGGCCAATAGATGTTCAATGTGGTGGCCATCATTTGCTGCACGCAATTGCAATCTCTGGCGTAATGAATGTCGTACACGCCGCAGTACATCTGGTGTAATGTCGCCGCAGGCTGCCACAATACGTTGTTTCATATCCTCTGGGGTTGTAGGCACATCACGGTACACGTTCTCCTTTAACGTACCCCACAGAAAGAAGTCCAGAGGTGTAAGATCAGGAGAACGGGCTGGCCAATTTATGCGTCCTCCACGTCCTATGAACGCCCGTCGAACATCCTGTCAAGGGTCAGCCTAGTGTTAATTGTGGAATGTGCAGGTGCACCATCATGCTGATACCACATACGTCGACGCGTTTCCAGTGGGACATTTTCGAGCAACATTGGCAGATCATTCTGTACAAACGCGATGTATGTTGCAGCTGTTTGGGCCCCTGCAATGAAGTGAGGACCAATGAGGTGGTCGCAAATGATTCCGCACCATACATTTACAGTCCACGGTCGCTGTCGCTCTACCTGTCTGAGCCAGCGAGGATTGTCCACGGACCAGTAATGCATGTTTCGTAGATTCACTGCCCCGTGGTTTGTGAAACCCGCTTCATCGGTAAACAGGTAGAACTGCAACGCATTCTCTGTCAATGCCCATTGACAGAATTGCACTCGATGATTAAAGTCATCACCATGTAATTGCTGATGTAGCGACACATGAAACGGGTGAAAGCGGTGACGATGCAGTATGCGCATGACACTACTTTGACTCAGTCCACGGGCTCTCATAATGTCCCGTGTACTCATGTGAGGGTTCATGGCAACAGCAGATAACACACCAACTGCACCCGCTTCTCCTGTGACGGGCCTGTTACGGACCCGTTTGCGTGCTACGACCATACCTGTTGCATACAGTTGGCAGTAGATGTTTTGCAATGTGCGGCACGTTGGATGCTCTCTGTCCGGGTACCGTTCTGCATACACCTTGCAGGCTTCAGCTGCATTTCGTCGACACTCGCCATGGATGAGTATCATCTCCGCCTTTTCAGATTTCGAATACACCATGGTTACAGTTCCTACAATACTACACTATCACAGACGTCTGGTAACACGGTGTACTACAGTTAGTCTGCGTGCGGAGACGAATGCAGAATAACAGCAGCAGCAAGCGCTACATGCGGACACTTCGACAGCTAGACCAAACCACAGCAGTGCACTACAGCCACACTCGTAAACACGGTCGTCATCGTAAACATGTCCCTGCAGATGCTGCTCGCCGACCGTGGCCCGTGTTTGTTACAACACGCAACTGAACGTCGGAGGTTTCAAGCGTCAACTTTAGGTTACAATATCTCCGGATGTAATTAACATTTTACAATGCAACAAACGGCACTAATTACATATTTGTTTATATGTTCAGATGTGCTAACAAAACACGTGGTTCCATTTAAAAAAAACGTAGGTTTGTGTTAAAAAATATACTTCCGTGCATTTTTGTATGGTTTGTATTAAACAATTACACTAGCCCCTCTTCTCACGTTCGGTCTGTGGGATCGGTTCGTCAGTATTTGATGTGGTTTACGAAATATATCCAGCGGTATATATTATATATATAACTGAAGCCCTGAAGGAAAATAATATTTGGGTATTAGTTGCGCATCCAAGTGGTGCATAGGTTTTGTGGCATGAATGAGTCTTACGCAAGACAATATATATATTATATATATATATATATATATATATATATATATATATATATATATATATATATATATATATATAATGAATGTACTGTACATATTATGAATGTTGTACAAGAAAACGTGTAATCGAAATTTGAGTAATATAATGAATATAACTTACATACAAAAACGAGGTTACCGTGTATGTTTGCAAACCATGGTCAAGAGGGAGAATTCTTACACATTGTTTTATAACATGTGCTTCACCTTTTGTATGGTGAACGTTCCACTGTGGTTTTTGCAGGACCTGCTGCTGTCACACTGTATACGTGAATGCCACTACAGACGCTGATGCTGAGGTGTCACGTGGATCGGTTCCGGCAATAATGCAGGTTTGTCGGAATGCTGTCCACAGCCAGGAGCAGGTTGTGGCTATATTTCTCCAAATGGCTGTTTTCTACCATCTCTGTACAAAACTGGAGGCTGCGTCTGACATTCAGTTTACTTAAAGGAGGCCCAGACTAACATTTGAGTCACAGGTGTTTTGAAGCCTAGGACTACAGATTAATTATTAGCTGTGTGATCGATCATTCAGCATTTGGGGTCCCCCTGGAACTGTCGCCTGGGTGCAGTGCTCCCCTTTCGCCCCCAGGTAGGGCTGCGTCTGTTCAAAACCTTCAGGTTGTTCCATGTACACATCTTCTTCGAGTACACCATTGAGAAAAGCTATTTTGATGTCAAACTGGTTGAGCTTCAAAGCTATTTTGATGTCAAACTGGTTGAGCTTCATTTTCTCTGTAGCATATACTACCAACAGGGTAATAGTAACATAATGTGAACCAGGGCTGAATGTTTCTTCATAATCAGCACCCTGCTTTTGTACATGTCCTTTGACCACAAGTCAGGCCTTGAAGCAAACTTTTCCATTTTCTGCATTGTCTTGCGTAAGACTCATTCATGCCACAAAACCTGTGCACCACTTGGATGCGCAACTAATACCCAAATATTATTTTCCTTCAGGGCTTCAGTTCTTCATGAATGGCTTCCAGCCACTGATTTTTATTGTTATACTGCAAGGCTTCAGTATACACGGCTGGATCCATGCCTCTGTTGAAAGGAGTTCCAGCCATTTACACACAATATCCAATGGTCATCCGTTCTGGTTTCTTCTTTTCACATTTGCCTTTTAGTTTCTCACTTAATACTTGACTTCCTCTGGAGCTTGCTGTTGTATCCAGATCTTCTTCTCCTTCACTTAGACCCTCTGTCTTCTTGTCGTGACTGACATTTTCTGATTCCTTTTCCTCATCAGAAGTCTGACTAGGATGAGTCTGTCGAATGGTCTTATCACGAGCAACTCCAAATTCAGTAACATTGGTGTGTAGACTGTATACAACTTCAGCCTTGAATTTTACATCCTGACTTAGCACAACCTTTCTCTGACATAGAATCGAGACGGTAAAGCTGTCTCTGTCATTCAATACCCAGCCAGACATCCATGCATGCCTTGTCTTCAAAGTTTGAACAAAAATTCTTGTTTAGATTCACGTAACACTCTGTTCCGGATTCTCAATAGTTCAGGTTGCCTACTAGTCGTCCATACCACAGTTAATAGTGAAGTTTATTTTAAATGGAGGACATACCAGTGCAGTTCAAAAGGTATGTAGCACTACTGCTTGCAGTACATGGTGATTTACAAGGGTTCAGCATGGGTCCTCGTGGCGGCCGATGATTGGTTTATCATGAAAGTGCAATAGGCGACTATATCCCTGGGAGGAAAATTCTCCAAACTCGTAGCCAGTGAACGAAGAGCTGAATCAATGCGAACAATGGCGACGGTAGGCCATGCGGGGCCAGTTCCGATAGCGACGTCAGTCATTGCAAAATCGACACGTCCTCCACCGAATATTGATGCTGCATGTAGAACATCTATTGTTTTGTCAGGATACTATAATCAGTTTCGATGTCTGCAACAGTTTTGTAGATGGCAGGACGCCAGCGATAAACACGATGCGTGCGACAGCGTGGCATGTTGACGACTGACTGACATCAAGGATCATCACGTATACAGCAATGCGCACAGTGCATGACGTCAGAGACTGATAAACGGCCTTAGAGAATTCTCGCGGCAGCGGCGAGGCGTTATCCCGGACGCGTGCTTTAGTCTTTTTAGCAGCATGTGTCCAAGCGAAGGCGGCGCGGAGATAACGGCGTCGGCGGCTGTGTTCGTCGGCTGCGCAGCGTATTGCCGTTGACTGCGTAATACATGTTTTCACACAAAGAGGTCAAACATAGGGTGATGATAAGACTAAAAACACTTTTCTGACAGATCAATGTAATTTACTGACAAAACTGTTCCATCCTGGTTCTCGATGTATAGCCAGGAGACTCGGCAGACGCTAGCGTTTCTGTATACTGTTATACATAGTACAATCACCAATAAACTCAAGTTTCATTGCAATACCCCTACCACGTATAAATATTGACACACAGTCATCTTTTGACAATGCTGAGAATACTTCTACATTTGCTGTTAATCTCTGTTTTATCTTTTCTATTATTACAATTCACGAAGCCAAGGGCCGTTCGTTGTAAAGGGCCAGAGGGGCCTCGCTCCACCCAGAATTTTGTGACGTACTTTTCTTCATTTTATATCAAACAGTTCGTGTAAGACATAATTGTCGCACCTTACAACTGACAGAAACTCGACCTAATCAGACCCAGTTCTCTCTGTGTCAGACACTGTGTATCATTCTGCACTGACAAACCAGTTTTTCTTTCCTGAACCCAGTTACCCAAAGCCTAGGCCAGTAGCAGGTATTCCCTCCACACTCCTAGCCTGCAGTCACAGTGACGCAGCCAAGCGGTTTCCCTTCTCCACCTCGCCCCTCGCTGAAGCATACCTGCAGGGCAGCAAACACGGGCCCCATGGGTAGGTCACAGCATGTGTACCCCTCTTTCCCTGCATCCCAGCCATCCCAAGGGGTCAAAGGCTCTTAAAACTGAAGCACAGCGTAGGGCCAGCTCGAGTGGGTCCAGCGGATAGACCACCTCACCCATACCCATCTTTTCCGGCACCCCAGTGAATCCACTGTCCCTGCCATGTCTCCACTCTCCTCCCTTTGCCCAGCTATTCACAAGTCTTCACAATGTTTGGGGCGAGAAATCTTTGGTCCACAGCACTTGATTGTGGTTGCTGTCATGTGCCTTACTGCATTCCCCCGCTCCCCTTTACCCCTACTGCCATTCAGCAATGGGAAATGTAGAGAACGGTGAACAAGGCCACCTCTCAGTAGTGTCCCATATTCTGGGTCTGTGTGGTTGAAACTCGATTGTTTGTACATTAATTTTAAAATGAATAACGTATGTTGTTTGCTTAAAATAACCTTTCATTCGTGGAGCATGGAAGAGAAGCTGGAAATCAAGCAGTTAGGTGCATGCCAAGCAAAAGAGTTCGTTCCGCAATAGATGGTTCTGTAAAAAATCTTGGTTAACAGTGACTGAAGAGAGACAAATTATTTTGATGCTAATGTGTGTTATTTGGTGGTGAAGGATTGTGGACAATGGTCAACTGTAAGGATGTGAAGCATTTAAGTCAACGAATTAAGGAATGTGAAGAAAGTAGACTACATTTAGAAAATGCTTCTAAATACAAAATTTTTGGCACAGTTAACATTGCTGCTAGGATTGATTCTGCATATAAAATGTCAGTTGAGAAACATAATGAATTAGCTACATGCAGAAATCACTTTCTCATTGTACTTTGGTATATTAATGGGAAGAAACCACTTGAAAGATTCCTGTCCTTCGAAACTGTTAATGGCAGGACAGCATGTGGGCTTAGTGAGGTTGTAGAAAAGAGTCTGGAACTTTTCAATGTTCAAGAAAAACTCATTGCATACATAACACCCTAGTAATGAGTAAGAGCTGTGGTGGTATACAGGCACTGATGCAGAGTACTTTCCCATGAGCCAAGAATGTCCACTGTTGTGTGCAACAAATGAATTTGATTATTCAGAATGCTTTTAGTAAAAAATAATGTGTGTTTGATCGTTGTTTGTAAATATTTCTGAATCTACAACGTTTATCTCTTCATTATCTAAGCGAAGTGAATTGTTGTGGGTGCTGTGCAACAAGAGAATTCATTCAGTCTCTCCAACTAGACAAAACTTCCAGTCTTACATAGCAACTAATGTTCAAGAAAACAAATTACACTTACTGGAAAGTTTTGGTAAGATTGAGGAAGAAGATTCTTGGGATGATATTACAACAATAGAAGCATTTGCTGAAAGAAATTTACTTCACAATCCCGACTTTTTGATCCTTCTAAACTTTTTCAAGAGATTATAAAATATGTTGATATTTTGTGTAACTCAGTTCAGATGCAGAGTGCAAATGCTGTTATTACATCCAATTCATTATGTTATTTTGAATCATCTGTTTCTGAAATACGAGAGAACTTTGAAAGGTACCGAGTTTCTAAAAATGAATGTTTCGCTACTTCAAGAAAACGTTCCAAATATAGCACTGAATATCTGACAGCAGATCCAAAAAAAGGATGTAACATTGTAACTGACCAACTAAAAGGAAGATTCCAAAACTCTCATGTATTCAGTAGCTTCGAAATTATTGATCCCAAAAAGTTTGCTTTTTTCAAAGAACACTTCCCAGTCATTTTAGTGAATATTTTTCATTAAGTTACAGTCCTTTTATTTGTAATAATAAATTGAAAAATCATCTTTCTGTGATTTATTGCAGCGATATGTTTAAAGGCATTACAAAGATTTGTGAAATGTTCACCTCTGAACAATCGTTCACTGAAGTGCACAAAACATTGAAAATTGCACCAACTTCTCCTGCTTCAATAGAAGTAATTATGTTTGCCAGTCAGAAGAATAGGTATGCACCACTACTATATAACTAACCTGCCATGATTGAGACCTCTTTAGTTAGCATGCTAGTTGAGTAAAATATGCGTGAAATCACTCCTAGTAAAGATTTCTCCCAGAGTCTTTTACACTGGTCATAAGGAAAAACCCGGAGAGGGGAGGGGGGGCTATATTTGCTCTCTGGTGCTTTCCCAATGGGGAAGAAGTTATTTGCTTCCTTTCATATTTACACCAATTTTCTTTTCACACCACAGTCAGATGGCAGAAACACAACTAGAATAAATATGAAGATCAGCAGAAGGAGAACTGGCGAACTTCGGTTTGAAACCAAACAGCTCCAAATCCCTAAAGTTATTCTCTAAAATGTGTCACCACAGCATTGTCTCACACCTACAGAAGTACACAGAAACCAGTGAAGCCGGCTGACTACACACACACACACACACACACACACACACACACACACACACACACACACAAGATGGTGAGTTCACATCTGTATATATTTTATTATTGGCTATTTTATTTCATGGATTATATTTATAATTGCATATTTACAATATTTATTATCTTTAGAAAATGTTTAAGCAGTATGACATAAATGAAGGTTATATATTAACACTTCAGAACAATTCTGTTGTAAAGTTTACTCACTTTTTATCTATCAACCCCACCAACGAAAGTGAGCATGAGGCACCACTGTATGAAACCTTTATTTAATAGCTCTTCAGTTTTGCCTTCTTACATTAAGGGACACAATACATCCATAACACTTGAAAAACTAGTGTTCTCTGCTCAGAGATAATGATAATTAACAAGTTACCATCGCTCTTCTTTCATACAGAACCCAAAAGCCTTCTGAAATGGCCTCAGCCTCATGATCCATGCTGTTTCATTTTTATGTGAAAATGTTAGTACATCACCTTCTACTTCAAGGACTAGCGTTGGCACCCTATTTTACCCCTCATTCAACTGATATTACTAACATATGTACAGTACCATCATATAAACGGTTTCCTCATTTACTTTGCGTTATAAAATAAAATAATCTTTGTCTGTACATCTTATTTGTGTTACCTTGTATCTCTTGGCGCCACCTTCGAAGACATGTTGTAATCAACACTTTGTGCTAGAAACATACAAGTCTGGAAAGAGATAAGAAACATCCAGTACTCCAACTGGAGGAGAAGGGAAAGAAATATTAGAGTAAATGTGATAGGACCAAAAAAATACAGAAGATGGATCCCCAAAGAAAGCTTCCCAAACCATCTGCCACCCCAATGTATGCTCCCTGACGGGTCCTTCTTCAAGAAGCCAGAGTATGAAGTGTGGTCGACAAGCCCTTCAGAATGGACTTGTTCCAGTTTCACCCACACGGGCCCCAAAAATTGATGCTAGCTACACGCCTATGAGAAGCTAGTAGGAATCAGGTAAGTACCTGTCAGTCGTAATCATTCTTTTGTTCTTCAGTCTGTTAGTCAAGGGTCACTCATAGTATTCCACCAATGTGAAACGTATACATGTAGTTGCTGCACTAAAATATTCATCCTTGATTAAAAATGCTTCTGTACTTGATGATTTACAGTACATACTTAAGGTCTTAGGTTAGATAACTTCCTGTATGAAAGATATAAAAGACCCAACCATTGTTCATAAAAAGAAAGGAAAGATAGAAATACTATTTACCAAACAAACAAATTACTTATTGTGTACTCAAATAGAGCATATAACTGTTATACATTCTTTATACTTGAATAACAGGCTTTTCCTGGTATTTTCATGCTGAAGATAGTACACTATGAGGGATGTAAATTATAGACAATAGAATAGTCGATGAGGGAGAATGCGCCCTGAAAACTGAAAATGAAGTAATTAAGCAATTCACCTTAATATCGAGAGGTAGCAGATTTTCCTGACGGTTTTCTTTGACATAGGCCTATGGATCTTCTACAAGCCCTTCTCCTGACGTCCCTTGAGGCCTACTAAGTGTACTGCTTACAGATGTGGTATATACCGCACTTTGAAGGGATCTTTATGGGATGAAAAAAACTGATTTGTTTCCTTCTCTGAATTACAGGTAGGATGGAAGTCATCAACTAATTCTAAATCATTCATTTAGGATTTAGGTACAACAGTTTTTACATAGAATTTCCACTTTTTTGTAGCTTGCTGTTTGCCATATTAAGTAGTTCTCCTGCTTCCGCATGTGCTGAAGACGGCCAGTTAAACAACTTTAACAGTAGTTCGCCAGTAAAAGTCCTATTCATAATTTCTAGTAGCAGTAGACATGTAGACATCGGGTAATTCGTAGGCTGGAACTCCGATATCAACTCGACCCATGTAGCATGTGTAACGTAGCAAGTTATTATGAGATGACATTCAATGCATTAAGGCACGCAGCCATCTACTACGGTGGCTGCAGGATGACTATGTTTCTTTTTTGTTTTTTTGCTTTGCTCGCAGCACAGCTGACACTGCCTGCAATGATAACTGCATAGCGTAACATTCAGTGGATACAAAGATTCATACCCTCTACGAATCTAAATAATCCATTTTAGTTATTATCCGATTTTGTTCAAATATGGTACACAGCCTTTTGTTATTAATGGAATGATGCTGTCAAAATTTCAGATTTTTATTTATTATAGTTCTGGAGATAAAGAAAATTACCTAAAACTCCTGACACCTACGTTTGTTTTTTAAAACCAATTTAGGAACAATAACAGATTGACTTTCATTATCATTTGAAGCCATTCCAAAATTATCATTGCACAAAAATCAATCAATTAGAATTTTCTTTTTAAAACTTTTGTCACTGTGCATTATATAATACAAAAATCGGTCAAAATTATTATTTGATTATGTTTTGCCGTGTGAATGCGTGAGAATGATTGAGAGAGTGTATGTGGGACATACGTAGAGATTTAATATTTCATTTTACGTAAAATCATGTACAAACGAACATTGGGAAAGTTATGTTGAAACCACGATTCAGGTGACGTATGTTGGTGTGTGCTTGTTTTTGTATAAAAGTAGCTAGAACGGAAGTTAGAGGCGGAATAAGTTTATTTATCAATTTGAAGAATATTTCGCACTTCGTCTATTTTGATTAAACAAAATACAAGAAATTGAAGTTTTGCTGACATTAGTTACTATCAAATTAGTGATTGGATAAGGCAAGATTTGCCGCAAGATGATCTGGAAGGAACGTTCTGGTTGGTCATTTAGATCAACAGCCTACCAGAATTAAGCTGTTCCCAAGAGAAAAGAGGAGTGGGCAGATAGGAGAATACGGATAACACGACGTCAGACCGCTCCTTAAAAATACTCTGTAAGATGAGGAAATAGTGAGCTAATTTCGGTTCGAACATATCGTGACTAAGGCGATTGGAGTTACGAACATTTTAATGAAAGTTTGGTGTTTCTAAATTAAATAATTGGAGATATATGAGCGTGTGAACTTTCTGATCGTAGTAACGACTCGGCGTGTCGTATTTCGTGCTCTGCGGGGTATTTCGGCGAGCACCTCTTACTAAGAAGACCACTGAAACGACAGAATGTTTAACTCGCGAGTAGTTGTGGGTCTGTGACGGATAGAACATGTAAATTAGTTGGGTCGGACTTGCTAACATCCTGGCTGTTTGTCGAGTGAGTATTAGTTATACAGAGAGTGAACTTTGAATGATAACGTTGTATCATATTAAATATGTTTCAATATGAATAAAAAGCAGAGTTAATCTAATTTTAAACGCTTCTCTGCAAGTATCCCGAACGCTCGATTTTTTAATCATCAATTTTCAGGAATTGACTTTCAACTAGTTACGTGGCCTCTGTGTGGTAGGTATTAGGTGGTGGTTTCATCAACACTGCTTTACACTGCCTAGCACGTATCTGCTACCGCAGAGTGAAGGGACATCGGCAAGAATCCTATCGAGGTAGGTGAACTGAACGATAACGTTAACAAAAACGCAGACGACCTACCCTGCCCTGCCACTCGTGTTTATTGGAACAATAAGTTCTGCATAGACATGTAATTTCCTTCATTATGCATCACAATGGTCTGTTTGGAGATGGCTACTTGATTTACATCTTCCAAAGCTAAAAATTCCTCGAGGTTGTTACTTGTAAATTGCGATCCACTATTATTAAGGATCCTACAAGGTTAAAAATAATAAAATGTTAAAAATAATATCCCAAACATTTTATTACTGTATCTGCGTTGGCTTCTTTAGTAGGGTGAAGTTTTATGTACTTTGACGAACAATCTGTCACTACAAAATTGCAGTTACCCTTCTCGACCTGTAGATATGAATCGAAAATACTCGTAGCAGCACTTAAACTGTGAAGTCCTTTTCATATTATTGTGTTTAACTCATATCATAGATAGCTGTTATCTTTAACCTTTTGACATACCTTACAGGAGTGCAGTAAGTTTACTGTTTTCCTTCTTAAAGCTCTTAAAGTAACAAAATTTAGTCAGGTGTTTAATGTAGTTACAAATAACGAAATGACCATATCCCTTATGGAAAAACCATATCAAATCTTCTTCCCCACTTCGAGGTATGGACAACTTCCAACCAGATGTGAAATTGTTAGCCTATGATCTGATAATCTTCTGGCCTGCCTGCAGTACCGAATTTTGACGCTAAAGTATTCATCTGTCCTTGTCGTTTGGTTTATCCTTAAGGCTAATGTCCATAACTGGTTATTGGTGTAACTTAAAGTTGAAAAAACTGATTACAAAAATGAAGCCAGGTCCCTCAGTACGTTTCATTTTAATCATATTCGAAGGTAATCTAGACAGCGCATCCAGAACTTGATTCTAACAACTCTTCATGTAATTTATTTCTATCTGGAATTCTTGTGAAAACAGTGCCCACCTCATTAGATGGGTATGCAATAGTCTACTTTCCATTACGCTAATGTTCAGTTATTAGTTTAGACAATTATTTTCGAACCTGAAATTAGTGTCTGGAATTGCTGTATGCTCGGAACATTAGCTAGCAACTCCTTCTCTGTTGCTGTGTAATCTAACACATGCTTGTTAAGGTTACTTCTTGCAAAAGCGATAGTCTTACGTTCACCAATTTCTGGATTACATTCTCCTTGAAATAATTCTGCATGACACCATCTACTGAAGTGTCTGTTGCTAAATTAAATGGTCCACACATCACCAGGTGACTCAGTATAGGAACTTTCAATTGTCCTTCCTTAATATTCTTAAAGGCTTCTGCTGCCCCTTCATTTCACATCCACTTAGACCTCTGTTTTAATAATGATAACAGTTGAGGATCGTTCATTATTTGGCCCTGCACATATCAACGATAAAATCCAGCTAGTCTGAAGAACGAATATTATTGTTTAATGTACTGAGTTTCTGGACAATCTTTAAAGGCTATTATCTTTTCTAGATCCACTTTAATTCCATAGAACTTCTGTTCTTCCCTGCCAAAATGAGGCTTCAAAAACTTAATAGCAACACCTTTCTCATAAAATTTCTGTAGAGTTTGTGTTAATAACATACAAAATTTTTCCCATGTTTTAGAAACAAATAAGATGTCATCTACATAAATAATTAGTTCCTGCAATAATTGTTTCCCTAAAGCTTCGTCAAAAGCTCAGATAAATACTGAAACAGAAATATTTAGACCAAATGGTAGAAGCACTTCACATTGATATGATTTCCCACTAAACAAGACAGACATATAATGTTTCGAATTTTCATGTAATTTTAGTTGCCAGTATCCAACTGTCCAATCCTCTGGATTGAAATATTTGGCTTGCTCAAACCTAGTGAGCAATTCATCAATGCAAATAGATCTATCTCTTTTAGTCTCTACATACTTATTGAGAGTACATTCGTCTAAGACCAGATGCATTCTGCCTATGACTTTTTCAAAAATTAACAATGGATTCTTGGAGACACTTATGCTATGTTGAATAACTTGACTTTCTATAATTTTGTTTATTTCTTCTTGCACCACAGGTCATAAACTTAAAGGTAGGATAGGTTTTACAAAGGAAAGGACTCATATTTTATTTTATATTGACAAATGTAATCACCTATTACTCCAGTTTATCACAGAGTACTGATCTATATTTCCATAGGATACTGCATAATTCTATCTTCTGCTCCTCCCCTACGAGGACAGATTCATAAGCTTTACTATATATTGGATTGTTATGAATTTCTATAGTATTTGCAGCCTCTTCCCAGATCAATCTCACACTTTTTAATTAAACTATATTGTAGATGAGTGCATCTTTTTTACTCATTATTGGATTCTTCTTCAAAGGAACTGTTGTCTGACAATCATCAGTTTTCCAGAACAATAATTCTGTTTCAAAATCTAAAGTCACTTTACAGTCGACACTAAATATTTGTAAATCAGCTTTTGGCACTATCAGCAAACTTTGCGTAAAATGACAATTTCCTATACTTATAGCTCATGTACATCAACTCTGCAGCAACTAAGAGAATTAAGGAGCTTGCTAACCTCGCCTTGGTTCGTGAGAGGGTGCATCTACATATTTACTGGCCAAATACCTGTCAGAACTACTAAGCCCTTACGTGGGTAAATGCGCACTATCGGGGAAAATAGGACGAATATCGAATATTACTTCCAGTAATCCCTACGAGATATGCACCTGTAACAGGAAGTACAGGACACAGGTCTTTAATTCTCATCATTTCTGAAACTCCTGTGGGACAGGGAAATATCACTGCCTAAGTCTATAAAAAATATACTTTTTTCCATATTGTTTCTCAGTTACTACAGATTTTGGTTGGTTTTTCTCAGTTTCATCATTTTCATCTAATAACCACTATCAACCAGGAGATGTATCGCAGCATGAAGAAATTCGACAAGCTGCGCCACAGAAGGAGCCGTTTGCTGAGTGCTCTTGCCTTTCTGAAGAGATGTCATGCCGATCAGGTTGTGCCAAACTTTGCTAAGGTCACGCATCACATCATCTCTGCAGCAACTAAGAGAATTAAGAAGCTTGCTAGCCTCGCCTTGGTTCGTGAGAGGGTGCACTTTACCCGCCGCAGCCTTGAGTACAACTCCCAAGAACTACTTAAACTACATCTACAACTAGCCAATCATTTTAATTCCGGGACCCGGGACTGGATTGATGGTGTTTCCTGGGTGACCGCCGATGCTGCACGTAAGAAGGCCTCGGGACGTCAGATATGTAAATTTTCTCGTCTCTCTGACAAACCATCGCTGGAGGCCCCACGCAAGACGGTCATCAATTTCACAGACATTGAACTGACTGGTGATGCAGTCTCTGTTCTGGAGAAGGGACTTAATTTTGCGCCCACACCTAGGTTCATGCCGGTAACGGACATCGTCAGTGCAGTTAAACAGGTTGCTGCGCGACTACCACCTGAAGCAGCTGAGGAAGTGCGCCGGGAAACCTGCCGTGCTCTGACGAGAACTAAACTGATCAAGTCGAATATTACCAGCAGGGAGAGGGCAGCCATTCGAGACAGAGCCCTGAGATTGTTGTCTTACCAGCTGACAAAGGCAATGCTACAGTTGTCCTTTCCCATAAGGACTACATTGAGAAGATACAGAGCCTGCTAAGTGACGAATCTTACAGCAAGATCAACGCTGACCCCACAAAGAAGGTGGAGAACAAGACTAGGGCTCTTCTCCAGGGCGCGGATTTACCATAGGGTGTCGCCAAGAAATTGACACCTCAAGGACCTGTACCGCCAAGACTTTATGGACTCCCTAAAGTCCACAAAGAAGGGGTGCCGTTACGTCCAGTTGTCAGCAACATTAGGGCACCTACATATTTACTGGCCAAATACCTGTCAGAACTACTAAGCCCTTACGTGGGTAAATGCCCTCATCACGTTCGGAATTGTATGGATTTCGTAAATCGTCTCGAGAACTTCAAGCTGAAAGACTCAGATATCCTTGTGAGTTTTGATGTTGTCTCGTTATTCACCAGGGTGCCTCTTCGAGAGTCAGTTGAGCTCCTTGCACACAAATTTGATGAGAAGACGACCGAACTTTTCAGGCATGTTCTGACCTCCACGTATTTTCTGTTTAATGGAGAATACTATGAGCAAACAGAAGGAGTCGCAATGGGGAGCCCACTTTCGCCTATGGACGCGAATTGCTATATGGAGTATTTCGAGGAGGAAGCTTTGGCGTCATCCAAATGGAAACCTACTTGTTTTCTACGTTATGTTGACGATACGTTCGTGATTTGTCCCCATGGAAGGGACAAGCTCCTTGACTCCCTTACACACCTGAACTACATACATCCGAACATCAAATTCACTATGGAGACCGAACCAGAAGGAAGTTTACCATTCCTGGACGTCATGGTCAAAAGAAGAGCGGATGGCACCCTGGGCCATAGGGCATACAGGAAGAAAACGCACACCGACCTGTATTTGCATGCAAATAGCTGCCACCACCCTTCGCAGAGGAATGGGGTACTAAAAACACTGGTGCACAGTGCTCGCACCATCTCGGATGCAGAGAGTCTGCCCCATGAGCTGGAACACCTCAAAACTGTATTTCCGAAAAACGGGTACTCGTAATGGCAGATCAGACGCGCTCTCCGCCCCACTTCTACAGTACAGCGTGTGGAGATGGACGAAGTCACGGAGGAAGAGATAGCCACCGCCTATATACCGTATCCTGGCGCACTATCGGGGAAAATAGGACGAATATCGAGGAAACACCGAGTAGGAACTGTCTTTTGCCCGCCCAATAAAACACGAGCATTATTGGGAAGTGTCAAAGACGATCTCGGTTTGCGGAAGGCCGGCATATACCAGATTCTCTGTGAGTGTGGGAAGACTTACATTGGACAGACAGAGCGCACCATCTAAGGCCGTTGCCGAGAACATCAGAGGCACACTCGACTTATGTACCCCAACAAGTCGGCAATCGCAGAGCACTGTTTGTCCGAAAATCACGAAATGGACTACCAACATACCAGGCTCTTGGCACAGACATCTAAATACTGGGACAGCGTCATTAGAGAGGCTATCGAAATTCGTACCAGGGGCGGACTCATCAACAGAGGTTGCGGCTATAACCTCAGCAAGGCATGGGAACCAGCACTGAGTCTAATTAAAAAGAGGCTCAGCAAAGAAAACGAACGAGCGACCAGGGCGGGCGAGACAGTTACACCGACGCCACCACAGACAACGACGCCAGCCTCTCAGCGACCACCAACGCGCGTCCGCGGGCGCGAACCGCAGAGAGAACGCCTCGCGGGGGAAGGGGATTTAGGTAGCCCGCCAGCCCTCAGGAGCTCAGTTCGTCAGCGAACCTGACGATGGCGATATATCTGATTGCCGAAATATTGTTCCCGTTGGACACTACGGACCGGCAGTTCACCCGTGGACTGTCCCGAGCACTATCAACCAGTGTTTATGGGTAATGGCTATAAACTTTTCTATATACGGGCCTATGTATGAATTGTCACGTCCTGTATCCTGGCCTCTGTCTCAGGACATTCCATCTTTTCCAATTAGAATCACAGGATAACTTCTTGTTAGTATGCCATTATTGGTCATCGATGTATTCTCAGGTATTACATTACCAGTATCAATGTTGGCTGTGTTTCACACAAAAACGTGCGACTGTGTGTTATTCCTTCTCCGGTCTCACAAATGACTTTCAGCGATGCTTCCATTACTCACTTCAGATAAAATTGTTTCACTGTTTCTCGTAATTTTTTTCGGAAAATGTTTACTTTACATATTAGTATTGCCCCAGCTCTGTTCCTGGACATCTTCATTATGTTCTTTATTTAATGTGTCTAATCCTTCAATACAGGCCAACAAATCACTAATGGTTGTTCAAAAATGGTTCAAATGGCACTGAGCACTATGAGACTTGACTTCTGAGGTCATCAGTCCCCTAGAACTTAGAACTACTTAAACCTAACTAACCTAAGGACATCACACACATCCATGCCCGAGGCAGGATTCGAACCTGCGACCGTAGCGGTCCCGCGGTTCCAGACTGCAGCGCCTAGAACCGCTCGGCGACACATGCCGACACTAATGGTTGTCCATCCTTTACACCAAATTGACTTTCTTGTGTAATGCAGTAATATGCTTACTAATATCTTTTCAAGGCATACTTTTTCTATTAGGATAATTAAACATTTAGATATAAATGAATGTCATTCATTGAGTTTCTTATAACTACTCCAAGAATTATGGTAGTATTTCATGTCTAACACTTCTAAAGAAGTTTCTCCTGCATTCTAGTGGACCAATAATATTTCTTAAGTTCCTCCTGAAAAACATCCTAGGATCTGAAGTCCTACAGATGAACTGTTCCCCATTCGGTGGCGGCCTCTACGAAATAACGAAGTGCAAAGTAGATTTTCTTATGATCTTCGCTCTACTCTGGTAATGGTTTTAGAATTACTTGCAGAAAATAAGTAGAATACAATTCCCCTAGGTTTAAATTTTGGAAAATACAGGGTTTTCATAAAGTCCCTTTAGAATTTCAAAATTTTATTACATTGGCAGTTGCTGAAATATTTTAACAAATTTCTTTTACTGTAGTCACTGTTTACTAAAGTTTTTTATATATACTAAAATTTTGTGATTCAGATACTCTGTTGGTGGAAGGAACAGAACCTCTATGAAATGGCATCTCCTCAAGAGAAGTCACAATGTGTGTCCTGGTTTATTGAGACAAAATCGGATGTTCAGACTCAACGAAACTTTAGAGCGAAGTATGGAAGAGATCCACCATCGCGCCCTTCAATCCTTGCATGGCACAAAAAAATTGTGAAGAGAGGGACAGTGTTGGCGACCAAGAACTTCCGAGGAAAACATCGATCGCATTTTAAACGTTTCACTCGTTCACCTATGAAGTCCATCCACACTGCTGTCAGACAGTTGCAACTACCACGTTCAACTGTGCATAAGGTCCCCCACAAGAACTTATGGTTGTACGCTTACAAAGTGCAACTGTTGCAGACACTTGAGTCAAATGACAAGCCAAAAAGGACAGAGTTTGCACTCAACATCCTGGAACGCTTTTCATAAGATGAGGCATTCCTCAAGCGAGTTTGTTTCAGTGATGAGACAACTTCCCTTTTTTCTGAGACATTAAACAGATACAATGTGAGAATCTGGGGATCTGAACACCCCCATGTGACTAGGAAGCTTCACTGGGAAAGTCCAAAAGTGAATGTGTGGTGTGGAATCATGTGCAACCGAATTATTGGTCCATTTGTCTTCAATGAGTCAACAATTACTGCAGATGTTTACCGCGACCTTCTGATCGAATATGTAGCACCACAATTGATTGACCTACAACCATCTATCATTTTCCAGCAAGATGGTACACCACCACATTGGGGACTGCATGTTTGTCGGTTCCTCAATAAAACATTTCCAGGCAGGTGAACTGGGAGGGATGGGCCAATTCTCTAGTTTACCCCCATCATCGTCATGCAAAAAATTTTACGAGGGTGGTTTGAAAAGTTCTCAGAACAGAATAGAAAAAAGTACTTACATCAATGAAACTTTTTTATGGAGGTTTGTAAAAGATATCACGTATCAAACACTGATACAGGACATTACTGACAATAAAAGAAATGTTGTTAAAATATCTCAACAACTACCATTGTAATAAAATTTTGAAGTTGTAAAGAGACTTTATGAATACCCTATATTTTGATAAACCCATAATACTTCCAAGCTGAATTTCCTCTACTACATCATATGATAACACAGTATTATTGATACCAGATTTCACATCAAGTACTTTCTGGGTACTTTGTAATGCTTCTCACAACTTTCACATCTCCTTCTGCTGTTCTATGGTATCACCCAAAGAATTAGTGGTAGCACAATTCGGTCCAACTTTCTCTTGTAGCTTCCTTTCAAGTGACTCTTGCAGACACTCCTCCAGGCTAGTCAAAGTATTTGGGGCCCTAATTACTTCAGCACAATATTTACTCTGATCTAGGGTGACGACTCAGCAGTGTGTTTCTGAATTTGATTATGTACCTGTATATCTTTGAATTACTATGCAGACTGTTCCTGTATGTGTTGTATCTTATCATTCACTTCTTTAAACTGTTCCATAAACTTCTTTCTGACTGAATCATATTGTTTTTCTATTTCAGTTTATAGCTATTTAGGTAATTTAGCTACTAAATCACACAGTTCTTTTAATTCAGTTTGTGGCTCCTTACCTAGTTTGGCTAATGTATTTTCTATGATAAAATCATATCTACTTTCGTAGATACCTTTTCTAATGTTTGGCCATAATTGTTAATATTATTTGCTAATTTTTCTTTACTGGTTTTTGTTACTATTTTTTTATTCCTCCTCTTGAATTTGAAGTACAGTAATACTAGTAGTTATCCAATATACATGCTAGACCAGGAAACAACCAGCAAGCAAAAGCTAATTTAATGGTTTCCCTGACATAAAAACCGTAATTTTTAGATTCACTTTTTTTCAAACCAAATAACTTCCCAATTCTAATGCAGTAATAAAAATGTTTTCACAATTAAGAGATACCAAATGGTAAAAATTAATGAACAAAACAATTATAAATGAAGAAATGAAAAATAAAAATATTTTATTCGATTTTAGAATCAATAACATGAAAAGAATCATATTTAATTTGTGTTTTACCTCTATATATAAATTTTAATCAAACAAGATTCTCTAGTCTTGAAAGTCTCTTCGGCTTTGCTGCCAGATCCTAAAATCGACTGGACTCGATATTTCGGCGATCCAACTAGTCGCCATCTTCAGGAGAATGCTGCTTCTGCTGATGAGTCCCGCTGAGAACTGACGCCAGGCTTCAAATCGGCATCCTATATTGGCCACTGTTCAGTACACAGCACAAGCGATGCCCATCATGGTTGCTGCCCTCCAAGACAGGGAAGTGGCACCGCCCATAGTAGAACATGCTGACAACGATATATCGTACTCAGGGCTGCACCGAAGAACGCTCAACTTTGATGCGAGACAATACAGGAATCCACGTCGTGCTAAGAGGAAACCCATTGTCTCTGTTGACTAAATCAGCCACTAACCTAATTTCAATCGCCTCTTTATAGACACTGTTCCAAAACCCGGAAATGTTGCCAATTAACACAGTTCCTTCCAGAGGAGGAACATAGATCGGTGGCCTTTCTTCCTTATGCTGGAGGTATATCGTTTAAGATTAGACGAATTTTAAGGAATTTTAACATTAAGAGTGTGTTCCGTCCACCTTCTAAGATTGGGGCACTACTCGGCTCTGTGGAAGATGATTTGGGGCTTAGGAAACCCGATGTATACAAAATTCCGTGTCAATGTGGGAAGACTTACATTGGCCATTCGATTCACACAGTGCATGACAGGTGTGTGGAACATCGCCGTCATACTAGGCTACAACCGCCGGAAAAATCGGCAGTAGCAGAACACTGGTTAAATGAGGGACATAGTATGACATTTCCGGTTTTTGGAACAGTGTCTATAAAGAGGCGATTGAAGTTAGGTTGACGGATAGTTTAATCAACAGAGACAATGGGTTTCCTCTTAGCAAGACGTGGAATCGTGTATTGTCTCGCATCAAAATTGAACGTTCTTCGATGTGGCCCTGAGTGCGATATGTCGTTGCCAGCAGTGTTCTACTAAGGCCGGCGCCACCTCCCTATCTTGAAGGGCAGCAATCGTGCTGGGCGGCACATGCGCCGTGCACTGATCAGTGGCCTATATAGGACGTCGATTTGCAGCCTGGCGTCAATTCTCATCGGGACTCATTTTCAGAAGCAGCATTCTCCTGAATATGGCGACCAGTTGGATCGCCGAAATATCGAGTCAAGTTGATTTTAGGCTCTGGCAGCAAATCCGAGGGGACTTTCAAGACTCATTACGCCGGGAAAGCCTACATAATCACAAGATTCTCTAGTTTACCCCCACCATCGTCATCCAAAAAATTTTACGAGGGTAGTTTGAAAATTTTGCAGAACGGAACAGAAAGAAGTACTTACATCACTGAAACTATTTTTTTTTATTTTTCAATGCAGTCTTGTTGTAGATTAATGCACATGGTCCATCGATGCTCCAGTGCCTTGATCCCACCTCGAAATTTAGTTTCCTACATGCCTGCAAAATAGTTGTCAACTCGGGCTATCAGTTCTTCGTTTTAAGTGAATCTTCGTCCACCAAGAAAAATTTTCAGTTTTGGGAAGACATGGAAGTCTGATGGGCCCATATCAGGTGAATAAGGCGGGTGTGGCAACAATTCATACCTTAGTTCATGTAATTTTGCCTTGACGACGGCACATGTGTGTGGGCGCACATTGTCTTGATGAAGATGGTCTTTTTTCGCGTATCTTTTGTTGCAATTTGTCCAGGAGGTTAGCTTAGTATTCTCCTGTAATTCCCATTGGAGAGATACTCTAGAAGCAGAGATCCCTTCACATCCCAGAACACTGATGCCATGACCTTTCCTGCCGAAGGAATTATCTTTGCTTTCTTTGGTGGCGGAGATCAGCATGTTTCCAATGCTTTGACTATTGTTTTTTCTCTGGGGTATAGTAGTGCACCCAAGTTTCATCTGTGGTCACAAACCAGCGCAAAAAATCTTGTTCGTTGCTCCTAAAATGGGCCAAACATTGTTCCAGTATGTCCTTTCTCATGTGTTTTTGATTCAGCGTCAAGAGGTGAGGCACCTATCTTGCAGATAGCTTTTTCATTTCTAATTCTTCAGTTAAAATTCGGTATACCCTTTCCAATGACATCCGGCAAGTGTGATCAATTTCACGAACTTTCAGTCAGTGATCCTCCATGGCCATTTTGTGCACTTTTGCAATGATTTCGGGAGTAGTGACACATCTCGGCTGGCCAATGAGTGGATCATCATCTAAGCTCTCCCGACCAAATTTAAATTCATTTATCCACTTGTAACAGTTGAATATGAAGGAGCAGAGTCCCCCAGTGTATTCTGGAAATCAGCATGAGTGTCGTTTGCTTTCATACCTTTCCTTATGAAGTACTTAATCACTGCTCGAATCTCGATTTTTTTCACCTTCGCAGGTCACTACGCGGGAACAAACAACAACAGACGCATTTCACCACCACAGCTCTCTTCCAAGAGCACAGACATGGCATGTGTTTACAGGCAACAGTCCAATGAATATCGCATGAACAAATCGTTGCGCTAGTGCTGACCTCTCACGGTGATTTTGAGAACTTTTCAAACCACCCTCATAGTATAACGATCTGTAAGAATAATTTTGTATTTATCATTTAGAACTAACGTAACTTTCTGCCCAAATTTAGTTAATAAAAATTCAGCTTTTGGAACATTATATGATTTATTTTTTTTAATTCCATTAATTTAATGAAACCATCTGTAGTATCATTATTTTAAACTATTAAGCTCTTTTAATAGCTTTTCACTGTTACTACTCATGGTTAATTTTTGTTTCATTTATATGTAAAAAATTATTTAAATTTTTTAAAAATAAAAGTTTTTATGTAGTTTACACTTCGTTAAAACTACATAACAATTTTTATTTTTATAAAATCCCTTCAACCACCATAAATAGGCAACTTTTAATAAAATTAAAGAAAGTAAATTCATCCTGAAAAGTGAAAAACCCTGGCCCCTGGAGAAACACGGTGTTTTTGTTGGTACTTTCTTCATTTCACCTTTCCTCATTGGGTTTCTTCTGTTGAACATCGGTTTTTGTCTGCGACTTTGGTTGCTATGTCCATCCATCTATCTTCTGGTTGGCTGCATGTTGGCATCTACATCTTGGCATAGACTGAAGAGCTGCTGATGGCTGATGTCCTCATTTTTTCCTTGATGGGCTGCAGTGGCAGATGGATCGCAAATACAATGGAATTAGCTGGCCTGTTCAATTGCTATAGAATTCAGCTCTATTCCACAGGAAAAAGAAATTTCGTTCAGAAACTATATACATATCTGGTACTCGAGTGACAAAGTCCATTCAAGTACAGAAATTTCTATATGTCGTATCATCTGTTAACGGTTTCTTGAATCAGATCCAACAGCTAAAGCTATCCAGGAAACCGGTTTGGTAGCCCTGAAGGTCGCTCTGGATAGCATTAAAAACTTCAGTCAGCCATGAGGCATGTAAAGGAAACGAGGTACACAATATCTTGCGCCAGAAATCCAGCTGAATAGATTGATTTTCGTTAATTTATCAGCAAAACATTAATCGATTTTAAAAATTCAATATGCTAACACAATCCACATGAACAGGGTTATCCAAAAGAATTATAATGAATAAAATATCATTTAATAAGAAAGCCAATCTTGGTTAATATTCTGTGTTGTACATTATAAGTTAAATCCTTTTTATTGTACCTAATTATGTAAGCAAATGTATCATTATGAATGTTATCATTAAAAGTTGCACACAATTTCATAGTAGTTTCCCGTGTGGCTAACACATTCTATCTCCTAGACATATTTATAACAAAAATAGAATAATTCTCAGTAAAATTGAACTTATTTACATTAACATCGCCGCTTAATTATGTGACTTACTTAAAATCCCAAAAAGCATCATATGCCTCATGGAGGATCTAAATTGCAAATTTCTCCAGGAAAAACTTCATTTCTATTATTCTTCATATAAATATATTAACGTGATCGAATAAAGAAGAATCAGTCAACTGATTATTTTTTCGATTCGTTTGATTCAAATGGTTCAAATGGCTCTGAACACTATGGGACTTAACATCTGTGGTCATCAATCCCCTAGAACTTAGAACTACCTAAACCTAAGTAACCTAAGGACATCACACAAATCCATGCCCGAGGCAGGATTCGAACCTGCGACTGTAGCAGTCACACGGTTCTGGACTGAGCGCCTAGAACCGCTAGACCACTGCGGCCGGTGATTCGTTTGAAAAACAACAAAAATAAAGTAAGGCTTATCCAATTTTGCAGAATTATAATAACTGGTAATATCTAATTTCTTTTTCCATTTAATCTGGCAATCTCACTAGCTTATAATTCAAAGAAACATATAGGAATTTCTTGATTTTTTTAGTCTTCCTTGAGTCAGATCAAGTGAATAGCCTGGTTCATATCTAGTCACAGGAAAACGAATTTCCCTTGATTCCACAACAATTTTATCTTCGCTAGGAAGCATATCTTTTATTTCAACTCCACTTGATTATCATCAAACCATTGCAGAATGGCATCGTTTGTATGAGAACTTAAGCTAAAAATTACAGGTAAATCTACTTCCCATGTAACTTCCTTGTAGTCTTTAAGTAACTACCAAGAAAATCTAATGGAAAGGGTACTTTTTATATTCTCATTATTAATGATATGATCTTCATTGGTTAACTCATTGGCTACAGGCAGAGTCAGTTGCGTAAGAACAGACAAAGAAATGAAAGTGTAATCAGTCCTAGACAAAATATTGTTTACTTTCCTAGTAGTGATAATACAGAAATTCTTTGCCACATAGTTGTTAATCAATAATGTTATTGGATTTTCCATCACATATTGGACAACCTGCACAATCAGCTCCAGCAACACTGAAGCTCATGTACAGTTGAGCATGATTAGGATGAACCTAACCATCACTAATTTGAATATTATCTCTGTCTCTTGTATTGAATCATATTACTTTTTTGTTCTCTTCTTTTGTTATGTGTAAGCTATATACAGGGTGGTCCATTGATCGTGACTGGGCCAAATATCTCACGAAATAAGCGTCAAACGAAAAAACTACAAAGAACGAAACTTGTCTAGCTTGAAGGGGGAAACCAAATGGCGCTATGGTTGGCCCACTAGATGGCGTTGCCATAGGTCAAACGGATATCAACTGCGTTTTTTTTTTAAAGTAGGAACCCCCATTCTTTATTACATATTCGTGTAGTACGTAAAGAAATATGAATGTTTTAGTTGGACAACTTTTTTCGCTTTGTGATAGATGACGCTGTAATAGTCACAAACATATGGCTCACAATTTTAGACGAACAGTTGGTAACAGGTAGGTTTTTAAGTTAAAATACAGAACGTTGGTATGTTTGAACATTTTATTTCGGTTGTTCCAATGTGATACATGTACCTTTGTGAACTTATCATTTCTTAGAACGCATGCTGTTACAGCGTGATTACCTGTAAACACCACGTTAATGCAATAAATGCTCAAAATGATGTCCGTCAACTCCAATGCATTTGGCAATACGTGTAACGACATTCCTCTCAACAGCGAGTAGTTCGCCTTCCGTAATGTTTGCAGATGCACTGACAATACGTTGACGCATGTTGTCAGGAGTTGTCGGTGGATCACGACAGCAAATATCCTTCAAATTTCTCCACAGTAAGAAACCTGGGGACATCAGATCCGGTGATCGTGCGGGCCATGGTATGGTGCTTCGACGATCAATCCACCTCTCATGAAATATGCTTTTCAATACCGCTTCGACCGCACGCGACTTATCTGCCGGACATCCATCATGTTGGAAGTACATCGTCATTCTGTCAAGCAGTGAAACATCTTGTTTTAACATCGGTAGAACATTACGTAGGGAATCAGCGTACATTGCACCATTTAGATTGCCATCGATAAAATGGGGGCCAATTATCCTTCCTTCCATAATTCCGCACCATACATTAACCAGCCAAGGCAGCTATCGTGGATTTTCCGTTGCCCAATAGTGCATATTATGCCGGTTTACGTTACCGCTGTTGGTGAATGACGCTTCGCTAAATACACTCCTGGAAATGGAAAAAAGAACACATTGACACCGGTGTGTCATACTTGCTCCGGACACTGCGAGAGGGCTGTACAAGCAATGATCACACGCACGGCACAGCGGACACACCAGGAACCGCGGTGTTGGCCGTCGAATGGCGCTAGCTGCGCAGCATTTGTGCACCGCCGCCGTCAGTGTCAGCCAGTTTGCCGTGGCATACGGAGCTCCATCGCAGTCTTTAACACTGGCAGCATGCCGCGACAGCGTGGACGTGAACCGTATGTGCAGTTGACGGCCTTTGAGCGAGGGCGTATAGTGGGCATGCGGGAGGCCGGGTGGACGTACCGCCGAATTGCTCAACACGTGGGGCGTGAGGTCTCCACAGTACATCGATGTTGTCGCCAGTGGTCGGCGGAAGGTGCACGTGCCCGTCGACCTGGGACCGGACCGCAGCGACGCACGGATGCACGCCAAGACCGTAGGATCCTACGCAGTGCCGTAGGGGACCGCACCGCCACTTCCCAGCAAATTAGGGACACTGTTGCTCCTGGGGTATCGGCGAGGACCATTCGCAACCGTCTCCATGAAGCTGGGCTACGGTCCCGCACACCGTTAGGCCGTCTTCCGCTCACGCCCCAACATCGTGCAGCCCGCCTCCAGTGGTGTCGCGACAGGCGTGAATGGAGGGACGAATGGAGACGTGTCGTCTTCAGCGATGAGAGTCGCTTCTGCCTTGGTGCCAATGATGGTCGTATGCGTGTTTGGCGCCGTGCAGGTGAGCGCCACAATCAGGACTGCATACGACCAAGGCACACAGGGCCAACACCCGGCATCATGGTGTGGGGAGCGATCTCCTACACTGGCCGTACACCACTGGTGATCGTCGAGGGGACACTGAATAGTGCACGGTACATCCAAACCGTCATCGAACCCATCGTTCTACCATTCCTAGACCGGCAAGGGAACTTGCTGTTCCAACAGGACAATGCACGTCCACATGTATCCCGTGCCACCCAACGTGCTCTAGAAGGTGTAAGTCAACTACCCTGGCCAGCAAGATCTCCGGATCTGTCCCCCATTGAGCATGTTTGGGACTGGATGAAGCGTCGTCTCACGCGGTCTGCACGTCCAGCACGAACGCTGGTCCAACTGAGGCGCCAGGTGGAAATGGCATGGCAAGCCGTTCCACAGGACTACATCCAGCATCTCTACGATCGTCTCCATGGGAGAATAGCAGCCTGCATTGCTGCGAAAGGTGGATATACACTGTACTAGTGCCGACATTGTGCATGCTCTGTTGCCTGTGTCTATGTGCCTGTGGTTCTGTCAGTGTGATCATGTGATGTATCTGACCCCAGGAATGTATCAATAAAGTTTCCCCTTCCTGGGACAATGAATTCACGGTGTTCTTATTTCAATTTCCAGGAGTGTAGAACGGGTGCAAGAAATCTGTCATCGTCCCGTAATTTCTTTTGTGCCCAGCGGCAGAAGTGTACACGACGATCAAAGTTGTCGGCATGTAGTTCCTGGTGCATAGAAATGTAGTACGGGTGCATTCGATGTTGATGTAGCATTCTCAACACCGACGTTTCTGAGATTCCCGATTCTCGCGCATATTGTCTGCTACTGATGTATGGATTAGCCACGAGAGCAGCTAAAATACCTACTTGGGCATCATCATTTGTTGCAGGTCGTGGTTGACGTTTCACATGTGGCTGAACACTTTCTGTTTCCTTGAATCGCGTAACCATCCGGCGAACGGTCCGGACACTTGGATGATGTCGTCCAGGATACCGAGCAGCATACATAGCACACGCCCGTTGGGCATTTTGATCACAATAGCCATACATCAACACGATATCGACCTTTTCCGCAATTGGTAAATGGTCCATTTTAACAAGGGTAATGTATCACGAAGCAAATATCGTCCGCTCTGACGGAATGTTACGTGATACCACGTACTTATACGTTTCTGACTATTACAGCGCCATCTGTCACAAAGCGAAAAAAGTGGTCCAACTAAAACATTCATATTTCTTTACGCACTACACAAATATGTAATAAAAAATGGGGGTTCCTATTTTAAAAAACGCAGTTGATACCCGTTTGACCTATGGCTGCGCCATCTGGCGGGCCAACCATAGCGTCACCTGGTTTCCCTCTTCAAGCTAGACGAGTTTCGTTCTTTGTAGTTTTTTCGTTTGATGCTTATTTCGTGAGATATTTGGCCCGGACACTATCAATGGACCACCCTGTATAAACTGAATGGGTTATAGGCACTGACAAAAATAAATTAACGAGTTGTTTTGTGGCAAAGATAATGTTTTGGTACATCGTTGAATGTCTGTGTGAAAGAAAATAAGAAATACGCTCTTCAATTTACGAGGGCTATCCACAGAGTACATTACGTTTTGGAATTAAAAATAAATAAAGTATTGGAATTTTTTTATTATATGCAGATGAAAGTCACACTTAAATACTACTTTTCTACATAGTTGCCATTTAAATTAAGGCACTTATCGTAGCGATGGACGAGCTTGGAAATTCCTTCGTCGTAAAATTCGGCCGCCTGCGCCTTCAACCACGTGGTTACCTCTTCTTTTGGGACGGAAAAGGTGTGACTTTTGTGGATTTCCTGGTAAGAGGCACTACAATAAACTCTCAAAGGTATTGTCAAACTCTGCACAAACTCAGAAGAGCAATACAAAACAAGCGCAGGGGAAAGTTGGCCTCCAAGATCTTGCTGATTCATGACAACGCACGGGCCCACACGGCAAATGCCACTCGTGAAGTTCTCGAATCTTTTAAATGGGAGTTGTTTCCTCATCCGCCGTACAGTCCCGACCTTTCACCGAGCGACTTCCACTTGTTCCCAGCAATGAAGAAGTGGTTGGCTATCTACATCTACATCTACATTGATACTCCGCAAGCCACCCAACGGTGTGTGGCGGAGGGCACTTTACGTGCCACTGTCATTACCTCCCTTTCCTGTTCCAGTCGCGTATGGTTCGCGGGAAGAACGACTGTCTGAAAGCCTCCGTGCGCGCTCTAATCTCTCTAATTTTACATTCGTGATCTCCTCGGGAGGTATAAGTAGGGGGAAGCAATATATTCGATACCTCATCCAGAAACGCACCCTCTCGAAACCTGGCGAGCAAGCTACACCGCGATGCAGAGCGCCTCTCTTGCAGAGTCTGCCACTTGAGTTTATTAAACATCTCCGTAACGCTATCACAGTTACCAAATAACCCTGTGACGAAACGCGCCGCTCTTCTTTGGATCTTCTCTATCTCCTCCGTCAGGCCGATCTGGTACGGATCCCACACTGATGAGCAATACTCAAGTATAGGTCGAACGAGTGTTTTGTAAGCCACCTCCTTTGTGATGGACTACATTTTCTAAGCACTCTCCCAATGAATCTCAACCTGGTACCCGCCTTACCAACAATTAATTTTATATGATCATTCCACTTCAAATCGTTCCGCACGCATACTCCCAGATATTTTACAGAAGTAACTGCTACCAGTGTTTGTTCCGCTATCATCCGGCGTTTTGATGACGACGCACAGCTTCAAGAAGAGGTAACCACATGGTTGAAGGCGCAGGCGGCCGAATTTTACGACGAAGGAATTTCCGAGCTCGTCCATCGCTACGATAAGTGCCTTACTTTAAATGGCAACTATGTAGAAAAGTAGTATTTAAGTGTGGCTTGCATCTGTATATAATAAAAAAAATTCCAATACTTTATTTATTTTTAATTCCAAAACGTAATGTACTTTGTGGATAGTCCTCGTATTAATTCAATTATCTTCACCCTTTTGTTTCGAGAAGTGGTAGTGTACAGATGTACATTTGGATCTGTTTTACAACATTGTTAAAAATATATATTTCAATTGTACATTAAAAGTGTTGTATGAAGTTATTAGAAAAGCAAAATTTGTTCACTCTTATCTGTTCATCATTTCACTTGCAGCCGAGATACTGCATCAAAAGGTTTGGAGCAGACAAGAAGAATTTACGCTATAGCCAGAGAAATGATCCTGCATTGACATTCTTACAATCAAGATTATGTACTGCTTCGAGAATTTCTGTGTAAATTCTAGAACCACTCGGCCTTCCACCATCTAGAACACCCGATATTTTAGTTGTGAGTGGGAGAAAGGAACCCTATTTACTGCGCATCACCTGTCTGTGTGTGTAGGTTTGAAATTTTTCCTGAGACAACTGTATTTGCGCCGATCGAATGGCGCCAACAAGTGTTTGCCGGTCGCGCCATGGAAGCCGTAGTGAAAGAACAAGAAGTGTTTACGTATTCTGTGCTGTTTAATAACTTTGACTATTGTAGTGAAAAAAAAAGAACAGTTGAGATGTTGTTAATTAATGCTTGTCTTGGACTTGGAGAGGATAAGACGTGTATTCAGATTCAGGATGAGAATGGACTTGGTTTTTAAGCCAAATTTCTCTTATGTGTAAATGAGCTTTGCTTCTAAACTTTGGATATGCGAGGAGACTTACTTGACAGTGTTTGTTCATGTGGAGAATGAAATTTGTAAAAATTTGATGTTTAAATATACATCGTTAAGCGAAGCACAAGAAACTGAGTACGTCTGCTTATTTTTATAAGTGCGAAGAGTCTTGAGAAATTTCTGTTCCTAGCAAATATACTTCGGAGAAGAAGAGAAAAGGAAGTTGCAGCAGCAAGCTAACCAGCAAGGAAAGTCGGCTGACAATCTCAAGTAAGTCTTATCGATAAGGAAGTGGGAGTTTATACACATACTTCACTACTTTAAGTAGTCCAAAGCATTAGAATTAAACACAATGGAATTAATGTAAAAACATACATAATATAAATTATGTTTATTGACTTTGAATGTATTGGTATATAATGTCAGTTGATAGTGGCATCAGTTAAAGTTTATCCAGGACTGTGTACATATTCGTAAATTACCTTCAGATTTCTTTCAGCTATTCTTTCTAATAAATTTCTCCAATTATTAATCAACCTCAATTATTAATCAATTTCCATCCCCCCCTCCCCCCATATCACTATTCAATGGTGACCGTTTAAAGGACGGCGCCGAGCGAAATATGAAGAAAAACTTTCATTTGTTAAGATAAAAAATTTTTGAGATTGTGTTTGAAATTATTCATATTATTGTTACAAGGAACTAGTGAAGCTTTCATTGTATTTGTTATATGTCTGTAAGATTGGGAATGACAATAACATTGAAGGAGCAAATTAAAATTAAATTCTGCCTACAAACAAGATGAGCTGGGAATGCTGATTTCAAAAGTAAAGGTAGGAAGCTGCAACACTGTATGCTTATAGGGCTGCGCTTGGTGCCATCTCTCTGACAGTAGGTAATCTGATTTCCTAACAATTACTATTCTTTACGGAAAGTGCATTTCTACAGAAAAGACGAAAATGTGTATAAAGTCATCGATTATGTGTAAGATAAGTCATTCAGATTCTGTAAGCTGTGTCACATAATAAATCTGCATCATTACTGAATAAGGAGCTAAACCTACTACGGCCATTGTTGAAAAGTTATTACAAAATGCAATATGCCAAGATGTTGGGGTCCGAGCTTGGCAACAGTTGAAAGTAAAACGCCAACTCGTGAACTGACCAATTGCAACCTAAATAACGAGGCTGGTGTCCCACTATCTATAAATGATGACACTGGTAATAACACTAACCATGATGTCACTTTCATGACTCTCGATGGATCAATTTCTCAGTTCTCACCGGGAAGCATGTTTCAAATAGTGAGACTGAAGGGCGCGACAGCGAAAATTCCTTTGAGTACTTGCTCACGAAATTGTGAACGCCAGAGCAGGGAACAGTTCGTAAAACAATGTAAATACTAGTGAGAAACATAATTTGACACAACTCATGCAACTAATAATACAACAATTTACAAAACAACAGGAATTTCAGTAAAGTGTAACACAAAAACTTAAGGAAAATATAGGACAACAGTTTACACAGCAAAATGAGGCATTTAACGATTTCAGGTATAGTATTAGTTAACAGTTCAGTGATGTGAGCAAAACTATACGTACTGAATTATCTGACGAACTTCCAGGGAAATTGATTGGTTCAAATGGCTCTGAGCACTATGGGAGTTAACATCTGTGGTCATCAGTCCCCTAGAACTTAGAACTACTTAAACCTAACTAACCTAAAGACATCACACACATCCATGCCCGAGGCAGGATTCGAACCTGCGACCGTAGCGGTCTTGCGGTTCCAGACTGAAGCGCCCAGAACCGCACGGTCACGCCGGCCGGCAGGGAAATTGACAGAGCTAGGTAAACAACGAAAGCAACAAATAATTGCCGACATATCCCCCAGTATAAATACGTTAACGGAAAGAGTATCATTTCCAGACGAAAAACGGAAACAACTAGCAGGTGAGTTACAAAACCTCAGGGAAGCACATTCCCAAATTCAGGAGAAGCAATCCCAAGTGTAAGCGTCGATAAAAAATGTGATTACTGCAGTGAGCAAGCTGTAGGCTAAGATGTGTGCAAAAACTTACCTACAGAAGTACAAAAGTTAAATCTAAGAGTCGACCAGTTAAGTTTAGAGTCAAAATTTTCCAAAATACAGAGAGACAAGACAAGTGCAGATGTAAAGGGAATAACTGAAAAAGCTGAAGCCAGGATGCTGGATAAGGGCAGCACCCTTGCTGAAAATGTAGTGTCAGAGTGCAAAATTTATGTACATACTATAGAAGAATCTCTGAAACAGAAAGAAAGTCAGTTTCTATCTAAAATAGATCCAGGTTTAGAGGAAGCAGAGGAAAGGTTACAAGGCAGTATTGCTAAACTACCGACGTTCCAAAACAACATTTGACAGAAAACGAACCCATGCTTTTAGAGATGTTAGATACTGTCACCGGTTATCCACAATACGTGGCTAGCCCGTCGAAGGAAAATAGCGAAGGTTGCAGAATGCAACAACACTTGCCGGCAACTGTACCTGTCGAGAAGCGTACCTACCATGCGCTACCCACAAGCGAATATGAACACGCCTGTCACTGAAAGCGCGGAGTGTTTGTCAACATTTCTTGCAGATGAGGGATTACTTAGGCATCGACAGTTTCCAGTATTTACCTCAAAAGGGAAAAGAGCAAGTCCCATGGTCCTTAACAGAGCATTTCGAATTTTTTTTACCTCGTACATGGACCGAAGCCCAGAAAATTAGTTTGTTGTTGGATATACACAGGGTGACGTTCTACTGTGGGATTCGGACATGGCGATCCGTCGCCAGTAGTATGAGCAGTTTGAGAGAGCCTTTCTGGATAAATATTTGGTCTGAGGCCGTACAAGAGAGGCTAAGACGTGAAGTATTCAACCCAGCTCCATTCATTAGCAAACATGGAAACTTATGGGGCTATTTTGAATAAAACCAGATACTGGATGAATCCTGTATCTGAAATAGATGTACTAAAATTTTTAAAACTCTGTCTTCTTGCCCACATTAGGAAAAATCTCATTAACATTCCGGAACACGACACTGAATACTTTCTATCTGTACTGGACTCAATAGATTTGATATATGAAGAAGGACCTGTATAACTCAGACAGCGCCACATAGATTTACGGACCAACAAGTGAACAACGGATTCGTAATACAACACAGTTGGCAACCATATCCCACACAGACAAACTGTAACGGAACGGTAATCACATCGGCAATGGTAGAAGCCGTAAATGCAAAGGCGGGTATAAAAGAAATAGGCTCAAATTTAACAAAACAACTACAACGGGCAAGTAGAGTATGGCCAGCCTGTACAATATGTGCAGACACAAGCTACCGGAAATAACCACTCGATCACTTGGCAAACATAAATCCATACCAGACGGCCGAATAATCCACAGACAGAAGAATTCGGCCAACAAAGTAACGCACATATGCCGAATAACAATCAAAGGCAAAGAAAAATTCAGAAGTGAGCCTCACAGGATACTAACTGGCGTAATCAAACACCAACAGTCCATATAGTAGAAGTTATTCCTAACCCTAGGACCGGTGCCACCTCGACGTCGGAAAACTTGAACCGGTCACGGTAGGCCCCCATTCTGGGACCTGGGAGGAGAGTGGGGGCACAGCTTGATCGACACTTGCTTTAACAAACCCGATTAAGGTAGTGATGTGAATGATGATCTGTTTCGAAGTAGTGAGAATACACAAGAAAACTTGACAGAGGCCAAGATACAAGCTACTATTAAAGCCAAAACATTTGACGTCGATGTGCCCTTTGTGCTTGACGCACAAATTTGATGTCACAGGGATTCTTTCAAGAACTGAAGAAACGTGTATGTATACCCATACTGCAAGTGTAAAATTGCAAGGTATAAACTGCGACTGGTCAGAAATCGAAACGATTCAAAATACAAACCTTAATTCCCGTCCAATTAGGACAGTTTTTTGTATGAAGCAATTTTTTGATAGTAGAGAAATTAACAGTTGATTGTTTAATCGGTATGAATACATCTAGGGCATACCAGGTACAAATTGATATAGGCAAGGTCAATGTCATTTCACTGTAAGTAACCAATTATTTGCAATAGACCTAATCAGGGGAAGTACTGATAGATGTGAAACTATAGTTACTCGTAACTTTGAGGTTCAATTGGTAAATCCAATAGTAATGTTTGTCAACACATTACATTACGAACAGTTGGCAGCAGAAGAGGTTAACGTCAACACAATAAATAGAAAGGTAAGTGAATGAAGGTGCTTGTGTCAAGAATAGCAAGCGAAACTTAGGGAACTGATATTTGCTTATGTACCTGTATTTAAAAAAACAGGTATCATTAATGATTTCGTGTGCAAAATGGAAGCACATACTCATGAAACTTTTTTGTTCTATTTCATACCCTACATCAAGGACAAAGAGGGAAGCAGTAAGGAAAGAGATAAACAGGATGCTTGAATGGGTCATAATACAACCATCATTTTCCCCTCATTGTAGTCCAGTTTTGGCCATGAGTAAGCCAGATTACAAGGTGTGTTCGCTCCTCGACACACCTAACATTAATAAGATTATTGTACCAGTTTGAACACGTCCAGACAATTTAGAGGAACAGCTTACGAAATTCCATCGCGTTGAATTTCTTACTATAATCGATCTCCATTCCTCATATTGGCAAATAAGACTATATGAAGAAAGTTGGAAGTAGACCACATTTGTGTATGGGGGGAGGACCTTCGAATTTCAAGTATTACCATTGGAGTTGAACGTAAGTGCAGGTGTATTTATCTCTGCTCCAGACAAAGGGGTAGGGCCTGAATTTTTGAGTAAGGTAACAGTAGCCTACCCGGCTAGACATGTGGTCAAATGTGCTGCTTCCTGAGCGGGAAGGCGTGCCATTCCTAGGTAGGAATCTGCCCGGCAGATTAGTGTCAAGGTCCGGTGTACTGGCCAGCCTGTGGATGGTTTTTAAGGAAGTTTTCCATCTGCCCTGGCGAATGCGGGCTGGTTCCCCTTATTCTGCCTCAGTTACACTATCGACATAGTGCTGCAAAAACACTGTCTCCATGTACACGTAAACCATAATTATTCTTCCAGACAAGCATTTGGGGTTACAGTCATCTGGTATGAAACGTTCCTGGGGGGGTTCATTGGGGGCAAAACTGCACCATAACCCTGGGTTCATTGTGGGGTGGCAGTGAGGTGGGTGGACTGCTGTGGCCTGTTGTGAGGTTGTGAACCACAGAGGTCTATGGCGGGACAAAGCCTCTCCATCGTTTCTAGGTCCCTGGTTTAATACACAATACACAAGGTAAGAGTACACATGGACGACCTTTTAGTCACCACACCCACTTGTGTAGAACTCTTAAGATTAATTGAGCCGCTTTTCTGAACATGTAGTAACAGTAAATCTCAAGAAATCAAATTTCGGACAAGAAAAGATACAATTTTTAGGCCACAAAATCTCTTCAGAAGTCATGTTGCCAGACCCTAAAGAACTTGATGCCAATTGTAACTGTCCTATTCCTCAAAACAAGAGGCAATTAGAAGCATTCTTAGGCCTAGTCTCATTTTTCAAGAAATTCTTCCCTAACCAACTTATGAACAGTGATGCTATACTCAATCTTCTCCAGATTTTGAGAAAATAAAGCAAGCCATACTAAATGTTACTGTTTTATCTCAACCAGACACAAAGAAGGATTTTTGTTTATGCACTGACATGTCTACTCAAGGTCTTAGTGCATGCTTTTTCCAAATGGTAGAAGAGGGAAAACTGATCCCTAAAGTAATTAGCTTTGTCAGTTGCTCCTTAGGCAAAGCTGAACATTCATATTCAGTTACGGAGTTGGAGGGTTTGGATGTAATTTGGTCCTTTGAAGAGTTTGAATATTTCCTTTGGGATAAACACACAAAAGTATACTGTGACCCTCAGTCCCTATCGTTTTTGTTAACCTGTATATTTCTATGCCGACAGAGAGGCAGTTGGTGTATGTATCTTCAAAAATTCGATTTTGAAATAGTGTACATAAAAGGAAACCAGAACATAATAGCTGATGCTCTTTCTCGATTACCACAAGGCTTAGAGGAATTCAACCATCTTTTAGAGCAGGAAGGTGAAATAAGAGCTATGTTAATGGAAGACCAAACATTCCAACCATACTATGTCCACATGTGTAAACACTTGGAGCAGTTACAGCAGGAAGAGACACTCTGGCGTAAGGTTAGAGTGAAATTTATGGAGAAATGCAATGAAAGGTTAAAAAGGTCTTTCACTATTCACAAAGGTGTTCTGTTCCATAGCAATCATCCCAAAAAAGAACAATGGTGCGTATGTTTGCAAGAGGAATATGGATGATTTTACCTAATACACACACAATACTTGGGCCATGTCTGCCCCGGTAGCTGAGAGGTCAGGGTGACAGAATGTCAATCCCAAGGGCCCGGGCTCGATTGCTGGCTGGGTTGGAGATTTTCTCTGATCAGGGACTAGGTGTTGTATTGTCCTAATCATCATCATTTCATCCCCATCGACATCAAGTCACCGAAGTGGCGTCAAATCGGAAAACTAGCACCCGGTGAATGGTCTACCCAATGGAAGGCCCAAGTCACATGACATTTACATTTACTTGGGGCCGTTATTGCATTGCAAAATAGGTGAACATTGTTATTTCCCCAATGTTAGATGTACAGTACTACAGGTGGTAAGAAAGTGTATTAACTGCCAGAAAGCAAAACATTCTAACATCTCCAAACATCCAAACAGATTGAACTACATCCCATTCTGGCTAAAAAAAAAAAAAAAAAAACTCTAGAAAAGGTATCGTTGATGTGCCTGAACCCAATCCCAGAGGTAAAGGGGGAGTAGAGTATATAATAGGTCAGTACGATATTTTCACCAAATACGTAAAACTGTATGCTGTACTGAACTTTACAGCCAGTTGAATTATAAGAAGAATCAAAGACGATTATTTTGCAAGAGTGCGAAAACCAGAAGTTTTATAAACAGATAATGTCTCATATTTTTTGAATGTAAATGGAAAGAGTTTGTAGATTCCAACCAAACAAAACACATTTTAGTATACAAATTTCATCCTGTAGCATCCCCCATAGAAAGGGTTTTTAAGGAACTCAACAGGTTTGTGAGGACCTATATACCTCGTAAACATATAAAGTAGGGTGATTATGTCACTCCCTTCCAACAGGTTGTTAACAACCTTCCTCATACATCAACTGGATTTACACCAAAAGAGCTGATGTTCAATTGCAAACAAGTAGCTGAGTGGAAAAAAGCTTTGCCCAAGATTCCAATACAGGAATTATAACTGGACTATAAAATATGGCAAGTGGTAAACAACCTTGTAACCTAGGCTAAATATAGGAAAGGAATTTGTGATGGGAAGCTGAAACTTGAAACTCAATTTCATATAGGACAAAAGGTGTTACTTAGAACACATCCCAAATCCACAAAAATTTAAAACTGAAAAGCAAGTGGCAACTACTGCACACCAGACCATACATAATTACTAAAATCTCCTACCCAGGAGCGTACAGATTGGTACACACGAATACAGGTACTTATCAGGGTCTTTACCCACAGAAAGACTTGAGAACGTTTATATATTGAAGAAGGACTGTATAAACACTAAATTGTATATATGTGTAATAATATTCGATTTAGAATGCTGAAAAGTCATGTTCCAGAATTTATATTGCAAGTTGTTAAGGAAAAGTTTTATTTGTGTTTTTTCTTTAATGTCAAATGTGTAAACGATAAGATAGGTTGTAACAAGGAAGAATTTTACTTTTATGTGTCTAGGGACTACGATACTCTTCAGACAATGCTTCGCCTTGCACGTAGCCCAGCTGTAAATGAATAAATGAACTTGTGAAATGCGTGGTAGTGTGCAATGCAGTACACAACTCGCTGCGACGCCAGTGGTATCAGAGCAAATCAATGCATGCGCATTGGGAGGCAAGCTAGTCAACAACCCACAAGTGCGTGTGCGCCAGACAGGCACAGCTGGAAGTGCTTCAGCGCCCAAAGTAAACAAACCTCATGAGCTACAGCCTGCACTAGCATCTGTAAAGGCTATTGAATAAAGAGTGACATAGAAAATTAAGAGAGAGTCTATACTACATCCAGGACTGTCTACACAATATACACACACACACACAAAGATAAGCCAAGGGATATATACACAGGAAAGAGATGCTAAACTGTGAGATATTTACTTAAGCTATGCTACTATATACATTATATCTGTATATCCACAGTATTCATAAATTTAAGTATTGAAAGTGTATGCACTAATTATACTTGATGGACAAGAAAAGTCTTGCTGCAGGTAAACAAACGAATACAGTATAAGTGGCAAAATGAATAAGAGTATCACCATACCTCTAATACACTTTATCTTTCAGATTTATAAGGTAAGTAGAGACACACACATGACATTAAATACGTTTTGTGATAGCACCACTGCACCCTGAAATGAATAAATACATGGCTGAACATGTGAAGAAAGTATTAGTAGCCTTCAAGCTACTACACGCTTATCTATGAAGATTTAGTTTTAAGTCAGTATTAAGTTTTTTCTTCCAGGGAATGATGCATTGACATGTCCTAAAGTGAAGAAAGATTAATACTTGTAGAGTGTTAGGTACCATACAAACATAAGAAAGGACCGCTCCACAAATAAATATAGTTGTAAGTTAATGATATGTATGAGTATGATAGTGTGAAAGTATGTGAAGAAGAAAACAGTTGCAGTACACCACATATCACGATGCTGAACTAAGGTTGAGTATTACCAAATAATCAAGGGGTCAAAACCCAACTACTGTGAGTGTTGACTACCCATGAAAGCATCAAACACCTGAACTACATGGAAATTTTTATGCACGTTGTTACATATGTAAGCATTGTTTTATGATCATTATACTTAACATATCATATTGATGATACAGCTCTGTAAACCTCAGCGTATGAAATGGTTATCCTTTATACAATGAAGATAATAAATAAATATTAAGCTCCACTTTTAAACACTGAATAAATATTTGATATGATTGGTATTGTCAGATTTATGTTGTGTTTATAAACAACAAATTATATTTAGTTTTAGAGATCACAGTTAAGTCTATTAATGAGAGGTAATGGAGCACATAAACGCCTTTCTGTAGAATTTGCACAGCTCTGTAGTGTGTAGATCCTTCCTGGAGAATGCTAGAGGGGCAAGGCCTTGCATAGTTATCTGAGTGGCGTGTAGTATCTATTGTAGCATCTATTGTTTACTTCTTTGATTTTTTTTGAGTTGATAAATAAGCTCTGACAAAAAGTCATTGTAAACTGAAATGAGATGAATGTCAATATATGCCATAAATGAAAAGAAAATCTATTATTGTATGAATGTTATGTAAAGAATGTATAATGAAATGAGAGTAAAATATGTACTCATATAATTGAAAACAAAATGACAAGCAATGACACTATATATAAAAAGGGGGAGAATATGCGACAGACTATAATATATATAAGCAACAATAATTGCATGTCAGCAAATGAGTAGGATCAGTGTATTTTGTAATTGTATTTGTATTTTATTATATTATGTGTACAATATGTGGAAAGAACACTACAGAAAATGTATGCAATGCAAGAATCGCAATAAAAAAGCACAGAAACCTGGCTGCAAAGTGTTAAGTGTACATGTATTAAAACAATATGTGGCTGTGAGTGTCGCAAACTAAAAATGGCAATGTTTCGTGTTACATGTATTTTCTGTGCTCGACAACATCGTAAAACCAGCAAGGAACTTTCCTTGTTGCCAGATGTCGGACATATGGCTGGTCTCCCCACTGAACAATTGAGAGTGGTGAGGTGAAATAAATTCCTCAGACCGCTGGCATGGAAACCAGTTGCCTCCGCATTGAAGATTTTACAAAAGATCACACCACTGAACGCAAGCTTCGCGAATTTGTGCAATGAAAGCTACTATAAACGCACATCATCGACACTCCGGCCTCATACTGAATCTGTGAGGGCGAACTGTGACGATAATGGACATTTGGCCACGCACACATACTTCACAAGCTAACACTGCGCAGATGCTTACTCACAATAAAGGGACTATGCGGTTACACCATGCACTTTGGTAGGAGAGGAAACTTCTGTACCTAGCATTATGTGAGCTTCACTGCTTTTCAGAAGCCCTTCGAACTCTGTCACTTTACCATGAATGGTTCAACAATCAATCACTTGAATTTTAATCCTCTGGGAGGTATTTCTTTCGATCTTACACTGATACTTTTGGGTTTATTACAGTTACCATTATCTGAATTGGACCTAGTCACATAATCTAAAAAACTTGTGTGCACCTCACAAACAGTTCGCCACCTGAGTAGCAGCATCTGATGTGCTGTGTACATCTGAGCCACATCACTTAGGGGGACCCTACAGTTCTCATACCTATGGCGCAAGTCCAGGAAGTTGCAGCATAGTGTATTGAATCAGCTATTTTTTGTTCTTTTATTCAAAAGTAAATAAGCAGGTTGTTTTGGGGCAAGGATAGTGTTTGATACATAGTTAAATATCTGTATGAAAAAAAAACTAAGAAATATGCTCTTCAATTTATTAATTCCTGAATCTTCCCCCTTTTGTTTTCATAAGTGGTAGCATACAGACATATGCTTGGATCCATCGTACATCACTGGCAATAGTTTTTTTTCATTTTCTCCAATAATTTAGTTATTAATTCCTAATGCACTTCCAACATTCTCCTTTATGTCCATATACAATTTACCTTTCCTTTCATCTCCTTTACTGTCAATATTAGGCTTTTTGTGTAAATTAATTTTTCTAAATTTTTCAAACTATATTCTTCAATGGAGACCTCTGTCATTCCTCCATCACAATGCTATTTGTTGTTTTTTTGATGTGATATTTGACATTAGAAATGTTGAATAAAAACCGAAGAGTGAAAAGTTGCTATAGCTGTCGCTTATAGATACTGTCAATCTTCTTTGAAGAACATATGACTTACCACTCACTTGAAATAGACGACTCATTTATATTAATAAACATTATGGGATTCAGTGAATAAAACTAATTGGGTTCTAAAAATAATAATTCCTCAGAAGAAACCAAAGAATAATCATGGAAAGCTCTTCCCTAACTTTATTATATTTCCATTAACAGGTCCAAATGAATGTGGGAAAACAACATCAGTAATGTCAGTTATATTTTAGCTCCAGGATGGCTAAACTGGAATAAAATAAATCATTTGCATGTTCATTCTAAAAGCTTGGATGGACCAAAATAGTTGGAATTTATAAAAATGTGTAAAAAAGTTAAAGAGGAAAGTAAAAGAGAGCATTACCATATTTATCGAAAATAATGACACAGTTATACCACTGGTGAATATCAAGATAAGTCAGTTGTCGTATTTGATGGTTTTACCCGAAAACTAGGATGTAGTTAGAGAATATTTAACTAGAGAAAGCCACAAAGGAATAGCCTAGGCATACTCAAAGGTACCAAAACACTAAGTAAGAGACAATGTAGATCTATAAATGTTTTTAGGCAAGACGACACAAATTAAAATCATCTTTATCAGGAGTCTGTTGCTGGCGATTTTAAATTTGATGATGCTAAAGAAATGTGTATTAAATGGTGGAATGTAGGTAAATTTAGTTTTGTTATAATAGGTATGACAATTAAAATGTATAATGGTAAGTGCAGAATAAGATTAAAATGTTTTAAAAACATAAACAAAGAAAAGTTCAACATGTTAAACATAGACATTCAACATAAAATGTTACACATAATCGTTAAATGTTAAAATAAATCATTAATTTTTTTCCTCATTAAAGATTTGCAAAATAGATCGTTCTAAAGGGCTGGGCACACATTCTTGGTATGACCTAGAGGTTGTTAAAAAGACGAGAAAGTAGAGAGATAAAGGAGCGATTAAAAGAGGAATTTAAAAAAGGGTGAAACAACCTACAATGCAAAGAAAAAGGGTGGAACACTAATTAAAAAATTCACTGAAAAACCAACTGAACTATATTTGGACAAATGATGTCAGAGATTTAATCGACAGAATAGCAGTAATTTATAGAGAAAAATTTGCTGGAAATAAAAATTGCCACAACGAAAAAGTTGAATATCACATATGTTAATGAATAAATTTAGTGATTTTTCTATCAAGAATCCAAAAGGAGTATCTTATCTTATTAGATTTTTGAATAATTTGTTACAAATTTTAGAAAAATGAACAATATGTAAAAGGATCAGTTAATACTTTAATTAATGAATTACCATTGGAAATGTATCTTCCAGGGTATAATTATTGTGGTCCAAGAACAAACTTAGAAGAGAAATTAGCTATAGGCGAACAAGCAATAAATCCACTAGATGAAGCTTGCAAAAAAACATGATAGTACATACAGAGGTATAAAGATTTAGATAAAAGAGAGGTAACAGATAAAGAAATTAGACTATCTGCAAAAGAAAGAATATGAGCTTCTGAAGTATTATTTCGAGAAAAATTAGCTGCTACAGCAGTTAGTAAAATAACATATGGAAAGAAAAATTAGGTATGAGCTTGGATCTTGATGATAACGGTTGGGGTCTATAACAATATTAAACTTTATAAAATGTTTTATCTATATAAATGAATAACTTCAGCATTGATTATACTTTGCTACCTAGTGGTAACACTAAACCAGAGCAATTAAAATGAAACTCAGTATGAACAATTAAGTAGTATTAATAATTTTTAACTGCTGCACAAAAAGAAAGACAGATAAGAAGACAGGTGGAAACGTGCTTATAGCACTAGGTATACCTGTTGTGAAAAAGATTATCGAATATCTAACAAAAGCGAAAGAAGGTTCAGGACTAACAAAACAAGAAAGAGAATTTCTTGCAATACTTCCTACAACCTTACCATATTTAGCTACTCTTGGTTCATTAGTAGATGGAGTGGCTGGTAGTGAAAAAGCAGTAACAGACACGAAAAAAGATGATAAGAAGTATAACAACAAAAAGCCATAATTTATCAATGGAGAAGAAAGCTTTAGCTGGTGCTAGAGTGAATACAATGCATCCTAATGCATTAAGTAATTTTGATATAGGAAATCTTGCTCAACAAGTGAAAATCCGATATCTTTGTGGTCTTTTTGTGATCGATGAACTACCTACTTATTCTAGAAAATATGAATCCTGAATAGGAAATTCAGGTCTTTCTCCCTATGTAGGCAGTCATTGAATATGTTATTATAAAACTAACAATAAAATTTTTGTGTTTGACCTATTTGTAGGAAATATTCCCAAAGAATTGGTGAAATATCTTGTCTCAAGTGAGCTTTATTACAATGGACAACGAATTCGAGGTTTTAATGAAGTTATACATGATCATTGTGTCTATTTACACTAAAGCTATTGTCATATAATTATTTGTTTAATTTTATTTTGAATATAATAAATGGACAGCCACCACATAAATTACGGCATTTAGAAATAATAAAATGGACTTTAGAAACATTTGACCCAAAAATAGAAAATGTGATTAATCAGTGTCAGGAAGAAGTAATTAAAACTTTTCAAAAGACCATGAGTTATATTACTTTTAAAGGTAGAAGATTAGTCAATATAAAAGATACAATAAGTGGTTAAAATGCTGTTACTAAATATTATTTAGAATATCAATTAAAAGATCTTTCTGCAAAGCCTGAGTATGCGGGTATTCTAACAGAAATCAATAATTATGTTACCAACAAGAATAGCATCAGATAGTCCACGACTTAAGAAATAATTTACAAGAAAAGAAATAGGAATTTAATTTCACAAATTAAATCGAAATGTGAAAAAATTCGTGAGAAAGAAACAGTCGAATTCACATTTATTAAAGGAGTTGTGCAAAAAAAATATCACTTTGAGCATGAGTTTTTTCTTCATGAAGTTTTTATTGTTGGTCAAAATATAAATCAATATTTATCTTCAAATGATTTTGACATTAAATTAAGTGTTTTTCATGAAGTTTACAGTGTGGCTATTGACACTATATCAACAAAAATGGAACACACGTGAAGCTCTCTAACCATAATATTAAACAGTTCTGTTAAAACTACACCAGTAGATGGAAGGATAATTATATTTTTCAAACTAATTTAAAATTTAAAAAATTAATCTACGTAAATGCGCAATCGCTAGTGGTGCTTGAAGTGCAGAAAATTTACTGAGACCCATCATCCACAAAGAGTCACCACCAAAAATAGCAGACACAGGATTAGCACATTGAAGCCGATGGACGAACTAAGTAAGTTCACTATGAGTTAATCATAATATCCGATGGATATATGACATACATCTTCACTTCCGACTTATTTATTTGTGATTTAAATGCGTGTTTTGGTTTGTAAGTGGGGAGACTAATTCTTTTGGTTTTGCAGTAAGTACATTGTTGATGGCTAGCGCGCCCCAGGCTCTCGTGTATGGTATCAGTCTTATGCGAACTGCAGAAGCGCTCGAAATATTGTTGAAGGTTGTTTTGTTCTATGTAGATTGCTGTGTTGTGCTATTGTGTGCACCCTTCTCATGTGTAAAAACATTTAAATAGTGAATATGGCTAACAAACATAGCTTATCAAATTTAGAAATTGAAGAAAACAATGGCTCGGAACTTGACGATCTTTCGGACGACATCGCCGATTTTTCAGAAGACGACGATGAGTCACGTGAGCTGGATAGCGAAACCTGTGCTGCTGATAGAAACGATGGTAGTGAGTATGAAGAAGCTAATGCACAAGTTTCTGTTAGGTTTGTCATTCAGTTCAGCAGTCTGCCCTTCATAATGAATGGTGTCTTTTGATGGACTCCCTGAATTACCTCTGTTTGAAGAAACGAGTGGAATACAGGTTCCTGTCGATATATTGTCAACAGAACTATACTGTTTGGTGCAATTTTTCGATCACAGCACATTTTTTACAAGTAAAGTCAGAGACAAATATGTATGTTACCGATATTATTTCTGAACTTCGCCATCAGAACAGACTGAAACCAAAATCTTAATCTAAGAAATGGTGAGCAGTGAGGCTACATGAAGTATATGAATTTTTTGCAATCGTTTTGCATGTGTGTGTTGTAAAGAAATCTAAACTTGCAGATTATTAGTCCAAAGATCCTGTACTTGATTAATCATTTGCTTCTCAGCTAATGTCATGAGGCAAATTTTTTGCCGTATTCAGGATGCTGCATATGAACAATATTGCACCATGGAAACCTCAACAAGAACCAGGACCTAACCCTTTGCATAAAATAAAACCTGTTTGGGACTTTTTCACAGAGAGATGGAGAAAAGTCTTTTATCTGTCACGAAATCTGACTGTGGATGAACCTATATGTGCTTTTTGAGGAAGAACTGGAGTCATTTTTTATATAAAAGACATACCAGACAAATATGGGATAAAACTGTATGATGTAATTGATGCTCCAACAGGTTACATGTGCAATTCTGAAGGATATACTGGAGGAAAAGAAAATGCTCACAATTCTGTCAAATCCCTACTGCTGAGGCTATGTTCCTCTTACTTGGTAAAAGGACAAGTGGTACACTATACAGATTTTATACATGTCCTACAGTCCTTGAAGAACTATGGGAAAGAAATACATTGGGAGTTGGAACTGTGATGACGAACAGGATAGGTTTGCCTAGGGACCTAAAAATCAAAAACTAAAGAAAAGAGAAATGACATTTCATCAAGAAGGACACCTTAACTGCTTGAAATGGAAAGACAAACGCAATGTAAACATGTTTTCAACACAGTGTAAGATGACTGCTTCATATGTCAGTGTAAAATCCAGGAGTGGAAATGTTGAGGTACTAAAGCCAGACGCTGTACTACACTACAACCTGTCTAAAAGAGGTGTTGACAGAGGACACCAGCTGATGAATTACTATCCCTTCAGTGAAAGACTAAAATGGTGGAAAAATATTTTCTTCAATATTTTTATGAGGGCAGTTGTGAATGCCAGCCAGCATTATCCACAATATCAAAACATGAAAAAAGTGTGCATTAATAGATCTGTAAATTAAGTGCAAACAGACTCACAGCACATCATTTTCCTGATAAACTGCCACCAACCAAAAAGAAAATAAACCCATTTAGAACATTCAAGGCCTGTTGGGAACAAGGGAAAGCTGCAGGAAAGCTAATGAGGAAAGACCAGATACTAAAGTAGGCCATGTAACAGAGACCTTTGTGTTCCTGAGTGTTTTGAAAGATTTCATACCAAAATGAAATATCCTAATTTGTAAAAATGAAAAAAAAACATTTCACAATGAAACACTTTACCTATAAATGAAGCATTTATTATTTCCTGCTGGCAAGTGATTTTAAATCAGTAGCCTACCATTCCCTATGAATTATGAAAATTTTCCACTTCAGGGAAAAATAAAAAAGTAGGTAAACAGTATCTTTAGAGTAACATCAACAAATCCCTGTATAATTGATTTGTGATAAACGTATACATATTAATAAAGAGGAAGAATGGAAGATTAAGCTGATATACTACTTAAAGAGGTAAGTGGATTAGTAAATTTACTAAAAAATTGTAAATTGTAGCAAACTTCCACAGGATCTGGGTATTAACTGGATTGCCAAGCCGCTATGCTCCAGTGTGTTAAAGGTCTTTACACAGTATATCAAGACAAAAAAAGAAAAATGTAGTTAAGAAATTATGTAGGTGATGGTCTGAATATTCATGAAGAAATTATTAATAAAATACATAAACCACTGAGACAAAATTTTTAAAGAAGAAATGTTGTTTCTGACGTTATAGATGATTTATGGCAAGCAGATCTATCAGAAATGGAGTCTGGAAAATTAAAAGATATTTCAAAAATAAATAATTTAAATACACATTTGTTAACTGTAATCAATGTCTTCTCAAAATTTCTTTGGGCTATACCAGTTAACCATAAAACAGATGAAAATGGTTTTGAAAAAATATTTAGAGAACTCCCAAAAATCAAACAGACAATGTGAAAGAATATTGTAATAACGATTTTCAAGAAATAATAAAAAATATTGCTTTAATCACTATTCCAAATCTGCTGTACAAATATTTGATAGAACATCTAAAGCAAACACATGGAAGATGTATGATCTTCAGAGTAATTATATATGGATAGGTATAGGCTCAAAATTAATTGATGAATACAATAATACAAAGCATTCAACAATTAAAATGAAGCCAAAAGGAGTTAATGAACAAAACTAAATGCCAATTCTCTTTCTATCTAATGCTAAACTTAAATATAAAAATTGTGAGAAAGTTAGAATCATTAAAGTTAAAGGTAGTTTTGAAAGAGGTTATACAGCTAGTTGCTAAAGAGAAATTTTATAAACTGTAAAGTATATTCATTCTTGTACAATAATTTATGAATCGAAGGCTTTAGATAAAGATAAATAGAAGGAAACTTTTGTAAACAAGAACTACAAAAAACACATTATAATGATCTATTTGTTTTTGAGAAACTTTTAAGAAATAGAGCAGATATAGTGTATGTTAAATGGTTTGAATTTGATAATTCACCTAATGGTTGAGGGGGGTGGGAAGAAATTCAAATTATTACAAAAATTTGAAATGTATTGTTGAAGTTGTTATTGATAGCATAAATTTGTTTTGGATTGGTTATAATATTAATTTTATTAGTGAAGTTGGAAAATATTTTAATAAGAATGATATAAGGTCAGAATTAAGTGGAAATATTTAATTTCAGTTGATTGAATCAGATGGTTATAATGATTTGGTTGAGTACTCGTATATAAAAATGAATGTCATGTAAAATTTAATTATGAAAAAGGAATTAGATTTTCACTTTACTGATGTAGCCTAAGTATATCATCAACTGGTTGTTCTTGTAAGTAGTTATCCAAAATACTGAAATAATTGTGAACACCAACAATTTTCAAACTTTCTCATTTTGCTTACTATATATTTAAGGAATTAGGATAATAATTGAGTCTAGCATTACCTCGCAATATCGATGTCAGTTTTAATAGTATTTACTTATTTTTCAACAAATATTAGCTTGTGTTCAAATAAAATAATAATTAGAAATAAAATTGTTATCAAATAAGTCTAAAAGACAAATTTTGGTCTTAATGACGGATTTCATCTTGGGGGAACAACATTTTGTCTCATTAAATTTAGATTCAGTATTGAAATATTAATAGTGATTTATAACTTCACCATATGATCACTGTGTTCTTTATTTTAATTTTGTAAATGACTTATTTCAATTTTATAATTTTCAAATCTTTTTATAATTTGATGTTTACTCTGTTTACGAACTGAAGCAAAAAATACTTCATTTAACCAATCATGGAAATTTTGAGTGAAAGGAATTTTAGACCTCACAACTAATGAAAAAATTCCAGACAAATTGATAAATTTTGTATGGGTACGAATTCCTTTAGGTGGCAGATTTCACTACCATTGTATGTAATTTTCGTATGTTTTACACTATTTTTCCTTTGTTGATATCCTAAAATAACATCAACAAAGTTTGAAACTTTCTGGCAAATTAAAACTGTGTGCCAGACCGGGACTCGATTTCGGGACCTTTGCCTTTCGTGGACAAGTACTCTGCGAACAAAGCTACCCAAGCACGACTCATGACCCGTCCCCACAGCTTCAATTCTGTCAGTACCTCATCTCCTACTTTCCACATTCACAGAAGCTCTTCTGCGAACCTAGAAAGAGTAGCACTCCTGGAAGCAAGGATATTGTGAAGACATGGCTTAGCCACAGCCTGGGGGATGTTTCCAGAATGATGTTTTCACTCTGCAGCGGAGTGTGCACTGGTATGAAATTTCATGGCAGATTAAAACTTTGTGCCAGACTGAGACTCGAACTCGGGACCTTTGCTGTTCGTGGTCAAGTGCTCTACGAAATGAGCTACCCAAGCACGACTCACGACCTGTCCCCTTCGCAGAATAGCTTCTGTGAGGTTTGGAAAGTAGGAGACGAGGTACTGGCAGAATTGAAGTTGTGGGGATGGGTTGTGAGCCGTGCTTGGCTAGCTCTGCTGATAGAGCACTTGACCGCAAAAGGCAGAGGTCCCGAGTTCGAGTCTCGGTCCGGCACTCAGTTTTAATCTGCTAGAAGGTTTCATATCAGCACACACTCCGCTGCAGAGTGAAAATTTTATTCTGGAAACATACCCCAGGCTGTGGCTAAGCCATGTCTTCGCAATATCCTTTCTTCCGTGAGTGCTAGTTCTGCAAGGTTCGCAGAAGACCTTATGTGAAATGTGGAAAGTAGGAGACGAGGTACTGGTAGAACTGAAGCTTTGGGGATAGGTCGTGAGTCGTGCTTGGGTAGCTCAGTTGGTAGAGCACTTCCCATCCAAAGGCAAACGTCCCGAGTTCGAATCTCAGTCCAGCATACAGTTTTAATCTGCCATGAAGTTTCATATCAGCACATACTCCACTGCAGAGTGAAAATCTCATTCTGGAAACATCCCCCAGGCTGTGGCTAAGCCATGTCTTCGCAATATCCTTTCTTCCAAGATTGCTAGTTCTGCAAATTTTGCAGAAGACCTTCTGTGAAGTTTGGAATGTAGGAGTCAAGGCACTGGCAGAATTGAAGCTGTGGGGATGGGTTGTGAATCGCGCTTGGGTAGCTCAGTTATAGAGCACCTGCGTGTGAAAGGCAAAGATCCCGAGTTCGAGTCTTGGTCCAGCACACAGTTTTAATCTGTCAGGAAGTTTCGTATTAGCGCACACTCTGCTGCAGAGTGAAAATCTCATTCCAGAAACATCCCCATGGCTGTGGCTAGGCGATGTCTTCGCAATATTCTATCTTCCAAGAGTGCTAGTTCTGCAAGTTTTGCAGAAGAGTTTCTGTGAAGTTTGGAAAGTAGGACACGAGGTACTGGTAGAATTGAAGATGTGGGGATGGGTTGTGAGTAGTGCTTGGGTGGCTACGTTGATAGAGAATTTGGCCGTGAAAGGCAATTCATTTTTCATGAATGTCACTTCGTTATAAAAATCTGTTGCTCTTATATCACATATAAATTGACCAGTATCCAAATAATATAAATCAATATTTTTCCGTATTTTGCTTTCATAACATTATAGTGCAAATTGTATTTTTTTAGAAATATCTAAAATAGTTATTCTAGTATAACAAGATCTTTCTATTTTATTTTTATCGCATGGACTGCTAATAAATTACTGAAAATATTGTTGCTTGTTCATAATATGGTTTTGAAACACAATGCATATGTTTTTCAGAATCTGATATTATGCTAATATTTTGTCTATTTATCGATATACCAAAGACGTTATTATTAATTAATTTTTGGATATCTTTATCAAAATCATTAGCTGCAATTTATCTAAATTAGATATTAAAACCAATGAAATGATAATTAAATGGACACCCTAGTTGCAAACAGGCGTTGATGTACTTCATTGAGGACATGTTGAAAATGTGTGCCCTGACCGGGACTCGACCCCGAGATCTCCTGCTTACTTGGCGGATGCTCTATCTACCTGAGCCACCGAGGGCACAGAGGATAGTTCGCCTGCAGGGTCTTATCCCTTGTGTGCTCCCAGTGAGACCCACGTTCCCTACATGTCCACACCACTACATTCGAAGTGCTCCTAATAGATGTTTGCCCATCATACTCATTACTCATGGCAGATTAATCTACCAAGTCCTGTACGAGTTCAGGCATAGCATGCGCATTCGCACAAGGTCAATGGCTGGGAAGTCATAATTTAACTATATATGATGGTAGTATCTGTTCCCAAAAGAACAGTTACTGTAGATGACCATGCAACTTTGCCAGAAATGAAATGATACTTAAATGGACATCCTAGCTGGAAACAGGCGTTGATAACCTTCATTGGGGACATGTTGAGAATGTGGGTCTCACAGGGAAAGTGCAAGGGATAAGTCCCTGCAGGCGCACTATCCTCTGTACCCTTGGTGGCTCACCGAGCGAGGTGCCGGAGTGGTTAGCACACTGGACTCGCATTCGGAAGGATGATGGTTCAATCTCACATCCAGCCATCCTGATTTAGGTTTTCCGTGATTTCCTTGAATCGTTCCAGGCTAATGCCAAGATGGTTCCTTTGAAAGGGCACGGCCGACTTCCTTCCCCATCCTTCCCTAATCTGATGAGACCGATGACCGTGCTGTTTGGTCTCCTTCCCCAAACACAATCCAACAAACCTTGGTGGCTCAGAGGGATAGAGTGTCTGCCATCTAAGCAGGAGATACTTGTTTCGAGTGCTGGTCGGGACACACATTTTCGACATGTCCCCAATGAAGTACATCAACTCCTCTTTGCAGCTAGGGTGTCCATTTAATTATCATTTCATTTCTAGCAAAGCTGCATGGTCATCTACGGTAACTGTTCTTCTGGGAACAGATACTACCATGATATATTATTAAAACCAATATACTGTTTCAATCAATATACTTGTTCAGAATTTAAGATTCGACGAATTTTTGTGATTTTTAATCCAACATTTAGGCACTGTTTAACATTTCTATAGTAAATATATTTTTTCCTATATCATTTTATGTTGTTACTGATTTACTTCTTCCTTCTAGTGCTAAAGATAAATCTTTATATAAATCACATAATTTCATAGGATATCCTAAGTCGACTTTTAAGATTATTCATGTATATTATTATTCAGCATTTTGAATATTTTTAGAGTTCAAATATACATATTTAGCCATTCAAAATCTTTACATAATAGACATTAAGATGTAGTGTAGCCAGATAAATAATTCAGATGTCAATATGCTAATCAAACCGGTTCTTTAACAGATTTTTCATATACTTATGATTAGCTTTCATATACGATTTAGTACACTGAGAAATACCTTCTCAAATTCCTTTTTCAAGGGTTAAAATTATATCATAATTGTTTAATAAACCTAGAGCACTTATATTCCTTTTAACACTGCACCCCAAGATAAACCCAGAACAGAAAGATACCAAGACGGATCGAGTTTCTAAGTTTGAATGCAAGTATCTCTAAAATTTTCAAGAATATCTAGTGATATTAGAACATCAGATTTGCTAAGTAATTTTGTACATAGTTCTAAATTTTTTAATATTAATGTTTTTCAAGCTTTTTTGCACATTAATAGTGATTAGCTTCTACATCATGTTTATTAACTCTCAAATAGAAACTCTCTCTTTTAGGTAATTTTGTTTCTTTATATTTTCTTCAGACTCCATATGTTCATTGGATAAAGCGTTTTTTAATCATTAATTCTACTTTTTAACATCGATATACTCTGATGTTTCTTAAATTGATTTTTTTAAAGATTAGAAGATAATTTATCCACACTTGATGGCATAAATCCAAAGTATATAAAAATAATAAAGTTAATCCATCTTCAACAACCTTACCAAAATATATATATATTTGTTCATTTTTGTAATATGGTAAATATCTTTATTATATGTCCCTCTCCCTCATTAACAATTAAATGTCATAATTTGTTGAATATGAATTTAAACTAGAACAAAAGAATGCTTTTTATAATTGATATTAGAATCTTCATATGCAGCCCATCGAAAACTTCTAGTTACATGCCAGTGACTTCTTACCTTTTTTTCTAAAACAGTAATTTTTCCTACACAAATAAAACATTTTCATAATTTTAAACATCTATTTTATATACCTTAGTCATTATTATTGCAACATTTTTAATACAACACTTAAATCTCTCTCTATTCTTGTTTTAATTTTCTACAAATTTCTGGGTGGCATCATTGCCATTATATTCCGTGGGTAGTTTATAAACGCAAATAAAATATTTTAGATAATAACTAATAGGAACTGGTAAACGTTTCCGATTTTTTTAATATAAAATTTGTTAGGAATTCCTTGAAAAGTACTAATATTTTTTAATAATCATTCGAAATTGGAAATCATTAAGAAATGCACACTCAATCAATTATTATTATTTGGAAACAATGTATTTCACGTTTTTTGGGCATACTTATTTTTACTTATTTTTGTTCTTTACAATCACTTTCATTGCTGTCCAATTTTTCTTGAGAACAAAAAATCTTATACAGCTATCACAGGGATAAACTTTTTCTTTAAGTTCGTATTTATGTGGACTAATTAATGTAGAATAGTCTTTTATAGAACGGTAATGAAAATAATTTTGATTTAGAATTAAAAGGTTATTAACATGTTTTTAATGTTTGTTTTTTATTGTAAAGAGGATATATTTTAAATTTTTCCTCATATGCATATACATTAATCAACATATTTCTTGTGAACTTTTAGAATGCCATTTATATTAAATATTTCTTTTCCAAAAATTGTTTGTGCTTCTGTACAAATATTTTTATTATTATTAACACTTTCTGCACGATATTTTGCTGGATACAATGCAGCTTCTATTGACAATAGAACACATTTTTGATCTTAATTTTTTACATTAATTACAGCTCTCTTATGTTTTAATTTTCGTAAATCGATTTATGAAGAACCAAACTGGCTTGTGTCTATCAATAAGTAATTCTAAACCTATTCGTCTTCTTTGCATTTCTTCCACTTCAGTCAATAATTTTTTATTGACCTTTTTCTTAACTAAACTTGATTTTTTTGCTTTATAACTAAATTACTGTATTTCTTCATATCTCTTAAAACTGCAATAAAAACTTATATTAGCTTTAATCGAAATCCTTTCCATCAAATTATTTTTAATTCTTTTGATTACTTATTCAATTTCCTAAAGAAATGTGTGGGTCTGCAAAATTATCAGTATTATTAACTTTATAAATTATTAAAAGCCGTAGCTTTTCTATTAATTCGTTAATTTGTTTTAAATTCGTTATCATAAAGATTTAGAAAGTTGTTGTTTTTCTTGTTGCCTTCAATCCAGAGGGTGGTTTGATGCTTCTCTCAATACTTTTCTATCCTGTACAAGCTTCTTCATCTCTGGGTAACAACTGCCACATATATCCTTTTGAATCTGCTTAGTGTATCCATCTCTTTATCTCCCTCTACGATTTTTACCCTCCTCACTTCCCTCCAATGCTAAATTGGTGATCCCTTGATGCCTCAGAACATTTGCTACCAACAAATCCCTCCTTTTAGTCAGCTTGTGCCACAAATTCCACTTCTCCCCAATTCTTTTCAGTACCTCCTCATTAGTTACATGACATACCCATCTAATCTTCAGCATTCTTCTGTAGCACCACATTTCGAAAGCTTCTATTATCCTCTTGTCTGAACTATTTATTGTTCATATTTCACATCCAAACATGTCTACACTCGATACAAATCCTTTCGGAAAGGATTTCCTGACACTCAAATCTATATCTATGTTAACAAATTTCCATTCTTCAGAAACGCTTTCGTTGTCACTGCCAGTCTACGTTTTATATCCTGTCTACTTCAGCCACCATCAGTTATTTTGCTTCCCACGTAGCAATACTCATTTACTACTTTAAGTGTCTCATTTCCTAATCTAATTCGCTCAACATCACCCGATTTAATCAACTACATTCTGTCATTTCCTTTTTGCTTTTGTTGATATGCATCTTATCTCCTTCTTTCAAGACACTGCACATTCAATGCAACTGCCCTCCAGATCCTTTGGTGTCTCTAACAGAACTACAATGTCATTGGCAAACCTCAAAGTTTTTATTTCTTCTCCATGGATTTTAATTCCTAATGCAAATTTTTCTCTTGTTTCCTTTACTGCTTCCTCAATGTACAGATTGAATAACATCGGTGATAGGCGTTACTCGTTTCTCAACCACTGCTTCTCTTTCATGCCCCTCGAAAGTTATAACTCGAAAATTTTTCTGATAGGTTTTTTGTTTAATTTCTTGATACATACCTACTAGAAGCTTTTAAAATCTCAATACATTGTTATTATTAATAGAAGCATTATTATTTAAGTTATTATTTCCAAATATTACAATAAGATTAATGGATTGTTGTTCATTAAGTGTAGAATATTCTTTTAAATTCTATGCTTAACAAATGTTATGCAGTTCTTTTTAGACTGTATTATCCAATTTGTTATCCTTATTATTGATATTAAGCTTATAGTTTTCAGTAAGGCTTAATTAATTCCGTTTTTTTATAAAGAATATAATAGTTTTTTGGTTTACAAGTTTCTTGAAGTTCCTTTAAAGTTTTGTTCTCCAATTCTTTAGTATTAGTAATACTTCTCTTATTGTTCATAACAAAATATTTATTTTTACAATAAAATGATTTAATTCTGGTTTATTAAGTTTAGATTGTTCTTTTAAATCTCTTGTTTTACAAATATTTCGAAGTTCTTTAAAAGTTGTATTCTCCAGTTCATCATAATTTAAATTATTTGTATTATTTTCAATAAGATTAATTACTTGTCATCAATTAAGTTAAAAATAGTTTTTACATTTTTTTTGTCTTACAAATTTTTGGTGTTCTTTTATAGATATATGATACAAATCATTCACAAATTCATAGTATAATTGTTAATAAATGAAAAGTGTTCTGCTTTACTTAATGTAAAATAACCTTCAACTTTGTTTGCTGTACAATAGTTACACAAATCTTAGAAGCTGGGCATTTTTGTTTTATTATGATGAAGAATGTTGTTATATTTTTAAATAAAAATTCGTTTAGATTTTTAACAAAAATAATCACAAACGAAAAATGTAAATAAATAATTTAATATTTTTTAGATTTACATTTTTAAATTTTTATTTTTTATTTTTAGTTCCTTTGCTTCCTATTTTTTCGTTTCTTTATTTATATTTTTTTTAATTTATTAATTTTTACCAAGTGGAATCTCTTAATTTTAAACACATTGTTATTACTGCATTAGGACAGGGAAAGTTTTGATTTGAAAAAACAGTTCATCAAAAAATTATGGTTTTCAAATTAGGGAAAAAATTTTCTATTAGCATTTAGTTTGCTTGTTCTTTCCTGGTTTAGATTCCCCAGTTCTTAACTACTTATACTATTGTCAAATCATCTAATTACTCCAACTTTTTTAAGTTTTTCTCATATTTCAGCTAAAGTGCTTCCTATGTTGCATCTAGTTATCAGTATATAGTAAATAAAATAATCTATACTTGTAAAAACATTGATTTCCTACGATTTTGTCTGGATACCTGCACCAATAATCACACAAATTAGTCTAGGTATCACTAGAGAAGTAGATTATCAAAAAATATTAGTTTGTGGTTGTTTACAGCCCACCTAATCAGGAACATGACACTCTGCCATTGCATTGCACATGAGCAAAGCAATGTTAAGTTAGCCAACATTCTGTCATCACTTAGCTCATTGGGCACTGTGTGAAGTGAAGCCACAGTGCGGTTGCACTAGTCAGCTGCTTCAGCTTTGTTCTTTGGAGATGACTATGGCATTTGTAGCCTCAGAATTAGCACACTGGTATTTTACACTTCATTGATGTAGTGTTTCTTGACTAATGTGTCGATGGTTACTTCAGCATGTAAATATTTCTGGTTTTTGACCCTACTTGTGATTAACTAATCTCGTTTATCTCTTCTGTTGGAATAATTCACACTTACTTGATTTTTACCAAATCAAAGAATTACTTCTTCTTAAATATTCTAATCACACTGAACCACACTGCAGAGTGTGGAAGCCTACATTTTCTTCGTTGTTCAGTTTGGGGTGCCCTAGGCACCACTGTATGTTCCTCTATTATTTCTTGCAAAAATTTTTTATTGTCTCAAAAGCACTCTGATTTCAGGATCTATTGTCTGTGTCCTTCACCTTGGGCACCAATATGGAGTTTTTAAGAAGGGGCTCAGGTCTCAGTTGTAACTGAACCAACAACTTAACTAAAGATCTGCCACCCTGGTGTTGTTTATTAGCAACTTTACCTTACTTAAGATTTATGCTAGCCTTCTTTACTTTTTCTGATGCAGTGGACCTGCTAAGCAGAGCCACTAATTGTGCTGTCGTACATTTTTACTGTCAGCATGGCTTCAAGGGCTGTCAGAGTGCTCGCTTCTGCGCCAAATCACTACAAATTGACACAACTGTCATTTTAGATAACTCTTCTACATTTGGTGCTTCTCGTATTTAACATTTGCTGCATTAGGTGACAATTCTCTTATTACTCAAAATAACATTATGTGAAATGAATCTCAGAACTGAACATAAGAGAATGACCTTTCTCCTTCCCTTCATCCAAATGTTTCTGGCTGTTGTCATTGTAGGCAGATCCCTTTGTTCTCTGTCTCCAAAAACACAACCAAACCGCAACGCCAAATCTTAAGTGAACCTTTCACAGCAGATGGACATGGTCACTTGGTGTCATGCCTTGCTGACGTTCTGGGCTCATGCAACTCGCCCCAACTCTGAGCATTGACAGACCCAGCACATGCACAATAGAAACTCTCTACATGCTAACTACCTAAACAATGTTTTACACCAACATCTTTACATGATTGTGGGTAAGAAGTGGAACACCCTGTTACACCACAGTTCATAAGGATGGACTCTATTGAGTTAATGAAAGACGATTTGTAGTTTCTCAGCATCTCACTTAAATCTATGAATGGTGAAAATTAGCGCAGTACTTACACTATAATCATATTATAGTACTCGCAGCTTCTGTCCTTTGAAAGATGCGTCCAGTGGGTTTGAGTAAAGGAAGTAACAGTGTTTCTGGTGGCAGTATAATTTCAGATTGAATGTATCTTTTTATAAAGGAAATCTACTCGGTTGAAGTGTCTTTTAGTGCATCTGCAGAAAGTGTAACTCCAAATTCGGTGCAGAATAAATATAATAATTCGTCTTATTTTAACTGAGGTTAAAATGCAAGAGTGAAAATATTAGCTTCTAAATGAGCCCTGAGACGGGGTGGAAAATAAGTGTGGTTGTTAAAAATGTTAGTGCAAATTTTGGCTCTCACGTAAGTCTCAGGGAGGATTTCCACACTTGCTGCATTAGTACACTGTTCCACTCCCGAGCATTAGTTATAATTTTTGAATTGATATTCAGTCAGACATGAGCGCAGTTTATACTAGGAAACAAAAATCAGGCGATTATTATAGCAAAATCATTTTTCATGACACAGTTCAATCACTATTTATTAGCGTCGTCCTTTTCTTTCACACAGTGAAATTAGGATTGGTGAGACGGACAGTTTTACTTTAATAATAATTTGACTCTGAGCCCCCAATAGCAGTAATGCAGGATGCTATAATCGAATGTTACTCAATCAACTCGAACAGAACCACAAGTTCCACTGTCCTCTTTGTTCTAACAGTTTTGGCATGAAATCACAGATCGCCAAATGTTGACTTACGCCGAAGTATACCTCGTAATTCGCACTCACACAAATAATCGTAGCACTTCCAGTTCAACAAATATATGTTTACACACTTGTATTATTAAACAACTATTAAACAACTTACTCAAACAACCTCATGGGCCACCCACAAGTGGGGCTCGCTCACCACCCAGTCCTCAAACGACTCACCAACGACTGCCCAACGACTGACCCTGGCCAAAGCGGCCGCTCGCTTATATAGGATCGGATGTCTACCCCCCCCCCCCCCCCCCCCCTGGTTATGCAAGTACCAATCTCACCAGTTAAGGTTAAAAATTTTGACACATACATCCCTCAACAGAAATAAGTACGCCAATAGAACCTTGTTAAAAAGTACATCTTATTTACTATGTTACATTAATTTCTAGGAGTATTCTATCGCCCGTAAATCAAGTTTTAGTTTTTGCAAAATTTCGCCTCTTAGCACAGATTTGTTTGTTTACATTTGTGCTGCAAAGTCCTTACATAGAACTTCATATAGCACTGCTTTTAGACGTAATCTATAGCTATGTACACATTGCGCTGCTCAAAATCTTCAAATGTATAATAATTTATTAATTATGGGCGATAAATGTTAATAGTAATTGCAAGTGAAGTGTATAGTATAACTTAATTAGTTTAATATACGTGTGACGCCACCCAAATTATTATATAGTGCCGTTCTTCAAGTCATGAATTTTCTATTAAATTTTATAAACAATTTCCCATCATACTTCGTTTATTGCTCTTTCTGAGCTTAATTATTTATAAATCTTAACATATGACTACAGCACTCGATCCGCTATGGCGAGACGTTTTTAATGAGCGCTTGCTCATCCCTGTAAGTTATTATTTACTATTTTTATTAATCTTTCAGTAATCGTGTTATTAAACAAATTTCGAGTTACTATAAGTTTTGCGTCTCGTAACTTAAAATAAAGATCGATCTTTAAGAAGGTGCATACTGCTGACCACAATCCACCGCCGCATCGCTCTTCACCGTAAGTTACGTAATTTTCTCGTAATGCGCGAAAAACCAAACAATGTCCAAGTTGCGGGCCACGTGTCCACGGCGGAGGCATCCCGCCGACACGCTGCAAATCTCGGGCGGGCGCGTTACGCGCTTCTTAGAATGGCGCACCATTTCGCGCGCTCGCTCTCCACAAAGAAATCCTTGCATACTAGACCTATTAATCTAGCAATGGGGGTTTGTACCGTCACAGTCCTTGTGGCACTGTGAATAGCATCCAGCACATCACACAACCACTTTGGAGGTTTACTTTTGAATATATGTTACAAATATTCGAAAGATAGCAGGTAATAGTCAGATGCCCGACACAGTAATTTCACTTCTAGCTTCACTTGGGCCAGAACTGCATCTCTAATGTGAGTATGGAATTTTTTGATAGTGCCAAAGTCACAGCTGTTCAGGTACTCAGTATTGGTGGTTGATATTCAAAAGCTTTTCAAGAGTAAGTCTTCATTTACAAGTGCTTTTTCCATCATAAGTTTATCTGGTGCCACTATGTTTTACGTAAAATCCACGTCAAATTCAAAAGTTTATCCATTCTTTTTCTCCTATTGGATTACAGGCTCAGCTCTAAAGCCATAACCTGAATGGCAACACCAATGTCCCTATGAATCACACGAGCTGATGCCATATTGAAAATCATCGCCATTGAACTCTGACAGCATGTACAGGAACATGATGAAAGACCCCCCCCAGGATGCCGCTAACATAGTATTTATTTAAGAATAAAGCAAAAATGAAACACTGATCGAACAAATGCATTAGAAGAGACATTAATTATGTATGTGTGGTAAGGCGCAGAAAAAGAAAACATTTTATCATTCAATTTTTTGTACAGTTTTTGTTTTGTTTTGAGAGAGAGAGTCAGACTTTCGAGTATGTAGCAGGACGACGTTGTGTGATAGCGATGTATTCTATTGTATGAGTGAACAATAGAAGGTTAAAGAAAATATTGAGCGTTTTTATTTGTTGAGATAAAGGGATGAGAAAAACAAGGATATGGAATTTTTCTGATTACGACAGGCACCAGTATCCCAGGTGTCCTCTGCTGCCTGTATTTTCACCTATGTCAGCGAAGTCCGATCGTTAAACGTAATTAAGATATGCACAAACAAACTTTTCAACAATGTAAAATATATATATATATATATATATATATATATATATATATATATATATATATATATTCGATCTTAATGTATTTTTATTCTTTTGTTTAAATACATTACATGCAGCATGTGGAAACAGCAGCACATTGTGCCACTGCCATATCAGTCGACATTCCACTTGCTGTGGTGTCACTATTATTGTGAAACCTGGCTTTACAATATTTTTCCAATCCATACATCACTTCAAACAATTCTGTTTTATTTCATTACAAATAAGTGACTGTAAGGAATGGCTGAACTAAGTGAGAACCCTATCACACAGATAAAGTCTCTTATTTTACCATGTATCTAACTTTGCATGCAAAAAAACAAACGATTCAAGACTAGTGTTGTTAAATGAAATAAAGTGGAATGAGAGCAGATCTATCTAGTGGCAGTTGCTGAAGCTTGTAGATGATGTGGATGACATCACGTGAGAAGATTAAGCTATTTCTCCATGTTGTTGTTGTTGTGGTCTTCAGTCCTGAGACTGGTTTGATGCAGCTTTCCATGCTACTTTATACTGTGCAAGCTTCTTCATCGCTCAGTACGTACTGCTGCCTACATCCTTCTGAATCTGTTTAGTGTATTCATCTCTTGGTCTCCCTCTACGATTTTTACCCTCCACGCTGCCCTCCAGTACTAAATTGGTGATCCCTTGATGCCTCAGAACGTGTCCTACCAACCGATCCCTTCTTCTAGTCAAGTTGTGCCACAAACTCCTCTTCTCCCTAATCCTATTCAATACCTCCTCATTAGTTATGTGATCTACCCATGTAATCTTGAGCATTCTTCTGAAGCACTACATTTCGAAAGCTTCTATTCTCTTCTTGTCCAAACTATTTATCGTTCATGTTTCACTTCCATACATGGCTACACTCCATACAAATACTTTCATAAACGACTTCCTGACATTTAAATCTATACCCGATGTTCACAGATTTCTCTTCCCATTGTCAGTCTACAGTTTATATCCTCTCTACTTCGACCATCATCAGTTATTTTGCTCCTCATATAGCAAAACTCCTTTACTACTTTAAGTGTCTCATTTCCTAATCTAATTCCATCAGCATCAGCCAACTTAATTCGACCACATTCCATTATCCAAGTTTTTCTTTTGTTGATGTTCATTTTATATCCTCCTTTCAACACACTGTCCATTCCGTTCAACTGCTCTTCCAAGTCCTTTGCTGTCTCTGTCAGAATTACAATGTCAGCGGCGAACCTCAAAGTTTTTATTTCTTCTCCATGAATTTTAATATCTACACCGAATTTTTCTTTTGTTTTCTTTACTGTTTGCTCAATATACAGATTGAATAACATTGGGGATAGGCTAAAACCCTGTCTCACTCCCTTCCCAACCACTGCTTCCCCTTCATGTCCCTTTACTCTTATAACTGCCATCTGATTTCTGTACAAATTGTAAATAGCCTTTCTCTCCCTGTATTTTACCCCTGCCACCTTCAGAATTTGGAAGAGAGTATTCTGGTTAACATTGTCAAAAGCTTCCTCTAAGTCTACAAATGCTAGAAACGTAGTTTTCCCTTTTCTGAGTCTAGCTTCTAAGATACGTCATAGGGTCAGTATTGCCTCACGTGTTCCCATATTTCTATGGAATACAAAATGATCTTCCCAGAGGTCGGCGTCTACAAGATTTTCCATTCGTTTGTAAAGAATTCGCGTTAGTATTTTGCAGCTGTGACTTATTAAACTGATAGTTCGGTAATTTTCACATCTGTCAACGCCTGCTTTCCTTAGGATTGGAATTATTATATTCTTCTTGAAGTCTGAGGGTATCTCGCCTGTCTCATACAGTTTGCTCACCAGATGGTAGAGTTTTTTCAGGACTGGCTCTCCCAAGGCTGCCAGTAGTTCTAATGGAATATTGTCTACTCCTGGGGCCTTGTTGCGACTAAGGTCTTTCAGTGATCTATCAAACTCTTCACGTAAAATCATATCTCCCATTTCATCTTCATCTACATCCTCTTCCCTTTCTATAACATTGCCCTCAATTACTTCGCCCTTGTGTAGTCTCTCTATATACTCCTTCCACCTTTCTGCTTTCCCTTCTTTACTTAGAACTGGGGTTCCATCTGAGCTCCTGATATTTATACAAGTGGTTCTCTTTTCTCCAAAGGTCTCTTTAATTTTCCTCTAGGCAGTATCTATCTTATCCCTAGTGAGATAAGCCTCTACATCCTTACATTTGTCCTCTAGCCATGCTTGCTTAGCCATTTTGCACTTCCTGTCGATCTCATTTTTGAGACGTTTGTATTCCTTTTTGCCTGCTTTTTTTACTGCATTTTTATATTATCTCCTTTCGTCAATTAAATTCAATATTTCTTCTGTCACCCAAGGATTTCTACTAGCCCTCGTCATTTTACCTACTTGATCCCCTGCTGCATTCACTACTTCATCCCCCAAAGCTACCCATTCTTCTTCTACTGTATTTCTTTCCCCCATTCTTGTCAATTGTTCCCTTAAGCTCTCTCTGAAACTCTGTAGAACCTCTGGTTTAGTCGGTTTATCCAGGTCCCGTCTCCATAAATTGCCACCTTTTTGCAGTTTCTTCAGTTTTAATCTACAGTTTATAACCAGTAGATTGTGGTCAGAGTCCACATATGCCCCTGGAAATGTCTTGTAATTTAAAACCTGCTTCCTAAATCTCTGTTTTACCATTATATAATCTATCTGAAACCTGTAAGTATCTCCAGGCTTCTTCCATGTATACAACCTTCATTTATGATTCTTTAACCAACTGTTAGCTATGATTAAGTTGTGCTATGTGCAAAATTCTATCAGGCGGCTTCCTCTTTCATTTCTTAACCCCAATCCATATTCACCTACTGCATTTCCTTCCCTTCCTTTTCCTACTATCGAATTCCAGTCACCCATGACTATTAAATTTTCGTCTCCCTTCACTACCTGAATAATTTCTTTTATCTAATCATACATTTCTTCAATTTCTTTGTCATGTGCAGAGCTAGTTGGCATATAGACTTTTGATGTTGTCATAGGCGTGGGCTTTGTGTCTATCTTGGCCACAATAATGCGTTCACTATGCTGATTGTAGTAGCTTACCCGCACTCCTATTTTTTTTATTCATTATTAAACCTACTCCTGCATTACCCCTATTTGATTTTGTACTTATAACCCTTTAGTCACCTGACCAAAAGTCTTGTTCCTCCTGCCACCGAACTTCGCTAATTCCCACTATATCTAACTTTAACCTATCCATTTCCCATTTTAAATTTCCTAACCTACCTGCCTGATTAAGGGATCTGACATTCCATAGAACGCCAATTTATTTTCTCCTGATAACGATGTCCTCTTGAGTAGTCCCCGCCTGGAGATCCGAATGTGGGACTATTTTACCGCCGGAATATTTTACCCAAGAGGACGTCATTATCATTTATGCATACAGTAAAGCTGTGTGCCCTCCGGAAAAATTACAGCTGTAGTTTCCCCTTGCTTTCAGCCGTTCACAGTACCATCACAGCAAGGCCGTTTTGGTTAGCGTTACAAGGCCATATCATTCAATCATCCAGACTGTTGCCCCTGCAACTACTGAAAAGGCTGTTTTCCCTCTTCAGGAACCACACGTTTGTCTGGCCTCTCAACAGATACCCCTCCGTTGTGGTTGCACCTACGGTGCGGCTATCTGTATCGCTGAGGCATGCAAGTCTCCCCATCAACGGCAAGGTCTATGGTTCATGTGGGGGATTTCTCCTTAGGTATGAATAATTTACAAGTGCATTACACCACCATCACTCAAGTAAGTCGATTTACATTTTGTAACACCCTCCTTGCACACTGATATCCCAATTTGCATGTAAGTTATGAAAGTTAAAAGGTGATTGTTGTTAGCATATTGTGGTAAATAAGCAAGTTTTGCATATTACATTACATTAATATTTGTTCCATAGATCATGAATACGACATTTCATAATGATGTGAAATGTATCAGTTTAACGTAAGTTTCATTATATTATAATTTTTTCTTTTCTTTTTTTTACAGGCACTACTTCATATCTAAACGTTTATCTGAGTAGGAAGAGCTGTCATTCAGAAAATCTTTTAATTTATTTTTAAATGCTGGTTGATTATCCCTTGGATTTTTAATGCTGTTTGGTAAATGACCAAAGATTTTTGTGGCAGCCTAATTCACCTCTTTCTGTGTCAAAGTCAGATTTAACGCAGAATAGTGAAGATTGTCCTTCCTTCTATAGCTGTAGCTATGGACTTTGCTATTATTTTAAGTTGGGATATGTTACTGATAACGAATTTCATAAGTGAATGTATGAATTAGGAAGAAATTGTGATTATCCTGAGTTCCTTAAATAAACATCTGCAAGGTGATCTTGAGTGATTATTCTGATCACATGCTTTTGTGCTACGAATACTTTTTCTCCTAATAATGTATTACCACACAATATGATGCCATGTGAAGGCCGTGAATGAAAATAGCCATAGTAGGCTTATTTACTGATTTGTTTATTAATAAAATTTACAGTAACCCTGATAGAATAAGTAGCTGCACCTAAATGTTTCAGATCATCGATGTGTTTCTTCCAATTCAATTTCTCATTAATGCTCAAACCCAGAAATTTTGAATAATCTGCCTTAGCAACAGACTGCTGGTCAGAGTCTATATTTATCAATGGTGCTATGTCATTTATTGCACAGAACTGTATATACTGTGGTTTCTCAAAATTTAGTGAGACTCCATTTGCAGAGACCTGCTTAATAATTTTCTGAAAGACATTATTTACGATTTCCTCAGCTAATTCTTGTTTGTTCAGTATGATTAGTATACTTGTATCATCAGCAAAAAGACCTATCTTTGTGTCGTCATGAATATAGAGTGGCAAGTCACTAATATATATCTAAAATATTAAGGATGGAAATTGAACCCTATGGGACACCATTCTTGATACCTCCCCAGTTAGTGGATGCTGCTGATTTTTCTGGACTATTGGTATTGTTAACTTCAACCTTCTGCATTCTTCCAGTTAAAAATTAAATAGCCGGCCGAAGTGGCCAAGTGGTTCTAGATGCTTCAGTATGGAACCGCGCGACCGCTGTGGTCGCAGGTTCGAATCCTGCCTTGGGCATGGATGTGTGTGATGTCCTTAGGTTAGTTAGGTTTAAGTAGTTCTAAGTTCTAGGGGAGTGCTGACCTCAGCTGTTAAGTCCCATAGTGCTCAGAGCCATTTGAACCATTTTTTGAAAAATGAAATAAACCATTTGTACATTGTTCCACTAACAGCGACATACTTAAGCTTATCTAGAACAATTTCTTGACACACACAGTCAAAACCATTTGAGAGATCACAAAAAATCCTAATGTGCGATGTTCGGTTACACATAGCATTTAATATTTGACCAGTGAAAGCATATGTAGCATTTTCTGTTGAAAAGCCTTTCTGAAAACGAATCTGCCATTTCGTTAGTACTTCATTTTTACAGATATGTTAAGCTGCTCTTGAATACATCACTTTTTCAAGAATTTGGGATAAAGCTGTCAGAAGTTGGGTGAGTGGCAGCTTTAGCATCAGATCATATCAACCATATGGAAAAATAGTCTCCTGTCTGTAAGACGTCATTTGCCAAAAGCTAATTCCATATATCAAACTGTTTTGAGATAGAAGGGATGTTATGAATATTTTATTCTTGTTTTATCATTTGCACATACGAGTGGAACTGAGTGCACAACATACAATCAATTTTCTTGAGCCTGGAGATAAGTGTAGATCTTCCAAGTTTAAAGAAGAGATTGGATATATTAGGTTTGTGCATGAGTTCGCTTCTTTTCTATTTTGCGTATTGGTATTCCTGTTTCTGCGGGTTTATTTAAAGAATCATTTTTTGTTTGTAGTTCAATGTTGTTATTTGAGTTCACCTGTTGTCATTTTTTCATTTGGAGATAGTGAGTGGAGTTGTGGACGTTAGAAATTGGATGGAGTGCTAGTGCAGAAGTTGAAATATTTCCGACATATTCTTCTGTTTGCGTTCAGTGGAGGGCTGACATCAGTAAAGGCAGCCAGAAACATTTCGCCATGTAAGAGGATAATGCCATTGGCTAGAGCAAGGCAAGAAAATGGTTTTCTCGTTTTAAGGAGGATGGTTTTGACGTTAGTGAGTCTCCACACTCAGGAAGACATTCAGGGTTTGAAGAAAGTCGTTTAAACGCATTAATCTACAATAATCCATGTCGGTGTACTCGAGAACTGGCAAATGTTATGAACTATGATCGTTGCCCTATCATGTGAAATTTGCGTGCAATGGGGAAGGTTCAAAACTCGGGTGTATAGGTACCACATGCTCCAAGTGATGTCTATATGCTAACACAAGGAAGAGAAAGCGTTGATTGAACCTAAACAAAACAGCAGCTCCTTGGACAAAGAACTGGGCACATCCGCAAAAGATAATGTTATGCATCTGGTGGAACAGTGACGGCATGCTGGACTAGGAACTGCATTGCAGAGGTATAACCATCACCACTGACATTAGTGTTAAGAGCTGAGACGTCTTTCAGGCTCAGTCCAAGAACAATAACCAGTAGGGCTGCGGAAAGTGATATTTCTCCACGACAAAGCCATCCTGCACTCTGCTAGACTGACAAAAAACACTGTTTAAGAGTTGGTTTGGGAAGTCATTCCACATCCACTTTATTCGACTGATCTTGTGCCCTCAGATTTTCACCTTTTCCACTCTCTATGGGACAACCTTCAAGGAACTTCCTTTCCAGATGAAAATGCGCTCCGAACATGCCTCAAAACCATGTGATTCTGAAAGTTGCAGTCTCGAAAAGTTATCCCACCGTTGGCAAGCTGTTATAAATAGTGAAGGAAAAGATATTATTGATGACTAAAGTCTCTGTGATGTGTATCTGTTATGGGAAAGTGCTACGAACTTACGCAGCATTCTAAAAGATATAGATCTCGTTTCAAGTTTATGAATATTTCAATGCATTAGTTACATTTCGCACCCAACCTAACATGCAATAAACGCAATCTCATAACGAACCCTATTTCTCATTGCAAAGTACGCGAATTTCGTGCGTTACCTTACTTTACCTCGAAACATCACAGTAGCTATTGCTATTAAGGTAGAGCTAAGCAGTTCCTCATGGAGCTAACAAATCAGACTGTGATATGCGAGCGAATCTATTTTTTTATTTTATTTTCTTACACAACTGACTTTCTAAAATCGATTGAGAAAGATTGCAGAGCAGCGGGTAGGCGCATTAGGTCCTGTTTTGTCTCGTTGGTTAACAAGTACTCCCTGATTGTGAGTTTCAGAGAATACTGGTTAACTCTCGAGACGAAATTAGGATGACAAGCCCGCTGCTGGCTGCTGGTAAGTCCCTCTCGAGCTATTTTAAAAGAAGTATTCGACACAAAAAGAATAAAGATTTTCTTTCGTATCAAAGCCTGATTTGTCATCATCATGATGAACTGCATATCATTTGTCACAGTTATTTTAATATTTTAAGATTAAATAGGATACTGCGCAAAATTCGAATAGTTTTTAATGAAGAATAGGGATTGTTATGAGTTTGCATTTGGTACATGTTAGGTTGCACGCTGTGTACGAAATGTAGTTAACATACTGAATTATTATTTAAACAGTCTCGAGAAAATGGGCTGACGTAGTGTACTCAGTTCCAACTGCGCCCACAAACTATGAAACCAGAATAAAATATTCATAACATCCCTCGTAACTCACAAACCGTGCAGAGAGGAAAGGATTTTGTCATTGGTTAATATGCGAAAGTTCCGGATTTACCTTGATATGCAAGTAACTAGATATTTTTCAATAGACTAATGTACTTTTTAATGAGTATCGGTAGCTTACGTAAAGGAAATTGCTATCACTTTTGCAATAACACAAATAAAGATAATCCGTGTTTATTTCTGTCCCAAGTATCAGCTTTTTCATAAAATAATGACCAATCTCGCTTCAGCTGTTAGTTTCGTAATTCAGTTCAGGAATTTCGTCGCAATTTCAACTGCTGTACTGGTACATTTGAATGTCAGTGAGAGGAATATTTGTAAACACCGTTGTGTTTTGGCAACATAAGAAAATTTTAACATGGCAATAAAAATTAAGTATTACAACGACCTATGTATTACTCAGACCTCGTAACTGCTGGCACTTCTTTGAAGACAGAAAAAGAAGTAGGAAGCCTAGGGAATATAAATGGTCACTTCTGTCGCAATTTGGGCGGAATTCTATACACAGTGTATTTATAATAATGGCTAGCTTGGACTAAACCTTGCCAAAGGATTGTATTCATGATTTTACTTCTATACCGAGCGAGGTGGCGCAGGGGTTAGCACAGTGGAATCGCATTCGGGAGGACGTCGGTACAATTCCGCCTACGGCCATCTTGATTTAGGTTTTCCGTGATTTCCCTACATCACTCCAGGCACATGCCGGGATAGTTCCTTTGAAAGGGCACGGCCGACTTCCTTCCCTAATCCGATGATCTCGCAGTTTGGTTTCCTCCCCAAATCAACAATTTATTTCTATACCTCAATTACCTGAGGAATATGAAAAGTGTACTTCTTTGTTCACAATCACTGGCGCACCCTGGTGTCCTTAACGCAAGTCAAAACCCGCTTTGTTTGACAACTTTCGTGTTTGTAGCAAAGTGTTTACTTTTTTGACCGCAAAATATCGTCTGAGACGAGTTGTTGTGAAATGGAGGGCTTGAGTGCCGTCGAGTTGTGTGTTGTGTGAGAAGCTCTAATCTTGCAATTAAAGGTCAGCTTTCTTATCTGAGACTATAGTAAACGTGTGTCGCTGTGTTAATTTGAATCTTACAATGTAAATGGAAAAAAAAAAAAAGAAAAAATGTTCGTACAGCACCTGAAGTTTACATGAAAGTTGTTTAAACAGGAACTATCCTTGTATTCGGTGTAGATCGCAATGCTTAGAAAGTTAATAGTTCCAGTGTACGAGAAGAAGCCCTTCCAGGCTGCCGATCCAGGAAGTTTAAACGTTCGAATGAAATTTGAACGTGAATGTACAAGTTCATGCCTGACAAAATTGATAATCGCCCTAGTGCAGTAGACTTTTCTACGTTTGTGTACACCGCACCATATCATAATCAATGTTTCCTCCCTTATCGGCATCGATGTTGTGTGAGAGGAAATCGGACAGGCTCAGACCGATAACCAAACAAAAGTATTTGGACCGAGGTTTCCAATTTGCCATACCGTACGAAACTAAAGGCGGTTTAGCCTGCCATGACCCTAAAACAACCTTACAAAACTGTCTGCAATGAACTATTCGAATTTCTTCTTATCTATATTTCATTTTTATTTTTTATCTACAGTAGCACGTAATGCTCCTGTTATTGAACACGGTAAAAACGTTAGAGTTGTACACAACCTTTTCCATAAATAATTCCTTCAATTGCTTCATGATATAAATCTATCATAATTCTAAATCTACTCAATTTCTAATTGGACATGGTGCAGTAGGCTGTTCTACAAGACCATATATGCACTTGATGGAGTGTAATCAGTGTCACTGCAAATATGACTGTAAGAAATTTTAAAGAGACTTACATTGATTTTCTTGCTTTTTAAGATTTTCTTAAAAAGTTTCAAACTTATGTGGATCTACCCTTCTGGCACTGTACTGTATTGATGCGAGTTAAGAGGTCATTTTTGTTCAGCCTGATATTATGTTAGTATCACAGTATCCTTGAAATTTTCTGCCTTACTCAGTTAAAAGTACTGTAGACACTAGGAGTGCTTGTCTGTATAGAAATATGGCGATGAATTTATATTCACTGTTGTGATGAAATGAGATTTGCATGATTCCATTGTGTCACTTCCATTCATTATTCTACTGACCTCCTGTCAAAGTAGTGAATGATACTGAAGAGTTGCCTAAAATACACCTTAATTTAGGTGGGAATGTAAACATCTTAGGCACTCATAATTATTTCCCTGGCAAGGTTTCATTGCTTGTAAGACCTAACAGCTTCTACTTAATTTGCCATTACCTTAACCATTACATTAATTCAAGGTCATCTTGTGGCCATGTTACAAAGATTTCTTTTAACCAGTTGCCACTGGTTTATGCTAATTGAAACTGTAAGTTTATGTGGATCCCTATTCCAGAGAATATGAAAATTTGATATGACACTCACTGTGTTATTTATAATTCGCTGTTTATCTTGTGCCCAATACTGATTTGTGACACATTTTACAGATTGCTGAAATTCCTTACCGTCCTTGGCAATAAACAGGTTATAGAATGAACAGTAAGGGGTCCCATAACAACCCCAAGGCACCTCATATTTGATTGTGCTCACATGTAATAGTATTTCAGTGTCTACTTTGGACTTACAATAATATGCCTCACAGTGGGAGTTCTTTCTGATTACTAAAGGAAGAATTGGGTCAAAGGAACCGTCTGCTTTGACGTATGGGTGTTGTGGTGTGTGACGTAAGTCGTGGAGTTTATGAGTTGGTTGAGTGTTTGTAGTTCATGACATAAGGTTTGGAAGTTTCTTCAGTGAGTTATCAATTAATTTTTTTGTTTTTGTGCTTTGCATTCTTGTTAGGCGTTATTGGTTTGCTGTTTGTGGTGTGGTAAGATGTCTAATTTACCGTGTGGCTTCTGTTGTTAGGTATGGATATGACGACGAAATATAAGAGCGCTGTGTTGCAATTGGAGATGGGGGAGGACATGTTGCCCGTTATTAAATTCCTTCCGTTATTTGGACTAATCTCTGAGATTGTGAAGTGTAGAATTTGTCGTGAGAACATGAGGTTGACCAGGCTTCCAGTCTCTCGGACCAGAGATGGGTACATGTGGCGGTGTCAGAGAGAGAGAGAGTGTGTGTGTGTGTGTGTGGGGGGGGGGGGGGCGTGCGTAGTCAAGTTTTATTTAATTTTAGGTTTAGTTTCAGGTGTTGGTGTTTTGGTATCGTCAGCTGTGGTTGGCCTATATAGATCCAATGCCCGTAGGTTTTGTTAATGTAGCGGAATTTTGTAATTTTCTTCTTTTTTTTCATTTTGTGTGTTTTGGGAGTGTGGTGTTTTTTTTTTTTTTTTTTACTGTTATATTTAGCTTGTCCACACCCTAAAACTCCCAATTTCCCGCTGTTGTCCCGTTAGTTTGTTTATATTTTTGGAGGGAGATGTTATTGTCTTATTTATGTATACTTTTGTGTTTGTTGCCATGTAGGCCTATATGGAGGGATGTCATAGGTGCCATATTGGATACACTTAGAATAGCCATTTCCGCCAGATTGATGATGTCATGGGTCAAAGCAGTTGGGTGTTATCGGACACTTCAGTACTCCCGAAGAATTGATCCTCCTGTTGGGGACGCCCCATGTGCCATAATGTTCAGCTTTATCAAGAAGGCTTTTGAAAAATGTAAAAATTTCCGTGCTAATTGTTTATTTTTCATCAGATTTGGCGCGCAACTGAGGCATTTGTACATCGTTTTCTTCACTGAATTTGCCATTTGGGACTCAGATAGCATATCATTCTTATCTGATCCTTTAACTCTGGATATATTTTAGAAAATACTGATGGGAATTTCTGTCAACTTATTAAAAGAGTTAATTTTTTCCTCATTGAAAAAAAAGTTATGTATGATTTTCGTAGTTGGTTGTCTTATGTCTAAATTGATGTCTGGTATCCATGCTAGGTGGTCACTGAGTCCTGCTTTGAGTAGCTACTTTAATATGCTATGTATAATAATATTTGGTCAAAGGGTTTTCCTGAATGATGTGCTATTCTTGTGAGAGTGTTTACATAGTTATTGGTATTTATGAGTTTGAAATTGCATCGCTGTTCCCTCTTATATTGAGGAAACAAATGTGGAAGTCTTCACGGATTACACTAGCATATGTAATGCTAGATTTAGATATTTTGTTCAAGAACTGCTAAAGCCTGTTCATGGACAGGACAGTGATGGCTATAAGATTTACTCTGGCAATTTCTATTGCAGCTAGTTCAAAATCTTATTCTACTCAAAATTCTCTGTACTTGGGTAAAGTAATAAATTCAATGTTATGTTTGATAAAGATAACTCTAACATGCTTGAAGCTTGTTTTAGAATAATATCTGCTAATTTAAAAGTTTGACAGTGAAAGAAGCCGAATTATTCCTGATTCAGGCCAATATTCTGAGGTACAAATTATTGATATGCAGCCTATATCAGTTACTTCATTTTTATTAGAATTTCAAGTTCATTTGAATATGAACTAAGCATTCATGTGATACAGTTATAGAACTGAAGCATTAATTGCCTGTTTGGTTTGAGTCATGTTCACAGTGTCTGTGACCTTTAGTTCTAGTTCTGCTCTTCATGGGATTGGTTTGCTTCTGAATTATTGGGATGTTGCTAGTTTGTAGGCATTGCTCTTGTGGCTTCTTCTTCTACCAGCCCATCATGGGATCCAACTGCAGTTAAAAGAACTTCATTAAAGGAAGAGATATATATATATATAAAAAACAAAGATGAGGTGACTTACCGAACAAAAGCGCTGGCAGGTCGATAGACACACAAACAAACACAAACATACACACAAAATTCAAGCTTTCGCAACAAACTGTTGCCTCATCAGGAAAGAGGGAAGGAGAGGGGAAGACGAAAGGAAGTGGGTTTTAAAGGAGAGGGTAAGGAGTCATTCCAATCCCGGGAGCGGAAAGACTTACCTTAGGGGGAAAAAAGGACAGGTATACACTCGCACACACGCACATATCCATCCACACATACAGACACAAGCAGACATATTTAAAGACAAAGAGTTTGGGCAGAGATGTCAGTCGAGGCAGAAGTAAAGAGGCAAAGATGTTGTTGAAAGACAGGTGAGGTATGAGTGGCGGCAACTTGAAATTAGCGGAGGTTGAGGCCTGGTGTGTGTGTGTGTGTGTGTGTGTGTGTGTGTGTGTGTGTGTGTGTGTGTGTGTGTGTGTGTGTGTGTATATATACCTGTCCTTTTTTCCCCCTAAGGTAAGTCTTTCCGCTCCCGGGATTGGAATGACTCCTTACCCTCTCCCTTAAAACCAACATCCTTTCGTCTTTCCCTCTCCTTCCCTCTTTCCTGATGAAGCAACTGTTTGTTGCGAAAGCTTGAAATATTATATATGGTGAGTTGCAACTTTCCTTCTCATTATATTGTAACTATTAAAGAGAATGAGACTATCTTAACCAACAGTACGCAAGTAGGTAATGTATTTAACAACCATTTCTTAAGTGTAGGTGAAAAAATTTGTGAGAATAGTTCAAAAGAAAAAGCCAGGCAGTACATGGAAAAATCAGCTTTGAGAAATCTTGGTCAGATTAATTCTCACCTAACAACATCTTGTGAAATAAGGAAAATCATTAAATCTTTTTAAAAAATAAATGTTCTGTTGTAGTAGATGACATATCCAACAAGACATTAAAACAATTTGTAGCAGTTACAGATGTGGCTTCAACCAGCTTTCCGTTCCCAATACTATCTGTGCATTATAACCTTCACTAAGTGATACTATTTCTGGGACCTTTCCTTGGAAGCTCCTGCAGTTTACTAAAATCATATTAGTATTTTCTATCTCTGATCTGTGAGGACCAAGATTCTCTGAGGTCGCTGTGGCTGATTTAACTGGCAAATCGTGTTTGACCCCAAGGGAGGGATCCTCTAACCTGTGTGCACGCCATACGTACTCCACTACCCTAGTAGCTGCTTCCTGAGTGTAGTGCATGCCTGACCTATTAATAGGAACCCTACAATTCTGCACCTGATAGTGGAGGTTGAGAAATTCGCATCCGATACTGTCACAGAGGCGTCTGTGCCTCTGGTTTAGATCTTCCATTCTGCTCCAAACCAGAGGACCACGATCAACCCCGGGTACGATGCTATAAATAGACAACTTAGCCTGCACCCCGCGTGCGTTGCTAGTTGCCTTCACCAAATCAGCCAGCCGCCGAAAGGAGCCGAGGATGGCCTTAGAACCCAAGTGGCAGGCGTCATTCGTGCCACTACATGAGCCAGTTGCACCCAGTGCACTCGATAGCCGCAGGCAGCGCCTCCTCGACATCACGGATGAGACCTCACAGTAAACATACTGAATGCACACTGGAATTTTTTCTCGCCTTGCCTGCTATCTCCCTGAAGGGCTCCATCACCCGCCTAACATTGGAGCTCCCAATGACTAGCATACCCACCCTCTGTACTTGTCTGGACTGGGTAAGAAAATTGACCACTGGCCCAACAGGAGAGGCATCCCATGCTGGCTCAGAGCTAGTATCAACACTGGGAAGCACCTCATACCTGTTGCTAAGACGTGGGGAGCTGCATGGCCTGTTCCCTCTTTTGTTTTCTGCCCAGTGACACGCAAACCCACCACTGTCTGCCACCCACTCTGGAGTGAGGACAGACCGGTCAGGTGTCGCGTATTGGAAGCCGCAGTGATGTCTGGGCCACCAGGGGATTCCAGTGACTCCAAAGGTCTTGTCACTGATGCCTTGATATCTCTGCAACTGTGAGTGTTAGCTAGAAGCTTGTCAGCAGTAGCCAAAGCAGCTACCAGCTGTTCACGGACAGCAGCCAACTTTCCTTGTGTCCGCTCACAACAAGCACAGTCCCTAGCCATATCGTACTGTGTATAAAATAGATATAGAGTCTCAAATGGCGCTACTGAGTTCGAAAATATACCAAAGGAGAAGAAAGGAACACTAAAAGTTGGTGTGCAGATTTCTCACTGAACTCTGAGACCGCAAGGTGTTAAACAGAAATAAATTTCTCTACATGGAAAATTTACGCTAGAAAGCCGCCCTGCACAAGGATATTCTCAAGACTTATATATATATATAAAAAACTATGATTAATTTTCTAACCACTATTCTACACAGTAAAATACACACATACAGTTCACTTCTTTGCAGAAGCATGTGAACAAAAAACAAAGACTAAATTAATTTACAGTTTATCACACAAATGCTACTGCTGCTCTGCTTTGCCTCCTCTCAGCTCGGCGGCTGCCGCTACACTGTTGCTAATTTTGTCATGGCTAGCTCTCCCAAGGATTGCAACAATTCTTCTAGGGAATGTAGTCTATGCTGGTGGCCTTGTTTCAGCTTAGGTCATTAAGTGCTCTGTTAAATTCGTCTCACTATGTCATATTTCTGATCTTGTTGTCATAATTTCTTTCCCATGTCCATAATATAAGATTCACTCCATTGCATAGCCCTTCTACTGTACATATTCCTCTCCTCTTTCCTTCTTTGGTTAGTATTGCCTTGCCATCTGAGCTCTTGATATAGATACAGCTGCTTTTCTTTCTCCAAAAATTTATTTGATTTACCTTTAGGCAGCATCTATCTTTCCTGTAGTCATCCATGCTTTTGCAGCTTAGCATTTCTGCTGTAGCCACTACTGCTTTTTCATTTTACTGTACCTGTCAGTATTATTTTTTTATAGATTTTTGTATCCCTTTTAGTCTATTTTATTTGCTTCATTTTTATATTCTTTCCTATCGTCAGTTAAATTCACTATCTCATGTGTCATTTCGTATTGCACCTTTGATTCTTGCTGCTTCACTACATTATGTGTCAATGCTACATATAATCTTCTATTGGATTTTCTCCCCCTGTTTCAGCCAAAAGTTTCTTTGAAACTCTCAACAACCTTTGGTTATTCCAACTTGTCCATGTCTCATCTCTTTAATTTTCTACCTTTTCGTAACTTATTTAATCTGCAATTCATAACCAATATTAAGTTTAATTTTTTATAGTGAGTGACCTGTGAGTGCAAGGTGTAGGATGTAGTTTTCATTTGTGTGTGTGGTTACCATATGAGATATGGGAGGGGAAAGAAACCACGTACCACAATCTGGCAATACTAAGGAGGACACTGAATTTAACCTGAGTTACTTGTGTTTAAGCATTCACCCCCCTCCCCTCCCCCCCCCCCCCCCCCCCCCACACAGAGAGAGAGAGAGAGAGAGAGAGAGAGAGAGAGAGAGAGAGAGAGAGAGTGAGAGTGAGAGCTGCAGTGCTCTCTCTCTCTCTCTCTCTCTCTCTCTCTCTCTCTCTCTCTCCCTCTCCCTCCCCCTCCCTCTCCCCCCTCTCTTCCTGCCTTTTCCTCTCCCTTCCCCTTCCTTTTCCTCCCTCCCTCCCTCTCTCCCTCCCTCCCCCCCTCCCCATTCCTCTTTCTCCCTCTCCCTCCCCTCCCCTAGCCCTTCTCTCTGTCTCTATGTGCATGTTGAAAAATGTGTAATCTGAAGTACTGTGTTCCACTTATTTTTTAGAAATACTGTGCTCCGGTTATTTTTTATGTGCATATCCACTCAAGACCTACTGTCTGATGCTCAGTAGGAGCACTTCTAACTGAAACGGATCCCGTAGTGGGTAAGAATTCTTCTAAACATTACCCCTCAAGAAGGCTCACAGCTCTTTTGTGAGTACGGGATTGGCAAGCAAGGGTCCCCAACCCAATTCAGTTTTACTTCCTTTCCAGTGCTCCAATTTTACTCTTTGATTGTCATATTTTCTCATACTTATTCTGTAGGACAGATTCCCTGCTGACAACCTGTTACACTCATAGAATATTGGCTTTCCACAGTTTGTTCTTCTATTTTGCACCACATATTTAGTCTAACTTCTGTTTGATGCCGAACTTTGAGTTCGACCTCCATCTTTCCAAATTTCTTTTACAGAATGTTTGGGGTAGGTTACCCGATACCCAGCATTGTAGCCTGTCTGTGTGGGTATTGTCAGGGTAAGAAGGTAGCAGGAGTGCACTACTGATGCCAGTCACCTCCCTGTGCATGCTGAGAAGTACATACCTGTCCACATGGAGGCACTGGGACTTCGGCCACTGGCCAACATGACAGTCTGCCCTGGCTGGGTGGTTGCACATGGGAGAATCCTCTTTCAGAGTAGGCAGCATCATGGCAGATATTCAGCATCATGAAACATCCAAATTTACCAACTGATTGCTGCACAGGCCTCAGTCCAGTGCTGATCTTTATGTCCCTAGGAACATCCCTCCCTGCCCACGCCATGGAAGGAAAACAAAACCAAGTGACTCTCCTCAGTTTCTGATTTGTATCCATACAGACAGAGGGTGTCTCCCTACTAGGCCAGTGTTATTTGTGGGGAATATTGTAAATGTGTTTGGTGAATTATGGAGTGGTTCCATCTTTATTAAGACCGCAAATAGTACGCAGTCCTGAGCGTTAATCTCTTGTAAACAATTTGGTGGTGTGCCTGTTACCAAAACACCGAGCAAGAACCTAAGCATGGTACAGGAATTAATTTTTCACTGGAACCTAATGATGCAGAAGGATGAAGAACTACACAAACACTTGGAAATACAAGGGACGCACTTTGTAGGTCATCCTCACTTTTGAGCCTCCAGAGAAAATCAAAATTGTGATTTAATGTTGTGGCGTTAAGCCACGTTTCCTGCCCCTGATGCTTTGGGCGTCTTCTGGATGTACATATGACCAAGTTCGTGGAGAATTTGGCTGACCACTTCACAGAAATTCACCATGTGTGCTACCACCTGCCTGTCAATTGCAGGACCGACCAATCCCCCCAATCCATCAAGTATGCTACCATAATCAAAGAATGCAAGCTTCAGTAATTGAAGATCACTTATTGTATTTTGAAGCTCAGAAAAAACAGGATAGTTGTATCCAGGCAGTAGAAAGTTTTCTGTATCCATCCCAAATCTCCAGACCTGACATGTTTTGCAGACAATTTGTTTGGCAGATGTAATCACTGTTTTAAAAAGGTCCATTGATTGCTAGTAAAAAGAGTGTTTACATGTTTTAAGGGAACCATGTGCTATAAGCTAGAATTTTCTTGAAATGGCAGTAGAGAAATACTAGCCTTCAGTGATGCAGATGGGAGAAATAAAAGCAATGGCAGATACTCTATAATGCATTTGTGCATAAAAATGTAAAGTTCTTTAATCCTGTGATCTAGTAGAAAATAAAAAACTGTTGCATTTTCTACTTTTGAAGCTGAACATATGGCTTTGTTCAAGATTTACTGTGGTTAAGACAACTTGTGTCTGAGGTAGATCCAAATAGTGTCATAAAGTCTCTTAAAATACTGTATGTTGTGATAATAAAGGAGCCAGCCATTCAGTTAACTAAAAATCTAGCAAAACATTGTAGATCCAAGCATAGAGATAAAAGATATCACTTTATAAGAAGGCATGTTGAGTCATATTGGACATCTGCCATCTGAAGGAATGTTAACTGATACTTCCACAAAACCCCAAAGTACTGCTAGAAATGAAACACATGCAAGAAACTGTGGCCTTGGAAAAAAGCTATGGAGTGACTGTTCGTTTGAACTTCACATTGTGTGTCAATATCAGTCTAAGGGTATGTGTTGGGATATGTAAATCAGTGTCGACAATTTTCTGTTTGCTCCATGTTTTTACTGTTACTACGTGGTTGTTATCTATTTGTTTATGCGTAGTCACTGTAGTTCATGTACTGCTTTTTTCATTCAATAAAATGTAACCTGTTGCAAAGCTTTCACAATAATTTCACTAAAAATGCTCAACAGAACAGAATGAATAGTCTTGATAAGATATTGTAAGATAATAATCAGCAAAAGTAGTGCAAGGATAGTGGGATGTAGCTGTAAGAAGGTAAGGAAGTGGGACACTAAAAGCTGTAGAAGAGTTTTGCTATTTTGGCAGCAAAGTAGTTGATGGTAGCAGAGAGAGAATATGAAATGCAGTTTGCCAATAGCAAGAAAAACTTTGCCGAAAAAGAGAAATATTTTAACATGTAATATAAATGTGTTATAATTGGTTGGATAAAGAAAAATCTACTCATCAAGTGGCGGCAGGAGAATACAAAAGTTATGGAAATGTGCAAGCATTTAGAGACAGTGGCTCCTCGTCTTGGCAGAAGGGTTAAAGAAGCAGGGATGTTTTTTCAGTAATTTCAGTTTTGCGTATTACCCTATCTTTCCCCTGTAAGCTCTCAGGTTTTCAAATCTCATCTGGTGCAGTCCTCAACAGTCTTTCATTCTCATTCTGTCTGGTAAGTCTCTTTGGACCTGGAATCCTGGGTGACTTTTCCATACCTCTTCCCATTTCGTAAACTACACCAATCTTTTTCTGTCGTCCCTCTTCTTTCCGTTTGAACCCTTTTGCCAGAAGAAGGGTCCACTAGCTCCAAAAGCATGCCAATTTCCATATCTTTCATATGTGTTTTTTGCTGCAGCCACTTGCTGAGTAGATTTTTTATACATATAATTGTATTATATTTTCAAAAAATTATTATTATTATTTCAATGCAAGTATTAGGAAGTCTTTTTCTGAAAGTATTTGCCTGGAATGAAGCACTGAATAATAAACTATGGTGCAACATAACTGAAAGAAGGGATCGGTTGATAGTACACATCCTGGTGCTTCAAGGAATTAGGTCATTCCTTTTAATTCTAATTCCTGCCCAAACAGGATAGCCACCAGTGGACAACATATCTGCAGTGATGAGATCTCCCTTGACCAGTATGTTGAAAGTCTCACGAAGACCTTAACTGACAGGCAGTATTCTCCAAATGTTGTCCATAAACAAATTTCCAGTGCCATATCCTCACTCACTCCCAGTCCTCCCACCAAAGGAGTATTCGCCTGGTCACCAAGTATGAGGTGGAATCCAAAATTTTCAGGACTGGTGCTGCCATCTGGAAAGTAGGAGTAGTAGATCTTTGCACCACTAGGTGGTGAGAGCTGTATATCTGATGAGTCCATGTGTGGAGTGTCATTCAGCTGGGAGGATCTGTTGTGTGTCCACAGTGATTTCCGTAATACTCTGTGTTTGGTGTGTGGCAATTTTACAATGGATCGGTGAACAGAACACCTTGTGTGTATCAAATTCTGTGCAAATCTTGGGAAAAGTGCTACGGAGATCCTTGCAATGATTCAACAAGTGTTTGGGGGACAGAGCATGAGCCGTAGGCGGATGTTTGAGTGGCATGCTCGGTTTAGGGCCGACCGTACAGACGTCAAAGATGATGCTCGCGCTGGAAGGCCCGTTACCCGCACAGCAGCAGACATTATTGCCAAACGTCAACAAGTGGTTTGTGTGGATCGACATCAAACCATTCAAGACCTTGTGAATGAAGTGGGTATTGGTCATGGGACATGTCAAAGAATGTTGAGTGATGAATTGGGCATGCATCGTGTTGCTGCAAAATTTGTGCCAAGGATCTTGAATGCCCATCAGAAGGCACAGCGTGTTGAAGTGTACATGGACCTTCGTCAAACCGCATCTGATGATTCAACCTTCTTGTCACGGGTTATCACCGTCGACGAAAGTTGGATTTACGATTATGACCCAGAGACAAAGCAACAATCGTCCCAGTAGAAGAGTCCGGGCTCTCCAAGACCCAAAAAACTGAGACAGGTGAAGAGCATGATCATCATTTTCTTTAATACCAAGGGAATTGTGCACAAAGAATTCATCCCACCCAACCAAACAGTGAATTCCGCATATTACTGTGACGTTTTGCGATGGCTCTGTGAAAATGTGCGGCGACGACGGCCCGAACTTTGGCGTCAAGGGAATTGGCAGCTGCGTCACGACAACGTGCCCTGTCACACGTCCTTGCTCACCTGGACCTTTTTGGCACTGTACTCACCAGATTTGGCACCTTGCGACTTCACGCTATTCCCAAAACTGAAACTCAAGTTGAAAGGCCGTCGGTTCGACACTCTAGAGATAATTCAAGAAGCATCGCTGGCGCTGATAAACACCCTCAAAGAACAGGACTTCCAGGAAAAGTTTGATCAGTGGCAAAAGCACTGAGATTGGTGTGTATGTGCAGATGGGAACTACTTCGAGGGTGATGGTGACCATTAGTCCAAAGGTAAGGTTTTCAGTAGATGGTAGCACCAGTCCCGAAAATTTTGGATAGCACCTCGTATAACCCTGGACTGGAACAGCTGCACCATACCCTTTTCCAGGACATTGATTATCTCTCATCATGCCCTGAAATGGAGGACTTCCTACACAAGATCCTTCCCAATCCTCCTAACGTGGTGTTCCATCGCCTAGCCAACCTGCACAACATCCTGGTACAGCCCTGTGCCACTCCCAGTCACTTGCCACAGGCCTTACATCCATATGGCAAACCAAGATGCAAGACCTGCCCAATCCACCCACCCAGCATCTGCTGCTCCAATCCTGTCACAGGCTTATTCTGTACCATTAGAGGCTAGCCACCTGTGAAAGCAGCCATGTTATATACCAATCCTGCTACAATCACTGCACAGCTTTTTATATCTGTGTGACTACCAATGAGAAGTCTATCAAGATGAATGGCCGTTGCTAAACTCTTGCCAAGAGCAGAGTTGACTAACCAGTGGCACAATATGCATCTGAGCACAGTATGCTCAATGTCAATGGTTGCTTCGTAACCTGGACCATCTGGATCCTTACTTATACCACCAGCTTCTCTGAACAATGCAAATGGAAGTCATCTATACAATACAACTTCTGCTCACATAAATGTCCTGGCCTCAATCTCCAGTAACCATTGTCACCACACCCTCCACCAACAGTTTCCCCTTCCTCTGTCATGTTACGTCCTCCCAGTTCACCACATCACCTTCAGCATGTGCCACTCCCTGCTGCTCTGACAACTGTGCATCACTTGTCCAGCTTGAATACCTGCCACTCCTCCCTCCAACATTCCTAGCCACCAAACCAGCTGCCTCCCTCCAAGCCGCTAACCATCCATCAGGTGTGTGTGTGTGTGTGGGTGTGATTTACTTTGACTTGTAAAAAGATTACTCTGAAAGCTAGCAAGTTTTCTTTCTTTTTGTGCATGCATATCGTCGACTCAAAGTTGCTGCCTTTCGGTGACTGGTCTCCTTTAATCCAAAGGTATTTAATTCTTATTTTAAGAAACTTCCAAATGAAATTTTGCTTGCAGCAAAACCACACTACACGGAATTTGAGCTCAGGATACAAAAAAGTCACTACAGGTGGGTTTCTCTCATACTGGAGTCTGAATGACCTTCCCTTTCCACTTAACTTTCCCCAACATGCCCTCCTCTGCTCCCCGATGAACTGTTAATCTGGAAACCTAGGTACTGTGTCAGTTTATCTTTAATATGCAAACATGCAGTAAAAATGTTTATGGCAGATTTGTGTGTAATTTGATGTCATATTGCTAAATATTATCGCCTCTTATTTTGTTTATTTTTGTTTCATTAGAAAGAGCAGTTGTTCTTGTACTAGAAAAGGTTTTATTTATTTTCAAGACCCTCCGGATAATGTGAAAAATTAGCTTGAAAATAATGCTGTGAAACATTAGCAAACTTTAAATTTGGATTTTTAAACTCCACCTCTTGAACAAAAAAATGTATTTCTTATTTATGTTTCCCCAACTATGACCTTTATATTGTCTTGATGTACAAAGTTCATGGTTGTTTTTCTATTTTAGGGCTAAAAACTATGACATGTGCATTTTGTATGCTTGGTTTCTATTGTTCACTTAAGACTGCATTACTTATGAAAGTGGATTTCTACAGATCGACTTGCTTTTATGCCGTTACCATTTGGCAGAATTTCATCTGGAAAGTAGTTGAGGAAATTGCTGGAGAGAGTTGATGACTTTGAAAATACTTTTTCGTGAGTAGTTGTTGTATATGTCTTGTTCTTACATTTATCCCAGAGTTCTGCGTGTTTGGTGTGTTTTCTCTTTCTGTTTAATTACATTGGTTTCAACACCTTTTTTATACTTCACTCTCACCTGTTTTCACATGATTTTTATACAGAAATGAGATTTGAGCTAACGCTTATGTTGTCCTTCTCACATAAGTATGCTGTGGTTTTTTTGGCACTCACTTGTTCATGACGTTGTTTCAAAAAAGGCATGAGAACTAGCAGACCTATAGAAATCCACTTTCATAAGTAATTTTGTTCCCGTGAGCAATCAAAACAAAATAAATAAGATGCACATTTTATAGTTTTTAGGCTTAAAATAGAAAAAAATACCCATTAACTCTGTATTATATTTTACAATAATAAATTGAGACCCACAGAAGATGACACATAGATGCCGAAGCATGTTTTTGTAGATAAAAAAAGAAATACATAGTGTTTTGTTGAAGGTGGAGTTTAAAAACTCAGATGTAATTTGCAAACATAGGAAAAAAATGTTAACAGGAGCTTCCAGCCCCAGCAAGATGATTATTTGCAAACGTGTAGTTAAGAGTTGTTAGCTTTTTGTAATTTTTAGATGTGGTATTTTTGCATGTTTCTTAATGTTTCTAACAATGACTAAGAAATTATTATGGCACTGGGTATCAAGGATGGAAATAATTCAAGAAGGAAAACAGGCTGTCATCATCTACTAATGACAGTGCAAATAGACTTCTTCTTGTACGAGACGCACTCACTTATTTCCCAGTACACACTGGTTGACACACAGTGTGTTTCAATTGTTGGTCACAGTCACCAATCATTATCACTTAATGTCCAGACTGTCAACATCATTTCAAATCTATTGCAAATTAATCAGTATGTGCTGTGAAATAATTATAAATGGGTCTGTCTAGTATTAGAAGAAGTACATTCGTGCAATCATCTGTAGGTAAGTGGTAGCATGTTCTTTTTTTTTTAAGTGCAACCAAGAAATCACATAATTTTCAATTTAACAGTGCACTGAACAATTTGTTCCAGGTTAAGTCATCAAACTTTCAGTAGAAGTAGAACTGTTTTGTTTACTGTGAGATACAAGGTGGCTTAGCACAATCATGTCTGATTAAAATTATTTTTGATGTGACGGTTGATTTAGATGTTGGCTTTTGTTCACTATCATGGAATCTAGTTGCTTGCTTGCACAATTCAGTGTGTTATCAGAACTTTTTTAGTAATTTAAAGAAAGTGTGGACTCACTAAATGAACTACAACTTTACGATGACTACTGAAATTATTCGGTTCTTATGACCCTGAAACAGATCGAGTGATTTGCTTCTATCATGAAGATTTGTTTCTGATTTAGTTTCTGTTCTTGCAAAAGCGCTACTGTAACCCTTTTGTGAAAACAAAACATTCCATTAAAAAGGGTTTATGGAGGCGCTCAGTGATCTCTAGTTGCAGTTGCTACAAGAAAATTGTTGTGTATCACAGAGAAGGTTACTGTTGAAATTCCGAGAGTGTACATTTGAAGACAAGTTGGGCAACATTTTGTTTCCTCCAAGAACAAACAAAGCAGAGAAATTAAGAGTTCACATGGAAGCTTGTCAACAGTTGTTCTTCTCATGTACCACACAGAAATGGAATAGAGGAGTGGGAAAAATTAATGTGGTACCAGAGGTACCCACTGTCACACACCGTCACACACCGTAGAGTGGCATGTGTAGTGCAGATGCCGATGCAGATGTAGAGCAGCTGAATTAACAAAGCTCTCAAAATGTAGATTTTTTACCACTACAATAATTATGCACCGTATGCCAGAAAGGGGACACAATATACTTGCTGACTATTATTATCCTCCTCAAATGCTTCAGATGCTGAACCTGTGAAACTGCAGAAAGGGTGAAATCAAGTTTGTTATGTAGTGGCAGTTCTCCTTAAAAATATCAGAAGTAAGGTTCATAAGGCTGCATAAAAATGAAAGATTTATCAAGTGTAAGATTTGTAGACAGATTACAATTTGTGTTTGGCTTAAGTTGGGAACATTCATGCAGTAAATTCTGATGTTAAACACTGGGTACTATGTTGACTATGGCGACCTACCAAGTGAATTACAGCAAAAAAATGTGCCAGTTTCTTCAAAAACTGAGGTTTGCGAACTTAACATTTTCTCCAAAAGGCGGATTGATAATATGAGTGGCCTCTGAATTTACAGTTTCAACCAGAATGGTCAAAAAGAAGAAAGTTTAAACAGTAGGTGGTTATTTTACCAATACCTGCGTACAAGAAGGAACAAGTCCTTGCCGATTAAAATACAGGGTTTTAGCTTTCTTTGAGAGTGACAAATTTAATCAGATTTAAAATTCACTAGGTGAAATGGTGTGTGTAAAAACAGTTTTTTTTGCAAAAGTTCAGCTTGATAGACGAAAGTATGTAAGTACTATACAAATGTTTATAGGTTTCTTACACAAAATGCTGCTGTTAAAATTATTGTTTATGAGTCTTGGACAGCAGTATTTTTGAGCTCTTTTGTTTAATCTTATCCTTAGGGTCCCGGAAACAAACAAAATCTTTTGTAGTACAAAACAGCTGTTCACTTTGCTGAAACAAAATGAAGAAAGCAAGAGGTGAAAATCTTTAGCAATATGACATCAAAATGTGCTTAAATTTGATACACAAATTTTTGTTGACATGTTTGCGTGTTTGTAAATTCTGAAGCAACCACAAATAACTGAAGCAATTCATTAGAATTAGTAGAAATAATTTCTCTGCAGAACAATTGAATGGCACTCAAGATACTTTGCTTGTCCAAAAATCATCACAGTCATAAAATGGTGGAAAAATTGCCATGACTGTTTTTTTCCAAACTTCGGCTTCATGCAGCATGAAAATAGGGAATGACACAGCCTTGAATTTTTAATGGTGTATTGAGCACAAAAAGTTGTGCATCTGCTCCAAATATTTCCTTTAGATTTCAAATAGGCCTACTTTCATTTCTAAGCTATCTTTAATTTGGCCAAAACTGCTGTAGAGCGACATTTTACATCTCCATACTGAAAAGCTTGTAAAACATTGAATTTTTTGTATCCTGAGCACAAATTTTGCATAGCTTATTACATGAGAAATACATGTTCAAAACTAATATAGATTAAAGATTTTCTGGTGGGGTAAACTGTCCACATTGTGTAGAAGATCCAATAGTCAATTTGCTAAAGGAGGTGGGTTGGTGGAGGAGGATGGAGGGGGGGGGGGGGGTTAATGTAAGGGGTACCCAAAGAAGCTCAACTGCCATTTAAGTGACAGTAGGCTGCAATAGCTATGCAGAAATTGAAAGGCTTGCTCAGGATAGACTAGCATGAAGAACTGAATATTGAAGACCTCAACAACAGTATTAGCATTGAAACTTTTTTCTTGTATTTGATGATGCTTGGCTGGAATAGCCTGGGAATTAAATAATAATGTGCGTTCAAAAAGTTTCCATTTTAGGGCTTTGCTGCAGCGTATAGGCAACACATCACAACTGTAATGTGCATATATGAGCACCAGCATGTAGGGAAGACATTATTGTGGTACTTGTGTCTTTCCCATATGCGTACAGTAAATGCGGAAATGTAAAATATTGCAATGCTATTATCGGATGTGTTCAAAGGATCAGTGTACTGTTATACTTTTCTTGGCTGCCAAATGTCAAACCCCAGTAGACATTTATCAGAAAATGAAGGATGTGTATGGGACAGCATCTCTCTCAGATACCAACATTGTGAACTGGTGCACCAAGTTTATGCTGGTTGCGCTTCAACACAAGACACTGGTCGATCTGGGAGGCCAGCAGAAGTTACTCCAACTCAAGCGAGCGACACTTGAGCACCCCCTATAATCCTGAACTCTTCCCCTGTTGTTATCACACCTGTGACCTTTAAAATGTTTTACCAAAGGGTTATCTTCAACCTGGTGCATCGGTGGTATGATTGCCTACTGCTCATGGCAATTTTACTTGATTGGCAGACCAATTCTGGACTGCACAGACTTCAAACAGGAACTTTTTGATTGCCCCATATATTTGTTTTATTATTTACATCTTTTTATGTGTATGGCAACTTTTCGTTTACTCTGGAAATGAAATTTATTTAAATTTTTCCTGTTTACAAGTGGACCATTTCACCAAGAATGTGTGGAATGAAAAAGAAGTATAATCACTTGAATTGTTTTGTAAAATATATATTCTGTGTTAAGTTTTTCTTAGATATTCTACAGTCGTAATCTCCTCACTTTAACTGCTAGTTACGTGGATAAGACCCTCTATATCTTGCTTGATTGTCTTCATATCCTTTCTCTTGTCATCTTACAGTCTCATGTGAGAGCATAGATGTAAGATGAAGGACAGATTTATTTTACACTGGTGCTTGTTTTTGCAGGAAGCATGAGCTACGATGAACCGAGAAAAACGGCATAAGTCAAAGGAAGAAACTGATGCTGTTTCTGCAAAGAGGCGGAGGACAAATTATGAGGCAAATGGAGCTGATTGTAGTGATGATGGATACGAGAGCAACGTTTCCCAACAGTCTCAGAGCATTCAGAAGGTTACAATAAAAAATAAATTTTATTTTAAATCATTGCTGTTGTTACTCAAACATCATCAAAATATTTAAATTTTACATAAAAATAGACATAAATGTGGATCTTACATACTGATTTTCCATTTTTCTACCAATTTTACTGGGACTGATGACCTCGCTATTTGGTCCTCTCCCCCAACTCAACCAACCAACCGTTTAATTGTGAGATACTACCAGATAACAACAGGAAAGTGATTCTTATTGTCTTCTTTACCATTAAAAGTAAGGAGTGTTCAGGCCAAAAAGTGTTAGCATTTTAAGTAAATAAAGTCAGATATTTTAAGCAGTTGAATGATTAATGATTTGGTTGGAAATGGGTATTTCCTATTGAGCCAGTTATTTCATAAATCTGAATTGCTTGATGGCTGTGCAATAGTTAAGAATTGCACAATACTGTCTATGCCACTAGTGAGAGCAATGCGTGATGCCTTCAATGACTGCTGTAATAGGATATTGTCAAATGACATTTCACAAAATCCAAAGAAATTCTGGTCATATGTAAAGGCTGTTAGTTGCATGAAAGTTAATGTCCAGTCCCTAGTGAATGAGACAGAAACTGAAATTGAGGGTCTCAAAGCAAAAGCTGAAATGCTGAATTCCGTTTTCAAATGTTCCTTTACAAAGAAAAACCAAGGAGAATAGCCTCAATTTAATCCTTGTACCACTGAAAAGATGAATGAAATAAGTACTATTGTCAGTGGTGTTGAGAAACAGCAGAAATCTTTAAAATTGAACAAAGCTCCAGGCCCTGATGGAATCCCAGTCAGATTCTACACTGAATTTATGGCTGAGTTAGCCCCTCTTCTCACTGTACTTATCATAGATCCCTCAAACAAAAAACTGTGCCCAGTTTGTGAAAAAAGGCACAGGTCACATGTGTCTACACGAAGGATAGTAGAAGCGATCCACAAAACTACCGTCCAATATCCTTGACATCGACTTGTTGTAGAATGTTAGAACATATTCTGAGCTCGAACACAGTGAACAGAATGACCTCTCAATGCAAACAGAATGACCTCCTCAGTGCCAACCAGCATGATTTTCAAAAACGTCGATCATGTGAAACCCAACTTGCGCTTGTCTCGCATGTCATACTAAAAGCTTTGGATAAACGCAGCCGGGTAGATGCAGTGTTTCTTGATTTCTGAAAAACATTTGACTCAGTACCACACCTGCTTATTGTCAAAAGTTTGAACATATGGGGTATCAAGTGAAACTTGTGACTAGATTGAGGACTTTTTGGTAGGCAGGACAAAACCTGTTATCTTGGATGGAGAGTCATCGTCAGATGTTGAAGTAACTTTGAGTGTGCCCCAGGGAAGTGTGTTGGGACCCTTGCTGATCATGTTGTAAATTAATGGCCTTGCAGACATTATCAATAGCAAAATAAGGATTTTTGCAGATGATGCAGTAATATTATGAAATACTAGAGAGAAACTGCAAAAGTTTTCAGTCAGATATTGATAAGATTTCAGCATGCTGAGAGATTAACAACTTGCTCCAAATGTTCAGAAATGTAAAACAGTTCACTTCAAAAAACAAAAAAACCTACTATCCTATGACTATAATATCAATGAGTCACTGTTGGAATCGGCCAACTCATACTAATACCTGGGTGTAAAACTTGGGAAGGATATGAAATGGAATGATCACATAGGTCCAGTTGTGGGTAAAGCAGGTGGTAGACTTCATTTTATTGTAGAATACTGGGGAAGTGCAGTTAGTCTACTAAATAGATTGCTTACAAATCACTTTTGTGACCCATCCTAGAATATTGCTCAAGTGTGTGGGGCCCATACCAGGGGTACTAACAAGGGATATTGAACATATACAGAGAAGGGCAGCATGAATGGTCAAAGGTTTGTTTTATCCGCAGGAGAGAGTCACAGATATACTGAAGGAACTGAAATGGCAGACTCTTGAAGACCGACATTAACTATCTTGGGAAAGACTATTAACAGAGTTCCAAGAACCAGCTTTAAATGATTAGTCTAGGGATATACTACAACACCCTACATATCGCTCACACAGGGATTGTGAGTATATGATTAGAACAATTACTGCTTGCACAGAGGCATTCAAACAATCAATCTTCCTGTGCTCCATACGTGAATGGAACGGGAAGAAACCATAATAACTGATAGAATGCGATGTACCCTCGGCCATGCACCTCACAGTGGTTTGCAGAGTATAGATGTGGATGTAGATGTAGTGTGTTACCCTTGTGCAGAGCGATAATGATCAGCAACATAGAAAAATTGAAATAAGAATGAAGACAGGAAACCATAACATATTGCAAAAATATGATGAGAGCCCATGACCAAGCTGATCAACTCATTGCACATACAGGTTTTGTGTATATTAAAGTGAAGCTGTACAGCCTACAATCTATATACCATTTTTGTACCATTTTATTTGTTAGCACCTTGTTGGACACACCATTATGTCCTGAATGGGATATATGTGTGTACAATGTGGCCAGCTTGTTAAGGAAACTGAATTTTGTCTTCATTATCGTAAATGTGAGCTAACTGTTCAGATAATCTATCTACATCTCCTTGTAAGAAGTGTCGTAAATCCAATGATGCCAGCGCATATTTAATGTTGAAATGTTCCATGTTCAACTGCCGCACTACTTTTTGGAGTCGTGATGTCGTTAGTGGCCTTTCGACTGTCGACTTTTGCGAGCGTGTACAAATGACCACTGTACGAATTTGGATTATTTCTTTCTGTTGTATTGTGTGTGCTGCAGTGGCACAATGAAAATCTGTCACAAGCACATCACAATGGCAAAGCCTACAAGTAACTGCTGATGAAAGGGTGCGAGAATTTGAAATCGATGGTTTATATACTCCCAGTAAGTTAACAGTGTTTTGTAAATTCTGGAATATCAGAATTTCATGGGAGTGTAAAGATTCTTTAGTGAGACATGTGCAGACTGAAAAACTTAAAGGGCAACAAGTTGAAGTAGACCAGTTTGCCAATAAAGTGGCTGTCTACAATTAGCAGCAGCTTTGAGGCTGCAAAAAAGAAGAGGAGCGATTGTGAATATCTGGCCTAAAGGACTGTGGAAACATTTTTGAAGGAAACATTCCGTTCCACAAATTGGATACATCATTGATAAATAATTTTTTTGCATTTTTTAAAATATATGTATCACTCCACACCATTCTGACCAAGCACAGCAACAGTATACAAATGTTAAAAATTGAAATAATTGTGTCTGTTGCAGATACTTTATTGATGACGCATTTCACACTTCTAGCGCATCTTCAAATCATTCATGAGCTGCGGAGACTGGTTTCTGTGGTCTCCACAGCTCAATAACAATATGAAGAAGTGTGAAACATGTCATCAATGAAATATCTGCAACATGCTGTTATTTTCTTTTTTTACCTTTGGTATTTGTTTTTAAATAATTATTTGTGTCAAAATTTGTTGTTAAAATAATTTTTCTCTACACTTATCTCATTTTTAGTCCACCCTGTCTTAGGAATAGTTCCATTTCCAACATAGCATTGAAAAACGGGTAAATATGACAAAAATAGATAACTGATAATAGAAAAAGCGTGCCAGAAAATAATACCGCTAAATAACACCGAAAAGTGCAAAAAATGTCACCAATTTGGTGACACAGTTTTTCCTGTCCCTAGTTATTAGGGTTTCTTCTCATTCCATTCACACAAGGAGCACAGGAAGACTGATTGTTAAAAATGGCTCTGTGGTTGCTGTAATTAATGTAACCTTGTCATCACAATCCCTATGTGACCGATACTTAGAGGGTTTTAGTATATTCCTAGAGTCATTTGAAGCCAATTCTTGAAACTCTGTAAGTAGGTTTTCTCGTGGTAGTTTGTGTTTATCTTCAAGTATCTGCCAATTCAGTTTCTTCAGCATCTCCATGACACACTGCCATCAATCAGTTAAATCCATGACCACTTTTACTGCACTTCTCTGTATATGTTCAATGTGCTTTGTTAGTCCTATTTGCTACAGGTCCGAACACTTGCACAATATTCCAGAATGGGTCACACATGTGATTTGTAAGCAGTCCCCTTTGTAGGCTGACCACGTTTCCCCGGTATTTTACCAGAAATCAACCACCTTTGTAGACTTATTGCGAATCCATTAGTCTACCATCTGCTCTATCCACGACTGAGTCTATTTGATCATTCCATTTCATATCCTTACGAAATGTTACGTCCATATAGTTGTGTGAGTTGGCTGATTCTAACTGTGGCTCATTGATGTTATATGATGCCATGTTTCTTCATTTTGTAAAGTACACAATTTTACATTTCTGAATATTTAAAGCTAGTTGCCAATCTTTGCATCACTTTGAAATCTTATCAAGAGCTGACAGAATATTTATGCAGCTTATTTTGGACAGTACTTCATTACAGATAACAGTCATTTCCAAAAAGTCTGAGGTTACTATTAATATTGTCCGCAAGGTCATTAGTTTACAGCTTGAACAGCAATAGTTCCAACACACTTGCTGAGGGCACATCTGAAGTTACTTATAATTCTGATGATAACTCTCCATCCAAGTACATGCTGCGTCGTCCCTACCAAAAAGTCCTTAGTCTAGTCACAAATCTTGCTTGATGCATCATATGCTCATACTTTTGACATTAAGCATAGACGTGGTACTGAGTCAAATGCTTTTCGGAAATCAGGAATACTCCATTTTCCTGACTGCCTTGATCCAAAGCTTTCAGTATGTGGTGTGAGAAAAGTGGGAGTTAGGTTTCACACAGTCGATGTTTTTGGAATCTATACTGGTTGATACGGAGGAGGTGAATCTGTTCGAGGTACTTCATTTGTTTGAGCTCAGAAAATATTACAAGATTCTACAACAAATTGATGTCAAGGATATTGGGTGTGAGTTTTGTGGTTTGTTTATACTACCCTTGTTGTAAACGGGTGTGACCTGTGCTTTCTTAATTAACTGTTGTTAGAAAAGGGGCTGAATCAGTACAGAATATGATAGAGATTCCATCAGGCCGTGGGACTCTCTTCAGTTTAAATGATGTCAGCTGTTTCTCAACAACAAACACTGTTTTCACTCATCTTTTCAGTGGTACAAAGATTAAATTGGGGCAATTCTCCTGGATTTTCCTTCATAAAGGAACATTTGAAAACCGAGTTAAGCCTTTCAGCTTTTGCTTTGCTACCCTCAGTTTCAGTTCCTGTCTCAACAATGTAGTATAGAGAGCGTAGTCAAGAAGATATAGAAGATACGGCTGCAGTTGTCCTAATCCCATTACACTCATAACTCTCTGTGACAAAAAGTTGCAGCTGTCATACAGTTCATATACTGCCAAATTGAATGTGCTAACAATGGAGGGAGAACATATAATCAAGTTGTTTTAACATGCATTTAATACTTTGTAGACCAGCTACTTAGAAGGATATTGGGCTTAGGAAAACAGATATTTATGCTGTTTTTAAAGCGTTACTATTTTCGTACTTACTTTAGTTCTTTGATAGATTACAAATTTTAAAATAATGATGACGGAAAGAATAATTATCCTTCCAAGTAAAAAGTTCAAATTGAGTTATTGAGCAGTTATCGGTAAAAAAAAAAAAAAAAAAAAAAAAAAAAAAAAAAAAAAAAAAAAAAAAAAAAAAAAAAAACGTTGTTCTGTCAAAAATTCAGTAAGTGTAATAATGGGAGAAAGAGACTTTGATATGAATTGATGTTTTCCTAAATCTTAAATTTTCTGTTTCATGTATTTAGTTTTTCACTTATGTAACTTTGCAGCTTATGATTTATTATTCTTTGTTTCTCATTTTATTCTTTTTTACAGAGTACCACTATTCCTTACTTTTCTCTGTTCTAAACGAATCTTTTTCTGCCTGTTTCATCTCCGTCATTCACTCAAATACCAAGCTTTGCACAATATTTTTGTTATCAAAGTTAATAAACGAAATTAACTCTTTATTTATCAATTAATTTATTTTGGTGGTTTTAGCTAGACCTTACGTCTTAAATATGGTGGCTTTTCAAGCTATTTTGTATTGCTTTAACGGGTTGCTCACGTAAATATGATATAGCCTTTTATCTGCCCAAAATTAGTAGTGATAGTTGATGTTTGCATTTCATTGCAGTTAGAGGTACCAGGAACGATTGCAAAAATTCACCTAAAGAATTTCATGTGTCACGCCAATTTAGAAGTGGATTTGAACCCAAGAATAAATTTCATTGTTGGAAGAAATGGGAGTGGAAAAAGTGCAATCTTGACTGGCGTCATCCTTGCTCTTGGTGGCAATGCCAGTGCTACAAACAGAGCTTCATCAGTCAAAGGTAAAGTCCTGTTTTGGCACATGTTGGTGCTTCATGAACTGTTGTAAGTTTGATTTTTGTAGAATAATTTGCATTTAGTAGCATTTAATAGTAAATTTGTAATGTAGCTTTGTGCTTCTAAACCATGTGAAGGGAACAAAATGAGGTGATAAAACTTTTGCCACTCTGAAGAGCTTACTTAATAGCCACAGAATGGCAAATACAACATCTGATTTGAATACCTAGTCACACGCTCATGCTGTAGGACATTACAACTTTCAGGATATGGGCACCATAACCTGATGTTTAGTGCTTGTCACATTTGAATCAGTGATTTGCATTAATCATAAAACACTATGAAACCAAATGTAAATAACAAAATCAAACAATGGAAAATCCAGCATGGAATGTAACAATATTATGAAAAGGATAGTTGCTACTCACCATATAGTGTAGATGCTGAGTTGCAGACAAGCACAACAAAGAGACTGTCACAAAATAAGCTTTCAGCCAACAAGGACTTTGTCAAAAATAGACGATGACACACACACACACACACACACACACACACACACACACACGACCACAGCTTCAGCTGCCACAGACTGTGGTCATGTGTGTGAGAGTTGCATTTGTGTGTGTGTGTGTGTGTGTGTGTGTGTGTGTGTGTGTGTGTGTGTGTGCGTGCGTGCGTGCGTGCGTGGGTGTGTGTGCGTATGCACGCGTGTGCGCACATGCGTCTGCGTGCGCATGTGTCTGTCGTCTATTTTTAACAAAGGCCTTGTTGGCTGAAAGATTATTTTGTCACAGTATTTTTGATGTGCCTATCTGTAAGTCAGCATCTCCACAAATGGAAATAACATTTGTTGTTCAGATTTCTGTCTTAATGAATGAAAAATTTTCAGTTGAAGGTAGGATAGAGGATTAGAAAGAAATTGATGTGGTACTAGTACCATAAGTGAGGAAAAGCTGATCAGAACGGCATCAGTATTGTGTGAAGTATCTGGAAACAGAGCAAAGCAGTAGTGCTGGATGTTAGCACCAAGTTCTAATGTAATAGGACGGCTTTGGAGAGTCCAGATGTGAGTACAAATAATAGTGTGAGAAAGTACAGCCATTTACCATATAGATGAAGCATTGTGCAGCACACGCACACGCGCGCGCCCACACACACACACACACATACACACACACACACACACACACACACGAAGAAGAATGCTATACCTCAGTTTTTGAACTTGCGTCTCTCTTTGGAGAATACACACCTACAGCACACTGTCATCTGTTTTTCCTTATTTTTTAGCATATCTCAAATCTCAGGGGCACTCTGTTCCCTAGTAGAGCACACGCAGATAACTTGGCCCCTGTGCGGACTCTCAGCTCTGAGCTAGTCCACCCCTTTCATTCCGAAGAGGCAGCTGCCTCCACTAATGATCGTTGCACACCGTCTGTTATGAACGAAACATTCTCAGCCCACTTGGGCACAACCAGTGGCCAATTTACTATACTGTGGAAACAGAGACGTGTGCCAGCTGGTTGCTATGCAATCTTTCTCAAATGAGTTTAAAGAAACTATTTGCTAAAAAAATTTATTCTCTTGCATCTCGTAGCTTCATTCATCACCTACATGATGAAGTGTTTATCATTTCGTTAATTGTCATTGTTATTGAGGTATTTTGACCCTAAGTAGGCTATTGCTATGAAAAATAGGGGTCAGTGCGTGTTTGCGTTTGGTGCACGGTAGGTCATACATTGTCGCATATTGAGATTTTATTTCAACTTGAGGTGAGATCTATATCTATCTTCAATCTCAAGAAAATGAATTCCTCTCGCATGCCAAACAGTGAAGTAAAAATGAAGTGTTCGTAACATACCTCATATCTCATAAATGGCTTGAGATACCGAAACGAGTGTTTGGTAAATGATAGCATGCAAAGCATAGGCTATTTTGCCTATAGTTAATGGACAAAACTTGCTTATCTACCACAATTTACAAGATTATTTTGCCGTAAGATTAACATGCTAAACTTGCTTATGTATCACAATGCTTGGGTAGCTACAGATTTTTTCAGTGAAATAATTTCATTATTTTAAGGGCTATTAATGATAATAAAATGAGAATTAGTATGGGTTCACAAGAACATAAGTAACTAGCTCAAGAGTTGCATGTGGATTAACATGTTAGTGTGGTGAAATTGTGCAAACTCCGCTGTGTTTTGGCACAAGAAAGTAATTTCATTAGAGCAACAAGAGAAATAAAGAAAGGTTTACAGCTCAGTCAAAAATAAACCATTCCTTCTGTTGAAATTTCAGCGTAATCCTGTAACCTGTTGTGTTTCTAGTAATAAACAGTTGACTTGTTGAATTATTTGGATGTACTGGTACAACCAGTTAATACACTTGTTTGCAGACTCATTAACTGTAGCCCCCCCCCCCCCCCCCCCCCCCCCCCCCCCCCCCGCCCATGCACACACACACACAGGGTACAGCTGCTGAATGACCATAGGTCACATACGACCAGTCAGTCACATGCTTGGCGAATAGGTACACCAAGAAGGAATTAATAATGATTACACATTCTAGGGAATATGTTCTTGGAATTTTGCAATAACATTAGGATGCAGATAATAGGATATGATTAGCTTTAGTAACGGGTATTAATTTTTATCATTATGTTGTATCATACCCTCATCACCACCAGATTCATCAGGTTCAGTATAATGCTGCAAATACACAAAAACATGATCTTGAGCAGTTAATGCCACAGGCAGAAAAGGGTGTTACAAGACTTGCATGTTTTCAGACACTTTGTCAGAAAAGGGTCATCATCACAAATGCTGTCGTCATTGTCATCATCATGATGTAGATCAGTTGCTGCTTTTTCCGTGATAAGCTGGTTCTGTGCCAGCAAAATTTTTTTATCTCTCTAGTTTTTGCTTCCTCTTTTACTGCCTGTTTAGTGGTATATTTCCATACATTTCTAGACCTGCCACAGTTTCTCATACCCATTATGCTTCAACCCTCAGCAGTGCCGTCTGCTTTTTTGTATTTATGTGCTGAGAACTGTCATTGTAAAATACTTTTTTTTAGACCAACTGGTCTGTGATTACTAGGTTTAATTGTTTACCAAAGACAGCAGTTTGTAGTCAGTAGATTTTGTGTTAGTGATGTTAAAGGACATATTTCACATTTCTCTTTAATGTTCTGACTGCTTTAGAAAACCATTATTTTACATCTTGTGGTAAAGTTGAATAAATACATCACTAGCACTCTACACATATGTTTTAATATTTTCTTTACTAGCTGTTTTTGTACTAGTTGCCAGATGAAGAAAGGAGTTTACGTGTGATATCATGTTTCCAACAATGTTGAGATGAGATGTTGGCTGTCAGTTCCTAAGTCCAGTCAGTGTTCATCATATTTTTCACTCTCTCTACAAAATTGTGCGAGAAAAGGGAGACATCACCACCAGAGGTTAAATCATCTAGATAATGTTTCTGGGCTCACTTTATGTCTTTTCTCTGATCAATAGTGATATCTTGTATTTCTATCACCAATAGAAATAAGGTAGGGGAGAGGCTGAAGAGGATACACTCTTGCCAGATGTGTTAGTTTCCATTATTGACTTCACATTCAGTTGCTAGAATTAAATTACTTTTTTCCTTCTTTCAAAACCTATATACCCAGATGTAAAGCGCATTACAGTTTCTTACTTTGTTCTTAGATAATGCAAATTATTTTGGAAATAAACTGTTAAAACAGAAAAATAGGTTAATTGGTCACAAATTGATATTAATACAAGTGTTGATGGAAAACGCAGAATTGTGAGCTTTATCGGCCGATGGGAGATTGTGTGACACTGCTGCACAATTTCACCACACAGCTGGCAAGGATAATGGGGAAATGTTGATATCAGAGCATAGAGTCTTTGCAAATTTCATTCCGTTTACTCAGTTCGACAGTAATTATGCCTCGAGGACAGGTGTGTGAATAGTATATGCAGATGTTAGCATTTGAGAGAGGACATGTAATTGGTCTCAAAGAAGCCATTTGAAGTAATTGTCGAATCGCTCGAATAGGAGCAATGGCGCTGTTCGATGATGTTGGCAGGAATACATTAACTCTGGTCAAACACATCATCAAGAAGGAAACAGTTGACATAGAGAGACAACAGAACGTGAGGACTGAGCACTTGTCAAAGAGGCACTCAGATCATCATTACCATTGAACAATGTGCAAATGATGACCACAAGGACCATTAACAGGCGGCTCACAGGATGGGGCCTGAGCTAATACCGCCCCTTGTGCTGACGACCATTGGTCACTATACACCAGCAAGCCTGGGCCCATTTGGCGTGGTATCTCTTTGACTGGAGTAGAATTGTCTTCAGTGATGAGTATCACTGTGAAATGAGCTCCAGTGACCAGAAAAGATGTGTTTGGAGACAACCTGGACAGCAGTGGGATATCAACTTGACTGTCGCCCGCGGTATGGCCCTACAACCAAGAGTGATGGTCTAGGATGCCATTTCATTTCATTGCAGGACCTCTTGGTTGTCATTTGTGGCACCCTTACAACACAGCGGTATGTCGATGATATTCTTGCTTTTCAGCAAAATAATGCCCACGTGCACATGACGAGAGTTTCTGCTGCTTGTCTAAGCGTTTGCCAAACCCTACCTTGACCAGCAACGTCGCTGGGTCTTGCCCAGTTGAGAATGTTTGTAGCATTATGGGCAAGATCCTCCAACCAGCTCGGTATTTTGATGATCTAACATGCTGATTGGATAGAATTTGGCAATATATCTCTCAGGAGGACATCCAACAACTCTATCAATCAACTCCAAGCTGAATAACTGCTTGCATAAGGGCTAGCTCATTACTGATTTGCTCAATTTATGAAGCACTTTCTCTCAAATAACTTATTCAGTTTTTCTGAAATTGCAATCAGTTGTTTGTCTGTTACATGTACATCACATTGTTTGTCTGTTACATGTACATCGCATCTACCAATTTCTGCCCCATTCAGACAATTCTTTTGTGGCTCCCCCCTCCCCCCCCTCCCTCCCCGAGTATATCTATGCTGTAGTGCCAAAATGTTATAACTGCCTGTTTAATACTGTGTTGGTTCACCTAAGGAATGATTGGCAGCAGTTCTGCGTAGCATGTATTCATCTTATTTTGGTAGCTTTCCAGCGGTCTGTGGCATCAGATGTTTATGCAGTAGGTCACACAATGTCTATAATTATGGAATGGTGGTATATGGGTGTGGAGGTGGTGGCTGATAACATCCCAGATGTGTTCCCTCAGGTTTACACCAAGCGAATTTGGTGGCCAAGATTTCAATGTGAATTCACTGTCATGCTCCCCATTTCACTGTGACACAGATAGTTATCTTTGTGGAAGATATCTCGCAATGGGGTGTGACATCAAGCACTAAGGGGAGTAGATAGTCCAGAATAAAGAGTGTACTTGTATTCTACAACTGTCATGGTGCCTTCTATTACTACCACAGGTCCTGTGGAAACCCATGTGAATGTCCCCTGTTGCTTAAGGCTGCCATCACAATGTGTGCCAAATGATGTACTCTGAACCAGCATTCTACTCTGTCATCAGTTCAGCCACTTATCACAACAATCCTACGCTAGAGAGTGGAGCAGCATCCAACCCCTACGCTCTGTGATGTGTAGATGTCAAGCACCTTATCATTTAATTGCTATCATTTGATTGTGGTTTCACCATCCTTCAGTCACTTTCTGTAGATGCTCACTGGTAGAAGAACATCTGATCAGCATTGCTGTTCCTGCACTTGTTCCCAGGCACTGCGTCATAACATCTGCTGTTTGCCAAAGACTTTTATGTCATTGCATTCCCCATTTGCGGCCCATATCATTGCTATTAGTGTTCACTCCACTTACATACTCTCTTACAGTTTTGAGCTGGGCAGTGGTCGTAATGTTTTGGCTCATCAATGTATGTTGTTTCTGTTTTTCTCCAGTGGATACTTGTTCTGTGTGCAGTTTCTGCTTTTGCATCCTTTATCTGACCAAGGATTGACCTTCTGATGTTGCTCAAATTGCTTGTTTCTTCTTTCTTAGGAGCCTTCCTGATCTGGTGGCTTGATATGTCACAAACTGAAAAGTGGTGTGAAGATGCCTAGAAAGAGAACTGCCATTGTCCTTCTCATGGAGTAATTTTAGATTTGTATCAAATCAGTGTGGCTTTTAATATCTCAAAACAATTTCTGTGAAGAGCCAGTAACTACTGCGTATTAGATGTAAAACTTCATATTTAAAGGTTGTCAGTGTCACCAAAGTTATTGTTCAGCCATTCGCAGATGACACAGAAACTTAAATTGAGTGTAGTGTAAGAAAAGTAAAAGTGCTGAACCCTATTGTCAAATTTTCCTCTACAAAGGAAGATGCAATAGTAATGCAACAGTTTCTCACACTGCTGCAAAGATGAAAAACATAGATATTAATGTCTGTGGGATATAGAAACAGCTGAAATCACTGAAAGTTAACAGTCACAGCACCCGATGGATTCAATATCAAATTTTGTTCAGAATTTGTAGCTGAATTTTCCCCTCTTATAGCCATAAATACGATCTGCGAAGGAGACTGCTTACAAAACTAATATATTGTAGAATATTTTTAAAGTGTGTGGGACTTGCACCAACATACAATAGATCCTGTGAAGAAAAGAACTGCCCAATGGTTAGAAAAAAACAAATCACATCAGCTACACGAAGGGCAGCACAAATGGTCCATAAAACTACTGTCCAGTATCATTGACATCCAGTGGTTGTAGAATATTAGAACATATTCTGTGCTCAAACATAACAAAGCGTCTCTAACGGAATGACCTGCTCCATGCCAGCCAGCATGGATCCTGAAAATATCAGTGTGGAAAACCCAACTCGCTCTTTCCTCTCATGACACCCTGAAAGTATTGGCACATCACAAAATTCAGAAAAGTAATAATTATGTCTACATCAGTGAGTCACCTTTGGAATCAGCCAACTCATTTAAATACTTGGACACGAGTGGAATTATCACATAGCCTCTGACATAGATAAAGCAGGTGGCAGATATTGGTTCATTGGTAGGATACTGGGAAAATACGATCTGCAGAGGAGACTGCTTACAAAAGTAATATATTATAGAATATTTTTAAAGTGTGTGGGACTTGCACCAACTAAGATTAATGGGGGATATTGAATATATACAAACAAGGGCGGCCTATATTGTGACAGGTTTGTTTAACACTTGGGAATGTATCACAGAAATGCTGAAAAACCTGAACTGGCAGTTGCTTGAAGACACGCACAGGCTACCCTCCAAAGGGTGCAAAGTTCCAAGAGTAACTGACAAATGTAATGGGTTAGTGATATGCACATATACAAATGGCGGTAGTATTGTGTACATAAGATATAAAAGGGAGTGCATTGGCAGAGCTGTCATTTGTACTGAGGTGATTAATGAAAAGGTTTCCAATGTGATCATACCATCATGTCAGAAATTAACAGACTTTGACTGCAGAATGGTAGTTGGAGCTAAATGCATGGAAATTCCACTTTGGAAATCATTATGGAATTCAATATTCTGAGATCTACAGTGTTAAGAGTGTGCTGAAAATACCAAATTTCAGACTTTACCTCTCACCACGGGCAACACAGTGGCTGACGGCCTTCAATTAATGACCAAGAGCAGCAGTGTTTGCATAGAGTTTTCACTACTAATAGACAAGCAACACTGCATTAAATAACCACAGAAATCAATGTGAGATGTACGATGAATGTATCCTTTAGTACAATGCGACAAAATTTGGTGTTAATAAGCTATGGCAACAGCTGCAACGCCTCTTGTGAGCTTGTGATCATGTTGGTTGGACCCTAGATGACTGGAAAACCATGACCTTGTCAGATGAGTTCCATCTTCAGTTGGTAATAGATGATGTTTGGGTGTGGCACAAACCCCATGAAGCCATGGACCCAAATTGTCCACAAAGCACTGTGCAAGCTAGTGGTGTCTCCATAATGGTGTTAGCTGTGTTTACCTAGAATGGGCTGGGTCCTCTGATCCAACTGAACCAATCATTGACTGGGAATGGTTATGTCTGGCTACTTGGAGACAATTTGCAGCATTGGTGGACTTAATATTCCCAAACATTGATGTCATTAATGTCATTTCATCAGGATACAATTGTTCACATTTGGTTTGAAGAGTATTCCAGACAGTTCGAGTGAATAATGTGGCCAGTCAGATTGTCATGCGTAAATCCCATCAAACATTTATGGAACATAATCGAGAGGATAGTTCATGCACAACGCCTTGCACTGGCAACACTATCAAAATTATGGATGGCTATAGAGGCAGGAGAGCGCATGTTTCTGCAGGTGACTTCCAATGACGTGTCCATGTCACATCTAGTTGCTGCACTATGCCAGGCAAAAGGAAGTCCTACCCAATATTAGGCGGTATCCCATGACTTTTGTCACCTCAGTGTACCTTAACCTTCTACCTATCATTCCCGTAGGTACTGCAGGATTTGATTAATTACTATGTACACAGAAGCTTTTAAATATTCTTCCTGCCCTATGTTTGCAAATAGAACTGGAAGAAAATCTAATACATTGGAATATGGGCAGTACCCTTTGCCACACTGTTCACAGAGGTTTGTAGAGTATGGATGTATGTGTAGATAAAACGCACAACATTCAATGATTTGATATAAAAGAGGTCTTATTGAAGCTTTGGGTGATGTCATATTATCTGTTTTATTAGTATCTACGTTAGGACAGAGCCCAGTGCCACTGTGTGTGGTGTCATTTATTAATGTGCTTTCTGAAATATTCCTTGTCTGAAAATACAGCCACAGTCTTCTACTTGTATATACCACCCTTCTGTGCAAGTGATATATCCTCTTATAGATATTTATATATCATTATGTACTTTGCAGTTCAATATTTACTTACTTTTAATTATTAAAACTTTAATGCACTGATTGTTAGTTTCACGTACGCAGAGGTCCAACTACCTAAGGGAGAGCGGTACTACAGCAGCTATTTGTCTTTTTACATAGTTTACTTGAGTGTTCTCTCTTGAGCTTCTGTCAAGAAGTGAATAATATCTGTGTGTTTATCTGGCTTGACCAGTGATTAATTAAATTTTCTAAGTGCTTGCGCATTTTTTTCTCATTAGCTTTTTCATTATCTGGCTTTCGCCAAGTAGCTGTTTATGTATCCCTTTTCAGCAGTGTAGTTTATTTTTTTGTTAAGTGCTTTCAGATTTTATGTTACTAGTGTAAAGTGTAAACTTTGTAGACTAGATTTTACTTCCATTATTTTTATTTTACTTGTTTATATTTGCTGTACATTGCAACTTCAATAGCATAACAGTCAGGTAATTTTGTCTCTTGCTGAAATGTGTCTGTTCTTTCTCAATTAGTCCCATTTTGTTTTTATTTTTTGTGATTTTATACTTTTTTTACACAGTATGAAATGGATAGGGGCTGTACTTGTTGTGTGTGAATGCAAGGAAAATTGGCCACTGTTCAGAAACAGCTAGTATCTGTGTTGAGCATGGTGACAGGCTTCATGCTACTGCTCTGAGCTGCAACAATATTGGTGCACCAGTGATGAAGACTGTGATACCTTTGGTGCTATTGAAATCCATCTGAAAACTGAACTGTCACTGCACCTTCCAATGTGCAACATCTGACCCAGTCTGTCTTCACTCGAGAGTGAGTGGCAGATAGTGCTGGGTTTGTAAGTCTCTGGGTGGAGGGTGAAAGTGGGAGTTGGCCACATGGCTGGCTCCATACACATTAGCATCAGGTATGAGGTGCCACCCAGTGTTTATAAAACATTGGATCCAGAATGTGATGCCTTGCCTGTTGTACCTATGGCCAATTTTCCTATCAAGTCAGGACAAGTGCAAATGGCAGGTACGCTAGTCATTAGGAGCTCCAGCATTAGTCGGGTAATGGAGCTCCTTAGGAAAATTGCAGGCAGATCGAGAAAGAACGCAAGTGTACACTTGATACGTTTGTGAGGATGTCTCATTTGAGGTGTGGAAGAGGCCATGTGTCGGCTATTGAATGCGCTGAGTGCAATCAGCTAAAAGTTATGGCACATGTTGTCACAAATGCGCAAATGATGTCTGTCAGCTGGGTTCTGAGGCCATCTCGGGTTCCTTTCACAGTTGGCTGTGGTGATGAAAGCAGCTGACATTGCAAGTGAGATTGAATCTCAGATCATTACTTGTAGCATCATACCTAGAGTCGAGTGGGGTTCTCTTGTTTGGAGCCAAGTGGAAGGACTAAATTATAGGCTCAGTCAATTCTGTGCTGATATTGGGTGCAAACTTCTCAAACTCTGCTGTAGAGTGGTGAATTTCAGGGCTCCCTTCAATAAGTCAGGGATGTGCTGCATAGAGGAATCAGTTACTAGGGTAGTGGAGTACATTGGGCATGTCCCCATTTTTTAGATTAGATGAACCGCTGCTCGGGCTCAGTGATGAATAGCATGCCAAAATCGAAAATGGGTCAGCCACCTTATTTTCGGAGAACGCTCTTCCTTGCAGATGGAAAATAGAAAAGTTTAATACAATATTAGTAAACTGCAGATGCGTCCATGGTGAGTTCCCAGAGTTAGTATTGCTTATTGAAGATAATAATGCCCAAAGTTGGTCAAACAACCCTACATTCATATTGGAATACGTATTGCAAAGATCGGTTTGTTGCCAGTGATGGTGGTGTATTTACTGCAGTAAATAATATGAGAAAAAGTAGTGAAGTTATTATGGATCCTGGATATGAAATAATATGGGAGAAGTTAAGCATCATAGGTGAGTCATACATGGCAAGCAGATGGTTTTATTGACCACTTGCATCAGCAAGTGTAGTTATAGATGCACTTCAGAGAGAATTTTCAAAATACTGTAAATAAGTTTCCTGATAACTCTGCTGTAATTGCAGGAGACTTTAATTTGCCAGATATAGAATGGATGAGTCATGTGATCAAAACTGGTGCCACATATAGGGCTTTATGTGACTTTATTCTGAATGTCTCATCAGAAAATTATCTCGGGCAGATAGTTAGAGAACCGGTTCCTAGCAACTAACAGACCTGAACTTTTCGGATTAGTGTAGAAGGTATAGGTGATTATAAGGCTGTGATATCATTGATGACTAAGCATGTTACAAGGAATGTTACAAAGAAAGGTAAGAACATATATTTTTTGCATACCAAAAGTGACAGGACACACATTGCAGAGCATATGTTCAGTTCTGAGGATGGAAGTATGGTGCACAAATTGACAAAATTCAAAAGACTTACAGAGGTTTAGTATTGACAAAATTCAAAAGACTTACAGAGGTTTAGTAGCTTCATTAGAAAATTGATGTAAAAGCAAAGTATGCTTAATCACCAATGTAAGCGAATTCAAAACCTAGCTGGCAGACAAATGTTGAATGATGTGTAAATGTGTGTAAGGAGAGCAAAGAAAGAAGCATTCATTGAATTTGAAAGTAAAACCCTGAGGCCATGGTTTTCAATCTTTTTGAGTTTGTAGTTCTCTTGACAAACTATGTTGTTTCTGTGATTCCCCTGAAGGATACATAGTAAAAATTGAAATAATTAATTAAAAAATATGATTAAAATACTACTCACCTCAATCCAACTCTTGAACTTCTTCTTTATTACACAGCTTGTCAAATCTTGGCACCAAAGGAGATACAGCTAGCTACCTTCATTTCCATTTCAACACGAAGTCTTTATCTGTACTTGGTTTAAATGACAGCCACTGCTGAAAGTCCACTCCCACAAAGGTAGGAGGTTGCGAAAAGAACTAATACCTTCAATGTTCACTCGCTCAAGCTTGGATATTCCTTTCTTGCTGAGTGTCACTGACGTCATTGATGAAAACTTTACTTCTATTGAAGGATCTGGTGAAAGTTCTCTCAACTCTTCCTCTCCTGCAGTACTGGATTCAAAAGGAGGTTATTACTGAAGGGATTTTGTACCATTCAAATGTATCACAGTTTCCAGGAAACATGAAATGAACATGAAATTCAGATAAAGTCCCTTCAATTATAAGAAAATGTCTACAGTAAGGCCTGCCTCATGGTCATTATAAAATGCTGCAAACATGGACAGTAATCGATATATCCTCCATCATTCATTTTTATCTTCCAAAAAGGAAGCTTTCTTCTGAAGGTCAAAACTTTGCCATTAAGCTGAATGAAATGAGTTTCACTTCCATGCAGGTATTTAAACAATGAGTTTAACTTCTCAAATATGTCACATAAGTATGTGAAACTTTATTAGAAAGTTAGTGTCAAGAAAACACTTAGCACTGGTATTATTTTCTTCTTCCAAGTAAGAACAGATTTCTCACTTAAGTTCAAAAATGTGTGATTATACATTTCCCCTGGAAAGCCAATGAGGGCTTGCTGTGTTTCCTCCCAAGTGTGTGTGGCAGCTTGGCTGTAACATTATGAGTAGGGAACACTGCACGGCGGATCTTTCAGTGTCATGATGTCTAAGTTATCTTTGATTGTTCTTCTTCCAATACAGTCATCTTTTAGTTTTTGTTCATGTGGTTTGGCTACTTCGTTCCATGTACGAATTTATTCTTATTGATTTTGTATCCAGGCAGGGTGATGCTGTAAGGGAGTGTCTCACTACTTCCAACTACTGAATGACAAACATGTCATTGGTAACGATAGTCTTGTTGTTTCAACTATTTTCATCAGATTTGAAGATAGATCCAAATATCAGTAACTCATGAACTCATAACATGTCAGTCAATACATCCAATCACATCAAACTCGACTTAACTCTAAGATTTACAATCTTCATTTGTCTTGAGTGTTTACATTGTAGTATGTCTGTTTTCTCTGAGGTGTTCAAGACACCTTCAAGGGGTGTCACTCATGTTTTCAAGAAGGGCCATGGGACAGATCACATAATTACAATCTTTTACTGCTGATGTTCATCATCATCATCATCAGGATTTCCTTCCAGCAAGCTGGGTAGGAACTTAGTGAATGATATGCCTCCATTGATTTCTGTCCTGGTATATCTTTTCCCTCTTCACTACATCCCGTGTTACTCCTCTCCTTTTGAGATCTTCGTTAACCTGGTCTGTCCATCTCTTTCTAGCCCGCCCAATTGGTCTTCTTCCTGGTACCTCCATCTCCAAATACTGGCATGGAGTTCGAGTTGGGTGTGTTCACTTCACGTGATTGAACCACTTCAATCTCAAAGCACTCATCCTCTCCTCTGTAGTCAATGTCGCCTGCAGGTCTCTCCTTCCATAATTATTCCTGACTCTTTCTCGCCTGGTTTTTTATAGAGTTCACCTAAGGAACTTCATTTCCTGTGCTTGTATTTGACTCTCTTCCCTCTCATTTATGACACAGGATGGTAGACTACACATCATGATTGGCAGGAGATAAGTTTTATACATGGTCTGTTTAGCTCCTAGAGGGCTTTCCTTATCCCAGATTAGATTTCGTACTTGGTGGAAGAAGCTAGATCCTTTTGTTATTCTGTTTAAGATTTCTAGTTTGGAACTCCCATTGTGTGATATGATGCTACCCGGATAATTGAAGCTTTTCACACATTCAACCTTCTTCCCCTCCACTATGATGTTAACAAGGTGTGGGTGTCCTGCTCATCTTCATTGCCATTGTCTTGTTCCTACTCACAGTTAACTTGAATTTTTTAAATTTTATGATCCAGTAATATAGTCTCCTCTGAACCTCCATTTCCATCTCTCCCCAAATGGCGATATCATCAGCAAAATCAAAAGCATTGAGATCTTCATTTTCTTCTTCCTTGATTCCTTTCATGATTGTGTCCATAAGTGTAATGTGCCATGCTGAACACCCCTCTTTGTTTTAAACCATTTTGATCTTCCACCTCCTACTTGTACACTGCTCTCATAACCATCGTACAGCATCTGGACTTTTTAAATTAATAAACCAGGAACATTATGTTTTCTCAAGCATTCCCACATTATATCCTTTGATACCCTGTCATATGCTTTTTCCAAATCCACAGATGCTGCTATCAAGTCCTTTCCTTTTTCCCAATACTTCTCCTTTAACTGACGGAGGGAGAAAATGAGATCTATTGTTCCCCTATTACACCTGAACGCATACTGTTGTTCCTCTAATTGGTGTTCTAGAAGTCTCAACAACCTTTTTTCTATGACCTTTTCCATTATATTAAGGCAGTGTGATATCAGTGTGATTCCTCAGTAGTTGGTACTTTTCTTTCTACTACCTTTCTTGAACAATGGTATTATAATTCTTTTTTTTCCATCATCTGGAACTTTGTTTCCTTTCCATATCACCCCCAGCACCTGGTGTAACCATTGCATTCCATGGATTCCTGCAGTTTTAATCATATCTGCTGTCAGCTCATGTACTCCAGCCGCCTTCCCACTTTTCATCTGTTTCAGGGAATTCTCTGTTTCTAACCAAGAGATTGGATCCTGCTCCTCCTCTAATTCAATGATTTCGGTGTCACTTTCTTGTGCACCTTCTCCATTCAGTAAGATTTCAAAATAGTTATTCATCACTTCTCTGATACCTTCCACGCCCCTCGTAATATCCCCATCCTCTGTTTCAATCACTTTAATGTCTTCTCTATCAGACATTATACTTTTCAATAACCCATATAGCAGTTTTTGGTTCCTTTTGCTATCCTGCTCTAGTTTCTGGGTGAATATTTCCCAACTATTCTCCTTGTCTTCTTTCACGATTCTCTTTGCTTGGCGTTTTTTTTTGGCAGTATTCTTTCTCCAGTGTTGTCATCTTGCGTTCATCTCTTGGCATCAGCCACTGGTTCTGATTTCTTTTTTCAAGCTCCATGTTTTTCTTTGCCATATTACATTTTTTAGTTGTGTCTTTTACACTATCGTTCCACCAACTGGTATCTTTGTCTTTCACTTTACCCTTTGTTTTGCCGCATATCTGCACAGCACTTTTATTTATTTATGTTTTGGATAGGTTCCACTCTTCCTCTACACTACCCCTTTCAGTTTTTAGTAATTTTTTTGCTACTAGATGTTGAAAACTTTTCTTATTTTCTTCTTCTTTCAACTTCCACTCCTTAATTTTTGGCATTCTTTGTACAGCATTCAAACTTTTCATCTTATAATTTAGATCATCTACTAGTAACCTGTGGTCACTATCCATGTACTCACTTGTTATGACTTTAGTGTCCCTTACTTTTCCTCCAATTAATTAGTCTGTTAATGTATAGTCTACAACTGTCTTAGATTTGCCATCCCAGCCATATCTAGTAATCTTATGGCTATCTTGTTTCTTTAAGAATGTATTCTTCACTAAAAGATGATTCCTTATGCACAGATTTAGAATTTCTTCACCCTCAACATTTCATCTTCCCTATCCAAAAGGGCCCATCACCTCCTCATATCCATTTCTATCCATGCTGATCTGAGCATACAGATCCCCAATCATCATAATGTTATCTTCTCTTACTTGGTCTTCCAGTTCTTCAAGGAATTTTGTTTTTTCTTCCTCACTGCATCTTTGTTTAGGCGCATGCACTTGGAGTATAGTAAAACTATTCTTTCCCAAGTTTACTCACTCTTGCTCCAATTATCCTTTCACTTACAAATCTTACATCTGTAACTGGGTCAATGTTTTTGTGAAACACAAACCCCACTCCATTTTTTGCCCCTTTATTGTGACTCTGCCAGTATAATTTGTACGTAACCTCTCAGCAATTTAGAGTTTTTTCCTACCACTTGGTCTCACTAAAAAATCCAAGGATATGAATCTTTTTCCTCTCCATCATGTCTACAATCTCTTCAGTCTTTCATGTCAAGGCTATTACATTTAATGTTCCCACTCTCAACTTGTTTTTGTCTTTTTGTTGGGTTCTAGTTCTCTGTTCTTGTTTAGTGTATCTTCTTGCATTCCTTGGTTTTTCTTCAGGCTGAGAAGAGCCGTCATTTATTCCGGGGGTACAAGAAGTGCTGTCTACATTAGGAATTCTTAATCTGAGGCATGTTCTTTTATTGAAAGCAATAACATTTTTTTCTCATCTGCTGGCCTGCTAAGCCTAACGCATCTGAGGATTTTCTTTCAGGGTTTACTCCCTCAGCCTTTGAAGATCCCTCTGCACCACAAGGCAGTGGTTCCACTCCTCATTTGCCCTTAGGAGGGAAAGGGTGCCTCCTCCGTCAGCTGCACCATACCAAAGCTTCCATCGTAGCTGCCGTTAAGGACTTTGCCTTATCCATGACAAGGGTGGATAATGGTAAAGAAAAAGGAGAGGTTTAGTATAGGACAGGATAGAAGACAGGTTAATGATAGGTCGTTGTGGGACCTTTGGCCTGTCTGGCATGGGTGACCCTGTTGGTAGCTACGATATTGCCGGCATAGCCCTCCGGATCCAGAGCGCGCAAACCTCCTCACTTGCACGGACAGTGCTATGTTAAGGTGGTGTCCCCTGAGGAGGTACTGATGTTGATCTGTTGTAGAATTATGGTATGTTTTACACTCATGTATTAATGATGTTTTTAGAGATCAAAAATAGTCTCTCTAAAAATCAGTGTGGATTCCCCAGAGATCTTGCGAAACAATGCTCGTTCTGTTCGTTCATGAGATCCAGAGTGCCATAGACATTGACGTCCAGGTTGATGGCATTTTCCTTGACTTGGGAGGGTATTTGATACATTTCCGCATTATCATTTATCAGCTTACAGATAATCGTATCAGATTTGTGACAGAGTTCAGGATTCCTTACAGGCAGAACTCAATATGTTACTCTCAACAGAACAAAATCGAAGGTAATTTGTGGAGTATTGCAATGAAATATGATGGACTGTTACTCTTTTCAGTATATGTAAATGACCTGGTTGATAATGTTGGAAGCTTCTTGAGGTTCCTTTTAAATGTCATTGTTGTCTGTAAGAAGATAGCAATACCAGGAGATGGGAGTGAACTGCAGGAAGACCAGCAGAGGATTGATGATTGTTGCAGAGACTGGCAATTGACCCTGAATGTAAATGAAGGTTGCATATTACACATAAATAGGTGAAGAAATCCACTATTGTGTGAGTACACTATTGGTGAAAGACAACTGAAAAGTGTATCTAACATAAAATACCAAGGATTAGCCATCCAGAATGACTTAAACAGGAATGCCCACATAAAACTAACAGTGGGTAAAGCAGCCACCAGACTGATATTCGTAGGAAGAATGTTACGGAAATGTAACTCAACTGTAAAAGAAGTGGCTTAGATGAGATCCAGTAAAGAACAGCAAGTTTCATCACAGGATTGTTTAATCAGTGCGAGAGCATTTCAGAGACACACAACAAACTCAGGTGGCAGACACTAGAAGAGGTAGTGTGCGTCATGGAGAGGCTTGCTATTGAAATTGGGAGAGAGTATGTTCTGGGAAGTGTCGGACAACATATTTCTTGCTCTCACATATGTATTGTGAAGTGACCACAGTTAGAAAATCCAAGAAATTAAAGGTAATAGAGAGGTTTGCTGACAATCAGGAAAGGGCCCAGTACATAGTGGTAGCAGAAGCACCCTCTGCATTATGGTGTGTTGTGGGGTATAGCTATAAATATACGTTATGATTTGTGGTAATTAATGTATGAAGATAAACATTATTATCCAATGGTGTCCCCAGCCCGTGGTCTAGTGGCTAGCATTGCTACCTCTGGATCACAGAGTCCGGGGTTCAATTCCTTGCCTGGTTGGGGATTTTCTCTGCCCGGGGAGTGGGTGTTTGTGTTGTCCTCATCATTTCATCATCATCCTCATCATTTGTGACAGTGGCTAGATTGGACTGCGAAAAAAAAAAATAAAATAAAATAAAATAAAATTGGACTGTGAAAAAAATTTGGACTTCGTACGGCACTGATGACTGCGCAGCTGAGTGCCCCACAAACCAAAGGTCATCATCATTATTATCCAGTGGCAAATTTGACTGTCTTTCTGAAGGCAGCAGAGGGATAAAATGTCATCAGCCTGGATTCTACAGTGATGTCAAAGCAAAACAAAAATATACTTTACCAGATAAAGTGGTATAGACTGTTTAAGATTCACCAAACATCTGCATACATGGAAATACATATAAAGCATTTTAACTGAGCAGGTTAAGCAGCTTTGTACAAAGTAATTGCCTTTCTGCCAATTTATTATTATTGTTTGTAGTTTTTTGAGTGCAGATGGAGTATAGCAAAATCTTTATAATTGATTACCCATGCTATTGTATTTAATACAGTCTGCATCTGTTGTTTCTTAATTTCAAACTTAGCTCCTTCCACATCATGTAGTTTCATCTTGAAGGAACACTATCAATGTACCAGTAAATGAATAAGTTGAACGCATTGTGTTAAGCTTCTCTTCCGGCTCAAGTTCTTAGCTTTCAAAAGAAACTTAGTGTGTCTGTAAAAGAAGGAATGTTTTGTATTCAGATCAATAATGAGGTAAATGAAGTCTGCAGCATGTCCCTCTTGTTAGTCAATCTGTACCTGGAGCAAACACCAAAGGAAACCAAATAGAAAGGGAGGTTTGTTAATGACACTGTAATTCTATCAGAAATGGCAAAGGATGGTTGAGTAAAATGGTTATAGAAAGACAGTCTTGAGAGGAAATTAGAACAGAACAGGACCGTGTAACATGTAACAGTTTTTCGATCAGTACAATTAATGTGTTTCATCAGAACGTTCGGAGGTTGAAAAAAGAGTTTGATGAGCTCCTGTGCCCTAGACGATGTGGAAAATACTGAAGTGTTAAATGTACTCTGTCTCTATGAACACCTATAATCACTGGGATAGAAATGTTAAACATAAGAGATTATAGACTAGCATCATTTTCGTATAGAGCGAACATGGAAAAAGGAAGAGTTACGACATGAGAAAGGTGGAGACAAAGTCAAAAATATTTGTAAAAACAAGTTTTTGTGTAGGGCTGAACCTAGAATCATGTGCTTGTGAGTTGTTACTGCAGAATATTTGTTTTGTAATTGTAACATTCTACAGATCCCTTCCAGGAAACTTTCAGCTATTTATGAGAAAGCTAAATGTATTCTTGAGCTACCTATCAGACAGGGAGAAACATTCGGTAGTTGTGCAGATTTCAGTGTGAATTTATTAAAAGATTCTGACAGGAAAAATGAACTTGAATCATTATTTGCCTGTTTCAGTCTGATTTCAGTGACAAATTTCCACCTCACATGCAACAGTATAGCTGGAACCGGACTGATAATGTTTTTATGGGCAGTGCTCTGGTTGGAACAGTTAATGTGTATGAGAGTGTCAATGGACCATCTTAGCAACTTACAGCTCTGAGGCATGTTCATACAAAGCAGTGAGAATAGGGTACACTGTTAAGTTAAAAGAGGTAGTATGGAATGAGATACATATAGAAAGAGATGTTATATGAAATTCAGTATGGTACATAGTAAATTTGTGTCATTTTTTTTTGAAAATTAGTTAAGGAAGTGAGTAAGCCATGTATAACTGAAGGGATTAAAATTTCATGTAGGAGAAAAAGAAGAATTTATATAGTGGCCATTATAAGCCAAGCACTGTTGTTACTTGCATTCTACAAAAAAATACTGTTATATTTTAAAGAAAATTATTAAAATGTCCAGAAATATGCACATCCTGACAGACGTTAACAATACAGTAGCAACACAAGTAGCAGCAAGTGGCTTATTTAGCGTTCATATAAGTGTTGTAGTCAAGTTGGTAATTTGTTTGAGTGTTCTTAGCGGACTTGTTTAGTTAAATCTGATGTGTTGACAGAAGTGCCGACACAGTGTTATTTTGAGGGTGCCGATATGCACGCTATAAGCTCACGCAGAATATCGGGACGTCTGAAACAGGACGCTCTATGAATGCTATAAAGAAAAGTACGTTGCTTTTGGAATACTTAACTTTAATCTATCCTTGTTGTATACATCGTTCTTGTTGAGACATGCTCTAGACGATAATTATCAATTGCTATGTAAGGCTAATGGCGCCTTGCTAGGTCGTAGCCATGGACTTAGCTGAAGGCTATTCTAACTATCTGCTCGGCTAAGGAGCAAGGCTTCGTCAGTATAGTCACTAGCTACGTCGTCCGTACAACTGGGGCGAGTGCTAGTCCGTATCTCGAGACCTGCCTTGTGGTGGCGCTCGGTCTGCGATCACACAGTGGTGACACGCGGGTCCGACATGTACTAATGGACCGCGGCCGATTTAAAGCTACCACCTAGCAAGTGTGGTGTCTGGCGGTGACACCACAAAATCTGTCAAATCATTGTGTAGTTTCGTATTTAGCAGTGGCCGATTTGCATTTTAATATCTGTGACATGTAAAGTCACGTAGTCGTCTGTCATTTGTTTATTTCTTTCAAATAGTCTTTGTACATTACTGACAGTACAGTTAGCCTTCTGCCTCCGAGCAGTGTGTCAGCAGTGCGCAAGTAGCAGCAAGTGGCTTATTTAACATTCATATAAGTGTAGTAGTCAAGTTGAAAATTTGTTTGATAGTTCTTAGTGCACTTGTTTAGTTAAATCCATCAAATCATTGTGTAGATTCGTAATTAGCATGGGCAGATTTGCATTTTAATATCTGTGACGTGTAAAGTCGCATAGTCGTCTGTCATTTGTTTATTTCTTTCAAATAGTCTTTGTACATTACTGACAGTACAGTTAGCCTTCTGCCTCCGAGCAGTGTGTCAGCAGTGCGCAAGTAGCAGCAAGTGGCTTATTTAACATTCATATAAGTGTAGTAGTCAAGTTGAAAATTTGTTTGATAGTTCTTAGTGCACTTGTTTAGTTAAATCCATCAAATCATTGTGTAGTTTCGTATTTAGCAGTGGCCGATTTGCATTTTAATATCTGTGACATGTAAAGTCACGTAGTCGTCTGTCATTTGTTTATTTCTTTCAAATAGTCTTTGTACATTACTGACAGTACAGTTAGCCTTCTGCCTCCGAGCAGTGTGTCAGCAGTGCGCAAGTAGCAGCAAGTGGCTTATTTAACATTCATATAAGTGTAGTAGTCAAGTTGAAAATTTGTTTGATAGTTCTTAGTGCACTTGTTTAGTTAAATCCATCAAATCATTGTGTAGATTCGTAATTAGCATGGGCAGATTTGCATTTTAATATCTGTGACGTGTAAAGTCGCATAGTCGTCTGTCATTTGTTTATTTCTTTCAAATAGTCTTTGTACATTACTGACAGTACAGTTAGCCTTCTGCCGCCGAGCAGTGTGTCAGCAGTGCGCAAGTAGCAGCATTACTGCATTTACTAGGCAGTCTCATATTTTAATAACCGTTTAAATTTTGTGTCAAATTGGACAGGGAATTGGTGATCATAAGGCCGTTGCAGCATTCCTGAATATGGAAGTAAATAAGAATATAAAAAAAGGGAGGAAGGTTCATCTGTTTAGCAAGAGTAATAGGAGGCAGATTTCAGACTGCCTAACAGATCAAAACGAAAATTTCTGTTCCAAAACTGACAATGTTGAGTGTTTATGGAAAAAGTTCAAGGCAATCGTAAAATGCGTTTTAGACAGGTACGTGCCGAGTAAAACTGTGAGGGATGGGAAAAACCCACCATGGTTCAACAATAAATTTAGGAAACTACTGCAAAAGCAAAGAGAGTTTCACTGCAAATTTAAACACGGCCAAAACCTCTCAGACAAGCGGAAACTAAACAATGTCAAAGTTAGCGTAAGGAGGGCTATGCGTGAAGCGTTCAGTGAATTTGAAAGTAAAATTCTATGTACCGACTTGACAGAAAATCCTAGGAAGTTCCGGTCTTATGTTAAATCAGTAAGTGGACCGAAACAGCATATCCAGACACTCTGGGATGATAATGGCATTGAAACAGAGGATGACACGTGTAAAGCTGAAATACTAAACACCTTTTTCCAAAGCTGTTTCACAGAGGAAGACCGCACTGCAGTCCCTTCCCTAAAGAACTTGCCCCCCTTCTAACAGCCGTGTACCGCAAGTCTCTAGAGGAATGGAAGGTTCCAAATGATTGGAAAAAAGCACAGGTAGTTCCAGTTTTCAAGAAGGGTCCTCAAGCAGATGCGCAAAACTATAGGCCTATATCTCTGACATCGATCTGTTATAGAATTTTAGAACATGTTTTTTGCTCCCGTATCATACCATTTCTAGAAACCCAAAATGTACTCTGTAGAAATCAACATGGATTCCGGAAACAGCGATCGTGTGAGACCCAACTCACTTTATTTGTTCATGAGACCCAGAAAATATTAGATACAGGCTCCCAGGTAGATGCCATTTTCCTTGACTTCCGGAAGGCATTCAATACAGTTCCGCACTGTCGTCTGATAAACAAAGTAAGAGCTTACGGAATATCAGACCAGCTGTGTGGCTGGATTGAAGAGTTTTTAACAAACAGAACACAGCATGTTGTTCTCAATGGAGAGACGTCTACAGACGTTAAAGTAACCTCTGGCGTGCCACACTGTCCGTGTGGGCGAGGGGGTTTGTGTGATCCAATGAAGTGGAGGGCTATGCCGGCGGTGGTGTAACTACCGGCAGGGCCTCCCAAGCCGGACAGGTCTCCATAGAGGATCCAGACAAAGTGTGTCTCACAACGTACCGTCTAGTGTCCTGCCCTATTCTGTTCTGTCCTGTCCCATCCTATACATTCCCTTCCTTTCCTTTTCCTCCTTGTGATTGTGTGGCAGCAGACACAGTCCCCTAATGTGAACAGCGGAAGATCCTTGGAAACCAGGGCAACCTTGATGCTCATAGGCCTTACTGCGAAGGCATGGATAGCGTTCTGTAGTCGTGGTGAAGACAAGCTATCTAAGGGGTAAGGCCCTGAAATAAAACCTTGGTAGGTGTCCAGGCCATGAGGTGGCAGCCCCACCAGGACACTCGGGGGCTGTGGGCTGATAACCCGCACCACCAAAAAACACATATCACAGAAACTAAAAGGAGAAACAGCCGGATGGATCTTAAGGATATGACCTTTGGCCTGAAAAGGAAAACCCATATCGGTTTTTGGAATGTAAGGACGTTCAGAGAGGCAGGGAGGCTAAGACAAGTTGAAAAAGAGATGGAGAACTATCAACTAGATATATTGGGACTAAGTGAAGTAAGGTGGCCAGAATCTGGGGAATTCCAAACACAAAATGGTGGAGTGTTGCTGTATGCGGGTCAGACAGGTGAGGACGCGATGCACAGGAATGGTGTAGGGCTCTTACTATCTAAAAGCAGCAAGAAGAGCTTACTGGAGTGGAAACCAGTCTCAGAACGGATAATAACTGCACGCTTTAAAACAAATGTGCGATATGTCACTGTAATTCAATGCTATGCACCTACTGAAATAGCCAAAGGAGAATTAAAAGATGCATTTTATACAGAGCTTAACGGAGTTCTTAGACAAATAAATTCTAGGGACATAAAAATTTTAATGGGTGACTTGAACGTAAAAGTTGGTTCAGAAAATGAAGGGCTTGAACATATTATGGGTGTGCATGGCATGGGGATCAGGAATGTAAATAGTGAACTGTTGATAGATACATGCGCTGAACATGACCTAGTCATTGGAGGCACATTGTTTCCACATCGTAACTGCCATAAGATAACATGGGTTTCTCCAGACCACATTACCGAAAATCAAATAGACCACATAGTCATAAGCCGCAAGTTCCGACACTCTGTTAGATGTCAGAAATAGAAGAGGGGCAGACGTTGGGAGTGACCACCACCTAGTTTTGGCAGAATTCAGACTGAAGATAGTGGCAAATAGAACCAAGCTCAATCATAGGTGCAAGAAAATAGAGGTGGCAAGATTAAAATACCAACAGATCAAAGAAACATTTGCCTTAGAACTACAAAACAGATTCCAGGTCCTCTCTGAAGAAAACTTTATGGAAGAGGGAATTGAAACATGCTGGCAAAAAATCAAGAACAGTTATTTAGATGTGGGAGAAAAAATCCTAGGATTTAAGGCTCATCAAAGAAAGGAATGGATCTCTGATGCTACGTGGAATGAAATCAGCCACAGGAAAGAACTAAAACTTAAGTTAAATTTTTGTAAGACAAGAGCGCAGAAGAGCGAAGCGCATAAAGAATACATGGAGGCGAACAAAAAAGTGAAAACATTGCTACGTCGAGATAAAAGGAAATGGATAGATGATCAAGCAAAATTAGCAGAAGAGGCAGCAAGACAAGGCAAAGTGAAAGACCTCTACAACATTACCAAACGGTTGTCAATGAAGAACTTCAGACATGAAGGACCAGTTAAGAACAAGAATGGTGTGATGCTTACAACTCAACAGCACAGCTACAGAGATGGGAGGAGCACTTCAGGGAACTGTTAAATTGTGAAGACAACCAAGAGAAACAAGTAAGAGATGTTCCAGAGGAAGTCGAAGAAGACCAAGATATAAATTTGCATTGCCCCACAATGGACGAAATTAGGATTGGCTTGAAAACACTAAAAAATACAAAGGCTCCAGGCCTATACAACATAGCACCGGAGCTCTTAAAAGCCGATATTGAAAGTACTGTTAAAATGCTCCATCTTTTGCTGAAGCATATTTGGCTTGAAGAGAAATCTCCAAAGGAGTGGAAAAATGGCTTGGTGGTAAAGCTCTCAAAAAAGGGAAATTTGTCAGACTGTAACAACTGGCATGGTATTACATTGTTGTCAGTGCCCAGTAAGGTCCTCACCAGAATTATTTTAAACAGAATTAAAGAATCCCTTGAAAAGCGACTGCGTAAAGAACAGGCCGGTTTTAGGGCACAACACAGCTGTGTTGATCTTATTAACACTTTTAGGATCATCTTAGAGCAAAGCAAAGAATTCCAAGCAACCATGTACCTGGCATTCATTGATTTTCAAAAGGCCTTCGATTCCGTGAAACATAAAGTGCTCTGGCAGGTGTTGTGGAAGTATGGCGTACCACAGAAGATCTTAAACATCATAAAAGATCTATATGATGGCTACGAATGCTGCATACTCCATAAGGGAAATATGACAGAGCCCATAAAAGTAACAACTGGAGTCCGGCAGGGTTGCATTTTGTCACCAACACTTTTTCTACTCATTCTAGACTCTGTTATGAGAAGAGTCACAGCAGGCAGGAGACGAGGAATCCATTGGGGGATCCACGAACGTCTGGAGGATTTGGATTTTGCAGACGACATAGTTTTATTAACTCCAAGGCTGACTGATATGCAAGCTAAATTAAACTTGCTGAAAGAAGAAGCAGAGACTGCTGGCCTCAAGATAAATACAGGCAAAACAAAGGAAATGAGAGTAAATTCAGGTAACATGGAGGTGCCCCTGTTAATAGGTGAGCAGCGAGTGGAGACTGTCAACTCATTCCTGTATCTGGGTAGTATAGTGGCGGAAGATGGTGGAGCTGGAGATGACGTGAAAAACCGCATTAAAAAGGCAAATGCTGCCTTCATACAATTGTATCCAATATGGAAAAATAGAAATATCACATACAAAACAAAAATCCGTATTTTTAATACAAATGTGAAGGCTGTCCTTCTGTACGCCAGTGAAAGCTGGAAAATGGATAAAAAGATAACAACCCAGTTACAAAGCTTCATATATAGATGTCTTTGACGCATCATGAATATCTGGTGGCCAGAAAAAATATGTAATGAGGAGCTCTGGCGAATAACAAACCAGATACCTATAGAAGACCAGATACGAGAGAGAAAGTGGGGCTGGTTGGGGCACACCTTGAGAAAACCAGATGGAGCCATCGAGATAAAGGTATTGGAATGGAATCCCCAGGGAACAAGGAAGAGAGGAAGACCAAGGGGCACATGGAAGAGGACAGTGGAAGGGGAAGCAAAAAGAGTTGGCAAGACCTGGGCAGAATTGAGGCAAATGGCCAAAGACAGAGACGGATGGCGAGTTCTCCTGGATGCCCTATGCCCGCATAGGGGCCAAAGGAATTAAGTCAAAAGTAAGTCACTATCCGAAAATTACCTCGAGCAACTAAACAGAGAACCGACTCGTGGAGATAACATCTTGGACCTACTGACAACAAACAGACCCGAACTTTTCGACTCTGTAAGCGCAGAACAGGGAATCAGTGATCATAAGGCCGTTGCAGCATTCCTGAATATGGAAGTAAATAAGAATATAAAAAAAGGGAGGAAGGTTCATCTGTTTAGCAAGAGTAATAGGAGGCAGATTTCAGACTGCCTAACAGATTAAAACGAAAATTTCTGTTCCAAAACTGACAATGTTGAGTGTTTATGGAAAAAGTTCAAGGCAATCGTAAAATGCGTTTTAGACAGGTACGTGCCGAGTAAAACTGTGAGGGATGGGAAAAACCCACCATGGTTCAACAATAAACTTAGGAAACTACTGCAAAAGCAAAGAGAGTTTCACTGCAAATTTAAACACAGCCAAAACCTCTCAGACAAACGGAAACTAAACAATGTCAAAGTTAGCGTAAGGAGGGCTATGCGTGAAGCGTTCAGTGAATTTGAAAGTAAAATTCTATTTACCGACTTGACAGAAAATCCTAGGAAGTTCTGGTCTTACGTTAAATCAGTTAGTGGATCGAAACAGCATATCCAGACACTCTGGGACGATAATGGCATTGAAACAGGGGATGACACGTGTAAAGCTGAAATACTAAACACCTTTTTCCAAAGCTGTTTCACAGAGGAAGACCGCACTGCAGTTCCTTCCCTAAATCCTCGCATGAACGAAAAAATGGCTGACATTGAAATAAGTGTCCAAGGAATAGAAAAGCAACTGAAATCACTCAACAGAGGAAAGTCCACTGGACCTGACGGGATACCAATTCGATTCAACACAGAGTACGCGATAGAACTTGCCCCCCTTCTAACAGCCGTGTACCGCAAGTCTCTAGAGGAATGGAAGGTTCCAAATGATTGGAAAAGAGCACAGGTAGTTCCAGTTTTCGAGAAGGGTCCTCAAGCAGATGCGCAAAACTATAGGCCTATATCTCTGACATCGATCTGTTGTAGAATTTTAGAACATGTTTTTTGCTCCCGTATCATACCATTTCTAGAAACCCAAAATGTACTCTGTAGAAATCAACATGGATTCCGGAAACAGCGATCGTGTGAGACCCAACTCGCTTAATTTGTTCATGAGACCCAGAAAATATTAGATACAGGCTCCCAGGTAGATGCCATTTTCCTTGACTTCCGGAAGGCGTTCGATACAGTTCCGCACTGTCGCCTGATAAACAAAGTAAGAGCCTACGGAATATCAGACCAGCTGTGTGGCTGGATTGAAGAGTTTTTAACAAACAGAACACAGCATGTTGTTCTCAATGGAGAGACGTCTACAGACGTTAAAGTAACCTCTGGCGTGCCACAGGGACCATTGCTTTTCACAATATATATAAATGACCTAGTAGATAGTGTCGGAAGTTCTTGCGGCTTTTTGCGGATGATGCTGTAGTATACAGAGAAGTTACAGCATTAGAAAATTGCAGCGTAATGCAGGAAGATCTGCAGCGGATAGGCACTTGGTGCAGGGAGTGGCAACTGACCCTTAACATAGATAAATATGCTGTGAATACATAGAAAGAAGGATCATTTATTGTATGATTATATGATAGCAGAACAAACACTGGTAGCAGTTACTTCTGTAAAATATCTGGGAGTATGCGTACGGAATGATATGAAGTGGAATGATCATATAGAATTAATTGTTGGTAAGGCGGGTGCCAGGTTGAGATTCATTGGGAGAATCCTTAGAAAATGTAGTCCATCAACAAAGGAGGTGGCTTACAAAACACTCGTTCGACCTATACTTGAGTATTGCTCATCAGTGTGGGATCCGTACCAAATCGGGTTGACAGAGGAGCTAGAGAAGATCCAAAGAAGAGCGACGCATTTCATCACTGGGTTATTTGGTAAGCGTGATAGTGTTAAGGAGATGTTTAGCAAACTCAAGTGGCAGACTCTGCTAGAGAGGCGCTCTGCATCGCGGTGTAGCTTGCTGTCCAGGTTTCGAGAGGGTGCGTTTCTGGATGAGGTATCGAATATATTGCTTCCCCCTACTTATACCTCCTGAGGAGATCACGAATGTAAAATTAGAGAGATTCGAGCACGTGCGGAGGGTTTCCGACAGTCGTTCTTCCCACAAACCATACGCGACTGTAACAGGAAAGGGAGGTAAAGACAGTGGCACATAAAGTGCCCTCCGCCACACACCGTTGGGTGGCTTGCGGAGTATAAATGTAGATGTAGAATAAGATTAGAACAATAGAGGGTATAGTAAAACAGGAGACTGAGCATCCAGTCAATGCGCAAGATACCATATCAGTTAAACTAAGTGACAATGTTAACAATTACACTTAATGACAGTGCTCTGACTGATGATTCTTAGGTTGTAAGCATTTTTAGCAATCACTTTATGAGTGTAGCAGCAAAAATAGTATTAAATGGTTCAGGTGAAGGAGCAAATGAGTGTGTTACAAATTTCATTCCAAAAAACTAAACAAATAGAAGTAGCGACCGACAGCTTTCACTGAAATTAATGGAATTATAAAAATTATGAAAAACTAAAGCTCATGTGATATCGAAGGAATTTCGAACAGAATTCTGAATAGGTGATGTAATATCCTTAGTGATATATGAGTAGTATCTGTGATCCAGGGAATTTTTCCTGACAGATTAAAATATGCAGTTGTTAAACTTCTTTGCTCTTTATGATAAATATGACAAGAAAGTTTTAAATAATTATTGTCCGGTTTCTTTACTAATGCCTTTTTTCAAAATATTTGAAAAAGTTTTGTACTCCAATGTACTCTCCCATTCAAGTAGAAACAACTTAGTACGTCACATTTTGGATCCGGAAGTGATTAACTTCTCATGGGTGGGGTTCACAGTCATGTAGAATTATTTAAAAGACATTATATTCACCATTGACTAGAGAGTTTTCATTTTCACAATTCCAATTTTTTTGAAAACCTATCAGACTTATGGAACAAAATACCAAAACACAATATCAGGATAGTAACAGTGGATGTTAGTGGAAAAGTAATGGGGGATTTTAATGCAAATTTTGGAAAACAGAATGTTGTCAAACGTTCTGTTCAAATGATAATTTACATAAGAAAAGTAATGACATGTTACATAAAGAAACATGGAATTCAAATGATAAGGAAACAGTAAATCAAGTTGGTCATGTTCTCATAGATAACAGACATAGAAAGGCAATAATGGATGTACAATCATTCCGAGGAGTGGAAATGGGGTCAGAAAACAGTCTAGTTAAACAAGTACAATGAGAATCCTGTGAACAGGAACACGTTATGCAGGTCTTGGAGTCACTCGTGTCCATCTAGAAAAGTTTTTACGGAGTTTAACGAATGCAATGTTGGTCTGATGTATTTGACGATGTCCTTTGGCTACACTCTCTAAAGGATCGTTGTAAGAAATACCAAAGTAAGATCAACCTGTAAATGCCTAAATAAGGCGAAACGTGTAGTTGAAAAATAAAAAAAAATAAAATTGCAATCAAGACCGTTTTTAACCAATACTGTTAAGCACTGGTTTGCTGTATGCCACATATGGATTGGAAGAATTTCTATAGAATCAGGTTAGTAGGCAGTACCTAAAATGAAAATTAGACATGGAAATGTGGCCAAATTTGATCTGGAAAATGTAATAGGAACAGAAGAGATACTAAAATACAAAGTTTGAAATTTCAAATTGATATGAGGTTCTGAGTAGGGTGGGAGAAAGTCATGAAATGAACAGCAATGTGCAATGGAATAGAATGAAAGAAGTTATCCTCACAGCAGCAAGTAATAGCCTTCAGGCAGTAAAACAAGGCAGGGAGAAATGATTTGATGAGGAATGTGAGGAAGGTGAAGACAAGGCTATGAAATTATGCTAGAAATGGCTGCAAGTTCATAAAAATCCTAAAATAGAACTTAATGATTGGCAGGCATAAAAACAGGCTAGTAAAATAAATAGTAGGAAAAATAAACCATACCTAAAACAACAGATGGAATCTAAACCATATCTAAAACAACAGATGGAATCTATTAATGAATAACATCAATGTAACAACTTTCAGAAAATGTGCGGCAGTCAATGAAATTAAAAGAGGTTTCAGTTACAAGTCTAAGGTGATGAAGGATAAGAATGGCAGTATGGTTATTGTCTTATCAACAAGCAAGAAATATTTTGACAGTCTATTGAAATATTCGGAATCAGAATCACCAATTACAAATTCCAGCAGCAGCCCTAAAATGACCATAATCCAGAACTGACATACGAAGGTGTGCTAAGAAGTTTCAAACACCTAAAAATTGGCATGGCAATTGGGAGTGATGGTATTCCACCTGAGATACCAAAACATGGAGAAGAAGCACTGCACAGATGTTTGCTTCACCTTGTGTAGGTAATCTGGAAAACTGAGTCCACGCCAACAGAATGGAAAGATAATTCACAGTTATTGTTCCATCTCAGTTGTACATTTTTAATTATATTATGTGCTTCAGCTACTTAGGATCATCTTCAGATCACAGCAGTTGTGTCAGAGTATTCTGGCATGTTGTTCTGAGTAGAGTTGAGGGGTTGCTTATGCTTTGATCTGAAGATGATCCAGAGTGATCGAAGTATGTAATCTAATTAAAAATGTGCAGCTGAGGCAGAGCAATAAATGCAGTTTGTCACCAGAAGAATATGTTGGCTATAGTGAGGGTGGAAAGAATCATTAATGGTTCTGATATGTAAAAAAGGAGACAAGGAAGACTACAGAAACAATAGGGTAATATCATTAGTAAACATTGCCTATAAAACTGTATCCTGTTTATTGCTGAACTGCATGAAACCATACGCTGAAAATATAATCAGTGATTATCAAAATGGCTTTTACAAAACTAGTTCTGCTACTGACAGTATATTTACAATCAAAACAGCATATGAAACATTATTGGGAATGTAAACAAAAATGAATACATTACTTGTTCAGTGACTTAATGAAAGCTTTTGACTCCATCCGCAGGTAAAGCCTGTGGATTCTTGTGATGGACTTGGGATTTCTGATTAAACTTATAAATCCTTGTAAAATATACATTGATGATAATATAAGCAGAGTTTTGCTAACTGAAATAAAATCTGACCATTTAAAAACAAGAACTGACCAAGACAGGGAGATTCTCTGTCCGCTTTTCTCTTCAGTTAGCCTTGGAGAGAGTTGAGAGGAAACTCAAACTAGTACATGTTGGGACCCTGCAAAAAATAAATGTTTTACCGTATGCAGGTGGTATAGTGCTTGTTGGAAAATGTGAAATAGATTAGACAGTTATTTGTGGAGCTCGTAGAAGCAGTATTCAAGCTTAGCCTAAGAGTAGATGATCAGAAAACAAAACACGTGATCGTTCAAAGATGTTGAAATAGCAAAATGACCAGTTACATCTAATAATTGGCAAACATAAATTTGAACTTGTTTAAGAGTTCATATTTCTGGGTGCAGTGGTAAATGAACAAAATCAGAGACAAGTAGAAATGAAAATGAGATAAAAATTAGGGCCTAAACTACTGACAAGGAAAACTAAATGAATGTTTATAACACAATCGTCAGACCATTCCTAACCTATGAAGCAGAAACATGGAGTTTAACTAAAAGGGAAGAACACTAGTTATAACTATTTGAAAACAAAGTTTATTATTGTTGTTTTTGGCATGCATGGGTACTCAACTTTGAGGTTAACAGCACCCTTGTGAATTTTAAAAGAAACCAGTGTTGGGTCAAGAGGCTAAAAACATTGTCACACTCACTCACTCACTCCGATCTCATTCATGTAGATCCACACAATCATTCTGTATCATAAGTCAAAACAAAGTTTACAGGCAAATCATTGGTCTGTGCTATGATAACGATTAAAAAACTGGAAGAGAAGAGACAACACACAAACCCACATTCTGTCACAATAAGCAACAACAGTGAGCATAAAAAATTCCAGAAGACTTCATTGCGTAGGCTATCTGATGAGAATCAAGTGATTTCAAGAATATTCCTGGAGAAGTCATTTCATAGTAAAGGACCAAGAGGGAGAACCAGGAGTGCATGAGTAAATGAATTAAAACAATATTTAATAGATTTGACAGAATTGGTGTGAGTAATTAGCAGGAAGTAGCACAAGATGGAAGCTTTTGGAGGCAGCTTGTGAGATTGGCACGTAAGTTTTGAGTCCCTTGGAAGCCAAGAAGAAGAAGAATTGCAATTTTGGCCTTACGGCCATTATCAAGTGGTGTACTGCAGACAACTGAGCTTTGGCAAAAGTCAAACATTAAAATCCTCCAACATGTACACATGTCATCCTTGTACCTGAACCTTGTAACTGGAAGGATACAGCAATGTTAAATGAGCACAAGACTCTGTATGCTGTGAAAAATTATGTAAATTGCATAAAATATTACAAATATTGACATCCAACAATGGAAAATCCAGGATGGAATGTAACAATAAAATGAAAGGGATAGTTGCTGCTCACCATGCAGCAGAGATGCTGAGTTGCAGAGAGGCACAATAAAAAGACTGTCAGAAAGTTAGCTGTTGAGTCTGACTCCAGCTGCCAGAGACTGTGGTCATGGTGAGAGTTGCATTTGCATGAATGTGTGCATGTGTGTGTGTTGTCTACTTTTGACAAAGACCTCATTGTCCACCAGCTAACTTTCCAACAGTCTTTTTGTTGTGCTTTTCAGCGACTCAGCATCTCCGTTATGTGGCGAGTAGCAAATATTGACATCCTTAACGTGAATCCCAATGAACTACCACTCCCTCACATCACCCATATATAAAATCAAAACAACATGTTCAGCTGAGAATCTTAGCTCTGGTGCTTGTGTTTGTCATAGTTCAATAACAAAAAGGGAGAAACAGAAAAAAGGCAAGGTGCAGTGGGGAGAGAAGAAAGTTGCTCGCAATATGTGTAGTTTTATTAATGAATGACTTCTCAGCCTGTTCATCATATTGTATTTGCTGTAAAATTTTTGTGGTTTCCTTCCCACAATCATGTAAGAAAGTTTGCTTTTATTTTTTACAGACTTTGTTAGAAAAGGAGCAACTACTGCATCGGTTGAAATAACTATTAACAACAAAGGTGTCCGTGCATATAAACCTGAAGAATATGGCAATATGATAATTATATGTAGAACATTAAGTGCAGTATCAGGACAGTCAACCTACAGAATACGATCAGCAAGAGGTTAGTAGATTAAGATTGTTCTGCGTTTTTCAGTGTTTTATATGGTAAAATTTGATGTCATGTTGAGTGAAATGGAATCAGTTACTTGTCAGTGGCACAAAGTCATCATTTTGATGGTTTGTTACTGTAATTGTACATGACATTTTCAAAAATTGTGGTGCTTCATAAAGTAATTAATCTTGAGGAAACTGCAGTATGTATCGGAGACATGGAAAAGAAATGTAAGTAGTGTGTTCATGTCTGAGTTGTTCAGCACTGAAGCTTTACTCTTCATCAAGCTGTCAGACTATTTTCTCCATAGATTCTTTTTACAGTCCATCCATTTTATCTTCTATGAAACTAGTGTTGGTCTTTAAGGAACTTCATATTTCTCCATGATTTACTGTCCATACATAATGTTATTTATGATGTTCCTGTCTTCTGTTATTTAAAAATTAATTGGCTTACAGTTACTTTCACCTTCCATATTCATAACTAGATCTCTAGAGCATAATTTTAAGATAATTTATGTACACCACCTCTGTAAATGGCTCTTGTTTTTAAGATTGTTTGATTGTTTAGGGGAAGTCAAGTCATCAAAAAAGGAGGAATTGGATCGTATTGTCAGTCATCTGAATATTCAGGTTAACAATCCTATATCGGTGTTGAATCAGGATACAGCACGCACATTTCTGAGCAACAGTGATCCTGCAGAGAAATACAAACTTTTCAAAAAGGCAACACAACTACAAGCTATAGAAGACACATATCAGAACACAATAAAGAGCCTTGAAGAAGCCAAACGCATTTATCAGCAGAAAAGGAAGGTTAGTGCTGTTGAGTAGTAGGTGTGTGTGTGCACATGGGCACACACGTGTGTGTGTGCATGTGTTGGTGTTGTCTTTAAATATATTTCAATAAACAGATGGTAATAATGAGTGCTTATTTGTTGTGATTTACCTATAATGGTTTCCGTGGAAACAATGAAATATATTTATGAAGTGTGAATTAAGAAAAAAGGTTTAGCACATGTCATATTGTATTAGAGATGCAATGATGTGAGACTGTGTATGATCTCCGTGTTTTTTTAATAACAACAAATACCTTTGTTACAAGAACACCCACTTAACCAGATTTACCGCGTCAGTGCACCTGTGGAATGAAAATATGCATTCAAAAAATTTTTCATGAGGAGCTTCAGGATGACCTGATTGTACTCAAATCATAACACAGTGATGACTTTTTACTTCATTGGTGATAAAGCTAACACAAGCTTTTGTTAGCAAAATTAAGAATAGATATTTGCATAGCCAGTTTTGCCTGCACATAACTGTCATGTAACTCATATGATCATGTTTATGAACAGTCCAAGCTTAAATTTATTTTCAATTTTTACTGTGTACATGATTTTATAAAAATAGTAAATAGGTAATAATTGTTTATTAAAATCCATGATCAGAAACTCTGGTACTGACGATGTTTTTTTACTTGGTAATCTCTAATGATGAGCTTGGTAAAGAATTAGCTATAGTGAAGTCAGTGTGAGTTGATCCGTGACAGTTACATTGGGCTGGCTGTGGCCACTTAATGGGCCTACCTGAACCAATAAAGTAACATGATTTTATACATGTCTGTATAGCAACGGTTCAGTGTTATCGCAGGTCTGTAGACGGCTGCAGTTTTTACTTGCAGAGATTAGTGCTTCACAGTTGAAAGCTGCCAACAGCACTGTGAGCTGCCAGGAATTGTCCTTCACCGACTCAGCTGTAGGAGCATGCATTAGCAAAAAGTGAAATTAAATTTTGGAACATGTATACACATTGTAGTTATGTCTGATGCAAGCTGTTAAGAATTAGGCTCTCATGTTGCTGTGTCTCCAAATTCAAAAGAAAAAACAGATATACATTATGGAAACAGCTGTAACAAAATAATTGTTCTACTTGTGTTTTCTTGAAAACTTCTCTCAAAACCTTTTAATCCTCAAAATCAAATAGTTTTCTGATTGGTGTATTGTTGATTGTTGTAACATCTAGAATAGACTGTTCCACTGCTGCCCCATGGAGCAACCATGCCCATGTCTGCTCCTCAATGCACTCATTGGCAGGTGCAGGTAGTGTAGGCTACGTGTCAGAAGGTTGTATTGCATGTGTTCTGCACATGTACGAGCTGTTTAGACACCCCTGTTAGGCCAGTGGAGTATGATCATGTATGCTGCAGCCTGGCTGGATGACTGCTATAGGTCATCATGTTGCCACCTGTTCCCGTGACCAAATGGCTGTCTGCGAGTAGCCTTTGAGTTGGAACAGGCTGATGTAGACCTCTTCAAGTGCTAATTGTTTTGTAAGAATGCTCTGTTGTTGGGACACGTTGTGGTGCACAACTGCCTCAGTTTACTTTTGGTGTATTTGTTTACAGTCTTTCCTACAAGTTCTATATTAGCCACATGTAAACTAAAAACTAACTTAAAGAGTATCTTTACATCCAGCTTCACCTAAGTTTTGCTAATACAGTGTTTAGTGTAGATGGAGGCCAGGAGGATTACTATTTTGAATGAATCTCTGGTTTAATGATTCAGAGAATCTGGTGTTAAGCAACACGATCCAAATGACAGAGGTTGTAGAAAAGCCATTGAAATTCAGCATGTTGTGTATAGCAGCATATTTTGTCACTAGATAGTTATCTCTGATCTCGGTCACATTGTGGTGGTAGCCATTCATTTGAGTGGACAGCTGATCGGTAGTTATACTCACACGCAACGCTGGACAGAAATCACAGCAGGGTTGGTTATGACATGACAACCTTCACAGGTAGCCCTGGCTCTGATAGGATAGGATAGGATAGGATAGAAAAGCCTGTGACAGATCTGAAGTAGGATGTGCCAGGTGGGTGAATCGACAGGTCTCGCACCTAGACAAGAGCTTGGGAGTAGGTGTCGCATAAAGCTGGACAAGGGTATTGCATAGATTGGGTGGGATGTGGAATGGGTGGGAAGGATTGCATGTAGGATGTTTTTCATTTCCGTGCCCATGCCAGATGAATGACCATCACCAAAGTGTGACCAAGAGCAGATTTGTCCACCCAATAGCAGAATACGCTGCTGAGCATGACATGCTTGATTTTAATGACTGGTTCACAATGTCAGGTTCTATGATTACACTGATGAGAGCTTGCAACACACCCTTCAGTCTCATAATTCTCGTGGCCTCAATCTCCTCCCGACCCTGCTCCTCACCTACCAAGACTCCTTCCCCGTGACCCTAACTTCATTTATCCTGCACCGATACCCTCTTGCTAAAGTCTCCCTCTTCATCAGTCCTATTCTTTCCCCCCAGTACACTCTTCCAAGGGGTCAGGAGTGGGAGTGGCATAGGGATGGATCATGTGTAGGTTTGGTGGATGACAGAACACCACTTTAGGAGGGATGGGAAGGATCATTCATAGGATGACCTTCATTTCTGGACATGGTAATAGGTACTGTAACCTTGGTGAAGGAAATGGTGTAGTTGCTCCTGTCTGAGGTGATGTTAAGTGATGTGGGGGGGATCACCTTTGTAGCTGATTCTTGGTGATGGGAAGATTGGGAATATGTACAGATATGGCATGGGAAATCTGTTCGTGGACTATGTCTGGGGGGAAGTGCCTGTTTGTAAGAGCTCTCATGGGATCTTCAGCATACCGGGCAAGGGAATTCCCATTACTACAGATATCCCATCCAAATGTAACCAGGCTGTGTGGTAACTATTTTTTATTTTGGAAGGGGTGAAAGCTGTCAAAATGCTAGTACTTTTGGCAGTTAGTGGGTTTAATATGACAGAGCCATTAGAAAGGTGGAGGACAACATCCAGGAAGGTGGCATGTTGGGCTAACAACGGCCAGGTGAAGTGGGCAGGAGAAGTGTTGAGGTTGTGGGGGAATGAGCATAGAGCGCCTTGGCCCTTTTTATGGACTATCTGGCGGAAACCTTCCTAGCCTATTGCAACAAGCTCTTTGTATGATTCAGTTTCGTTGATGATATATACATGGTCTGGGCTCAGGGCCAAGACACCATATTTTTATAAATCCACCACTTCAACATGCAGTCCTCCTCAGCCCAACATGCCACCTTCTTTTACTTTGTCCTCCACCTCTTTGATGGTTCCATCCACTCCTTTCTACATATTAAACCCACTAACCATCAACAGTACCCGCATTTGGCAGCTGTCACCCCTTCCACACCAAAAAATCACTTCTACACAGTCTGGCCACTCATGGCTAGCATATATGCAGTGACAAGAATTGCCTTGTCCAGTATGCTGACAGTCTCCCAAGGGCTTTCACCAATGGACACTATCCTCCCCTCTGCCCCTCTCCAAACTTAGTTCACCTAGTACACAGGTATCCCGTACCATATCCTCAAACACTCCTAATCCTCCAACTACTCCCAAGGATCAGCTTTAAAGTAGTGCTCCCCATGTCAACTAATATCAAATTGGACCAAAGCAACTGAAACATATATTTTGCTATGGTTTGAGCTGCATCTGTCATCATGCCCTGAAATGAAGGACATCCTACCCAAGATCCTTCCCACTCATCCTAAAATGTTATTCTGTCACCCATCCAACCTACACAACACCCTGGTTGACCTCTATGCCAGTCCCACTACAAACATTTTGCCCAGGGATCATACCCTGTGGAGGACCCAGTTACATCATCCACCCAGCACTTCCTACTCCAGTCCTATCAGTGGTTTATCCTCTACCATCGAAGTTGGGTCCCCTGTGAAAGCAGTTATGTCATGTACCAACTGTAATGCAATCACAGCTTACCTTTTTGTGTTGGCATGACAACCAATCAGATGTCAACCAAGATACTGGCCTTGCCAAACTGTGAACAAGAACAGAGTTGACCACCCAGTGGCACAACACACTGAGTACAAAATACTCACCATGCGAGGAGGCGCAGTGGTTAGCGCACTGGACTCGCATTCGGGAGGACGACAGTTCAATCATGTGTCCGGCCATCCTGATTTAGGTTTTCTGTGATTTCCCTAAATTGTTCCAGGCAAATGCCGGGATGGTTCCTTTGAAAGGGCATGGCCAACCTCCTTCACCATCCTTCCCTAATCCGATGAGACCGATGACCTCGCTGTTTGGTCTCTTCCTCCAAACAACGCAACCCAACAAAATACTCGAGTACAAAGGCTGTTTTGCAGTGCATGCCATCTGGATCCTTCCCTCAAGCACTAGATTTTTCTGAATTACTTAGAAAGATGTGATCCTTGTGACACATCCTTCGTTCCCGTTATGCCCTGGGCCTCAGTCTCCACTAACTTCCTGTCCCAACACCTTCTACCCAACAGTTTCCCTTTTCTCTTCTTGTCACCCCCTCCCAACCCACACTTCCATGTCATCTTAACAGTGTGCCACACCCGGACAGCTCCAGTGCCCGTGAATCACATGCCTAGCCCATGCACTCGCACCTTTCCCTCCCGCATTCCTAGTCAGCACACCTGCTGCCTCCCTACGAGCCACTGACTGCCCATTTCCAACACCTCTTTCTATTTCTCACCCTTACCTCCATCCATCCACCCCACCTAATATAACCCCACTCCACCTAAGTCCAATTGGTGAACTGCAATCCTGGCATTGTGTGTCAGGTTGGTACAGTGTAGGGGCACAGGTGTGTGTGTGTGTGTGTGTGTGTGTGTGTGTGAGAGAGAGAGAGAGAGAGAGAGAGAGAGAGAGAGAGAGAGAGAGAGAGAGAGAGAGAGAGAGAGAGAGAGAGGGGGGGGGGGGCACACACTCGTCAAATGCTTTCTTCCGAAAGCAAGGGAGTTTTCAATGTCTTGTTTATGCCTGTCAACAGCTCATTGCTTCTGCTACTCAAAGTATGCTCTCGTTTACTCCTAAATGATTTGCAGTCTGCCTGAACTTTATTTACTACATTTATTTATACATTTTGTTAATCGTATCTAATAAATGAAATTATTCTCTTCTCTTTTTTACCAAGCAGATGTACAAGAGCTCTACCTTTCTCTACCCTTCTTTCCACTAGTAATAATTAAGCATAATGCTGAGTAGCTCTTCACCTAATAAATATCTTTCTTATGTTTCTCAGTGTAGGAATAACTCAGCAATTTTGCATTATGCTAGTCAGAGATCACTCATTCTAACTTTCGATTATTATTGCTAATATGATTCTTTTATGTCAGTGAAAAGATATAAAAATTAATTATTTGTCCTTTAACACTACCAGAATTAATTTTATTCAATTATCTTTTCTCTAAGTGTGATTTCTTTAATAATTTAACACTTTATCTCATGCTCTCAAAATATGATATAGTTTGTCTTGTATCCTACCAGTTACAGAAGTCAGCTCAAATCTCTTCCAGGTCAGGTGTTGGCATCTATCAGTGCTAACTCAATTACTGTGTTACGATAAATGCGAAAACTCAAGATAGCACTATAGTAAATTAACATAGTGGTGTTCTTTGTTAATCTTAATTCCTGAGTACCACAGGTAATGAGATAGCAATTTGACTGTAAATCTGTTGAGTTTGCTTCTAAAGAAGTCACACAGGACACCTGGTAACCATAAGAGTAGCTCCTATCTCGCATAAAATTTATAACTTAGCCTTCTTCGTACTCAGTTCACATGAACAGCCATCCTTCCAGTACACACCAACAACAACCAACGAGAATAATATTTCATAGCTTTCCAGATAAGGGTCTGTCACAGAATTACTAACTTGATCTGGATATCAGTCAGAAATACCACAAACCAACTCTCTATCCTCTGCATCAGCTAATGATTCTTAAGATTTACTCATCAGTTAATACCTTTAATTGAAATATTTTTAACTATAGTATCAACAGTCATTTCTGGTTTTCCGTAACGTTTATAGATTTGTTCCGAAAAAACTTTAAAATTTTCATAACTGATCTACAGTTACAGCCGAGGGTGCTAAATTGACATTATAATATTGCTTGCCCATAGCAATTTGAGGTGACTTTAAATAGCCAACTCGCCCATCTGGTCAACTCTCAATCCAAATCTCAGCGCTTTTCAAAACCCACTCTGAACTTGCATAGAAGTATGAAGCACAAAAGAACATTGTTATTGAAACTTTTAACAGTAAATATGTTGTAGATATTTGCAGTGTGGTAGCCAGCTTTAATGCATGCAATGTCCATTAATCTCTATGGAGCATGCATGTCACTTGTTTTTGTCTCGTCAGTACACTGACTTAGCAAATGTCATGGGATAGTGGGGCACAGATAGCTTGGGTGTGTTGTATGCACCCCCCTCCCTTCCTGACCATCCCCATCCCCTCCCTGTGCTGACTGCAGCTGTATAAGAGACATGAGAAGTGGTTTGTGTAACATGCAGTGTCATCATGAGCCGACACCATTCGAACTGGTATGGCAATCGATGCCCGATGGATGGGAATTTCTATTTCGGCACTGGTGCAGGAATTCGGCCTCACACTTTCAACTGCATCCAGGGTATATCATGAATGGTTGATTGAGGATATGTTTTTCAACAACAGACAAACTACCAGCCATCCAGCTGCCCTCAATGACCTTGATCAGCGGCATATGAGACGGATCATCACTAGTGACAGAAGAGCAATTGTGCAACAAATCGTGGCCCAGTTCAGCACAGGTTGTGGTAGACAAGTCTCTCAGTGGAGAGTCCATAGGGATATGGGTTCCACGGGGTACGGACACTAACACTGCACACGGGTGCCTCTGTTAACCCAACATCTTCAGGCACAATGGCTTGCATTTGTCATCAGTCACCAGGGATGGATACTGGAACAAAGGCGTCACAAGATATGATTGGATGAACCTTGATTTCAATGCCTCCGATGGGAGGCACCATGTGTGGTGCAGACCATATCAGTCAGTGGATCTCTTCTGCCAAGAAGGTGTGGTTCAAGGCAGCAATGTCTGTGTTATGGTCTGCGATGCATTTTCCTGGTATGAAATGGACGCCTAGTTGTTTTGGAAGGGACTTTGAATAGTCTGCAGCATGTTGAGCTGTTTGGGAACCATCTCCACTCATTTTTTTCCTTCCTGACGGTTCTGCAGTGTTTCAAGAAGATGATGTGCTCCCACATCGCTACCATGTCACCTGGGAATGCATTGAAGGTCCAAAGACTGAGATGGCCACCCCAGAACCCAGATTTGAAACCCATCAAACATATCTGGGATGCCATGGAAAGCAGGCTCTGAGCCATGGACCCTGCACCTGTGAACAGATCAGAATTGGCTGCCGCTCTGCAAACAATTTAGTGTCAGCTGCTTCCAGAGAAGAACCAGGGACATGTGGACTCTCTTCCATGGCATCTCACTGCAATCCGCAGGGTCAAAGGAGGCCCGACACGTTATTAAGTCTATTGGCATTTGTGACGCTTCTACCTGCTTCATATTGCTCTACACTATATAAAGTTTTTACATATGAACATACAATATATATCAAAAGTACACCAAACACACACAATAGCTTACTACAGTGTTAGTTTTCCGCTGTAAAAGCTATCTGTATCTAAGACTGTGCGATTACTATTCTTGTGATCCCCAAAAAACCTCCATTTTAGGCGTGTCGTAACATTTTGGTGCCATTGATGTGGAGCCCCATACTGTTGTACCTGAAATTCTACAACTCCTCATTGAATGCAGAAAGATATTATGCAATACACATGAACTTTTGTACTCTCGAGTTGAACTGTGTTTGGAAAATTTTCTTCTTTCATGTTTTGAAGCCTATGTTCACATAATTCTATGCGTTTTATCTTGTAATTCTTGCAGATAGCTTCTACTAGTTGTAGTTATTATTGGTAGAAAGATTTTTGCATTTAAGTTCTCTGTTTGATCTGTGCATTGACTTCTTTGAGCTACACTCAAAACACTTCCTAATTCATGCAGTGGTGTCTTTTGATACGTGATCTGGCTTTTCTATTTACTTGAAGAGCAATGACCTCAAATTTTACAGATGCTCTTTCTTAATCTTACTCACAATTTAAACTGCTGTACATTAGGAGCGCTCAAGTAGTAGTGGTCTATTTTAAGAAAGTATTTTGTTGTATACAGTACATGGTTTATTGAAATTCAATTTATGGTCCAGAAGCTGTAGCCATGTGAAATTGAGTCGATCCTTTTCCATCAACACATGTTACTATTTTAAACAATGGAAAATCCAGGAAGGAATGTGAAATATTATGAAAAGTATAGTTGCTACTCACCATATAGTAGAGATGCTGAGTCGCAGATAGGCCTCTCTGCAACTCAAGATCTCTGCTGTATGGTGGGTAGCAACTGTCCTTTTCATAATAAAGTGTTACTAGTTTACACGTGCAGGAGACATTTTCAGTGTGTTTTTGCACATCTCCATAGAATAAACATTTGCTCAAATTTTCAGTAGCTTCTTAAATGGTATAAAAGCACACTGAGAACATTACAACACTGGCACTTGTCTATTTGTTGGCAATGCAGTCATTCTCTAATTTTGATATCTATAAAAAAATTAATTTTATTTTTTTATTTTAATTTTAATTTGTTTATTTACTTTTTATTGTATCTTGTCCATCATTAACTAGGTAATATTTATAGCAGTTTAAAAATGATGAATGACAGTTGAGTGCACTTCTATCATGCCTTTTTACATGTTGCAGGCAGCTGATGCTTTGAAAGCTGAAATAAAAGATCTTAAAAAGCGATGTGATTATTACAACTCCATGGCAAATCATGACAAGAAAATGCGCTTGTTGGAGAATGAACTGATGTGGTCTTTGGTTTGTATTATCAACACAGTGGATTTTTATCAAAGCGTTTTATCATCAAGCCCTGTATTAAAGTTGTCCTCCCTCTGTTCTGTTCAGGCTATTCGTGAGGAAAATTTGTACAAACAACTTCAAAATGATTTACAGGCAGAAATTGCCAAATGTCCAGATATGAGGAAAGGAATAGAAAAATATCAGTCAGAAGCTGAAGAACTTGTTGACATAAATCGGTAAGTAGTTATTCAGTGTCCCTTTCATCCCTTGGTTTATTCAAAGTGTTATTAATAATTTGAAGCTACAAGTATTCTTTGTATGATCTAAATATTAGTATATCTAAAAACAAAGATGATGTGACTTACCAAACGAAAGCGCTGGCAGGTTGATAGACACACAAACAAACACAAACATACACACAAAATTCAAGCTTTCGCAACCAACGGTTGCTTCGTCAGGGGCAGACAGTGTTTGTTGGTAATGAGGATCACCCTGTGGCTAAACATGCCTTGGTGCACGGCCAGCACATCTTGGCACAGTGTTACACCGTCCGGGTTTTCTGGATACTTCCCACTAACACCAACCTATCCGAACTCTGGAGATGGGAACTTGCCCTTCAATATATCCTCTCTTCCCGTTATCCACCAGGCCTCAATCTGCGCTAATTTCAAGTTGCCACCACTCATACCTCACCTGTCTTTCAACAACATCTTTGCCTCTGCACTTCCGCCTCGACTGACATCTCTGCCCAAACTCTTTGCCTTTGAAGATGTCTGCTTGTGTCTTTATATGTGAGGATGGATATGTGTGTGTGTGTGTGTGTGTGCGAGTGTATTCCCGTCCTTTTTTCCCCCTAAGGTAAGTCTTTCCGCTCCCGGGATTGGAATGACTCCTTACCCTCTCCCTTAAAACCCACATCCTTTCGTCTTTCCCTCTCCTTCCCTCTTTCCTGACGAAGCAACCGTTGGTTGCGAAAGCTTGAATTTTGTGTGTATGTTTGTTTGTGTGTCTATCGACCTGCCAGCACTTTCGTTTGGTAAGTCACATCATCTTTGTTTTTAGATATATTTTTCCCACATGGAATGTTTCCCTCTATTATATTCATATCACTAAATATTAGTATTGTATAAATGAGGAGAATCAGAAACCAACACCACTATAAGTAATGTTTATGTGTTTGTGTGTGTGTGTGTGTGTGTGTGTGTGTGTGTGTGTGTGTTTGAGGTTTACGGGCGCTAAACAGCGTGGTCATCAGTGCCCAAATGCATAAAAATAGGAACACATGCAGTGAAGGGACTAAGACGAACAGCGAACAAGGAGAACGGCTAAAAGACACAGACCTGACGCAGTTCCAAATCCTCACATACAGAGGCAAAACAAGAGGTGAAGGAACACACTAAAAAGGAAGGGAAACAAGGAAAAGAGAACAGAAACCGAAGGGAAACAAGGAGGTAATCGTGACTGGCTGACCTCTTACCTAAAACCTGGGTGAACCAGTCACCCAGCAGCACATTAAAACCCCCTCCCTAAAATCCGAGGCAACAAATTGGACAGGACACAAAACCGTAAGACCATAACTACAGTCATTGCGTCATCTTGTAAAATAGAGGGCAAATCCGGTGGCAAAGTAATGTTTACTGATGTGCTGCCACTCATTGAACATCCTCAAGCAAACTGCATTGTAACATAACAGAGGCAATTAGTAAACACAGCTTTTGTTGTGAAATAATATTTAAGGAATCTCTACATTAGAAATACCCAGTATTTGTAGAGTACTGTGGTGCACATGAAACTCGTTTCAATAGCATGAGCTTTTTTCCAAGCGTAATGAAAGCATACTAATGAGTACAAATGCCAGTGTGCCGTTTTAAGAAGAGCTAAGTTGAAGTGAGCCACATACATATTGTACTTTATGAGGGAATAACTGGAGTTGTCAAGATAGAAACTTGAATGTATGAGACGATTTTTAGATAAAATATATCTTCGACTAACTTTGACCCGTGTGCCCGCTAAGGCCGGCAGACTTCAAATTTTCATTAATGTTACATTGTACATACCTCTTGCTGGAAACTTGACCTCACAGCAAATAAAATAAGAACTGTTAAGCTTACAGTTTACTCCAAACCGCAGAAAGAAGCCTAAGTCTTCATATAACTGAAGTTTAATAACTGACACCTGCCGCCAGCCAGGGTGGCTTCAATATGGTCAGTTACATGACTAACATATTGTTGATTTTTCTGTGAATGTACACTATGTGATCAAAAGTATCTGGTCAGCCCCAAAAACATACGTTTTTCATATTAGGTGCATTGTGCTGCCACCTACTGCCAGCCTACCTCAGTAGTCATTAGATATCATGAGAGAGCAGCAGAACTCATGGACTTCGTATGTGGTCAGGTGATCGGGTGTTACTTGTGTCATACGTCTGTATGCGAGATTTCCACACTCCTAAACATCCCTAGGTCCACTGTTTCCCATGTGACATTGAAGTGGAAACGTGAAGGGACACGTGCAGCACAAAAGTGTACAGGCTGACCTCATCTTTTGACTGACAGAGACACCCGACAGTTGAAGAGGGTCGTAATTTGTAACAGGCAGACATCTATCCAGACCATCACACAGGAATTCCAAACTGCATCAGGATCCACTGCAAGTACTATGACAGTTAGGCAGGAGGTAAATGCCAAACGACGCCTCGCTTGGTGTAAGGAGTGTAAACATTGGATGATTGAACAGTGGAAATACATTGAGTGGCGTGATGAATCATGCCACACAATGTGGCGATCCTATGGCAGGGTGTGGGTATGGCAAATGCCCAGTGAACGTCATCTGCCAGCGTGTGTAGTGCCAACAGTAAAATTCAGAGGTGGTGGTGTTATGGTGTGGTCATGTTTTTCATGGAGTGGGCTTGCACCCCTTGTTGTTTTGCGAGGCACTATCACAGCATAGGCCTACATTGATGTTTTAAGCACCTTCTTGCTTCCAACTGTTGAAGAGCAATTAGGGGATGGCAATTGCATCTTTCAACATGATCGAGCACCTTCTCATAATGTGCAGCCTGTAATTGAGTGACAATAACTTCCCTGTAATGGACTGGCATGCGCAGAGTCCTGACCTGAATCCTATAGAACATCTTTGGGATGTTTTGGAATGCTGACTTCATGCCAGACCTCACCAACCGACATCAATATCTCTCATCAGTGCAGCACTCCGTGAAGAATGGGCTGTCATTCCCCAAGAAACCTTCCAGCACCTGATTGAACATATGCCTGCAAGAGTGGAAGCTGTCATCAAAGCTAAGGGTGGGCCAACACCATATTGAATTCCAACATTAGGGATGGAGGGCGCCACAAACTTGTAAGTCATTTTCAGCCAGGTGTCTGGATATTTTTGATCACATAGTGTATTGTACATAGTTGGAAATGCCTATGACTGTCTGTCAGTGCTACCCTGGCTGTGCATCATCACTTCTCCAAGGTAGTGATAACTGGAATTATGCCCAGAACATCAGAAGACTAAATCAGTCTCTCCTTCTCATCCTGTCTGGTAAGTCCCCCCTGACCTGGAGTTCTGGGTGACTTTTCCAAACTCTCTCCGTTTCCTAAACCTCACCAGTCCTTTTTCTTCATCCCTCTTTCTTCCTCTTCAACCCTTCTGCCAGAAGGAGGAGCCACTGGCTCCTCAAGATTGCAAATTTCTTAACCTTTTATATGTGTGTGCTCTCTTGCAGCCACTTGGTGAACAGATTTTTAATCTATCCAATTGCACTATATTTTCAAAAAGTGGGCACTTCAATATTTGACACAATTAAAACCAACCATCCAACTTTCAGTCTTAAATTTTAACAAAATTTCTTCACTTACTGGCTTTCCAGTTGCACCAGTCACAGCCCCACTTCGATGACTCATGTTTCTAGGAAAGAAGGAAAATGTGTTATTAATTTTTTTCTTGTAAAACTCCCCTTTTGTGTGATGCCAGTAGCACTACTAGAATGTAATATGACGTTCACGGGAGCTGTCTCAGTTAATTTCTTGACCATCTGTTCTAATTGTTAATCATTATATTGGTTCTTTTAACACCCTTGACTTGATTATTGTGACTTCTGAGAACAGGCTGCTTCTGTGGTTCCTCTCTGTGCCTGTCTTCGTTATTGATTGATCTCTAATTAGAATTAAGTTTGTTATAACCCCTCTATTCATCCTGCCTTTTATTATTGTTAAACACCCACAGATTTCCCCTCAATTCCTTTGCATTATTACTTTTGCATTTATTCAGTCTGATCACTTTGTTAGGATCTTCTGCTTGTATATTTCCCAACTTTTCAATTGTGTGTAACTGCTCAAGGAAATGTAGTAGATGAGTGATCGTAGCCCAATCCACAACTAGCAGTTTCTTCCCTACCTTCTGTGTTCTTGTCTAATAGGGTAAACTAAATTTGTAGCTCTAAATGTATCCACTCCATCTGTTATGGTATGGTTGTGAGCTTAACAGTTTGATTTTTGATTCCCATTCCCCCCCCCCCCCCCCCCCTCCCCGCACCGTCACTCCAATACTTAGCTCTAAATACACTTTAAAATCATGATATTTCTCAAATTAGTCTAAATGTAGCATACCCCACTGGGTAACACTGCCAATTAAATAGCTGATTACATATTTTACTTTTCTCTGATCTTTTTAGATAACAAACCTACAATGCTTTCAAAAATAATACTTTTTCTTCACAACTAGAGGATTTGACTGTGGGGAAGTGACTGTTAATGATTTACCCATTTCAAAAGTAAATCCTCCCACCATATATTATTCCTCTCGTTTTTTGTTAAAATTCATTCTAATTCACTTTTAATCTCTTATTTAATAAAAAGTTCAATGCTTCCCATAATAATACACTTCCCATCCTCTTTATGATTTAATATTGGATCCAGTTTTCCTCATACTTTTACTAAATAATTTCTTTTATATCCACTTAACATCTTTGTTTCATTCAAGAATTCAGTACATGCTTGATTTGTCAGCATGCAGTCACAGCCTATATGATGTTTAATTCAGTTAATTTAGCCTCATACTTAGTTACACAATCAACTTCCTTCAAATTATTTAATCCCTCTTGTAAAGCTTTATTTTGACACATCCGTTCACCGTTATTTGTTGGTTTACACAGTAAATCTTTGTTTTGACACATCCATTCACCCTTATTTGTTGGCGTATACAATCTCCAGTCATCGGTCAGTAGTTTATTTCTTGGTCCTCTTCACTAAGAAAAATCCAATTTTTCAATACAACAGCTTCTTGCCATCTTCTTTCTTCAATTTCAAAATTAAATCTGTACTTGACTAAATTACCTTAATAATTATTTCAGGCTCAGTTACTCAGTCACTACATATGAGCGTACACAGTGGTTGTTGTCGTAGGAACTTCAATGTGTTAGACAAATCTCTCTTTGGCTGACTTAAACCTATGTGTCTGGCTAAGGGCAGCAGGCTTCTACCTGTCAGAATTGAATATCAGAGGTGGCTCTCATAGCAAACTTTGCTTCACAAAAGCCAAAATCAGTTGGAGCGATTAGGCGTACAGTTTACTCAAGAAGACTAAGTCTTTATATAAACAAAGGCATCTGAAATTTAGGGGGGGGGGGGGCGGAGGCAAGAGGGAGCACTTGGGCTCTCCTGGAGTCTAAGTGCAGAATTCTTATGAATTTATAGCAATGAGTGCCTGTGACTCGACTAAACTACAGATCTAACATTTCCTAACACAACTAGACTTACTGTGATTTCAGCAGTTAGTGTATATTGTGAAGGCCTTTTTTTTTACACTGGAGATTTTGCTGATAACGTGGAATGGCAGTGGTTCCAGTACTCTTTTTCATTCAGAATAGTTGCAAACCTTTACAGAACTGTGATCAAATAGTGGCTTCAATCTTTTCTCTGTCACTCGCTCGTGCAGAACTTACCAAGCTGTAGAGAGGAGTCGATTGAACACCCTGACCCAAAGACAGCACAATATACTAAGGAGAGAATTATCAGTCATTTCAGTTACAATAAATTCTATGTACTTCTTCTCAAATTTAGTTGTTGAGGGATGAGACATTTCCAAAATAACCTAATCAGTTGCACCTGAAAGTGGCAATTTTACAATTCTTCCCTGTCTTGAAAAAATTTCTGTGGGCGCCCATGCATATAACTAAAGTTTATTAATGCTTTCACTGCTACAGACATGGTCTCTGCATTCCGTGCTGAGCACGGCTTTGATGTGGCTGTACTGCTTGCCAAATGCTGCTATCTGTGCTGAAAGATGGCACTCTGGCCAGTATCGTCCAATATTAAGAAAATTATTATTTGAAAAAATTTGATTTTTGCTCATATCAGAGCCTGATATCTTTAGTTGATAAAGGACTGAATTTCTTTTCGTTATTTGTCATAGTTACTGCACTGCATAAAATTAAGTAAAACATTCCACAAAATTTTAAAGAGTTGGCAGAGGTAAGAACACATTGTGTAAACTTTGCATGTGGTTGATTTTACCTCATACATTGTAGATAAGATATTGAAATTTTATTTAAAATTGAGAGGATAACAATATCTCATGTTGTTTATGAATTAATGATTTTTATATCTGATGGATGGTTGTGCATGATGCACTCATTTCCGTCCCTGCATGTCATGAGTAATTGTGAACGATAACATGCAGAGAGTCACATGTGTTGTATGATAAATAACTGAAACTTATTTATTTGACAAGGTATGCAAGTAACTAGTCCGTAGCAGTGAGAGGTTGGCATGTCAATAGCACTTCTGGAAAATGCAAAGGCCACGTTCAAGCATGTCCTCAGCACCTGGGGAGTGGCAGAATATGACAAGTTAACTTGCTGCAGCTTGCTGGAATAATTGTTGGTCAGCAGCTTCTGTTAATCAGAACAACGAAAAACCAGCAAAGTTGCAAATTTCACTTTTTTTATTCAGTCGATGACTAGTTTTTGGGCCAGGACCCATTTTCAAATGATTGTAACATAATCAAAAATGGTGGTTCCAAAAATGCAAAAACCATGTCAAAAATGCGCAAACAGTTACAGCACATACAGATAACTCTGGTTTTTGATTTTTTGGAGATATCACTTTTGACTTTGAAGTTTCAGAAATACCACAATTCAGAGATACTACTTTTGACTATGTTCCGATGATTTGAAAATGGGCCTCGACCCCAAAACTAGTCATCGAGTGAATAAAAAAAATTAAATTTGCAACTTTGGTTGGTTTTTCATTGTCCAAGTTAATTTGTCTTCGGCAGTTAGAGGGTTAACTAAAATCTGGTTCCAGCCAATGTTGTTTCAGTGTAGTCACCTACATAACTGAAGGATCATCAATTATTCTTTAATACACAATAGTTATGTGGAGGTTTTGTAGTCCTAAATTATCTTCTGTGAATATAATATCCCATATTTTCAGGTCTTCTTGTCGTAGTTCACAGCAGCGTGAAAACGGAGCTATAAAATGCATCCACCTGTTTGTCGCTGATACCTTCGCTGTGCAACAACGGGGAACCTCTAAGAGTTTTATCCAAACAAACTACCAACAGTAGCTGTTCTAATATAAAATCGTCCTACGGTTAACTACTAAAAATAAATCTGAACATATTTACCTCAAACCACACTCAATTACATATTGCTATGATGTAACAATATGTGGTGGCATTTGGATTTTAGTTTATATTTGCAAATTGGTATGCTCATTTCCTGTCTACATGCAACTGACGACCAGCGCTTAATGTTTGTATATGTAGTGAAAAACTGAGCTGGACTTGGAGTGCCATATTGGTTTGCTTCCTATATGCTATATGGGTTATTGAAAAGTAAAAGATCTGATAGAGAAGACATAAAAGTGGTTGAAACAGAATGGGGATATTATATTTAGTGCTTCCTACAGTGTGCCATGGAGTGCCACTCAACAGGAAATCAAGCAGTATAAAAACATTATTTGACACAGATCTTACTGTTGAATGCGATATATCGATATGCATATTCTTTTAACCTAAAATAGTACACAATATGGAAGAGTATCAGAAAGTATCTTTATACATTTAGTTTTTCTGCTAGTAGCACTGAGAATCTAACTCAGTTTTCCACTATGGAATAATGACAATATTATGAAAACGATAGTTGCCACTCACCTCATAACAGAGATACTCGAGTCATTTTCTCAATTTGACTTGGTTCTTCAATTATGCGACAGTGGCTTTTGTACTTGTCAGTATACTGTCCTGTAGCTTGGCACAAGACACATTCTAATGAAACTGGTTTTGTGTGTACCAAAGCACTCTTCAAAATACTAGGCATCTATGAATACTGTAATGTAAAGATTTATCAGATATTTCATAAAGACAGTTTTGGTTACATTGTAATGCAGATCACCTGAGGATGTTCCATGAGTGTAATCTGTTGCATCGATTAAAACATGTCTCAATAGCTATTCACAGTGCAGGAAAACTCAGGGAAAAGCATATGATTGTTCACACATCTTTCAAACCCTTAAGATCAATTGAACACAGTGATCACACTTAATGCTCATTTGTGACATCTGCGATATTGAGTGATAGAACATGCCAGAATTTCTTGCAAGAATGATTAATTATGAAAATGATTGCTTCAGAGTTCTCGCTTTGGCTGCTTAGCAGTGAGCACACAGGACATGGATATCCTGATATAGATTACCTTTCTAAAATAGGGCCCAGTTTTATGAATGTCTTCCTGAAATCAGGTCATAGGGTTCATTCCAATGAAAGAGCCTTTTGTTTTTCACCTGATGAAGATATCATTTCAGAATAAGCACATATATTTCTATTTATTTACTTTTTTCAGTATTGATATTTCAAACGCTTGGTGTGAGAACTGATACACAGTGAAATCGCGTGGGAATAATTCTGAGCTATTAACTATATAGCATGGGGCATGCACATGCATTTTATTTTAATATACATTTTGTACATGCATTATACTTGCATGACTTGATTCTTTAAGCACATTTCTGTTTGAAAACCTTTTTGTATATGTATATGACTATGAAACTCTCTTCAGAAAAGACTATCATACTGTATCCTTTATGTGAAAGAGCTGTTCCGTTTGATGCACAGACCGCAAAGTTAATCTCAAGATAGCAATGATGTATAACTTTGTTTTACATTCCTCTTGTAATTGTTTTGATTATGTCTCACATTCTATACCTTTCATTTTTATGTGAATATTTAATTTGACAGTTTCATATGTCAAAAAACTGTGAAATTCATCTCTTAAAAATATTTTTTGACAGTGAGTACTAAATAAAGATATCCTGAAGAATTTGTTCTATCCTTTTGTTATAATAATTTCCCTTTTAAGAAGTAGCAGCTATTTACAGCAGTTTAGTTTTGCTCTGTTTCCATTTTTCTTTGAATTTATTTGGTTGCACTTTCATTCTGATCTAGTCTTCTCTGCAAACGAGAAGGGTTATTTTCTGTAGCTGTAGCACACATTCTTAGACGTCAGTATATTTTGATTTGGTAACAAGGAAATGCGTGTGAGAGGAAGTACCTCTACTGAAGAGGGATAGTGCCCTCAAAACCTAGTGCAACTGTTTTAGCTGTTAGTTGTGTTTATGCTCTACCTGTCAAACATATGTAGGTGAGTAGTTACCTTTCTTAATTTTTGTTTATTTTTCCCCATTGTGGATTTGCCATTATTACCACTCTTTCGTGTTTTTGTATTTTTTATTTTTTGCTTCTAGTCTGGTTTATTAATGATTTGTTATTGGTCATAATTATTTGATTTTTTAAAGGGGTTTTATTAGCGAACTCAGTAGTGTGGAACAAGATGAAGCAGAAATTTTAGGAAAATTAAATTCAGCAAAAGAAACTGAGAAAGCACAAAATCAGTCTGCATCCCAAATATATAAGCTGTATAAACAAAAGGAAAGTCTTAAAAAACGGCTTGAAGTAGACATCAAAACATTGCAACAAGAAATTATGAAGATAACAAATATGTAAGTATGAAATACATGTTAAAATATGCAAAAGTTGTGCTCATCAAATTAACAGCTATGGCACAATTAAGATGAGAAACTGCAAAAACAAGTAATGAAACTGTAGCTTGTGTATTCAGAGATGACTTGCTCAAAAGGCAGTAAATAATAAAAGTGCTGGGACATCAAGTAGGTAAAGGGATGAAGTTATGATCCATCTCTGCCATAATCTTGACTTTTGTAGTTGGATGAACAAATATTAAGAAGCTGTAGATTTTATTTTGACTAATCATTTGGGAAACCTGACACACACACACACACACACACACACACACACACACACACACACACAGACACTGACACTGCATGTACTTGAATACATCCATTACAACAACACGAACAGACACTACATAATATTAGCTCTTTAGTCATCCACAGTCAGATTAACACTTTATGATACTTAGAGGTGTCATTTTTCTACTCTTCAGCAAATTGTTTACTGTGATACACATTTGTAACAAATTAAAGAAGTGTACTAGAGTGGAACTCAAACCTGGATCCCTGTATTTCATGGGCAGTGTGGTACAAATCACACTATCTGTGTGTGTGTCATGGACTAATTTATTTCCCTTCTTGCCTTCCTAGTTCTGTAACAGGGTCTATTCCTAATGTAGCATACCGTGTACAAAGCAAAAAAAAGTAAGTATATGTGATTATATGAAATATCTCAGTGTAAATACTAGTACTCCAACTTGTGATCCATGCAGAGAACTTCATGTAAAAACTAACTGCAGGTTCTCTGTAACAATATTTAAATGCTGTACCTTTGATGAGAAGTGTGCTTTCTTAACAGGTGTCATACTCTGCCTCAGTATAAGGACACAGTGCTGCATAACATACTTTAAAGAATATTAAACAAGAGTTACGTTAATATTATTAGGTGAGCTACTTTGAGTGACAGTGTTTAATTACAACTGGTTTGCTCAGCGGCTGACGAGAGAAGAAGTACAGGGCAACAGTCAAAAAACTGAAGGTCACCATAAACATTTGCTGCATGAAATTCGATCATTGTGTCTCTCTTTAAGCATTTACTGTCTCTGCTAATAACTAGAGTGCTCAGTGTAAATATTAACTTGATTTAATCAAAACAGTACGTAGCCATTAAGGACTACATTACTTTAGCCATTTAGGGAGTTCATCAAAATAAACATCACATCTGATACAAAGTTCGTCTAATGTCAGAGATCCCTACTTTCTTAGTTAAGGACACTCAAGACCGGTCCAAATTTGCCTTAAATTCATGGATGTATTTACATCCATATGGTCTACAGACAAATCTGCATTATTGTACATCATAGTCAGTACTGTCACATATGGTCATCCTAACAAATCTGGGTCATTTTTAGTCCGATTAATCAGTTCTTGGCACACTTCAAGTCAATATTGTCTCAGGTTACTTGACAACAGTTTTGGAATGGATTTTGTGGACACTTGATGCATGTTCAGATCTTCAGTTAAAATTGACTGAACTGCATAGAAACTTAACCAGCCATCTCCCTAATTGTAAGTCTACGATCAGAGCGAACTAAGTCTCGAACTTTCACAACATTTTCATTCATTTTTGAGATGGAAGCACAGCCGGACCGTGGTTCATCTTCAAATGATTCACGTACATTTTTAAATCTGTTGAACCAGACAAAAACATTTGACTGGCTCATACAAATATCTCCAAAAGCTGTTTTTAATAGTTTGTAAGTCTCAGAAACGGATTTCTCAGTTTTACAACAAAATTTCACACAAACTCGTTGCTCTGTTTTTACGTCCATTTTCACGCAGATAGAATCCGGCAACAAGCCCTAACAGTCCTGCACTCAACCAGCTGCCACAATGAATTGAATAAAGGAAACACATTTTCTTGTTAGAAGGCATTCAAGGACAAGGCTCACAGCAGGTGAAGCTGTTTACTTGTCGTCACACCTTGCCGTTTTCTCATATTCCACACCTCCCATTTAATATCTGCACATATGACAACAAACACCCTTGCACAGTATATGTTCTGCGACTTACTCCCCATTAATATTATTCTGTCACGATCATCTTTCCTTCTATTACACAAGAAATGTGAAATGTCATTTGCTTAGGCAAACAGCATGCAACGCTTCGGTTTGTAAGCTGAATTCTTGGTCACGCCTGGCTTTTAATATCTAAAATTCTTCTTTCAATGAGCCTGTCTGTTGTTCAATATGTCCTCTATGTACTGAGCAGAAATCTATCTTATTACTTACTCTTGTTATTCCATCCCAGATTTTTCCATTGTTTAATATGAGTTTTTGTAAGGTAAAGGCTTAAACTGTTGTCTGTGGACTAATTGTACATGTGTTCTGTTATTCTCCTGGCTGTGTCTGCTATGGATCTATTTGGATGCTTTACCAGTATGCTTTGCTTATGTTGTCTGCAAACTCTACAGTTTTTAAAGAGTCTTCCCTTGTCGCAGACAAATCTTTTATGTAGACCGAGAACAGGAGGAAGCCAAGCACCAAACCTTGTGGCACATCATATTTAATAATTCTCCACTCAGAATTTCATCATCATTTACTTATGTGTACCTCTGTTTTCTGTTGTTAAGACATGGCTCCATCCATGCAAGGGAAAGATCCTTGATGGCACATCATTGTAGTTTTGCTAGCAGAATTTTGTGATTTACACAATCAAAGGCCTTGACAAGTTTACAGAATGTGCCGATGGGATAATTTTTATAGTTAAATTCTGCAGCTCATTGCAGAGTCTGTGGAGGTATCACTGAAGAAGTTAATGTGTTAAACATCTGCAGAATTAGCTGTACTACGCTTGTCAACAATGCAGGAGCACCTGAAACAAGATTTAGAGCTGCACCCATTTTTATCTAGACTCATCGAAGAGGCTGACATAGATCAGAGAATGGAGTAGTGCAGCACACCTTCAGATATTTGACACAGTACCAAGACAAGGCAAAGTAATCTTTTTCGAAAAGTGTACAATTTACTGGAGTTCTCAGGCACAAAATGTGGTCTTTTGGTTCAAGAAAAACCACACTTTCATGAAGAGTTGGAAAGTACCCCTATACATGTGACGATAATTGCAGCCTTGGACAGCAGATGCTTGATTGGGCGTTCTTTTTTGACATTGTTCTGAATCAGCATTGGTACCTGAACGTTTTGCAGAACTGGTTTTGGAGCAGCATGGAATTAAAGACATTTTGATTTCAGGATTATTTCATCAAAGTATGTGAATATCTTAATGAAACTTTCTGGCAGATTAAAACTGTGTGCCGGAGCAAGACTCGAACTTGGGTCCTTTGCCTTTCGCAGGCAAGTGCTCTAGTAGTTGCATTGAGAGCACCTGCCCGCGGAAGGCAAAGGACCCAAGTTCGATTCTTGGTCTGGCACACAGTTTCGCGGGGAGGTGCTCTCAATGCAACTACCAGAGCACTTGCCTGCGAAAAGCAAAGGTCCCTAGTTCGAGTCTCGGTCAGACAAACAGTTTTAATTTGCCAGGAAGTTTCATATCAGTGCACATTCCGCTGCACAGTGAAAATCTCATTTTATCTTAATGAAGCCTTTCCCGTACATTGTATCTTTTGTTATCCCCCTTGGGCTGGTGGCACCACTTGCCTGGCCACCACAAGGCCCAAACCTTACCACAGGTGATAATTCACTATGAGGATTCATGTAAGATATCTTTTCACAAAACTGTTATGATACCACAGCTGACTTGAAAGATGCTATGGGACAAGCTGTCACTCAAATTACTCCAGCAGTGGTCCGAAAAATATCATACAGAACCTGGTGGCATATTATCCTTTGCCGTTAGAATGGCAGTGTACAGACTGATCCTTTGGACAAGTAATGGTTCATATCTCAAGAAAACTCCTGTAAAGAACTGTTTATGTGTTGTTTATTTTAGTTTATGTGTTTATGTTTCTTATAGAGGTTAGTGAGACTTCGTGACCTCCATGCACATGAACAGAGCGGTTTTATCATTCCGATAAAAGGGCAGCTGTTGATACAATTGGGGACCTGCCCTATATTTTAAATGATGTTAAGACAGTTGTGGACCATTGTAAACAGTAAAGCTGATGTTTTGCTGTGCTGCAGACTGGCTTTCTTAGCCACTACTAAGGTGTTCATGTATTTGATAGATTTGTCATAGAGATTTAGTTACCATACTTTTATCATTATTTGTATATTCTCTTCTATTGCATAACTCATAAATGGAGTTATTTAATTATTTGTGGCGGGGGGGGGACAGTACTCTACATTGTACTTCAGATAGGACGGCTTCTACTGCTGCCCACACCTTCTATCATCATATTGTTGTGCCTTAATATACCTTTAGTATTTAATTTATTGTCTATATTTTTAGGAATGGAGTAGATTATGCTGCTGAGAAAAAGAAACAAGCAGAAAAAATTATTAGATTGGAACACGAAGGTGAACAGATAGATGCCAGGATTAAAACTGCAGACTTTGACTACCACCAGTTGAGATCAGCAATCTCTTGTTATGTGTCTGATCAGCAATCCCTCAAAGCAGAAGAGAGAGAAATTTTACAACAGATAGGTAAGAGTTGTGCAGATATGCCTTTATTACGTGCCCTGTATTTCATGCTGATATATTTTGTCGTCTGGTACAGAAGTGTTTGTGATAATTCAGTTGAGTGAGCCTCTCATTTCATTCATCCATTCACATATTATAAAAAACCTACTCACCAAGTGACAACAGAAGATACACATAAAAGACTTTTGTGATTGGTAGGCCTTCCGGCTCATCCCGTACGGCAAGTCTGCCCTGACCCACAGTTCTGGGTGACTTTCCCAAAATCTACCTCTTTTCCTAGACCTCTCCAGTCCTTTTCCTCCACCCTTCTTCCTTCCCCTTCAACCCTTGTGCCTGAAGAAGGAGCCACTGGCTCCGAAAGCTTGCCAATCACAACAGTTTTTTATGTGTGTGTTCTGCCGCCGCTTGGTGAGTAGATTTTTTTTATCTAGTCAATTAAATAATTTTATCAATAATTGATTGTTTTTGTTGTTACATTCACATGTTATGTACTTTAAATGCCATCACAAAGGGGAGTCTTCACGGATGTGAATGAGCTGACTACTTCTGTAAAGCACACTGATAGCAAATTAAGAGTAGCACTATTGTACTACAACTGATAATTATAGTAATTATCTCCAGATTACTTTATATAAGTGTGTATGTATGTAGAAAAAAATCTGCTCTGAAATAAACCACTGCTCCTCCTCCTCCTCCTCCTCCTCCTCCTATACTACTCATCTGCGGAATAGAAAATATAAGCTGCTTATCCAGTGATAGTGTTGTATTGCAAATACCAACTAAACCAAGTGAACTGCCACTAGTAGCACTCTTGATTTTGGTTGACTGTGAGTTTCTCTTGTGCACCTGATCCCTGTAATTCTCGTTTAATAGTGTGGAAAATTCTCAATGCAACCACTAAGGTAGTGCATCCATTCTTCAATGACTAAGGGATGGTTTTGCAGAAAAGCCATTCATCAGCCTTACGGGGACAATGTAGTTGTTTTGTGTCAGCTGAAACTTAATGGAGGGACTGTGAAAAATTATTGCAATGGTAAATAATATTAGTTATTTATCTTAATATGTTTGTTCTGAAACATAGCTGTAAACTGTATAGAAATCTTTCAAACAATGGAAAATCCAGGATGCAATATAACAATCTGACTCCAGCTGCCAGAACCTGTGTGTAAGTTGTGCGCAGGTGTGTGTATGTGTGTGGGGGAGGGGGGTCTATTTTTGACAAAGGCCTTGTTGGCCGAAAGCTAACTTTCCAAGAGTCTTTTTGTTGTACCCTTCTGCAACTCAGCATCTCTGCTATATGGTGAGTAGCAACTTTCATTAAATTGGTATAGGAATCTTTGGAACTTTTCACATTACCCCCATTTCTAATTCATTAGTAGCTCCAGTTGTTTCTTTCCTCCATCATTACTTGAATTTTGCTTTTATCCTCTACAATCCACCGCTCTACCAACTGAGCTACCAGAGGAATTCCTTGCAGGGGACTGGGTGTTGTGTGTCCTTCATCATCATTTTTATCATCACTGACACACAAGTCGCTGAAGTTGCGTCAACTAAAAAGACTTGCAATACGGCGGCCGAACCCCGAAGGGGATATCCCAGCCAATAAATGCCATATGAACACTTCATTTCACTTGAATTTTAATTACAAATCAAATTGTTGAGAATTGTTCATTACAATGTTTCCTATGACCAGAGTGTGACAATATTTAACTCTTTACAGTTTGTAGTGTTACTAACCTGTGATGACAGCAGTTTCTCAGTAGTGTTGTAATCTTGGCATCTCTCTCTTCCACAAACTGGTTGGTTTTGCAACTTGACTGCCAATTGACTGATACAAAACCGTCTGTATGAACTTGGAATCTTCTTACATTTGTTATTTCCAAAACATATTATGATGATTAGCTGCTCATATTGAATTTATACTTAGCACACACAACACAGGTAGCAGATGCACCCAACAAATTTGAAGAGTGGCAACATGCTTAGTGAACAGTTCTGTAACAAACTCAGCACCTGTGTGTCTACACATGTTAGATCTTCAGGAATCACAGTTTAGAAGAAGACTTATTTGAAAACCTGATGATGGTGGTTTAAACCTTTGAAACATGTTGTGAAAATAAAGTAAACAATGACTGGTAACAGTAGACATGTTGTTACATTCAACAGAAGAAGATTGTCAATTATTTCCTGTTCTTAGATGATGACAAAAAATTTAACAAGTAAATGTTGACAACATGCACACTCAACACAGACTGGTTAACATAGTTCATATAAGTACGTAACTTTATAAGATGAACTAACAACTGATTACTACATACATTTTGACTTGTAGTGACAATAGGATATTAACCTGTTGGTAGCTAGACAAGGATTGTTCAAAGAGTTGACTGACATATACATATTAACACTTTACCTATTAGGCACCAACTGCCTGAAGCTTCCTCAAGCTAATGAATACTTGTTGAGTTTGGCTGTTATTTTTTAACTGATAATGAGAGAAAGGTCAAAATTAATTATGTGGAATAATAGTAACAATTGTTTGGAAATTAATTACATGTTAGATAACGGGAAAATTGATAAAGTTAGACAGACTGTATTATTAATATCTTGTTTATTCCCATATTTAAATATTTTTCTGTGTTGAATAATTAGTAAATATGTTTTCTGAAAGTGAGTGGACATTTTTGCTATCACCAACATGTTTGCTATCACAAACTTAAATGACAGAATCGTGGAAATAACCACTGGTTAAAAACAGACATTCCAGATGTCAAAATTAATTATGAATAACTTTTGAAATACTTGGTTTTTGATGAAGATAAAACACTAACTGAAAAGAGGAACCAAAGGCCTTTCAAATGAGGTGTGTCTGTACATTCAAAGTTACTTATTAGCTCACAATATTTTCCATCTCCTCATGGTTTCTGTGAGTCTTAAAATCCTGATCACCTACTCATACTAATTATCTCTAAGTGAGATTACAATATTATTGTCAGTAATTGAGAAATTACATTGTGAATAATCAAACTTGGTTAAATTCATCTTAAATAAGAAAGTAACTGTTTCATGTAAATATTGTGATGTATCATACAGATAATGAGAGAAAATTTGAAAAAAAATATCTTATTACTTATTTGTTTATTTATCTGAGTCTGAAGGACACTAAATTACAATGTAATATAAATCACAGAGTATTTCACACTTTATGAGCCCTGTGCTCAGCAACCAGAATGGCTCTGTTGTTCAATGCAAACACGTCTTTGATATCACAGGGTTCACTCGGGTTACTGCAGACTAACAAAAGTTCAAAGTCCTGCCTTGCCCCACATACACAACATTCATCATCACTGATACCCACTTCTTCAAATTAGTCTTGCACCTTGTCATCCGTGTTCTCAGCCAGCTGAGGTTTTCCCAGATCCTGTATTGGATATGGCCGCCTGATGTAGCTTCTTTTTTTGTTGTCAGTAATCCTACAGGAGATTATGTTCTCCACAGCTCAGTTCGGTGGGCTTCTGCTGGACTTGGAATTGGTGCAGTTGTAAGTAGGAAGCTGCTTCTGAATTTCACTCATGATGGATAGGTGTGAGGTCTGAACAATGGATGCTGTGGATCTGTTTTGTGTTCTTCTTTTCATCTTCTGCTGCTACCTGTCTTCTTACGTCGGGAGGTGGTATTCCCATATCTGGAGGTGGTACTCCCATGAGTGGAAATATCTTGCTGACTGGAGTTGGTCTTAGGTACCCTGTGACTACGAGGCCTGTCTCATGAAGGGCCACATGAACTTCGTTAGCATGTGCAGAGTTCTTCCAGACTGGCGCAGCATACTCCGCAGCAGAGAAACACAGAGCAAGTGTGGATGTGCAGAGTATGCTGGGTTGCGCTCCCCATGTGGTGTTTGTCAGGATAAGGTTGTTTCTAATGCATACCTTCTGTTTGGTGTCTATACATTGTTTTCTGTAGGTTAAGACACAATCCAACTTTAACCCTAGGTATTGGAGTGGGCACAATGATTTAAATTGTGTCCTTTCAGGTGGTGTTCAACGTTCTTTTTGCCTCCTTATTGCATAAGTATAATGCACACATTTGATTTTAATGTGGGTTGGGTTTCAAGAGGTTGTCATCATAGTAGGTGACAAGTTCTTCGAGAGTACGTGTTAGCTTGGATTCTACTTCTTCAGATGTTGCTCCCTGAATAGCAACAGCTGTGTCATCTATGTAGATGAAGGACTGGATTCCAGCATTGAGTGGCTGATCATTAGTATATATGATATGTAATATTGGAACCAGCACACTTCCTTGGGTAAGCCATTCTTCTGCACTCTCCAGCGACTCTTCTTGTCACTTAGGATGACAAAAAATCATCTGTTCTGCAGAAGACACTGTTTAAATGGTGTCAGTCGCTAGTCCTTAGTTGTTGTGTACAGCTTCTTTCTTAGTTTTTTATGATTCATAGTGTGATAAGCAGCTGTAAGGTTGATAAAGCAACTTCTGTAATCTGCTTTCTTTCGTACCCTTTCTTGACATGCTGGGTCATAATAAGTATCCGACTAGTGTGTGACTTTTCTGGTATGAAACCTGACTCTTCTCTAATCATTATTTTCCTGTTCTCCTCAGAACTTTAAACAGATGGCACAGAAGTGATACAGATCTGAAGTTCTTGGAATTATTTGGTTCTTTCCTGGTTTAAGCAATGCTTGTGCCAGATATATGGGATTATTATTCTGGCAACACAAGTGTTCATCATTTGCAGGATCCAGTTCAAAGTTACAGGGCCAAAGTTCCTTATTGATCTTATCTCATGTCATCCAGGCTTGCAACTTTTCATCCAATGAATAGCAGTTTTCAGTTCATTCATAGGTGAATGGCGTGCCAAGTTCATGTCATTTAAGTTTTGTTACTTTTGCTCTTTTGCCATTCAGCAGCAGTTGGTGTGCTATTTGGTTAGGGGTGACCTTGCATACAACTGAGGGCGAAACTGTAGGATCACCAGTAAGGTTTTTCAGACTTTTACAGGCTTGTTGACTGCTGTGTTTCATATTCAGACTTCTGAGGAAAGTATGCAATTTTTCTGTTTGTGATGTTGATATGGCTTGAATAAGTTTTTCTCATGTTCGTATTGTCTCAGCTGAGAATGGATCATTTTTGAAAAGTTGTTCGTACCTCTTAAGGAGTTCTTTTTGAGTTTTACCAAGTACAGGTAAGTACACAATTCTACATCCTCTTGGAATTTGTTTACAAGAGAAACTCTTTACTATCTTCACAAAATGTCCATAATTCTCTGTATCAGACCTGATTTTTATGACTTCTTCATCCATGTTCTGAGAAAATTGATCCCACTGAGCATTTTGAAGTTTAACTGTCTTACGAAGACAAATTTTCTGGTTTAACAACTACTTCTACAGTAAATATAAGAGCTCGGTGTTGTGTTGTTGGAAATGGTTCTGCAGTGAGCTTCTTCGTTTGGTGAACAGTATTTTCAGAGGTAAAAATATTATTCGGATTGTAACCCCTCCTCTGTAGTCTACTGTTTAAAGGAATAGGGCAACATTGGGTCATGTATTTGTTTTAAACCCATGCATTCGGTCCAGTCGTAAAGGTTTTTGCCATTTGTGTCTGTTTTCTTATATCCTCAATAAGTTATTCAGTAACATCTTTGTTGGCTGGTGTCAAAATAGTAAGTTTTTGTAGATTAGTATTACTTATTTGGTAACTTGTAGTTTCATATCAGTGCACACTCCGCTGCAGAGTGAAAATCTCATTCTGGAAACTTGTAGGAAAGTCTGGTAGTGCAAAATCGAATTCCTACTGTTAAGATTTCAGTGTTGTCTGCACAATTCATATCTACAGACAGTATATCATTGTCCAATTTTGTGAAAGTTCTGTTGCCTTATTGCTTGGTAGGTCTCTCTTAGGTGAGTTGCATTCCATACACCCTTGGTTGATAGTCATTTGATCCTCTTGTGTTTCTTGGACCAGTAATATACCACAGTTATGTTTCTTGCAGATGTCGGACATTAGTGCTTCCTTCTGTGCCGAAACCCCTTCGGTATTAATGGAGATCGTTTTTTTACTAGTGATGGTATTGACAAATGCAGTTTTAAGTGCGTCATTGTAGCGTCTTTGGTGGTAGAAGATTCAGCCTTTAGTATTGTCCTCACTGTTGCCCAGGGTGTGCCTGATTGTTTCGCAATTTTTGACAAAGCATCTTCCTTGTGCCTCATCTTATTTTTAGGAATAGACTAACAGAAAAAGTGGATGTTTCCAGCTCACTCTTTTACAAATTAAATTATGTATTGTTAAAATGAGAAGACACTCAAACAAACACTGTATTTTCCTGTGTAAATAGTTGGTTTTGTAATGAGTAAAGTGCAGTTTGACTTGGATTAACAATCCATTCTTGCTGGAGGTAGTTTTACAGTAGTCTTTCCACTTCTAATATCACCTAATAGGTGTTCTCCTTGCATTAGTGACTGTTTGTAGGATGCTGGGCTCACATTTGGGAGGACGACATTTCAAACCTACCTCCAGCCATCCTGATTTAGGATTTCCATGATTTCCCTAAAACTCTTAAAGAAGATGCTGGGATGGTTCCTTCAAACCATCCGAGCTTGTGTCCATCTCTAATGACCGCGTTGTTGACAGGACATTAAACATTGATCTCTTACTCCTCCTCCTCCTCCTCCTCCTCCTCCTGCCGGTGATCCATCTGTGTGGCTTTTGTGGCTGTTTGCTAGTCTGTATGTAGCCTTCCTACTACAGCATTAATTTAGAACAAGAGAATGATATCCCTCTTCGTAGCATTTTAAGTGTGGCTTGTTTTATATGTATATAACTGTTAATAACATAACATTATGTACACAGTAACAACACAGCAGTTGCAGTCAATGATCAAGAAAGGGAAGGTACTATAACAAGAACAAATGTGATTTATGGAACATAGTACTTTATAGAGAATTCAGGATGGAATGTAACAATATTATAGAGGAAAGTTGCTACTCACGATATAGGGGAGATGCTGAGTTGCGATAGGCACAACAAAAAGATCCACACAATTATACCTTTTGGCCATTAAGGGCTTTGTCGGCAACACACACACACACACACACACACATACACACACACACACACACACACACACACACACACAAAAGCAACTTGCACACATGTCTCCAGTCTCAGACAACTGGAACCACACTTACCTGATCTCCCTGTTGTTACTCAGATGTGGAGGAGATGGGGACAATGATTCACTTTTATGGGCACTTGAGTCTGAAAATGCTCCACCTCTGTCGATTATGCAGTGTGGGGATCACTGGTGTTTGTGGGGCCTGGAAGTGTCCTAGGGGCTGGAAGTGGTTCCATCTCCATCGGCTCCCATCACTGGTCGTAGTTGCCCCTCTTTCGATGCTGAATGCAGGGGCGGAAAGTGTTACAATAGCAGGCAGGCTTGCCTCTTGCGTGGTTGCGTATGTCGAGACCAGCCAGTAATTGAGGGGAAAGGATTGGGGGGAGGAGCATGCTTCGCTGCGGCTGGAGTTGATTTCAAAACATGACTAAATGCAGCTGACCGGCCACAGCTTTAAACATTTACCACTCTCTATTGCCAGTGACAATGCCTTGGGCCACCTGGAGTCTCAGTAGAAAGTTTAAAGCCAGATGTGGGAGCCCACACAGTGATATGGTTATGTTCAGGGCAATGGGTGTGTGGTGATAGGTGCAGCAAGTCAAAGAGGACATGGGACCTGTGCCTATATAAAATTTCACCTGTGCTATGTCCATTGACAAGAGATGGACAGGTAGTTGACGAGGAAGCTGATGAGTGCTTCCCCAGAGTTGGCCGCCATCATCTGCATCTGCATTTTGAAGGTCTTCACCATATGCTCGGCTTCTGAAATGGGGCGGTGACCATGTGCTAAATGTCATTGCATTTACAAACACCCTATAACGCAGATTCCCGGAATTGAGGACCATTGTCGGAAACCAGGGTGTAGCGTGACCCCTCTTTTGCAAATATTATGGACAGTCCAAGGGTAGTAGTTGCTGTGGTAATAGTTGCGATCTGTCCCACATATGGAAAGTTAGAGAGAGCATTGACAACCAGCAACCACATTGCTCCCCATAATGGTCGTATGAAATCAACATGCCCTCTTTGCCAGGAGTGATCAGCATGTGGCCAAAGGTTAAAATGCCAGGCCAATATACATGAAGCTGCACTATTACTTTCTTTCTGCATATTCCTCAGTGATCAATATGGAGGAGCTTCAGTATGAGGAGGCAGAGTGTGGGAGGAACTACCACTGAGCATTCAGAACTGTCCATAGTATCAGAATGACGCTGTCAGCGACATCAAGAAAAATTAGTGCACCATCCTGTGTCGGTGCCTTAGACTGGTGCTCCAGCCCATCCTGCCGTATAGCAGATAACAACCAGCGGAGTAGTGGATCATGGTCCATTTCTGCTGCTGTTTCACATGCCATAATCAGGAATTCATCACGAGTATATTGCTTATTTGCATCTAAGGCAAAACAGAGTGCTTTGTGCTGTCAGACTCAGCGTCTGGGCTGCACGGCAAGTAAGAAGGTGTGTCAGTGTTGAGTGCTGCATGGTAGGCTGATAAAGGATCTCAAAAAGGTATAGTTACTATGGACCAGTACCCACCATTGCACCTGTTGTGCTGTCCTTATTGGGAAGTTTTGAATGGGTACCAAATGACAATGAGGGGCTTGTGATTGGTGGAACTTAGTACCATCGAAACACACGTGAAACTTCCTGACTCCATATATGATAGCCAACACTTCTTTCCCATTTTGCGAAAAATTCCTCTGTACTGATTTTAATGTTGTAGATCAAATGCAATGGGCTGTCGAGTGCTGTTGGTGTGTTTGTGAGAGTAGCACGGCACCAGCACCACGGTGTGACACATAAGTGGCTAGCTTTAAATGTATGCCGGGTTGAAAAGTCACTAAACAGTGGGCTGACCTAAAGCACTTTTTAAGTAGCAAGAAAGTCTTCTGGCATGCCTCTGACCACACAAATTCAACACCTTTTTTTAGGCAGTTTATTAAGCGGGTGAGAAATCTGGGCTGCATTGGAAATAAACCTCACATAATAATTTACTTTGCTGAGGAACGACTGTAGTTCTTTGAATTTCATAGGAGCTGGCAAGTTAGTGATAGAATCCCTGTGCTTGTGTGTATTCTTGAGCCCTTCTTTACTTAATATGTGTCCCAGGTACTTAACACTAAGCTGAAAGAAACTGTGTGTGTTGGGTCGACACCACAGTCTGGTGTCCTGGAACCGCTCAAACATCTCCTCTAGGTTGTGCAGGTGCTAATCCTACATGGCCCCGGTAATTGCAAGTTATCTAATTATCTGACATGTGCCGAATGGCATATTAATCGCCAAAAACTGCTTCATCTTTTAATCTAGCTTTGAAAAAATATAGACCCCAACCAATTTTGCCAACAATTCCTCCGCCTGAGGAATTGGATGCAGATAGACATTTGCTTGAGCATCAATGATAGACTTGAAATATTTACAAATTCTAAGTGATTCACATGATTTCTTAACTATGACTGTGGTCATAGCCCACTGGCTTGACAATACTGTGTATATACAAGAGGCATTCGATAAGTAATCCAACTCATTTTTTTCTGCGAGCAGTTTGGTTTCATCCTAGGATTCCAATACACCACCTTATTCCCACTCGTTTAGCTACAAAACCAAATTTTTCAACATAATCTGCATTCAATGTGATGGGTTTATACCACCTTATCGGTAGGGCCTGTATGACTGCATGGTACCATCCTATTGGTTGACATCAGAGCCAGTGTCTTGCTGCATCAATAACCTCCCCATCTTCCCTGCACTGCTTCTTGTGGAGTGCATCATTCACTGGATCAAACAGATGGAAGTCAGAAGGTGAAATACATAGACTGTAGAGCGGATGAGGGAAAATAGTTCAGTGCCAACTTGTGTGAGGCCTTGCCAACAGAGACGTCCAGTCGTGCACTGAGATGTTTGAACCTTATTGTGATCATGTCAGACCCTTCACCCGATGACTTGAATGCTTATGTTCATTTCCTAGTATCTGTTGGTATTTTGCATGCCCCCCTTGAATATCTGTGATGCTCTGGTTTTCTGGGGGAGAGAGGGTAGTGTCACCACCTACGGGAACTTCATGAAACTATAGGAGCTGAATCAGGAGTATATTGCAATGTCCCACAACAGAGTCCACATTTTTTCAACCCGAATTGTCCAAGAAAATAAATCTGTTGCATTATGCATTGAATGCCCCCTTGTAACACCTTTACTTTGCAACATTTCTGGTTCTGCTGTAACTTGCTGCCCCATGACGAAAGGCACTGGACAAGCTCTATGAAACTTTGGCTCTGCCCATTGCTTTAAGGGTACATGGGCGTGGAACCTTGTTGAACAACCTAATGTAAGTTCAAACAGTTACTTAAATTGTACACGTAACGTACCAAATTCTGTGAATGGTATCACAGTTAACTAGATTCACCTAGTCCTGAATTTGAGAACCAAAAAGCACAGAAGTGTCTAAGCAGAAATTTTAATAGTCATCCAAGAGTTGACTACTAGCTGGGTTAGCTGCTGAGCTGTATTTTTATGCTTAGCTTTGACTACAGTCGACCCCACACCGGGCTCAACTGACAATTGTATGTCACTTTATAAAAGGCTAGCGAGCCACCTCTTTTACATCATGATGAAGTGCTTCGTGTTTGCAACAGGCCTATAAAGGAAAAAATCCTGCTGTCACTGGCATGCCTTACTGTTGCTCACTAGCAGGATAACATTTTAACAATCGTTGGGAGCAATGAAGATCTGTAGGATGCATGCAAAGACTTGTCATTTGGAAATGGGTATGACAAATGGAACAGATCAGAATGCTGCTTTAGCTCCTGTTGAGCACTAAAATTAATTTTGATGTGACATTTCTTATAAATGAAAGTTTTCCAGTGTTATTTGTAAACAGTCATTTTAATGTAATTTAGAGTAAGACTGCAGTTTTATTGTAGCTTAAATGATTGATACTAAACCAGGAGTCACCTGGCTGCCTGTATTTTTCTCTGGTTGAAAGCACTGGATCTGGTGAGATGTGAGTGAAGGAAGTATTATCTCAACTGCTCAGATTTCCTTGATGGCCTCAAAGTTATTTGTTCTATATATCTGGCAGGGGAAAAATGATAAGGATAGTTAACGATCGCCAAGGGAATAATATAGCACTCTGTTGGTTAATAGGGCAAGTAGGCATAGAACAAAATAAGCAAGCAGGCTTAGCAGTCAAGTAAACTTGTTGATGATGAACAGTTGTAAAAGAAATTTCAATCATTCTGCAAGCTATTGCCTCATTGATGTAAGAAGGGCATGTGCTGATGGTGGTAGATGTGAATGGAGGAGATGGATGGGAAGATGCAGCTATTGAGATCAGCTCCTTACCTGTGATGTTTCTGTTTTGGCTAACAGAGGTGACCTATTTCTTTATAGGGCATTGTCCTGAAACTCATAGCTTTCTCTTCTAATGAAGAACTGACCTCTTTGTTGCATGTTTTATTATGTCCATTTTAAATGTAGTATTCTTTATTTTTTGAGAAGAGGGTAGCTGAAACATTAAGTGATAACTGCCTACATTTAAATGTTACTAAGGCAAGTATGGCACATGAAAGAGAGAGGGAGGGATAATTTTATATTTGTTTGGTATTTACTGAGTTGTTTGGTCTCTAAAAATTAATCTTGTGTGACTGTAAAGCACCTTCCATCATTTATCCTCGGTCACTGTTCACTCACTTTCTGTTTTGCATTTGTGTAAATATTTGTATTGTCAACTAATTAGTGAAGGCACATTTATTGTTGCATATATGAAATAAATGTCCTTGAAATTTCTGTGTCTCATGTGTTTCAGAAGCAAAAAAGAGGCAGGTTAGAGCACTTGAGAGGGAAGACAGGGATGTGATAAGTCTGTACGGTTCTTGGATGCCCAGCTTTTTGGCAAAAATTGATGAATTACACAGGAATGGAAAATTTGATCGGAAACCTGTTGGTCCAATTGGTAAGTTTGGGACCTTACTTTTGGGTCATTCTATGCCAAATTCCCACATGAGGTCGCCTAGAGGTTTGCACAAGATCATCACAGATTTTGATGAAATTTTATATGAATGTTCCCAGTGAACACTGGTAAAGTTTCACAGTAATTAATTCTATACTTCCAGAGATAAAGTCATTTGTTTGAACCCATGGCACAGCTATCGGCAGTGTACCCAAGAGTTTTTGACAACTTTGAAACATAATGCGGGCAGTTCTAATTAAACTTTCCCTATTTAACACTTTTTAACACAGAAACTAATTACCGTATGAGTACCAAACTTGGTAGCATTAATGTCAGAGTTTGCGGTGCATGATTTCCACACATCCCAGTGTCACTGTCCAGTTCCAACTGTGGCCAACAGGTACAATGATCAGTTATCGTGACTCATAGTCTCACACACTTGATCCGTCGCAGTGCACTTGTTGAGGTGTCAACATGAGCATGGACAAAAGGAGCAGGACATTATTGGTGAAGCTCTGTTATCAAATCAACAGTAATTCTGCATGTGCACTTCGAAAATATTGCCAGCTGAAAGTATTATGGAAGGGTCCTCTTTCTCCACATGCTGTGCGGAGTGTGATGAAGAAGTTTGAATCAACTGGAGAACTGGGCATCGCTCCGGGAAGAGGGCGACGACCAGTTGCACCACAGGTGGTTGATGAAATTGCTGTTGCTATGGCAGAAAATGCTGCACACAATTCCTGATTGTCAGGCAGTGCGTGTGCTGTGTCACGACAGTTGAACATCCCGCAGTCCACTGTATGGAAGGTGCTTCGAACCATTCTCAAGTGGTATCCGTACAAGATCCATATCATACAGCAGTTTGCACCACAGCACTCATGACGAGTTAACTTCACTGTCCACTTTCTCGCAAGGATTGAAGTTGACGAGGACTGGCCCTGGACCATCCTATAGATAGATGAAGCTCATTTTTCTCTGATGAGTGAGGTCAAAATTGCTGAATGTGGGGATGTTCACCTACAGTCATTGTGCATGAAGTTCCTCTGTATGGTAAATGTGTCACCGTATGGCATGGTTTAATGGGCACGTGCATTATTGGCCCATTCTTTTTTGAACAGGTTGGCGCTCAAGGACCAAAGACGTGCTGTGTGACAAGCCAGCATTACTGCAATATGCTTCACCAGCTGTCATACCCCACTCCACAGGACAGAGACGCATTGATCTCAATAGTTTTCATGCAAAATTAAGTCCCACAGCACACTGCTCGTGAAGTTCACCTGCTTGTCCAAGACCCATTCGGAAACAATTGAATTATCAGCCGATCATTTCCAAATGCTTGGTTGGCACAATCACGTGACCTCACTCCCTGTGAGTTCTGGTTGTGGGGCTACCTGAAGGACAGGGTTTACCAGGAGAACATTCACACATGTGCTGATCTGAAGTGCAGCATATTAGGAGAGGTAGCCAGCATACCTATGGACATACTTTGTTCTGCTGTGCAGAATACAATCCTGTGCCTTCAGACACTTCTGCACACTGATGGGTGCCATATTGAGCCCCTTCTGTAGCAGTAGTGGTACTGGTATGTAATGGTATGATGCACCGTAGCAGCACATTAAAAGTGTTTCAGTTGAATTGTTTCTGCATTATTTCTCTTCCCTATGTCCCTGACATTAATGCTACCAAGTTTGGTACTCATGTGTTAATTAGTTTATGTGTTATAACGTGTTAAACAGGAAAAGTTTAATTGTAACCACCCAGTATCTCTGGCAGTATTTTCTTGAAAGGAACAAAACGAATCCATCTTGTACAACTTTTTTTGCTCTCTTACTCAAAATAACAATACAAAGATTTCCTGGATGATTTGCGTATGGATAATTTGGAGCAAAGGTAGCCAAAAAAATAGATGCTTGAAAAAAAATTTGAAGTTTAGTTGTTTATATCTCCAAAATTGATTGCAGGCTCCACCTGAAACCTTGTACATAATAACTTGTGAATACAAGGTCTTAAATCGTAAAATTTCACTCCCCTACTGCTTTCCAGTAATTTACAAACTGAGGGCAAAGTTGATGATTTTTCTGAAAGTGCCAAAAATGGCTATTTTTGAGCCACCTTTACAAAAAACGTCTTCTACTAAACTCTTTTAAACCATTTTCAATAGAAAGAAACCATTTTCATTAGAAAGACCATGTTCTAAACCACCAAAATAAGCTGTATTTGAAACTTCCTGGCAGATTAAAACTGTGTGCCGGACCAAGACTCGAACTCGGGACCTTTCTTCCAGGAGTGCTAGTTCTGCAAGGTTCGCAGGAGAGCTTCTGTGAAGTTTGGAAAATAGGAGATGAGCTGCTGCTGGAAGGAAGGCTGTGAGGACAGATCGTGAATCGTGCTCGGGTAGCTCAGTTGGTAGAACATTTGCCCACGAAAGGCAAATGTCTTGAGTTCAAGTCTCGGTCCGGCACACAGTTTTAATCTGCCAGGAAGTTTCATATCAGCGCACACTCTGCTGTAGAGTGAAAATTTCATTGTGGAAGCTGTATTTGGTTTTGCAGTGCAACCATATAAGGCCCTAAAAAATGACAAGGTGGAGATACATTGAAAGTGGGCCCATATTCTGATGGTACTGAAATTAAATCTCACATCATTTATTATCTTCTACAGTTGTTTAGAACTCTCTGGAGAAGGCAGTATCAAATGTCTTGATGACTAGGAAAACTTCAAAAAAAGTGGTGTCTTTTGTCACATCTCATCGTAACACATTTCAGTCTGTTTTTCTGCTGTAACTACAGAATCAAACTGTTTTCAAATTTCACACTTTACTGTGTGTTACCAAGGCAGTGGAGATTATGGTAGTGAGATTGTCAGGTAAAAACTGCAGCACACATCATAGAAATAGCCTACAGGTTTTAGGTCACTATCACATTGTGTTGTAAATTTTGGTGAAAATCACAGCAGTCTTCCTGACATTTTTTGAAATGGATTCATGTTACAGAGAATTATGAATATGTATTTTTATTATGTAAGGTCTATCAATGTGCTAGTTTAATTCTGGTTTATGATATCACGTACTTTGTGGTAGCATGGTTTGTGGTTAATGTGGAACATTACTGCACACAGGAAAAATTGAATAAATGTATTGGTATGGTCCACAGTTAACCACTGCTGGTTCCTTTTAAAGTGAAAAAACCAGCATCCCCATCACCATAGGAGCCACGCCCAGTAGCTGTATAACAGCCTTACCAGGTTCACAAACCTGATAAGGATTTCTTTGTGCAGTATCCCAAGCTGATGATACATTTCTATAAGCATCAGAGGCCAAAGCTAGAAGAGGTCTGTTTTATGATCCAAAGCTTATGTTTACTTCAAGCTACTTGTATTTTTTACATGTTTCATAATTTTCTGTAGTATGTCATGAGGAAACCTATAATTCTGGCCAGGTGATGTCACTGATGGGATCGCTTCTTCCTAGCTTACACCGCCAGAGGGTCATGCCAGCTGAGGTAAAGTCCATGGTGCCCATAGTTTGGATGCAAAACTAGATAACTCCAGAAATCCAATGCTGGTGCATCCCTCTCAATCTCAATATCAGAGTCCGGCGAGGGTACTAAATATCTCCCATCTTTCATTGGTCCTGCCAGTGGCTCTAGCAGCATGCCAAAGTGTGCATTTTCCATTCTTTCCATTTGCTGATTGGTTTGCTGAGGCATTGAAGCTGTTGATTGCTGTTGGAGGAAGTAACTGAATGATTCTAAAGCCTGGAATGGTATCGAGCTCAAAACTAGATTCACCACATCCACTACTTGGAAACAAAATGCAGTGAATATTTACAGCCAACAGACATCAACCTTGTCTTCACAATACACGTTTAATATCAGAAACATGACATTGAAGAATTGCAGTTTTAGAGTCCTTGCCTGATTAGACATTGAGATTGAGATGGACACACCAGCATTGACCATCCAGAGTGGTCTCATTTCACTTTGGCTTACAACCAATAAGACGATTTATCATTCCATGTTCTTTTATTTTGCCCATATAGTAATTTGTCCTCTCAAAGGAATTTTTTGCCAGCCGTATGAGATAAACGGCTGCTGCAACGGCTGCACATAGGGGTCGCCCAAATGCTGATATGTTTCCTGGTTAATGAAAGAAACTACTGACCCCTTCCAGTCTGGGATTGTGTGATAATACTGTTGACATTCAACTCAACCCAGACTTTATTATGTTCTTGGCCAGTTCTGTTTACCATGGAGTTAAAGCGAACACCAACATGTGGTCAGGTTCTGCTACCCATACTGTATTAGTGAACGCTGGCAGATTGGTGTGCCATTCTGTTCTCCTGCTCTGGCACATTACTGCCAGGGGCTGTAACTTGAGGTATGCATGTGACAAAAAAATGTGGACACTTGCAACATTTGTGGCATGTCCAAATGTCTGAATATGACTTAAACATCAATGGGAGCAAATCCGACACTGAGGTGGGTGGGCCTCTCATGTGCTGCAGTAACAGAAAGGGAATGCTGTCTGTGTATGCCTCTCTCCAGCTGAAATATCCAGAGCAAGGCGAAATTTTCTTGTTATAAAAGTAACTCAAAAACTTGTAGACACCCAGCTAGGTTGTGTCTGATTAGTAAGTCTGCTGAAATCTACTTTGGGAGCAAAAATACGCATGTGACAAAAATATGTGGACACTTGCAACATTTGTGGCATGTCCAAATGTCTGAACACGACTTAAACATCAATGGGAGCAAATCCGACACTGAGGTGGGTGGGCCTTCATTGTTCTGGACAGTCATTCAGGGGACTAATTTGTTGATGCTTGGCAGGGAACTTAGCTGTTTGCAAACTATCTGAAAATGCATTTTGAGCTGTTGCAGACATCTCAGATGTTTTTGCTGCACTATTTGCAGTTGTACTTTACTAGGGGTCAAACAATTTCAAAATTCTAGTCTTGACCTCCTTCTGCAATATTAATCTTACAACTATGTCTGTGATTAAAAAGTCAGTGTATGAAACTCTGCAATTAGGACATTCATACTTGCATTTTCAGGCAAGTCCATTATCCAGGTTGCATAGAACCAATTGGTACTCTTTCAATATGGTAAAACTGCAATCCTGCTGCCACAATTTGCATTTTGTGGCAGAAATGCTAACTCAGTAAACTGCACAATTTATTAAATTCTTCATACAGTCAGCTGCTACTACTGCTGAGTAACAAAGTGCTCTGGAGTCCAGGATGTGGTTATATTTCTTACTTTGTAACACAGCATAAGTCTACATAGGTGGTTTCCCAACATTTCTTTGTTTACATCAGAAACAACAGATGTTAGGAGTGGGGGCAAAAGCTGGCTCAGGTGCTTGTCCACTGGCTATGTGCTTTCATTTCGAGTCAGCTCTGCATTTTGCTTGAGTAACTCCTTCATGTGCTCCTGCTGCAGTTGCTCTTGAAATTGCATTTGTTTCTCCTGTTGTTGTTATTGCAGCTACATCTGTTCATGCAATGTTATTTGATGCTGCCGAAGCTCCATAAACTTTGGGTCCATCATTAAGACCTTGTTTGCATACAGAAGTCAGGCTTGTCAAAACTTTTGTAAGTGCGATAGTGTCATCAGTCAGTTTCTGAGAAATGGCAAATGGCTGTAAAGACCAAGTGGTCATCTATGAAAACAGTCCACAAATCTGAAAGGACAAACTGAGGGTAATCCAAAATGTGAAAGCCAAGAATCATCAGTAGCATACATGGAGAGCCACAGTAGCAGACCAAGAAGGGGATAAGTGAATAACTGTGTGAAAAAATTACATAAGTGTTCAAGAAGCCTAGGAAACACCAACACAACTGGATGAGGAAAATGCACACAATTTTCTCCTAACTTACACCACCATAGGGTTGCCGACTGATGCAAAATCCACCTACCTGTGGTGCTGAAGTGAAACACAACCATTCTGGATGGCCAACACTGGTGTGTCCATCTCAATCTCGATGTCTGAGTCTGGCATGGGCACTAAAACTGCACTTCTTCAATGTCATTTGTTTATCAGAAGCTCATGTTTTCAGCACTGGACATGCATTGTGAAGGTAAGGTTGATATCTCTTTATATAACTGTTTGTAGGACAATTCTAGTATCTTTGCTGTCATAAATGTATCTTGTTTTTAACTGTAATTGTAAACAATGATGTAAATATCGGATTGTCAATAATCTTTGTCAACAGGTGCATATATTAAACTTAAAGATTCTTCTTGGGCACCTGCTATTGAAAACTTCCTAGGTGCACGGTTTCTAAGCTCATTCTGTGTGCACAATGCAAAGGACTCAAGAGTATTAAGTTCATTAATCAATAGTATGAGAATAGACAGGCCTCCAAATATACTCATTGGGAAATTCTTTGATAGGGTAAGTGTTGTCTCTTAAATTATTTTCAATCTGCCAGAAGTTTCCTTACATGTTTAAGTCTTTTATTTCATTAGAACTGTTGGACACAAATGAAAAATCAAGATATTTGGGGATTACAAGTAGTGGAATTTAGGGAAGAGGTAGGAGCATGGGGAAGTTGAATTATTATGAGAGGCTGCATTATTCTGAGAGTGATGTATTATTTATTTGAGAGATAAGTCTGCCCACACCAGGTGAAACAAAAAGAAGAAAATTTCAGAGTTGTGTTGCCAGTCCTTTCATTAGGAGTCTCACCTAAAGTAGAAAAGAATTTAAAGTGACAGCTACCTACTCTTTATTCTTAGAATTATAAATTTTTTGGTTATAAGTTTTGTTATATCTGTAATGTCAAAATTAAAAATGAGCATATGCAAGCTTCAAACAGAGATAGAAAATTTTGAATTGAGTCCCAATTCTCTAGATTGTCATTCAGGCAATTGATTCAGCTGTTCGTTTGTCTCTCTTGCCTGTTACAATAACTATGACCTAAAGCAGATTTATACCATTGTAATACATTTTGTAAAAGCTAGAGTAAGTATTAAATACCTTATCCCCAACCAGTAAATTCTCTTACGATTGTACAGTTTTAAATATAGGCAAGTGAAAAAAATAAAAGGTATAGAAAACGAAAAGGGAGCAAGTTGAGACTGAAGAAGTAAACATAATGTAGGCCAGGTGGGTGGCGAGAACCAAGGACATGGTGTAACGCCATTTCCCACTTGTGGAGTTCTGAGAAACTGTTGTTGGGTGGAGAAACAGGCACCAAAGGTCACAACTGTCAATTTGTAGAACAATCACAGGTGAAATGATACATGTCATGTGCCTTCTGTTACATAAGCTGTGTCCGGCCTTCTGCATTGGTGTCACTACTGCCAAGTTATCAGTTTAGGATGAGTGGGGATAGGCAAAGGGTATATACTGGCAAAACACAATATCCTGTTGCTGAACATGCTCTACAACATGGCAGTCATGACCTCTCTGCTTGTTTCACCACATGTGCTATGTAGATTCTCCTCACTCCCCTCCCTGACATCAGTTTCTCAGAACCCTGCAGGTGGCAACTGGCTTTACAGCATATCCTTAGTTCTCACCACCCACCTGGCCTACGCTTATGTTAACTTATTCGGTCTCAGCATTTCTTTTCAGACACTATTCCTTTTCTTTGCTCCCTTTTTAGTTTTTACTATTTGTTATTTTCTGACCTGGCTATTTTTCCCCGCCCCCACCTCACCTGTATAATCTCACCATGTATAATGCACTTAGCTTTCCGCTCTTATTAACTCTTGCATAGTGTTTTGCGAGTAGTTTAATTGGATAGATAAAAAATCTACTCGTCAAGTGGTGGCAGAACACACACATAAAAGGAGGTTGCAACCAGGCAAGCTTTTGGAGCCAGTGACTCCTTCTTCAGGCAGAAGGGTTGAAGATAAAGGAAGAGGGGTGAAGGAAAAGGACTGGAGAGGTCTAGGAAAAGGGGTAGATTTTGAGGAAGTCACCCAGAACCACAGGTTGGGGAGGGGAGGGGGGGGGGGACTTATTGCACAGGATGAGAAGGAATGACTGATTGTTGGGGACTGCACCCGATGACATTTGAAAACCATAGAGCTTAAAGGTGGAAGACAGGGTAATATGCAAGACAGAGATTACTGCTTAAACATTAGGTCAGGTGTCCACTGTATGCAGGAGGTGGCTACACAGGTAGCAGGGGCTGTGTGGCGTACACTGGGCGGATTTTTAGGTTAGAGGGTCTCAGGAAAACACAAGAAGGGCTTCAGTCACAAAGCACAAAGGGAGCAGGCTGAACACAGGAAGAACGTAGATACAGGAACCATTGGTATAACAGTTGTAAATTTTCGTAACTGTGTTGCGAAAGTACCAAAGCTCCAAGCGCTAATAGAAAGCACTGATGCTCAAATCGTTATAGGCACTGAAAGCTGGGTACAGCCAGATATAAGCTCAGCTGAAATTTTTGCGAAGAACCTAATGGTGTTTCGAAAGGATAGGCTAAACACGGTTGGCAATAGCGAGTTTGTTGCTGTCAGAAGTAGTTTAACTTGTCATGAAATTGAAATAGATACTTGCTTTGAGTTAGTATGGGCAGAGGTCATTGTTGGAAACTGGTATAAAATAATAATTGGATCCATTTACTGACCTCCCAATTCAGATGATACAGTTGCCGAAAGGTTCAAAGAAAACTTGAGTTTGATTTCAAACACGTACCCAACTCGTACGATAATAGTTGGTGGTGACTTTAATTTACCCTCGATATGTTGGCAGAAATACATGTTTAATTCTGGAGGTATGCATAAAATATCATCCGAAATTGTGCTAAATGCATTCTCTGAAAATTATTTCTAGTAGTTAGTTCATGAGCCCACGCGAATAGTAAACGGTTGTGAAAACACACTTGATATCTTAGCAACAAATAATCCTGAGTTAATAACGAGCATCAAAACCGATTCAGGGATTAGTGAACACAGGGTTGTTGTAGCAAGACTGAATATTGTACTCCCCAAATCCCCGAAAAATAAGCGAAAAATATACCTATTCAAAAAAGCAGATAAAAATTCACTTGACGTCTTCCTGAGAGACAGTCTCCACTCATTCCAAATTAATAATATAAATGTAGACCAGATGTGCCTTAAATTCAAAGAAATAGTATCGGCAGCAATTGAGGAATTTATACCAAGTAAATTAACAAACGACGGAGCTGATCCTCCTTGGTACACAAAACAGGTTAGATCACTGTTCCAGAAACAACGAAACAAACATGTCAAATTTAAACAGATCCAAAATTCCCAAGATTGGCCATCTTTTACAGAAGCTCAAAATTTAGCTCGAACTTCAATGCGAGATACCTATGACAGTTTCCACAACGAAATGCTGTCTCGAAACCTGGCAGAAAATCCAAAGAGATTCTGGTCATATGTGAAGTATGTTAGTGGCAAGAAACAATTAATGACTTCTCGTCTCTACCCCTTTTCCTAGACCTCTCCAGTCCTTTTCTTCACCTCCCTTCCTTCCCCTTCAACTCTTCTGCCTGAAGAAGGTGGCACTGGCTCCGAAAGCTTGCCTAATTACAACCTTCTTTTATGCGGGTTTTCTGCCGCTGCTTGGTGAGTAGATTTTTTATCTATCCAATTAAATTATTTCGTCAAAAATTGATTGTTTTCATTGTAACAATCTCTGTCTTGCTTATTACCCTGTCTTCCACCTTTAAGATTTCAGGTTTTCAAATCTCTCCCAGTGCAGTCCGTGACAAACAGTCTTTCCTTCTCATCCCATCTGTAAATTCTCTAATGGCCTGGGGTTCTGGGCATCTGGTCTGTAACTCTCCCAATTCCTAAACCTTTCCAATTCTTTCCTTTCATCTCTCTTCCTTTCCCTTCAATCCTGCTGCCAAAAGAAGGAGCCACAGGCCCCAAAAGCTTGCAGATTTCCATAACTGTGATATGTACTTTTTTCCTGCCGACACTTGGTGGGTAGATTTTTTTTTTTTTTTTTTTTTTTTATACAATTTATTATAATTTCAGAAATTTGTTATTTTTGTTGGTATTCAAATCGATAATTAAATACTTCACATGATTTTTTTCAGCTCTCAGATCACCATTTAACTTTCCATTTTAGCATTTAGCTCAGTTTTGGTCTTGAGCAATTCCTCTGTCTGTCTAATTACCTGTTGGCATACACTTAAGACAGTAATTAGTTTGCCGTACCTTTTTATCTGATCAATAACTGTCACAGTGTGGAAAACCTCTTTTGGAGTGATGTGAAACACCATGATTGTCAGTAGCTTTCTCTAAATTTATGAAAACTGTGAATGTGCGTCTGCCTTTCTTCAACCTCTCTTGCAAGATAAATTGTAGGGTCAGTATTGCTTTCCATATTCTTGTATTTCTCCAGAACCCAACCTAATCACCTCTTATCTGCTCACACAAATTCCTCTTGTATGTTTCAATCCTCTTGATGCAGATTCTCAGCACAGGTCAAATTATGAACAGATGCGGTTGTTTGTATAAATATCCATGTATAAACTTTACCTCCCTAATAAGTTTTATAACACTTCTTTAATGTACTGTTAGAATACACATTTTTTTTATCAGTACTAACTCAGCGGAACTCGTCATACATCAACCCGCTACCACTTATAGAGACAAACAGGTGAATATACAGAAATTAATCAATTGAAGAGTGTATCTCTATCTTTGAAAATATTATCTTTGCCACAAAATATTTTATATGTATAAAAAAGAAAAGAACAAGAGAAAAAATAATATGATCCACTACACTCTCTCTTTCTACATTATTGTCATCAAGTTTCTTGCCTTTATGGACACCTATATGTTCTTTCCATCCTTCTGTTCTTTGCTTAGTACTGGCGTACTGACTGAGCTCTTGATGTTCATACAGCTGCTTCTCTTTCCTCCAAAGGCTTCTTTAGTTTTCCTGCAAGTGGCATCTATCTTTCCCATATGCAGACTTGCGTCTGCAATTTCTACAGTTAACTATTCATTCTTTGCCAGATTTTCCTTCTTGTCAGTCTTATTTTTTAAGTTTCTGTATTCCTTTTTGCCTGTTTTATTTGCTGTGTTTTTTAACGTTCTCTTTTCAGCAGTCAAATTTTACCTCTCATGTGTTATCCAAGGATTTCTACTGGACGTTGCATTTTTGTATATTTCTTCGTATGCTGCCTTCACTACTTTGTATCTGAAAGCTACCTTTTCAACATTTCAGTTAGTTGTTGCCTTGTGCTGCCTTTGAAACTCCCAGCATTCTCTGGTAGTTGAATTGTACCACCTTCTTAAATTCCTACATTTTCCTAAATTCTTCAACTTTTGTCGGCACGTCATATTCAATAAAATATGCTCAGAGTCCATATAATCTCCTGCAAATTGTATGTAGTTTAAAACCTTGATTCCATATCTCTGTCTCACTATTATATAACAATGCCAGAGAAGGAAAGTTGCACGGGAGACTTGTTTTTTTTACAAGGATGGGAGGATAATTACAGTCAGTGAAGGCTTCAGTGAGGCCCTTGGTGTATTTTGAGAGGAACTGCTCGTCACTGCAGATGCGACGACCACAGGTGGCTAGGCTGTGCAGAAGGGACTTCTTGATATGGAATGGGTGGCAGCTGTCGAAGTGGAGGTATTGCTGGTGGTTAGTAGATTTGATATGGACGGAGGTACTGATGTAGCCATCTCTGAGGTGGAGGTCAACATCAAGGAATGTGGCTTGTTGGGTTGAGTAGGACCAGATGAAGGAGAAGTTGTTGAGGTTCTGGAGGAATGCGAATAAGGTGTCCTCGCCTTCAGTCCAGATAGCAAAGAAGTCATCAATGAATCTTAACCAAGGTGAGGGGTTTAGGATTCTGCGTGCCTTATCTTTCCAGTCTCCCACCGCCTCCCAAAGTCCCACAGTCCAGCCACAGAGGAGCATTCCCCTCGTAACTCAGTACCATCTGGGACTGGAGCAACTGAATTACATTCTCTGCCAGGGTTTCAATTGCCTATCGTCGTGCTCTGAAATGAGAAATTTCCTTCCCACTATCCTTCCCCCCCCCCCCCCCCCCTCCCCCTACCGTGGTATTCCGCCGTCCACCAAACCTACACAATATACTCATCCATCCTTACAAAACCCCTGCTTCCAATCGCTTACCCCATGGCTCATACCCCTGCGATAGATCTAGATGCAAGACCTCTCCCATACACCCTCCTACCACAACCTACTCCAGTCCGCACCGACAAACTGTGGCCAAAAAACAAGTAGACCACCATGTTGCGGAACACACTGCCAAAAATGATATCCCTCATCTCAATGAGTGCTTCACAGCCTGTGCCATATGGATCCTTCCCACCAACACCAGCTTTTCTGAATTGCGCAGGTGGGAACTTTCCCTGCAATACATCCTACGTTCCCGTAACCCTCCTGGCCTTAACCTTCATTAGTCACTGTCTTCACCCATCCAGCCCCCTCCCTGTTCCCATTCCAGCACTACACAGCCATCATTTCACTGCCACACCTAGTCTTTTAATTTCTTTTTATTTCTCTCCTTTCCGCTACTTACCCCTTCTCCCCTCCACACCTTCTCTTCTGCCCTCTGTATAAACTGCAACACTTCACTGTCCGCTACTCCCACCATACTATCCCTCCCCCTCCCTGCCTCAGCCTTCTCCTTACCCCCACCCAGTCGCCACTCTCATCATGCACTGTGCTGCTGCTCACAGTGTGGTTTCAGCTCTCTGAGACTGCAGACGTGTGTGCAAGTTGCGTTTGCGTGAATGTGTGTGTGTATTGCTGACAAAGGCCTTTATGGCCGAAAGCTACAATTGTGTAAATCTTTTTGTTGTGCCTATCGTGACTCAGCATATCCACTGTATGATGGGTAGCAACTTTCCTTCTCTGGTATTGTTACATTCCATACTGGATTTTCCATTGTTTGATTTCATTATTATATAATCTATTTAAACCTTCCAGTGACTCCAGGTCTTTTACATGTATAAAAATCTTTTGTAATTCTTAAACTTTGCATTCACATTGATTATATTATGGTGTTGCAGATTTGTACAGGTTGCTTCCCCTTTCCCAAATCTATGTTCTCCTTTTATTTTTCCTTAACTTTCTTTTCCCACTATTGTATGACAGTTCTCATCGCAATTAATTTCTCAGCTACCTAAATGTGCTACACAGTTTGTTTAATCTCAGTCACTATGTTGTTCATGTTGACTTTTTTTTTCTATTGGACTTACTCCTTATTTGATTTTGCAGGTAGTGAAGGGAGACGAAAATTTAATAGTCATGGGTGACTGGAATTCGTCAGTAGGAAAAGGGAGAGAAGGAAACATAGTGGGTGAATATGGATTGGGGGGAAGAAATGAAAGAGGAAGCCGCCTTGTAGAATTTTGCACAGAGCATAACTTAATCATAGCTAACACTTGGTTCAAGAATCATAAAAGAAGGTTGTATACCTGGAAGAATCCTGGAGATACTAAAAGGTATCAGATAGATTACATAATGGTAAGACAGAGATTTAGGAACCAGGTTTTAAATTGTAAGACATTTCCAGGGGCAGATGTGGATTCTGACCACAATCTATTGGTTATGAACTGCAAATTGAAACTGAAGAAACTGCAAAAAGGCGGGAATTTAAGGAGATGGGACCTGGATAAACTGAAAGAACCAGAGGTTGTATAGAGTTTCAGGGAGAGCATAAGGGAACAATTGACAGGAATGTGGGAAAGAAATACAGTAGATGAAGAATGGGTAGCTCTGAGGGATGAAGTAGTGAAGGCAGCAGAGGATCAAGTAGGTAAAAAGACGAGGGCTAATAGAAATCCTTGGGTAACAGAAGAAATATTGAATTTAATTGATGAAAGGAGAAAATGCAGTAAATGAAGCAGGCAAAAAGGAATACAAACGTCTCAAAAATGAGATCGACAGGAAGTGCAAAATGGCTAAGCAGGGATGGCTAGAGGACAAATGTAAGGATGTAGAGGCTTGTCTCACTAGGGGTAAGATGGATACTGCCTACAGGAAAATTAAAGAGACCTTTGGAGAGAAGAGAACCACTTGTATGAATATCAAGAGCTCAGATGGCAACCCAGTTCTAAGCAAAGAAGGGAAGGCAGAAAGATGGAAGGAGTGTAGTATACCCACAGACTTCAAGAAGAATGTAATAATTCCAATCCCAAAGAAAGCAAGTGTTGACAAATGTGAAAATTACCGAACTATCAGTTTAATAAGTCACAGCTGCAAAATACTAACGCGAATTCTTTACAGACGAATGGAAAAACTGGTAGAAGCGGACCTCGGGGAAGATCAGTTTGGATTCCGTAGAAATTTGGAACACATGAGGCAATACTAACCTTACGACTTATCTTAGAAGAAAGATTAAGAAAAGGCAAACCTACGTTTCTAGCATTTGTAGACTTAGAGAAAGCTTTTGACAACGTTAACTGGAATACTCTCTTTCAAATTCTGAAGGTGGCAGGGGTAAAATACAGGGAGCGAAAGACTATTTACAATTTGTACAGAAACCAGATGGCAGTTATAAGAGTCGAGGGGCATGAAAGGGAAGCAGTGGTTGGGAAAGGAGTGAGACAGGGTTGTAGCCTCTCCCCGATGTTATTCAATCTGTATATTGAGCAAGCAGTAAAGGAAACAAAAGAAAAATTCGGAGTAGGTATTAAAATTCATGGAGAAGTAGTAAAAACTTTGAGGTTCGCCGATGACATTGTAATTCTGTCAGAGACAGCAAAGGACTTGGAAGAGCAGTTGAACGGAATGGACAGTGTCTTGAATGGAGGATATAAGATGAACATCAACAAAAGCAAAACGAGGATAATGGAATGTAGTCAAATTAAATCGGGTGATGCTGAGGGGATTAGATTAGGAAATGAGACACTTAAAGTAGTAAAGGAGTTTTGCTATTTAGGGAGTAAAATAACTGATGATGGTCGAAGTAGAGAGGATATAAAATGTAGACTGGCAATGCAGGGAAATCGTTTCTGAAGAAGAGAAATTTGTTAACATCGAGTATAGATTTAAGTGTCAGGAAGTCGTTTCTGAAAGTATTTGTATGGAGTGTAGCCACGTATGGAAGTGAAACATGGATGATAACCAGTTTGGACAAGAAGAGAATAAAAGCTTTCGAAATGTGGTGCTACAGAAGAATGCTGAAGATAAGGTGGGTAGATCACGTAACTAATGAGGAGGTATTGAATAGGATTGGGGAGAAGAGAAGTTTGTGGCACAACTTGACTAGAAGAAGGGATCGGTTGGTAGGACATGTTTTGAGGCATCAAGGGATCACAAATTTAGCGTTGGAGGGCAGCGTGGAGGGTAAAAATCGTAGAGGGAGACCAAGAGATGAATACACTAAGCAGATTCAGAAGGATGTAGGTTGCAGTAGGTACTGGGAGATGAAGAAGCTTTTACAGGATAGAGTAGCATGGAGAGCTGCATCAAACCAGTCTCAGGACTGAAGACCACACAACAACACAACCTTGTATTCACCTGATAAGAAATTCTGTGCTTCCTTCCACCATACTTTGCTATTTCCAACTGTATCTAACTAGAACCTATCCATGATGGAATGTAACAATACGAGAGAAGAAAAATGACTACTCAAGTTACTACTCACCATATAGTGGAGATGCTGAACCGTGATAGGCACAATAAAAAGATTCACACAAACATTGCTTTCGGCCATTAAAGGCCTTTGTCAGCAGTAGACACACATACACACACACGCGCGCGCGCACACACTCACACACGCACGCACACACACACACACACACACACACACACACGCAAGCACAAGCGCAACTTGCACTCACATCTGCAGTCTCAGAGAGCTGACACTACAGCTATCCATTTCTCTTTACAAGTCTGCTAACCTACCTACAAGATTAAAAAGATCTAATGTTTCATGCTCTGACGCATAGAATACCAGATTTGTTTTAATTAATGATAGCATCCTCTTTTGCTGTCCCCCTTCCCAAAGATCTGAATGTGGACCCGTTCTGGAATGTTGTACCCAATAGGATGCCATCATCATTAAACCATAAAGTAGAGATTCACATTATCAAAATAATATAACACCTATAGTTTCCCCTTGCTTTCAGCCATCTGCAGAACTGACATAGCATGGCTACCTTGATTAACACTACAAGGGCAGATCAGTCAGTCATATACATGGTTGCCTCTGAAGCTACTGAAAAGGCTGCTGTCCCTCTTCAGGACTCATATCTTAATCTGATATCTTCATTTTCTGACATGATTGCACACATTGTTGAGTAGTTTGTATGGTTGATACACGCAATCCACCCCACCACATCAAGGACCATGGTTCTTGAGGCAGAGAACTAAGAATAAATAAGTTCGCAGGAAAATATGGTAGAGCATGGTAAATCAGTACGAGGGAATGCTGCCAAAATTTGATTTTTTGGGGGGGGGGGGGTTATGGATAACTAATGCTAGAGCTATTATAACAATGAAAACAATCAGTTGTTGATAAAATTATTGAATTGTATAGATAAAAAGTCTACTCACCAAGCAGCGGCAGAACACACAAACACCAATATAAGACTGTTGTGATTGGCAAGCTTTTGGGGCCAGCGGCTCCTTCTTCAGGCAGAAGGGTTGAAGGCGAACGAAGAAGGGTGAAGGAAAAGGACTGGAGAGGTCTAGAAAAGGGGTAGATTTTGGGGAAGCGCAATGTTTGAGTGGTAATCTCTTTCTTGCATATTATCCTGTCTTCCACCTTTAAGCTCTCAGGTTTTCAAATCTCATCTGATGCAGACCCCAACAGTCAGTCTTTCCTTCTCATCCTGTACTGTAGGTCTCCCCTGACCTATTGTTCTGGGTGACTTTCTTAAAATCTATCCCTTTTCCTAGACTTCTACAGTCCTTTTCCTTCACCCTCCTTCCTTTCCCTTCAGCCCTTGTGCCTGAAGAAGGAGCCACTGGCTCCGTAAGCTTGCCAGTCACAACAGTCTTTTATGTGTGTGTTCTGCTGCCACTTGGTGAGTTGATTTGTTATCTGTCCAATTAAATAATGCTAGAGCTATGATACATAGTGAGTTTTACTTTAAGTAGTAGTGGTGCGAATGGGTAATTACCACCAGCACTCCATAATAGAAATTCTGAAGTCTTTCACCCCTTTCCCTCTTCTTCTACTATAAAATGAAAACAAATTTTATTTTTATTTTTTTGCAGGTTCACAATGTCCAGCGTAATGGAGTTGTAGCACCTGGCTACACGAGCTTACTAGGCGCTCTTATAATTTCCAATCCAATTATTGCAAATTGTGTAATAGATAAGCACAGAGCTGAATCTGTCCTCTTGATTCCAACTAGTGATGAAGCACACCGACTTATGAGTCGCCAGGAAAATGTACCACATAACTGTCAACGTGCTTTTACAAAGAGGGGAGATCTTTATTTTCCTGATCCAAATTACAAATCATATGCTGGATCAGGGTCAGACAGAGCAAAAGTGCTACAAGTAAACATGTCAGATGTTATTAGGTAATATTTTTTAAAAAAGGTTTTGAATCAATTATTATCTCAGCAATATTGCTGCATGCTTGTATTAATTTTCATTTGCTGTTATCATTATAAAAGTTGTCACTTTTTGTGTGTGTATTTATTAGTTAGTAAATAATGCTGACGTTTACTGCTGCTTATGGTGTTTTCAGTTCCTACAGTAACAAGCAGCAATTGTCTTATGTTGCTTAATGAAATGGAAGTAGATTTTATGTGACCATTGGCAGCACCTTTTTCAAACAGTCTACAGTG